>NC_133648.1:185814371-186532073 GCF_009905375.1 Apium graveolens | reverse complement strand
ATCTACTAATGCAGTTGGCAAAAGCACAGGGCTTGACCCCTCTCCTTGATGATGACAAAAAGGGGGAGAGTAAAAGGGAAGGGGAAGGAGAGCCATCTACAAAAATCCAAATATCTAAAGTGCTAGTTCCTGCCATCACTACTTCTCCAATCATTCAAATCAAAGGAAAGCCTGATGGAATTGATTTAATCCAGCTAGCAGCAGCTGAAATTCAAGTGAAAGAGCAAAGGAGGAGAATTTATGAAAGGATGCAACAGCTGTTTGGCTCAACACAAGATAAATCAATATCTGTGAAACATAGCACAAAGGTTGAACCAATCAATATGGAGCACAAGCCAGAAAGGAGAAATAAGGTTGGAGAGACTTCTTTCAAGAATCTAAAACCTATGGTACTCAAGCCCAACACCAGATCCAGCAAGGACTCCACAAAGAACCCTCTAGACTTTGCTCAGATGAAAGAAGTGGACTTTCCTCTTCCAAAGCCTGATAAAGACAAAGTTTTGAGTACTAGCATCATAAAACACAAGGAGACCATGGATGAGGCAGTAAGGAGAAACATGGCTATTATCTTTAGAGAGGGAAAGAGCATATGTGTGATGCAAGGACATCCCAAATTCTCAATAGCCAAGAGGGAAGAAACCAAAAGGTTAAAGAAAGAAGCTGAAAAACTCAAGGCTGACAAAAGAGCACAAGCAAAGCTTGAACAAAAGCTAAAGTCAAGTCTAGTTGAAAATGAGAAAGGAATTGAAGTTAGGGGTGAAGACAAGATTGCAAACTTAGATGAGGTTTTTGGGAGTATATTTGGTGAAAGCATGGAGGAAAAAGAGAAATGGCAGAAGGGAAACAGAAGAAAGGCCAAGGCACATAGAAGGAGAGAAGGCAACACTGAAGAAACTAAATCTCTACCTTCCATACTTGAACCCTTTGTTGCTGATCCCACTATAAACATCCATGGTGAACCAATCATCCCAAAAGAGGAACCTATTGATTGGGACACCATCAATTTGCCTACCTTTTTAACCACTCTTCCACTACCAAAGAAACAGAAAAGAAAATCCAAATCTACACCTCCCCTAAACTCTAAGAAATTCACTCAAAAACACAAACCTAACCCTAAGCCACCCATTTCTAAAGATGATTATGTTCACATCTGTGACATAAAAGAAATTTTAGACATTGAACTCTATCTGGATGAGCTGGAGGATGTAAGGGGAATTGCTGCTTACAGACAGCTACCAGAGAGATTGGTGTTCAGATACAAAGGAGCTGGGGAAAGAACATGGCCTCTCTACAGGATTCTGAATGAAGGCTACTCTACCTTGATCAGAGTCTTTTCAGCCATACAAAAGGATTCTGGCTTTACCAGGACTGCCAAGACTGAAATTCTCAACAAGATTGCCAACATAAGGAAAACTTGGAGGGAGCCCAATGCTTTGCCCAGAACCTTACTCATTCAAGAAAGGGGAACTACAATTCACAAATCACCTCATTGGTTGATGGAATTCAGAGATGATAAAGGAGTCAGAAGATTTTTCAGACTTGAAGACCAACTCAAGATTGCCAGCAATGAAACTCTCAAAGAAATGCAATCTAAGTTGGATATCAGTGATGAAGATGAAGCTGAATTCTTCAGACAACTCCAACTCCAAATTGAGGAAAATGATAAAGGGCTAGGAAAGAAAACCAGGGATCAAAGAAGAAAAAGATGATTTGCTCAGGCTAGAGGAGCACCCTTGGAAACACTGTAAATCTTCAATTACCTTCTAGTACATACACTTTTGCAGCACTTTTAAATTTCTACTTAGTTTCAGTTCATAGATTTGTTAAGTGTTTTGTTATCATCAAGTTAACCTTGAATTTATGTCTACAATTCTTATAGACATAAATAGGGGGAGATTGTTAGGAATATATGTGCATTTGTTTGATGATATGTTTAACAAAACACTTAAGTAGAAATCTAGTATTTGTAGCCTCAACGGATAAGACCACTTTGGCTATCCGTTGATGGTGTAGCTATACTTAGAAATAAGTCTAGTGTTGTAGCACATTTCAGTCTCTGAATTTGAGATATAATTCTTAAATGTTGAGGGAAATTATAAGTCATGTTGACTACTAAAGGATATGCAGATAGGAAGGCCAATTGTAAATATCTCATGCCTTGTAATTTTGTATAAATGAAATGGTGTCAACGGATAACTTAAAGACCTTCAACGGATGAGAAACAAAGCTTCAACGGATGTCTCTAAAGCTTCAACGGATAACATCCATCAACGGATAAAGCCATCAACGGATGAAGGCTTCAACGGATGTTCTATTAAATAGCAGTTGACAAGTGGTAGTTGTACCTACAAACAGAGGCACATGGGTTGACAGAGACAACTGAGATGTGGTAGCCTATTTCAGGAACATCAGAAAAAGCAGCCGTTCTACTCTAGTATAAAGAGGCAATAGTCAACAATGCACTGGAGTAAAATGGAGAAGAAACAAGTGGAGAACTTATTTTATTATTGTACTTTTTATCTTTGTCTTCACTTGTAAACTTGGTGTTATATAAACCAAGTAGCAGCTAGTAATTAGACAGAATTTTTCCAGAGCTGTTTAGAAAAATCTTGAGAAAAATTATCTAGTTTGTACTAGGATGCAGCTGTGATCAACTTCTTGAATCACAGATTTTCTGAAATACCATCTCTGGTGGAACAACAAATCCACCAGAAAAGTTTTTAAGGTCTGTTGTGTTCTGTACTTTTGTGCTTGAATATATATCTATCTGTATTAGCTTAAAGCAATTCACACACTTGTTTATCTTAAACACACAGCCTTTGAAAACTGCTCAAAACTTGAAAAAGTTTTGAGATTTACATTCAACCCCCTTCTGTAAATCTCATTGTTAGTTCACTAGGAATAACAACCTTGTCAAATCGTCAGGAATAATCAACTTCTTCATAATCGCGGGTTACTTTGTTCTCTGAATTAACAATACTAAATCTGAAGCAAACATCCTTCCAGGTAATCCGGGTCTTTTAACAAACAAGAACTCAAGTAGTAACTTGACAACCAATGTTTAAAACTCATTTTATTCAAAAAGGCTTTTAGAATTTTTATTTTTTTTTGTAAGAAAATCTTTTTCGAAAACTTGTTAAAAATTTTGAAAACCACAAATCTGGTTGTCCTTACTATATAAGTTGGTTGTTGTCCTTCCGACCTGTAACAAGGTACCAAATTAAAGAAACAATCACATAAAGGTTCATTCACTTCGATCTACCTTTTCTCCTTTATCGAGTCCATTTGCCTTCCTTAATCGACGAAAATTTCAGTTGTCGTTGCATGTTACCTTATTCGTAGCTTCACATCAAAGCTCCCATACTAGTAATACTTCCATCATCAACTTTGCAATCGTTAAGGGAAACAGACTATCCAATAGTCCACAAGTCTATTTCATAGAACCAAAATTTGCTCATATCACATCACATCACTACTTTACATATCGCATTTATCATAGCACCATCATTTAATTCTACGAAAATTCCAGATCTATACTTTTCTCTCTAACTTTTCAAAACTCCTCTTGTCCATCCCACAAGCTAATCACGGGTGGTCTATTCACTAGTGACCTCGTTTAATCTGGTAACAGTTATCCTCCAGAACACTTAAATCTTCTTCTAAAATTCTTCTCACCTTTATTTATATCTTAAATACTCACCATTTACTGTAATACCCAAATCCGCCCTCGTAGGTACAATTGCTTCATAGGACAAGTTCTAAACTGGGGGTATAGAACAGGGTATAGGGTAAACTGAAGAGATACACTCACAACCGAATGTCCAGTAAAATAAGAATAAATGAATGGAGGTTCTTAAATAGGTAGTCTCATAACAAGAGGTGGTAGAATAGTGTGGAATAGCTTAAAGAGGTGCAACTGTCATAACAGAAGGTAATATCATTAATACTGATAGAGGAACAAGGTGCAAATCAAATCTGAGAGAAGATGACGATCCTTGAACGGAAAGCTCCAAATGATCAGATGATATAGGGAAATCAGGATCTGCCATTGCCGTTGTCTGGAAATCACGTCGCAAGCTAAGAATCCCGAATCGCAACATGAACCATGCCGGAGACCTACTATATAGTCGCACTCATCCTCACGACGTCTTATCTTTCTATTTCCTATTCCTAATCCTAACCCTCTACCCAATCCCGACAATCTAGGCTTGTTTTAGTGACTTATAACCTGTAGCTCTGATACCAACCTGTGGCGCCCTCCAAACCCGGGTCAGAAGTTTGGGGTCCACACCACATACATAATATACATATACATGTATAAGAAATATTATTTATAATGACCCTGCTTCACAAAACCACGGATCGCAACAGGTTAAAGTATGAAAACAAGCCACAACCTTAATTTATTACATCGTACCAAATCCCGACTGATTTAACTTACAACTGATAATAAAGTTTTTCTTACAATCGTACTATCTCTCCACTGCATGAAGCTCCTGCTAGCTCGTTCCAACTCAAACTGGAACCTTAGTCTGCACTTTGGACTGAGAAACTTCTCTATCATCCATATCCTTTTTAACTGTAAAATATATAAAAAGTTTCGTAAGAGTGAGCTAACTAGCTCAGCATGTCACAATAGCGATAACTGAGGTTAAACAATGATCAAATGAGATGATTCAGAGGAATCAAGTTTCTTTTTAACTAGTCATTAGAATTGGATATTCATTTTAAGTTTTGAAAACCAAGGTTAGGCCGTTGATCAGTCACGCACTAACCCCGAGAAAAGCACACAGCTCTGCTCTACGAACTGGATCCAAGGCACTTATTGGCCTAATTTGACCACGAATCTGGTCCATATAAAGAAAACTATCCAATTCTAAAACAATTAAGTATAATAAACAATGTAATTCAATAAGCAAGATCATAATCAACAGTGATAAAGCATTGGTATAAAAATGTAATGCGATTCATGAGTATCACAAGGGTATATCAGGGTATGTATAAGAAACGGTTTTCAGTTTGTAAAAGCATCAGGTATTAGATCATTAATGATTTTTCAAGGTATAGTTCTTTGATGTTATAAGGATTGGTTGGGGTATAAAAGTTTCTGTGTTTTCAAACAATTTTCTTTCAGTGTTTGGTGTTTGGTAGTTAAACATTTGGGGAGTAGTATCATATCTGTGTGGTTTGGTGTCTGAGGATCAACAAAGGATGATTTACAAAGAGTAAGGCTTATGGCTCAAAATCAAGAAAATCAGGGTACAAGGTTAAACAGTTTAAAGCACTTGCATTATAAAACTGGAGTTATGTTTAATAATAGCGACATGTTATGAAACTGTTCGAAAACATTGGTAATATATTTTGAAGAAAAGTTCAGAAATACTTGTCATACAGGGCTTTACAACTATTACGGATCGACTTTGAGCCGATTCTGTCACTCAGGCTTTAACGTCCAACCACTAGACCACATTAGGTTCAACTTCGACACTCAGATTTTTCTGTTGAAACTCTACTGAGCTCGACGACCGACTACTAGGTCATCTTTGGTCCAACGTCCACTTTCAGTTTCCCGACTAGAACCTACAGGGTCAAAATACCCTATGTTAGACGTCCAGGTATGCTTGACATATCCTCGATACCAATTCTATCTAACGATATTCAAACCCGACTCATAATTATGTATATTACAATAACACACGCAACAAGTAGGGTTCACAATCTCGAAAATCGGTTTAGTGTTCATTTTCGGAAAATATATATATACTCTTTATTTTATGAAATCAGGGTTATCGATTTGGCAAAATATTTCAGTACATCATATAATCTAGTTTCATATATAAAACATACACATATACATATAGTCACTCAACGTCCCGATAATCATTGGATACGTTCCCGTATTTACATAATTCAGTTTCCCGGAAATCGGGCAGCGTCTCCTTTGTTTATCAGACTACCCATCGAAACATCAGTCGACGCCAATTCAATAACACCAATCCAATTCACAACAACCCCAATCCCAACCACCAGTTCAACCCAACAATCAATCCAATCACAATTCGTCAACTAAATTATGTACTCAACTTTAATGTAAAATCAAATTCTTGTTTCAAAGATAATTTCACGAATTAATTAATTAATCCTGTCAATACAAAGTAAACGGCAAAACAGAGCAGGGGGAATAGGCCACACGTGCTGCCAAAAGCTACAGGGTCACCTCGTCGGAATCAGCCCGACGACGACCAAAGAAAACGACACAATCACTTAACTGCAGTACACACAAATATGTATGTATATATATGCATATACAATCAAGCAGGAATAAGATCAAATGACCGAGACCAACCGAAATTGGGCGGCGGCGGTTCACCGGAGTGCACAGCGGCGAGAACGCGGGGAGAACAGAATGAAAAGAAAACCGGATGATACAAGGAAGCAGAGAAGAGGATGAAGAGATTAAGAGAGGAAAAGAATTAGAGAGTTTTCCAGAGAAAATTGATGTTGCTGTGTTCTGTTGAAGAAAGGAGATGAAGAACAAAAATGTAAATGATAACCTGTACTGCTGCCATGCGTCCCAAAATAAGGGACACGTACCTTATTTATAATCGTATATCCCATTTTTAACATCGTTTTATGAATTTTTAACGATACATAGCACGTGCAAATTTCATCAAAATAATACAAAAATATAATTTAAAAGTTTTATAAATATTCTGAAACTACTAAAACGAGAAATTCGCAATTTCAAAATATTTTGCATTACGCGACATACCCGCCATTGACAATTAACGAACTGAGCTGCATTTAAAATAAATTCAGAAAATCGCGAAAATAATCTTGTAATGTTATAAATATCCCGAAGTAAATAAAAATGTAATTTTCATAATTTTAACACAATTTTTGAAATACCACTTATACCCGCTTTTATCAATAAAACGAAATAATATGCGGGTAAAATTAATCTCAAAAATTACCAAAATAATTTTAAATTTCCGGAATATTCCAAACTTAAATAAATATGAGTTTCATAAATTTTGAAGAATTCTGAAATTAAATACGGATTTTATAAATAAAAGTAATCATAAAATCATTTAAAGGTAAATAATTAATAAAATATTAATTTATTAATTTTATAAAATCCTAAAAATAATTAATATAATTATAAAATCATAAAAAAAATTTAGAGACACTTCAAATATTTATACAGATAAATTTACATTAAATCCACTTTAAAAGTGAAACAATTCAATACAATTCCTTAATTAACCACGCGGACAATCCGATACATCATAAATCACACCTAGATAATAATCAAACAACACATAGTGGTCAAAACCAATACACATATTTTATTTAATAATTTCCATAATAGTCACATATTTAAATAATTCAAAAATACATGAGTCGTTATATTTATGGTATTTATTTAAGAGTTTTTAGGGTGGTCATATTTAATGGTGTTTAATGCTTAATTAACATGATTAAACAATGATTAAAAGAAAAGAAAAATATATATTTATTCAAATAAATCGGCTGAGATTTGAGCTCCATAAACTTGTTTGTCTTATATGGCAAGTTTCAAAGAAACACAACTAAAACACTTTGCTTTCCATGTCATCAATCCATGTGACTTACATCATCCACCATCCATTTTCCTCAAATCTCCACCCTTCAATCCACCTAACTTCTCCTATAAATAAACCCCCACCCCAACCCATTTTAACCAAGCTAAAGAGCCACAAAGTTGCTGGGATTTTTTCAAGAAGTATCATCTCCTCATCTCCTTCAAATCTAAACACATACTTCTTCTCAAAAATCTTCTCTCTTTTCAATATACCTACATATATACAAGGTTTTTGATATACAAGCTTAGCTTCACCCAACCAAGCTTCATCCCACCAAGTGAGCTCATCCAATACCACTTTCCGGCCTCCCGAAGGGCTGCCCAAATTCGACCAAAGTGCCAAAATCCGGCCGAACCTCCGGCGAATTCATCTAGTGAACTTTTCTGACCGTTTTTCAAAAGTGATAATTTTTAGCTTCTTTTTTAAGTTTCTTTTATTTGAGTTTTGTACTTAATTTCTCTACTTCATCTTAAGCTCTAATACTAGATCTCCTATAAATAAGGTTCTCAAAGAAAAGAGAACAAAGGTTCGAACTCGGAATTCGAATAAGTACTTGATCTTCAAAAATAAACATATAAAGAAGAAGATCTATAAACTACAAGTACTTAATTCTCTATAACTCCTCACGAGTGAGATTTCATAGATCTATATAACTCATCACGAGTGAGATTTCATATTTGACAAACCTCACAAGTTGGCCAATTACTTGCACTTTATTTATCTCGATCTTGGACAACCTATTTCGTGAATATATAATTAATTACGAAAGGTATCATATAATCCTCACTAACATCTTTAGTGTTCAGTGGGATTATAATTCGATCAATAGTAAACTTCTTAATTTTGTCAAATATCAAAGACGGGGTAAATCACACGAGTTGGCCAATTACTTGCACTTTATTTATCTCGATCTTGGCCAACACATGTTCGTGTATATAGAATCATTACGAAATGTATCGTATAATCTCCACTAACATCTTTAGTGTTCTGTGGGATTATAAATCGATAAATAGTAATCTTCGTAATCATCCGTCTAAACTTTAAAAACACAAATCCAAAGCCAATTACTTGCACTTCTTTTATCTCGATCTTGGTTTATATAGAACCTATAAATTGTGCATGAAGTTAAGAGTATACTTTGGCTCTGTAATTGTCAAAATATAAGTATACTAAAATCCTTAAGCCTACGAGCTTAAAAAGGATAAGTTACATTTCTTAGATTGTAAATAAAGTATTCTTCGATCTATAAATACATAATCAAACGAAGAAGAATACTAAAGAAGTCATAAGCCATATTGCTTATATATATATAAGAGTTCTTGTATTACTACGATAAACATATATTCTATAAAGACGGAGTAATCGAAAGTATACTTGATATATTATTCTATATCTCAAGTCAAGTATACATAGTTGATATTTAATATTCTAATTTAAATATTACATTTTCTTTTGGGCTAGTACTGTAACATACTAGTTCAACCCATCTTTTCTCTATACTTTTTATTTTGTGGATTGTCTTATTAGTTTTGTAGTGAGGTGAAGTGACGTGAGGTGATTCTCGTTCTAAGACCCAATTCTTATACGTACTTACGGGGAGTTATTAGTATTTGCACCATGAAGAAGAAAAAAGACGCAAGACCGGATCACTAAGATCCAAGACCGACAGAAGCTAAGGAAGCCAAGTCTACACAAGGGTTATATATCAACTTTGAAGAAATAGCAGGGAGTTATTGTTTAAGATAAGTTGTGTAGGTATTACATTTATTTTGAGGTGGTGACCCGTGTGTTACGCACCAAGACAAATATTTGTAAGGGTGTAAAGGCTTCTACGCCTACTAAAGGAACGAGTTTATTATAAGGGAAAATCCTGAGCCCGGGAGAGGAGCTCGGGGACTGGACGTAGGGATGAGCGAATCTATTAGAGGTTACGCCATCGCGAACCTATATAAAATCACCGTGTGGTATTTTCTTTCCTTGCACTTTATTTTCTGCACATATAAACTGCATAACTACTCAGTAAAGTTTTAAAAAAAAGGATAAATTATTTTAAAATGCCATAATTATTTTTAAATTGGTAATTAAGCTATTCAACCCCCCTTCTAGCTTAATATAGCCCTATTACGGAACCTTACAATTAGTATCAAAGTGGTGCTTTTTAACGTATTTGTTAAGTGATTTGCAGATTTACAGGCACAACAAAAAGTGATCCTAAATGGCGTATATTAATCCCGTTAGTTATGGTGAAGGTCTGTCAAGCTCACGACCTCCTCTATTTGATGGCACCAACTTGGCAACATGGAAAATGAGGTTTCGCATCTATGTTATATCTCAAGGAGTCAAAGTTTGGATGGCTATCGAAGATGGTGTTCGCGTTCCTACCAAAACTGTCGATGACATCATCGTCAAAAAGAAGGTTAGTGAATATAATCTAGAGGAAGAAGCCAAAATGAATATAGCCGCCAAGGCATAAATGGTTCTCACAAGTGCACTTGCAGAAAAAGAATATAAAAGAGTAAATAATTGCAAGTCGGCACAAGAAATATGGAGTAAATTAGTGGTAACCTATGAAGGAACCACTGATATAAAAGATTCGCGGATGGAAACATTGATCCAAGAATATGAGAACTTTAAACTCCAAGAAGGAGAAAATATCATCGATATAGAAACAAGATTTACTCATATTATCGATGAATTATCTCAACTTGGAAAAAATTATACTCAAAATGAAAAGAATAGAAGAGTGTTCAAATATCTACCTCCAAGTTGGAAAGTCAGAGTTATTACTATAAAAGAGATGCACAATCTAAATGAGTATAAAATTGATAACCTATTCGGAAATCTTCGTGCTTACGAGGAAGATAATATTCCGGAAAAGGTAACTCCAAAAGTGGAGAATAAAAAGAAAAACATGGCTTTAAGGGAAATATTGATAGATAAAAATGAAAATGACGAGGAGTTGAATGAAGAACTCCAAGATCTCGATGAAAGTGAAATTGCTTTACTTACGAGATAACTTCGTCGTGTGCTTCAAAGCAAAGCTCAAAGATACGAAAAAGGCTTCCTTAAATCAAATAATCAACAAATAGTTTTTAACTCTAACGGAAGGCTAAATTACTCTCAAAATAATTCTTCCAACTACAAGAGTAATTTTTCGTCAACGAGCTACAACAAAGGCAAAGGCAATCAAAATATGAATACTTATAGTAATGCCAATGTCTCTACTAATCATCTCGTTTACACTCCTCCAAAACCAAAAGATGCATCTCCGGGGGAAACACAAGATGTGTGTTTCGAATGTAAATAACCAGGTTACTACAAAAGAGAATGTCCTAAACTTTCAAAAGGACGAAGTCTCGTGGCTAAGAATGGTTGAGATTTGAGTGAAGATGAAGAAGCTCCGGAAGCTAGTGAAGAAGTGGTTAATCTATGCTTGATGGCTCTCGAAGATGAAACTACTCAATGGAAGTCTCCACTACAAATCAAGAGGTAACATCTAACTACATCTCAACTAAGTCATTATTAGATGAATCCAACGTATCCCTTATAAATATGAATAAGTATGATTTAATTGAACTTGTATTAGACTATAAAAATAAATATAGAGATGTTGAACGAAGGCTTCACCTATTCTGGTTTGAGAAAATGAAAATAAAAGAAATGCATCATACTCAAAATAAAGAGTATCCTCGAATGATGGAGTTAAGAGTCCAAGATGAAAATGAGATTATATCTCTAAAAGATCAAAACCATCTCATCAAGATTGAGGTAAATAAACTTAGAGAAAATATACTCAATCTTGAAATGGATAATAAATCACTAATTCTCCAAGAAGAAGAGATGGTACGTGAAAAGATAAAATTGAATGATAAAATATGTGAACTTCACATTGATATGTTGAACTTAAAGATTCAAAATGAATTGAATGTCCAAACATCTTCTAAAGACAATCTTGATAAAGAAAAAGAGCTATTAGAAACCAATGAGCTTACTATTAAAGCTCAATGGTTAAAAGAATTAAATCATAAGCTCATAGCTCAAGTTAAGGATCAAGAAAGATTCCTTAACAAGATTGATGCCTTAAAGAAAGATAATGAAAATCTTGAAATGGTCATTCAAAGATTTACAAAAGGAAATAAGATGTTGGATCAAATGGTGCATACAAAAATCTCATATAATCATGAAGGTTTGGGATATAATAAGAATTCTCGTCCTAAAAGGAATCCTCGGAGATTTGTATCACCAATAAAGACTTCACCCGAATCACCATCTTATAAATGTTCTTATTGCAATAAAATGGGATATACCATTCAATATTGCAAATTCAATAATGCTGAAATTAAGGGGAAGTAAACAAATGCCTTACAAGAATATGGAATATAAAGATCAAAGGCAACAAAGGTCTCATCAACCTCCCATGTTTCAAAATGAAAACATATAATATCATGACAATGGTAATGCATTTAGAAGTCAACAACATCTTAATAAGAATATGTATGATAATTACCATGCTAATAATAGACATACTATTTATCATGATCCACCTAGATTTCATGATAGCTCTAGGTATTAATAACCTCAAACTAGGATTATGCATCTAGAAATATTTATGTTCCTAGTGATAAGTATACCATGCCTAGATTCTTTCATAAAAAATTAAATGCTATGTATAATGTACTAACCCCAGGACCCTCAAGACAAAAGGGTACCTATAAATTTAATTAATCGATTTTGTAGGTTTGTCTTGTCGGGAAACAAGACATATGGTACCTTGATAGTGGGTGTTCAAGACATATGACCGGAAATAAGTCACTCTTAAACAATATTAAAAAGGTCACCGTAGGGAATGTAACATTTGGAGATAATAGCAAAGGAAACATTGTCGGCATCGGAGATATCGGTAATGATAAAGTTAAAATTTCCGACGTATAACTAGTCACCGAATTAAAGTACAATCTTCTCTCCATTAGTCAACTATGCGACAATGAATACAGGGTAATTTTCTACACTACTTATTGTTCAATTCTAGATAAATGCAGAAAGTTGGTCCTCACTTGCCCTCAAAATAAAAATGTCTATACATGTGACATGAGCAAGCAAGTGAGCGTATGCCTAATAACTATAAATGATGATCCATGGCTATGGCATCGAATATTAGGACATGCCAACATGAAGTTGATAAAGAATATATCAACTAAAGACCATGTACGAGGTATACCAAAGTTAAATTATCATAAAGATCATACTTGTGAAGCTTGCGAAATTGGTAAACAAGTTCGAGCCTCTCACAAAGCAAAATTCATGGTATCTACCTCAAGACCTCTCGAGCTATTATATATGGATCTTATTGGTTCGGTTCCCATACAAAGTCTTGGAGGTTGCTCATATACATTGGTAATCGTAGATGATTATTCATGATTTACATGAACGGAATTTTTCAAAGCTAAAAGTGATGCTTTTGAATCCTTCTCTTCTTTATGTAAAAGGATTCAAAATTAACAAAATAAAACCATAGTCTATATAAGGACTAAGCATGGTAAAGAATTTGAGAATTCCAGTTTTACCAACTTATGTGATGAACATGGCATCACACATAATTTTTCCGCTCCATATACTCCACAATCAAATGGAGTAGTTGAACGGAAAAATAGAACACTCCAAGAAATGGTTAACACAATGCTAAATGAATATCGTTGACCTAAATATTTTTGGGCCGAAGTTATGTCAACAGCTTTCCATATTCTTAATCGGGTTTTGCTATGAGCTATAAAGCAAAACACTCATTACGAGCTCTATTTTGGCGAAACTCCGAAGTTAAGCTATTTTCGAGTATTCGGAAGTAAATGCTTCATATTAAATTCAAAAAGAATACCTTATGAAATTTGATCCGAAATCGGATGAAGGTATATTTCTTGGATACTCGAATAATAGTAAAGCTTATCGAGTGTTGAATCTAAAATCGCTTGTGGTGGAAGAATCAATGAATGTGGAATTTGATGAAAGTAAACCACCCGCGAAATATAAAGACCTCGTTGACTAATCGAATAAGATCATATTGAAAATATTATTCGAAAATTCGAAAATATGGATATCGGGACTCCTGTTCATAAAAATCCAGTAGAAATAGACGAAAAGGAAGACGAACTTCTCAAAGCAATTCCTACTATAAAAAGTCATCTATTAGATAATGTTCTTGGAGACTTAAGGAAGGGAGTTCAAACACGGTCACAAATTCAAAACATTGTGAATCATCTTAGTTTTCTATCTCAGATAGAACCTAAGACCACAAAACAGGCTTTATTAGACGAGGATTGAATCTCTGCTATGCGAGAGGAATTACTCCAATTTTCTCGTAGTAAAGTTTGGGAACTTGTCCCAAAGCCTCGTGATACCTCTATAATTGGTACAAAATGGGTATTTTGAAATAAATTAAATGAAAATGGAATGGTAGTTCGAAATAAAGTGAGATTAGTTGCACAAGGATATACCCAAATGGAAGGTATAGACTTTGATGAAACATATGCAGAGATAGTAATAATTGAATCAATTCGAATGCTATTGGCTTATGCATGTCATAAAAATATCAAAGTATACCAAATGGATGTGAAATCTACATTCTTAAACGAGATATTAGAAGAAGAAGTATATGTAAAACAACCTCCTGGTTTGAAGATGCAAACCATCCAGATTATGTCTATAAATTATATAAAGCTCTATATGGGTTAAAACAAGCTCCAAAAGCTTGGTATAAAAGGTTAAGCAAGTTTCTTTTAGAAAATAAATTTAAATGGGAATGGGCGATAAAACCTTATTTACGAGGCAAGAAAAGATGATATATTGCTCGTACAAATATATGTAGATGACATCATATTTGGTTCAACAAATATGAGTAAAGAATTCTCTGATAATATGAGTAACGAGTTCGAGATGAGTATGATGGGAGAATTAAACTTCTTTTTAGGATTGCAAATAAGGAAATCTAATGAAGGCATCCATATCTCTCAATCAAAATATTATAAGGAGATGTTGAAAAAATTTAAAATGGATAATGCCAAACCCATCTCTACTCCTATATCTACATCCGATAAATTAACGGAAGTTCCAAAAAGAATTCCCGTAGACACAAAGAAATACCGAGGAATGATTGGTAGCTTGCTCTATATCACTGCAAGTCATCCTGATATTCAGTATAGTGTTTGTAAGTGTGCTAGATTTCAAGTAGCACCAAAAGAATCTCATTTATCAGCGGTAAAAAGGATATTGAGTTATCTTAAAGGAACCACTGATATTGGTCTTTGGTATCAGAAAGGAATACCATTTGACTTGGTATGTTTTTCTGATTCATACTATGTTGGGCATTTAGTCGACAGAAAAAGTACTAGTGGTACTTGTCAGTTTCTCGGTGGATGCCTAGCTTCTTGGTTTTCAAAGAAACAAAACTCCGTATCCATCTCGACACGGAAGCTGAATATATAGCAGCTGCAAAGTGTTGTGCTCAAATATTGTGGATGAAACAAATACTAGCTGACTATAATATAAGGTTTGATGTGATCTCAATCTTATATGATAATACGAGTGCTACTGATCTTAGCAAAAATTACGTATTACATTCAAGATCTAAACATAGATTTGAGACATCACTTCTTACGTGATCATGTCAATAAAGGAGATATAAAAATGACTCATATAGATACTGAATTTAATCTCGTCGACATATTCATGAAACCATTGAATTCCGAAAGATTTACTAAACTCCGTCTGGATTTAGGAATGCTGAAATCAATAAAATAGATAGACAATAAAAGAAATTATATTATCTATATTTTGGGTTTATTCAAGCTATCTCACGAAAAAGATATTTTTCCGATCAAGTTATTAAGTCTCGTAAATTCAGATTTGTCAATAAAGAAATTTATTGATCAAATTTAATGAGATCTTAAATAGCTTAGATTAATCGGGAAAATAACATTGTTCGAGTAAATATTTTTAATCAGTGAGATTTATAAAGGCTGTTATATAAAATTCTAATAAGATATAATTATAATATATAATCTTATATACATATTTACTTGGATATTTTGTAAACTATTTTGTCAAAAATATAAATATATATATATATATTTTCTGGATTAATTTTTATCGATTTTAACCAAGCCTAAACAAAATTATCTTGGCCCATTTTTGTTTGTAAAAATCCCAAAATACATAATTATATACGTATCTTTTCAAATCAAGCCAACCCATTTATCCAAAGCTCGGATTTTATAAAAATCTTCTAATCGTGACCATTGACCTATAACTCAGATCAATCTCAGCCGCTCATTTGCTAACATATATATACTGACACTTTATATATAGTGTCATTACACGGCTCATTTATAACCCTAATTCTTAATCTCTCTCTCTTTCTCTCTCTCTCTCGCCGCTTCTTCTCTGAAACCCTATATCTCTATTTCTTTGATTATTCTTCAATTTTCGTTGAAATTAAATATTTATTATACTTATATTCCATTATTATTAGTCAGCAATATACGATTAATGATTAATCTTGTTTGGGTTGGTGAAAACAAATCGATTTTGATGATAAAAATTGACGATTTGTATATAAATCGATCGAGAATCATCAAATCGAACATTCGATTGATCGATTTATATATATATATATACTTTCAATCTCTATTTGGTTGATTCAATTTTATGAAACCCTAAACACGATTTTTGAGTTTAAGTACAGGAGAAGATCAAAATCATTGCAAAAATGACTCGGAGATGAAGGAACTCAGTTGCATGCAGGGTAAATGGCTCCATTGGATGTTGACTCCTTCCGAGACTGAGTCAACCAGGTAAACCCTATTAGCTAGGCCAGGCTACAGGCTCATTTAAGTAAAATTAACTCTAAAATCGCCTTGACTCGTGAGTTATTTGTACTCAAACTCGAGACTCAGTAAAATCTGTAACATCCCCGAATCTGGGGTCAGGATTGGGTGTCACCAAAAACCTTTAAACAATATACTTTTGTATATTAAAAAAAATATACAGATAACCCCTCATTATTCCGGAAAGCTTACAAGTTATGGTATGAAACAAGAATCTAACCTTCGAAAATTACAATATCTAAATACAATTTCATTACCTCTTTAATAAATTCCTCGTATTGATCATTCCGATATCTATGAATTCTTTCAGCGGGAATCTCTCCAATTTTGTTGTCTATTAAAAGTTATTCACTCTTGTCCTCATTTGATTCTGAAAGAAATAAGAATTCACAAAGCAAGAGTGAGCCAAAAATGCCCAGCAAGTATTATAATTGGTTTCCATCTATTAGATCAAAGAAACTTCTGGAAACAATCTTTAAATGATTTTAAAACAGTTTTATTTATTTAAAATAGTTGAGCGAATAAAACATCAGCCATCATTGGCTTTTAATCATAAATCACATTTTCTCTGTAAAAGAACAGTGAACGTTTCACTGATTCATTTCTTGAATCAAATCTTCGTTTGTTTTTGCAATTATAAACTTTCCAAGAAGGAATATTGTTAATGGCGATCAACAATAAATTAGACTGGACACTAGAAACCAACATATGCACTATAACCTGCTGATCAGTCAGGATACAGTGGGGATCTATACCCAATTGCATAGACCCGCCAACATATGGGGTACCCAGGCACTATGACCTAATAGTTAAGGGTCCAGCCATCTCTAGTCCTTAGGGTCCATCTCATTCCTGGCCCTCATCGTAACCATCCAGTCCGTAGAGTATTTTGATGTCAAATCATTTTGATTTCAAAATACCCTGATTCAGGGTCCGTATATAACCCGAAAGAATGGGTATTTGTTCAAGAGATCAATTGATAATCAAGGAACAAGATCAAAAGGCACTTGCATAAATAAGAGTAATTGCAGCGAAATATAAAAACTTTTAACTATTTTGAACTTAGAATATGTACGAAGAAATATTTACAGTATTTTATAAGAAAGGTTAGGAATACTTGCCTCAATTGATAAACCTCTGATCTTTAACTATCTGCCATATCACTGAGTCCTGATGTGTCTACATTTTCATTGACATACCACTTGCCCTTTCTTATCATTCACCATTTCAGGTTTATCTCTATTCTGAATCCACTCATTTCATTACTACACATAATCAGGCTTTACTTTTACAATATCTGTCAGGCTTTGAATGTCTCGCACTATGTGTATCTATCATAAAAGATACCATTCAAATAACTGACAATATATAATTGTATAGTCTATACGTTTATCCTTATCGTCTACCTGCCCGATAATAACAGATAAGGATCATTTTTAATCAAATAAATTTTAATAGACACATGGACTCATAATTCACATAACACATATACAAATAAGGCACGTATCACATATTCATATAACATATAACCCAATTCGTCAAAACATTTGACTCGATATGTTCAAAACTGTATTTGAGTCAAAATACAAGTTAATAATAATTACGCTACTCAGAAACGTTTACAAAATTAAGAGACCTTTCGAAACGAAAGATTTTATGTCTCGAAAGTATTTTTAATGTAAGCAGAATATTTTTTTGAGTTTAGACGCGTTTATTTTGTATTAAACGGAAGAACGGTCTATTTAATACGAATTTTTGAACATTTTTCGGAATTAACACGGGTCTCCGAATCATTTTATAATTAAATAATAGTGTTCGAACACCCGAATCTAACTTTAAAATAATTTTATAATAATTATCGAGCCTTGAAAATAATTTAAAATAATATTTTAAATCTCGAAATTATTTTTCAGAATATTTAAATTAAAAATAAATAATGAAATCTAATTAATTAATCGATTAAAATTAATTAATAATTAATTAAATTAATTAATTAATTAATATTTAAATTAATTAACTAATTAAATAATTAACTATGAACTAAAAATAATTAACTAAATAATTAAGATTTATTTTCGAATTAAAATAATTCCAGAATATCAAATAATGAATTTTGAAAGTAAAAAAAAAAAAAAATTAGAAATTAAAAACAGAATTTTTGATTTATTTTAAAACAAAATTCCAGAAACAGAATTTAGGAAAGGGAATTGGGGGTTTAGGGATCAAAACTGGGTCATGGTTGGGTCATGAATCCAGGTTGATAACAACCGACCGGGTCGTGAAGAACACCAGTGGTTCTTTCCAGAATCCGGCCGTCATCGGCGCGGTTCCGGCGGACTCCGATGAGGACCAAAACCCCGTCTGTTGCTCTCGATTCTTGCTGCAAAACATTCCTACACAACCCAGCAAACTATACTCATCAACAATCATCAAGAACGATCTATAGATCGTCGTTTCCGGCCTGGAGCTCCATTAACGTCGGCGACGTAGCTTGAATTCCGGCGAGGGGTGATTTTGATGAATACTGAACCAAACTCGACGATCTATATGGGCAATTAAAGCTTAGGACACAGAGAATGTAATACAATCATAAAAACACAACAATAATCAAGAACAAACTCATAAAATCAAATCAAAATTTTATATAAACCCATTAACTCGATCTATCACTTCCAGGGGTTATAATACTAATACTATATACTAGTCAACTACAAATTCAATACTAAAGCTTATTTAAGCATCAAAATCATCAAACGATTCGTGAATCAAAAACCCCTGATTCGAGCCATGAACCCTAAAATCTGAAAGGAATATGTCCTAAGTCCAATCATGTATTAGGATTTAGGAATAACTTTTATGTAATCTGTTTTGATTTCATTGATATTAATAAAGACTTGTTTTGTTTTTATTACGGGCTTTATCTATTTAAGTGTTTAAATAAGATATACCATAGTTCAGGGTAAAGCTTTTTATGGATTATGATGAGATCATAATAGTGAGACCTAAAAAGATGATAACTCTAAACTTAAATAGTTCCTGGCATAGGATTACTAACTGATAATTAATAATCCGCAAAGATCGGTACATACTATGCTTGCTTCATTATGAAGGATGTCTGTTCTCATAGACATTTGTGTGGTGACACTATAGCTAGTATGTAGGTGCTTATTATAGAATAAGTTCACTGAACATGACTCGCACAGCTGAACAACTGATGGAGTTCACTCACGTGTCAGCAGTTGTTCACCTAGTGATAGTTGTACAAGTATCCTTAGACTTGAGGTCATCATAGTCATCTTGTGTACACTGAACTATGCTTTGGTTTAGTTCTTAGTCTCCAGGGACAATTATTAGGGCTCTTCTGGGTATAGGAATTTGTACACGAAGATAGTGTATGATCAAAAAAGGATCTACCCCTTCCAGTGAAGGAAGCGAATGTTCAAGGCTGATCCACTTATGCTAGTTCAGGAATCTCTGGCCAGAGTAAATGAAATTAGAAAGGAGTTTCTAATTTGTATAGAACTACGCATAATAAATGGTAAGCAAGTGATTAAATTAGATAGGCTTGACACGAGATCCATGCCTTGTATTTAATCGGGACATTGTAGGGTAGAAGGAGTTTATTGTACGGTAACTATTCACTGACAGGTTCTTGGTATTCTAAGCAGTGAATTCATATTATCCGGATAGTCGCGATATGTTGAGAAGCATCACTCACGATGTAGAATAAATGTGATTAATTAATTAATCATATTTAATAAATTAGAGAATTTATATAAATAATGATAAAATAGTTTTATTATTATTTATTTCTACTACCGACTTAATATTGAACCTACAGGGTCACACCATAAAAAGAGAATGATTTAATGGTGGAGGAATTAATTAATAATGGCTAAATAATTATTTATTTGTGAAATAAATAATTAATTGGCAAATTTAATAATTGATTAAATGAGATTTAATTGATTATAAATTAATTAAGAAAAGTTCTTAATATTATTAATTAAAGGATTTAATTTTTGGAAATTAAATCAAGAGAGAGAATTATTTCTAAAGTGTTTAGAAAAAGGATTAATGATTAAAAGGTGTTTTAATTATTAATGAGAATAATAAATGGGATAATAATAATAATATTTATGGGAAAATTTCAGCTGAAAATTTTGCCTATAAATACACTATTATAGACCCTATTTTATTCCAACCCACATCTAACCCGAGAAACCCAAAAGTTTCAGAAAACCAAATTCTCTCCACCTCCTCCTCCTCCTAAAAGTCGTTTTCTTGGTGGATACCGGTGGAGTGCTTCACACTTGAGGAGCAACTGCTAAGGATCTCTGATCGTTGTCTCCGAATTATTTTAAAAGGTTAGATTCGATCCCTCGAATTTTTATTCACGATTTATATGCTTTTATTTGGATTTTGTGTGTGTAAAAGTGTTTTTCCACGCCCCGATGTGTTTAAAAATCCAACAATGGTATCAGAGCATAGGTTGTATGCATATAGATCTGTGGTAAAAATTTCAGAATTTTATGTGCTTGTATGAATTAATTATGATTTTTACAAGTTATATTATGGATTAATTTTGTCTGATGAGAAATCGTTTCTCATAATAATTTTGAATGTTGATCTGGGTTCTACAAGTGTTGTAGATCGTCTGGGTATTTTTTCATAATTTTATGATGTATAGATTTTTTATTATGAATTTTTGAAGTTCTAGCAATTAAAATTCGTAATTAAATAATTATATATATATATATGTATTGTATGTATATATATCTGTACTGTATATATTTGTCTGCTGTTGTTACTATTATTTGCACGGAAAGTAAAGGCAAACAAGACAGACATGTCAGGAGAAGTACAGGACAGGCACAACAACCGAGAAGAAAAAGACGGCTGCTGAGAAAATTAAAAAAAAAATATATAGGGGTGTAACGCATTCCGGGAATGCGTTACACACCTGTGGCGCATTCACGGAATGCGTTACACCTTTTAAATGGCTTAAAAGGATATAACGCATCACCGGAATGCGTTACAGGGCTTGTAACGCATTCCTGTAATGCGTTACAGCCCGTCTATTGATATTAAAATTGATTTTCTGGGAGTTTCGTAACTCCGTTTTAGGCGTGCAATATACCGTTGGATTCGTTTTTCCGAGACGGATCTAATGGAGTGATCAATTTTAGTTTATATAAAAGTTTTGAACTGTTTATATTTCCATGAAGTGTTTTAAAGTTGTTTTTGACTGTTTTAATTGCTTTTAAATGCTTCATGTGATACATAGAGATGTATAATGCTTAGACTAATGTGCTAGATGATGTAACATGCCTACCTTGATGTTTATTCATGTTGATATATGTGATATATGCTTAGTTTATCATGCGATGATAGATTTAGGTGAACTTAAATGAACATAAGGCGATTTTCGATATGAGAGAAAGGATGATTCTGTCAACAACAGATTTCTATCTGTAAGAAAGGGTTATTAAGTGACGCCTCTTGACAATGCTCCACCCGATCTGGGAATCGTCTGATTATTGATTATTGATTTGAAATATTTAATTTAAAAGGAAGAATCTCTTTATAATATGATTATGATTGTAACGTAATATAATCCCACTAAAATTAAATAATATCAAGTAATAATTGGCCAATGACACAACGGGCTTGTGTCGGTCATAGCCTTCCAACATGGTAGAAAGTAGTTCTTATTTTTGAATCATTGTCGTTTCGTGCCACAGCCGAGGGCTTTGATTTCGAAATAAGAAATACTTGTCTATTATATAGAGATGTGTACATTAAAAAAAGAATCTAGAGGTCGTTACGTGCCACAGCCGTGGGCCTTTGGGGACTGATTCAATAGTATGGAATGTTGGGTTAGACTTGACTTAGAATATTGAGTTTGTCGTGCCACAACCGTGACTCAATTATTCAAGAGGCTAAAGTTTGATTAGGGAATAACATGAGATGTAATTGACAAGAGTTGTCTGCCTATTGAACATTACATGGCGTTTCGTGCCACAGCCGGGGTTGTGTAATGGAATGTAGGATCCCTATTCCCACTAGCATTATGAATGCTTAATTTTTCATTTAGGGGGTTGAATAAATTAGGAAAACTAGTGGGAGCCACTTATGAATAAAGACCAGATTCATATAGTGTTTTGAAATGAAATCGAATATTTGCTAAGTGTTGTTATGTGTTTATCATTTACAGATTTACTTTATACGTTATGTCTTCTGCACTATCACTCAGGAGCATACTAGATGCTCACAAATTGACTGGTCCTAATTATGCTGACTAGCTTCGAAACTTGAGAATTGTTCTCAGGATTGAGAGGCTGGAATACGTGATTGACTCACCTAAGCCTACTGAACCTGCTAGTGATGCACATAATGATGAACATGTTGTGTATCGTAAGTGGATAGATGATGCAAATGTTGCTCAATGCATCATGCTAGCTTCCATGAACATTGAGCTACAGAAGCAACATGAGCATATGGATGCTCACACTATCCTCATGCATCTACAAGAGTTGTATGATGTGGCAGGGAGGACAGCTCGATATGAGATATCGAAGGAGCTGTTCGGTTGTAGGATGTCTGAGGGATCATCTGTGAATGACCATGTACTTAAGATGATCAATTTGATTGAACGTCTTGGACAACTTGGTTTTGCCATGGATGGGGAGCTGAGCCAAGACTTAGTCTTGCAATCGCTTCCGAGTTCGTTCTCACAGTTTGTTGTGAACTTTCACATGAATAAGTTGGATGTCAGCCTGCCTGAACTCCACAACATGTTGAAGACTGCGGAATCGAATTTTCCCCCTAAGAAGAGTTTTGTTCTTCTAATTGGTGAAGGTTCCAATCCTAAGAAAAGGAAGAGGAACTCTTCCAAGAAGAAGAAAGTAGGTGAGAAAACGCCGGTTCCACCAAAAGCTGAAGACCCCAAGAGCAAAGTTGTTTGCTTTCACTGAAACAAGGTGGGGCACTGGAAGAGGAACTACAAGGTTTACCTTGCAGAATTGAAGAAGAAGAAGGGTAGTGAGACTACCGCTTCTGATTCAGGTATGTTCATGATATAAGTGAATTTGTCATTTCTACTTGGGTATTAGATACCGCCTGTGGTTCTCAAATCTGCAATTTATTGCAGGGACCAAGGAGAAGTAGGACTCTTGAGGAAGAGGAGGTGATTCTACTGATGAAAATGGAGCAAGAGTTGCTGCTGAAGATGTAGAATCATTTCATTTACATAGGCCTACGGGCAAGACTATTGTTTGAAATAATTGTTATTTTGTTCCCTCGATTGTGAGGAATATTATTCCCATGTTAGACTTGGCTGGATTTTCATTTATTATTGAGAATAATGAATGTTCTATTCTTAGAGATAATATTCTTTATGGACGTGGTGCTTTAAATAATGGTCTGTATGTATGTGACATAATTTATTTCAGATTAAACAAACTAATAAAAGAAAAGGGATGATGAAAATCTCACATTATAGTGGCATTGCAGTCTCCATTTAGTAGACATGGAGAGAGGACTGTAAATTTGCTAGGAATGGTACACACAGATGTATGTGGACCAATGTCTACGCAAGCCATGGGTGGATTTTCATACTTCATTACTTTCATAGATGATAGATCTGGATTCGGATATGTGTTTGATGAAACACAAGTCTGAGGCCTTTGAAAAGTTTAAAGAATATAAGTATGAAGTGGAGAAACAACCAAACATAGTATAATAACTCTTCGATCAGATCGAGGTGGTGAATACTTTAATGGAGTGTTTCTAGATTATGTCAAAGTAAATGGTATAGTCTCCCAGTGGACTCCTCCAAATTGGTATCTGAAAGGAGAAATCGAACTTTGTTAGACATAGTTCGGTCCATGATGAGCTATGCAAATCTTCCAGTATTCCTATGGGGTTATGCATTGGAAACCTCAGCATATTTACTGAATAAGGTGCCTTCCAAAATCTGTTCCTCAAACTTCGTATGAGATATGGAAAGAAAGGAAACCGAGTCTTAAACACGTTAAGATTTGGGGATGTCCAGCTTATGTCAAGAAAGTTGACCCAGATAAGCTGGAATATCGATCCGTAAGATATAGTTTTGTGGGATATCCTAAGGAGACTTTAGGGTATTACTTTTACACCGATCATCGGGTGTTTATATCCAGACATGCTACCTTCTTAGAAAAGGAGTTTATTCTTGAAGGAAACAGTGGGAGCAAAATTGAACTTGATGAAGTTCAAGAAGCACAAACTACTACGGATCAAGTGGAAACACCTGTTCTGACTGAACAACCTTTTGTAGAACAGCCCATTCATAGATCAGGGAGAGTGTCTCGCCAACCTGAGAGGTATTATGGCCTTGTCATTAAGAATGACAATGAGTTGTCGATCATTGATGTTGACGACCCTGTGACCTATAATGAGGCTATGAGTAGTGTTGACTCAGAGAAATGGCATAGTGCCATGAAATCTAGAATGGAATCTATGTATACGGTATACAAAAGATAGATTATAGCAGATGGCCAGGTGGAGACCTTTAAGGCCAGGCTTTTGGGAAAATGATTCAAACAAAGGCAATGGATTGACTTTGATGAAACGTTTTACATGTAGCCCTGTTAAAATCAGTTCGGATTTTGCTTGCGATTAATGTGGTTTAAAGCAAGCTTCTCGAAAGATGGAACATTCGTTTTGATGAGATAATCAAAGAGTTTGATTTTATCAAAAACGTAGATGAACCATGCGTCTACAAAAGGGTTAGTGGGAGCGCGGTAACATTTCTTGTATTGTATTGAAATAGAGTTGACACACATAACAACATAGCAGACCCACTCACAAAGCTACTTTTTGAAAGTCATTTTGATCGTCATAAAGATGAGATGGGTACTAGATACCAAAGTGATTGGCTTTAGTACAAGTGGGAGATTGAAAGGAATATGTCCTAAGTCCAATCATGTATTAGGATTTAGGAATAACTTTTATGTAATCTGTTTTGATTTCATTGATATTAATAAAGACTTGTTTTGTTTTTATTACGGGCTTTATCTATTTAAGTTTTTAAATAAGATATACCATAGTTCAGAGTAAAGCTTTTTATGGATTATGATGAGATCATAATAGTGAGACCTAAAAAGATGATAACTCTAAACTTAAATAGTTCCTGGTCATAGGATTACTAACTGATAATTAATAATCCGCAAAGATCGGTACATACTATGCTTGCTTCATTATGAAGGATGTCTGTTCTCATAGACATTTGTGTGGTGACACTATAGCTAGTATGTAGGTGCTTATTATAGAATAAGTTCACTGAACATGACTCGCACAGCTGAACAACTGATGGAGTTCACTCACGTGTCAGCAGTTGTTCACCTAGTGATAGTTGTACAAGTATCCTTAGACTTGAGGTCATCATAGTCATCTTGTGTACACTGAACTATGCTTTGGTTTAGTTCTTAGTCTCCAGGGACAATTATTAGGGCTCTTCTGGGTATAGGAATTTGTACACGAAGATAGTGTATGATCAATAAAGGATCTACCCCTTCCAGTGAAGGAAGCGAATGTTCAAGGCTGATCCACTTATGCTAGTTCAGGAATCTCTGGCCAGAGTAAATGAAATTAGAAAGGAGTTTCTAATTTGCATAGAACTACGCATAATAAATGGTAAGCAAGTGATTAAATTAGATAGGCTTGACACGAGATCCATGCCTTGTATTTAATCGGGACATTGTAGGGTAGAAGGAGTTTATTGTACGGTAACTATTCACTGACAGGTTCTTGGTATTCTAAGCAGTGAATTCATATTATCCGGATAGTCGCGATATGTTGAGAAGCATCACTCACGATGTAGAATAAATGTGATTAATTAATTAATCATATTTAATAAATTAGAGAACTTATATAAATAATGATAAAATAGTTTTATTATTATTTATTTCTACTACCGGCTTAATATTGAACCTACAAGGTCACACCATAAAAAGAGAATGATTTAATGGTGGAGGAATTAATTAATAATGGCTAAATAATTATTTATTTGTGAAATAAATAATTAATTGGCAAATTTAATAATTGATTAAATGAGATTTAATTGATTATAAATTAATTAAGAAAAGTTCTTAATATTATTAATTAAAGGATTTAATTTTTGGAAATTAAATCAAGAGAGAGAATTATTTCTAAAGTGTTTAGAAAAAGGATTAATGATTAAAAGGTGTTTTAATTATTAATGAGAATAATAAATGGGATAATAATAATAATATTTATGGGAAAATTTCAGCTGAAAATTTTGCCTATAAATACACTATTATAGACCCTATTTTATTCCAACCCACATCTAACCCGAGAAACCCAAAAGTTTCAGAAAATCAAATTCTCTCCACCTCCTCCTCCTCCTAAAAGTCGTTTTCTTGGTGGATACCGGTGGAGTGCTTCACACTTGAGGAGCAACTGCTAAGGATCTCTGATCGTTGTCTCCGAATTATTTTAAAAGGTTAGATTCGATCCCTCGAATTTTTATTCACGATTTATATGCTTTTATTTGGATTTTGTGTGTGTAAAAGTGTTTTTCCACGCCCCGCTGCGTTTAAAAATCCAACAAAATCGAATTTTAAAAATTACTAACCTGAGACGATTTTTGATGATATAATCTTGTAGAGCTCATCGAGGGCTTCAATTTGGTTACAAACATCAATGGTTTTGCTTTGCAGATCACGTCAAAATCATGCTTTGATTCTCAAGAACACCAAGAACAAATTTCAGGGTATTTTCTGATTTTTATTTATATTTTCTGATTTTTATATAATAAAATAATAATTAAATAATAAATAAATGGTATTTATAGTTGTAAAAATAATAACCATTGGATCGAAAAATTGGTTACTTAGCCGCTAAGTAACTGCAAAAATGATCTAATTTAATACCCGTATTAGATAATTATCCAAACCGGGCTTTTTATAAAACACTTTATACCAAAATAATGTAATATTATCCCGTCTTTTAAAAATACGGGTTTTGTTGATCTATCGAAATGATTATTGTATCAAAAATTTTGCGCCGGGACGCGTACGGGTCAAACCGTAGTCCGGATCGAAAAAGTCAAAACACGGAAAATGTCCGGAATTATCAAATTAGGTTGGGAAGGAGTTTTCCAAAGAGTTTCGGGTTGTAAAAACGGTTGAAGTTGGATGATTCCCGGCTTTATAAAATAGTTTCGTAATTATTCAGAAAATAATTAATAAATTCATAAATTATTATAAAATCATATAACATTCCAAAAATTACCAGGAAAATACCAAAATTAGTTGTACTTTATTCTGGATATAACAAAATCAATATACTGTCATTTTATCATATATAAACATTGAAACATTATTATCTACCATCAGATAATTTACTGTAATTCACATTATAATCACATAAAAATTATTTATTGATAAAAATAATTACATGCTATGTCCCAGATGTTACATCCTTCCCCCCTTAAAAGGATTATGTCCTCAGAATCACACTAAATAATAATACTGATACTTTTCAAGTATCTCACTTTCATTTTCTCAGGTGAATCTTTCAACCTTACAACTTTTCATAACTTTAACGTACAATATCAATCATTCCTCAACAACCTCTCTCTAACATCATCTTCTATTTGTTACTGGTATAACTCAACTCAAATCTCCATATTTTATATATAATAGAGCTAAATTACTCTTCTTGAGTATACACATATAAACATCCTATGAATCTGCTATACATATGGCGGTGAAGCCAACTCACTTACACTTACCATGCCTATTTTACTGTCTCAAAAGGACCAACATAACGCATATAAATTTTCTTTTCTTTCTAATTGTTAGGTCCCAATGTGTTTGTAGAAGGGGGGGTTGAATACAAACAGTACCAAATAATCGAATAAATGCGGAATAAAAAAAGTGAAACAAAATTCAAGTTAAATAAAAATATTATTAAACTTGAAAGGTGTTACAACAATTGTATCGATTACAAGGTATTAATCTCAAATCAATTATCACAAATCTAGAATAAATTCGACATGAACTTTTTCTATTTTTGCAATAATTAGAATCAAATGCTAAACGCGATTTGAGATTAAGTTCTAGGGATTTTGATCCGCTAGATTGTTACACAAGAACAAGATAAATAATTCTAGTGGTTTGGATTTAACATTAACAAACTAGAATTTTGATCTTGATGTAAGCAGAGAAGAAAATAAAATGTTTTTAAGGCAGCTGCTTTCTTTTCTTTGTTCTTGAATGTGTTCTTTATGATTGAGATGATATTGAGTTGAATGACTTCTGTTTCTATTTATAAACAGCCGAATTAATTGAATTGGAATGACAATCCTTTAAGCTTGTATGACAATCGGTGAGACTATCCTTTTGAGCTAGCAAGACAATCGTTTGAACCAGCATGACTATCGGTAGGACAATCTTTTGAACTGGCATGACAATATGTATGACAATCCAGATTGTCATGCTAGTTCATTTTCAATTGTCTTGCTGATTTAAGATTGAATTTAATCCAATTAAACTTCTGAAAATTCCTAAAATTAATTCTGAATTAATTAATCAATTAATTTAATTAATCAATAAATTAATCTTTGCAGATATAATTTATTTTCTTAATTAAATTATATGACTTAATTAATTAATAGAGAATTAATACTAACCCTGAGCAACATTCATTCTTCTGAATATCTTCTGAAAATCACTGAGAATTATGAATCAATTCCACCACTTCAACGTTGACACTCGATGTACTGTCTGGTTCATGAGTGACTAACTTCCGTGACGTTTCTTCATGTCTTGACTTTGACACTTTGATTTTCTTCAGATTAAATCCTTGTAATTAATGATACTCTGACGAGATCTCTGTCACTTGATTAAATCCACGATCTTGATTTATATCACTGAGGCATGATCAACTTCTTGAACTTCTTCCAGTGAATTAACTCCTCAAGTCTGTAGATGAACCTTGTTTCTGAATTCTTTGACAGATATTACTTTGCGAGATCTCTCTGACGGTCGATCCACTATTTACTTATTACATTCTTATTTGAGTTGAGTTGAATCCTCGAATATACAAATAGGCCTATGACATATGACTTACAATCTCCCCCTATTTGTTTGTTAGACAATAACACACAAATACCTAGAGGATAACTCAACTAACAAATAAGAAAAAGATATAAACATACATGCAAAGTAAATAGCAGAAAAGTTCTGGACGAGATTTAACATTTTCCAGATTCCAAGTAGATGTTCCTCTAGACTGAACATATCTTCAAGTAGTTCCATCTTCATTTGTACAACCACATTTCCTGTTGAGAAGCCCATATCTCTTGCTTCTCCCCCTATGAGAATCAACTGATTAAAGAAGATCACCTTCGTTTTACCACCTCTCCCGTACAATAGGATCCGCAGATAAAAACCAATGGTACTCCCCTAACAGCTTCTTCCCTTACTAGGAAATCACCTTGTGTTTACCACCTCTCCCGTACAATAGGATCCGCAGATAAAAACAACAATGGTGTGGTGTAGTGTACATATAGGATCTTTTTCTTCCTCCCTGCTATTTCTCCCCCTTAGTTGAGGAATCCTCCAAACTATTACTTAAGCTTTTATCTCCCCCTTAAAGAAGGAATGTATGCCGTCGTCTGAAGGAGTTCTCATATTTCACTTGGTTGGAAAAGAAATAACAAGTAGTTTCTCTTTCTTCCTCACTGTGAGTGTGTGATTGTGTTTTAGTGTACCTCACATGTGTTTCACTCTTCTCTCCACTCGTGTTTACACTCATTCTCACAAGTGTATCACTCCTCTCATAGCTCCAAAAATCAGCTATACCTGCAAGGAAAATCACCTTAGCCATCCTTAAGGAGGTCACAGGTGGTGCAATGGGAGTTCACAAATCCCCATCCTTGTTAAACTCGTCAGATAAATCTGAGTCATAATCTACAAGTTGCTAGTTTCCCTTTTAGGGTTCCAGATTTGAATTCTGGGAAGGTAAACAATGATCCAACGAATTTAGCATAAAGATCAAAGTTCCCTTCTAATGTCTGTGAAGACATTTCCTTGTGACTTATCAGGTAATATCTGAATCATTGTCAACAAGTTGCCGATCTGCACCTATGTCAGATCCACTATCCGCAGATGCATCCAGGGGATTTAAGCCTGGGGAGGTAGATACTGACCACTGACATATGGCTTTTGGATCAGTATCCTCTCCTAACACCTGTAAAGGCAATTGGTCCACTAACGAACCTTGAACAATCGAATCTGACCTTAAAATGGTCGAAACTCTTGTTTCCGTCAACTCATCCTTTGTGTGTGTAACCTCTTCTTGTGCATCAAGAATTGTTTATGTTTGAAGTGGTGACACTACATCGGATACCTTGGCTGATAGGCAAAATTCAATAGACGCACCCTGTTGAGAGAATGAATCTAGTAACTGTTTTTGTGCCTTTTCAGCCATTACATCTTTTTGAGAAGATGTATGGGGGCTAGCAGTTGTCTCGGTTTAAATACTACTCATCTATGTAGGAGACAGAGCTACTGGGTTGACTACAGAACCTTCCTTATGTGGTGCACTAAGGCACTATCTCCCTCACGCTCATTCATACTACATTTAGTGGTAAGAGAGTGTTGGTTGGTTCTGTTTCTGTGTTTGTCTTTACAGTCTGGGATAGACGTTGTGGGTTTTCAACCTCATGACTGTCAATGAAAGAAAGCCATTGGAGACTGAACCTGTAACACAGAATATATGGTAATAGAGAGAAAATGATTTACAATAGTGATTTCAAAAGATTTTACATGACATAAGAAATCACTAATGTAGAAAGAAGTTTGATTTTGTTTTTCAATATGAATGGGTTTTTGATAAAACATTGATCACTTAGGGTAAAGTCTAAGTAATTCTCATTCATGTCAAAAACTTACAAATATCTGCAACATAATGTTAACAAGATATCATTGACCGATACTTGTCAAGTACTTTAGATACTAATTGTTATGTTGCATAACTAATATATCACTACACATATAAAACAATATGATTGTGCCTAGTGATAAGATAGTTATTAATATGACGACTCTACTTATTCATATAAAATTGTAACTGCAGTTAGAGTGCCATACCATGTTCTTGACGATTGCTTGAGCAGTATACTAGTTCATACCAACCTGAAGTGAGATTGTGAAGAAGAGATTGCATAGTCCAATAGATCTGCAGCTGCAAAGTCCATGAACTGTGGTGCACTGACTTCCTCTTTTAACTCACCAATCAGGAGTACACTTGTACACATCTTACTAGAGTACAATTCCAAGTGTAATGTGCAGCAGGTGCCTGATATGTCGTAATATTCTCAAGTCTCGTCACTGGTGCTATATGTTAGATACTGCTTCCTGATAATAACCTAGCACAATATACAAAATTACAATGATAACATTCCCAGCTTGCAAACAGCCATATCCCTCAGATAAACCTTTGCTGTTATCTCCAAAGGTAATCAGGGGGCCAGCTTTCTCAATCCACATTTGATAGGAGGGCTCTATCTCCGGTCATATGTCTTGATGATCCACTGTCAAGAATCCACACTACCGGTTACACCTGTTTAATGCCCTGCACTTCAAATGGATTAGACCTTCTTCGGAACCCAAACTTGGTTGGGCCCGGCATACTTGTAGAATTGTCCTTTGTCAGGCAAAACAACATTTTTAATTTTAACGATCTCAACATCCTCAATGACTGAACATTTGACCTTGTAAATAGCCTTAACAAATTTCTGTTTAAGCTTAGGCACAAATGTCTCCTTTCTAGCCTTAGAAGGACTAGCAGTCTTAGACCTATCATGCTTCATGTTATTCACATGCTGACGAGGAGTAGTCTTATCATTAGACACATGCTTACCATTAAAATAAGCATACATCATATTAAAAGCATAAGACATACAATTAGCAACACCACATGCTTTATGAGAGTGATTAATAGCAGGCAATTTATGCATGGCAGACATGGCATTTTTGTTATCCAACTCATGTGTGTCTGAGTTAGTCTCAGTTGCTTTCACAACTTTGACTGGAACTTTCGACACACTTGACTTGGAAACAATCTTCTCATTAGCATGATCTTCAGCACGTATTTCTTCTTGAATAACAGAAGAGGTCGCATCAAATGGTTCAGCAATTGATGCTTTATAGAGGGGTTCATCAACACCCTTAAGCACATGTGGTACTTCCCTCCCTTTAGCATATACATGAGGAGGGGAGTTTATGCCTAATTCTCCAATAGCAACATTGTAATCATAACCTATTCCAGATGTTTGATTAACAGCTTGCTTACTGTAGAACTCTTTAGCCTTCGAACAAGAATTGAAGTAGGCTCTAACCTTAGTCTCAAGACCAGTGATCTTGTCTTTGAGAATAGTTTCGAGTTTTCTATAACAGTCAACTCTATTCTCTAGAAAAGATACTTGTTCTTTCAATTTATCTTGATTAATGTGCACAAGTCTTAATTCATTGACCTCTTTCTCAAGGTCTGTGATCTGTAAACTTAACAGTTCATTATCACGACGTGCACAATCTAAGTTACCTCTTAGATGATAAACCATTTCAGCATCAGAAAGTTTTACCTCTATTCTTGACGATGAAGCTTTTCCATCAATAGCCATAAGAGCAAGATTTCCTTCTTCTTCATCTTCACTGTCAGTATCATCCCAGCTTCTTCCCTTTGCCAGATAAGCCCTTTCAGAGTTCTTTCTTACTTGTTTTGGCTTCCTACATTCTGTGGCAAAGTGTCCCAACTCATTGCAGTTATAGCATCTAATGGTGCTCCGATCAACCATCCCTGTTTTGTATCCACCACTGCTGGTGTTAGAGGATGAAGATCCACCTTTCTGGAATTTGTTGTAGTTGGACTTGTACTTAAGCTTGGGATTCCTCCTGAATCTGACATGGGAGAATCTCTTGACAATTTGGGCCATTGATTCATCTTCCAATTGCTCCAGCTCTTCCAAGGAATAAAAATCATCACTTGATTGATTTGTAGTAGGAGGATCATATTCTGCTACTAACTCATTTTCCTCACCCTTGGAAAACTGTACCATTCTTTCTAACTGTTGAGATTGTTGTTGTTGTTGACCTTCAGCTACAAGTGCATTAGATGTTCTGACCATTCTATCCTTCCCGTAGACTTCCTTCTGTTGAATCTGCTTCAACTCATAAGTTTTTAACACTCCATAGAGCATGTCCAAAGAAATCTCACTCAAATCTCTAGCTTCTCTAATGGCAGTGATTCTATGTTCAAGATGAGCTGGCAGTGTTAAAAGGAACTTTTTGTTGACCTCCCTGATTGAATAATACTTTCCATTGATGTTCAGGTTATTGATCAACGCATTGTACCTCTCAAACACTTCAGTAATTCCTTCTCCTGGATTTGATTTGAAATGTTCATATTCAGAGGTTAGGATTTCCAACTTGTTCTCCCTAACTTCCTCTGTGCCTTCATTAATTACCTCAAATGTTTCCCACATGTGTTTAGAATTTTTACAGTTCATCACATGTCTGTTCATCAAGGGATCAAGGGAATCAATTAATATTAATTGAAGGCTGGCATCCAAGGAGGCTTCTTCCTTCTCAGCAGGAGTAAAATCTTCGGGCTCCTTTGGATAGGTTCTAGCTTTAGTAGTCACCACACCATCTATTATTACCTCCGGTTCAATAACCATCGGAGTTTTTATACCCTTCTTTAACAAGTTTGAATATTTGGAATTTGCAACTTGTAAAAATAATAGCATCTTCTTCTTCAACATGATATAATTCTCTTTATCAAATTGTGGAATTTTAACGGTTCCAACTTTATGTGAAGTCATTATGAATTTTTGAATAAATAAAAATTCAAGGAGTTGAAAAATCACAAAAGTCTAGGATCTTGATTTGTTCGTTAATCAGAAGGCTCTGATACCAATTGTTAGGTCCCAATGTGTTTGTAGAAGGGGGGGTTGAATACAAACAGTACCAAATAATCGAATAAATGCGGAATAAAAAAAGTGAAACAAAATTCAAGTTAAATAAAAATATTATTAAACTTGAAAGGTGTTACAAAAATTGTATCGATTACAAGGTATTAATCTCAAATCAATTATCACAAATCTAAAATAAATTCGACATGAACTTTTTCTATTTTTGTAATAATTAGAATCAAATGCTAAACGCGATTTGAGATTAAGTTCTAGGGATTTTGATCCGCTAGATTGTTACACAAGAACAAGATAAATAATTCTAGTGGTTTGGATTTAACATTAACAAACTAGAATTTTGATCTTGATGTAAGCAGAGAAGAAAATAAAATGTTTTTAAGGCAGCTGCTTTCTTTTCTTTGTTCTTGAATGTGTTCTTTATGATTGAGATGATATTGAGTTGAATGACTTCTGCTTTTATTTATCAACAGCCGAATTAATTGAATTGGAATGACAATCCTTTAAGCTTGTATGATAATCGGTGAGACTATCCTTTTGAGCTAGCAAGACAATCGTTTGAACCAGCATGACTATCGGTAGGACAATCTTTTGAACTGGCATGACAATCGGTATGACAATCCAGATTGTCATGCTAGTTCATTTTCAATTGTCTTGCTGATTTAAGATTGAATTTAATCCAATTAAACTTCTGAAAATTCCTAAAATTAATTCTGAATTAATTAATCAATTAATTTAATTAATCAATAAATTAATCTTTGCAGATATAATTTATTTTCTTAATTAAATTATATGACTTAATTAATTAATAGAGAATTAATACTAACCCTGAGCAGCATCCATTCTTCTGAATATCTTCTGAAAATCACTGAGAATTATGAATCAATTCCACCACTTCAACGTTGACACTCGATGTACTGTCTGGTTCATGAGTGACTAACTTCAGTGACGTTTCTTCATGTCTTGACTTTGACACTTTGATTTTCTTCAGATTAAATCCTTGTAATTAATGATACTCTGACGAGATCTCTGTCACTTGATTAAATCCACGATCTTGATTTATATCACTGAGGCATGATCAACTTCTTGAACTTCTTCCAGTGAATTAACTCCTCAAGTCTGTAGATGAACCTTGTTTCTGAATCCTTTGACAGATATTACTTTGCGAGATCTCTCTGACGGTCGATCCACTATTTACTTATTACATTCTTATTTGAGTTGAGTTGAATCCTCGAATATACAAATAGGCCTATGACATATGACTTACAATCTCCCCCTATTTGTTTGTTAGACAATAACACACAAATACCTAGAGGATAACTCAACTAACAAATAAGAAAAAGATATAAACATACATGCAAAGTAAATAGCAGAAAAGTTCTGGATGAGATTTAACATTTTCCAGATTCCAAGTAGATGTTCCTCTAGACTGAACATATCTTCAAGTAGTTCCATCTTCATTTGTACAACCACATTTCCTGTTGAGAAGCCCATATCTCTTGCTTCTCCCCCTATGAGAATCAACTGATTAAAGAAGATCACCTTCGTTTTACCACCTCTCCCGTACAATAGGATCCGCAGATAAAAACCAATGGTACTCCCCTAACAGCTTCTTCCCTTACTAGGAAATCACCTTGTGTTTACCACCTCTCCCGTACAATAGGATCCGCAGATAAAAACAACAATGGTGTGGTGTAGTGTACATATAGGATCTTTTTCTTCCTCCCTGCTATTTCTCCCCCTTAGTTGAGGAATCCTCCAAACTATTACTTAAGCTTTTATCTCCCCCTTAAAGAAGGAATGTATGCCGTCGTCTGAAGGAGTTCTCATATTTCACTTGGTTGGAAAAGAAATAACAAGTAGTTTCTCTTTCTTCCTCACTGTGAGTGTGTGATTGTGTTTTAGTGTACCTCACATGTGTTTCACTCTTCTCTCCACTCGTGTTTACACTCATTCTCACAAGTGTATCACTCCTCTCATAGCTCCAAAAATCAGCTATACCTGCAAGGAAAATCACCTTAGCCATCCTTAAGGAGGTCACAGGTGGTGCAATGGGAGTTCACAAATCCCCATCCTTGTTAAACTCGTCAGATAAATCTGAGTCATAATCTACAAGTTGCTAGTTTCCCTTTTAGGGTTCCAGATTTGAATTCTGGGAAGGTAAACAATGATCCAACGAATTTAGCATAAAGATCAAAGTTCCCTTCTAATGTCTGTGAAGACATTTCCTTGTGACTTATCAGGTAATATCTGAATCATTGTCAACAAGTTGCCGATCTGCACCTATGTCAGATCCACTATCCGCAGATGCATCCAGGGGATTTAAGCCTGGGGAGGTAGATACTGACCACTGACATATGGCTTTTGGATCAGTATCCTCTCCTAACACCTGTAAAGGCAATTGGTCCACTAACGAACCTTGAACAATCGAATCTGACCTTAAAATGGTCGAAACTCTTGTTTCCGTCAACTCATCCTTTGTGTGTGTAACCTCTTCTTGTGCATCAAGATTTTGTTTATGTTTGAAGTGGTGACACTACATCGGATACCTTGGCTGATAGGCAAAATTCAATAGACGCACCCTGTTGAGAGAATGAATCTAGTAACTGTTTTTGTGCCTTTTCAGCCATTACATCTTTTTGAGAAGATGTATGGGGGCTAGCAGTTGTCTCGGTTTAAATACTACTCATCTATGTAGGAGACAGAGCTACTGGGTTGACTACAGAACCTTCCTTATGTGGTGCACTAAGGCACTATCTCCCTCACGCTCATTCATACTACATTTAGTGGTAAGAGAGTGTTGGTTGGTTCTGTTTCTGTGTTTGTCTTTACAGTCTGGGATAGACGTTGTGGGTTTTCAACCTCATGACTGTCAATGAAAGAAAGCCATTGGAGACTGAACCTGTAACACAGAATATATGGTAATAGAGAGAAAATTATTTACAATAGTGATTTCAAAAGATTTTACATGACATAAGAAATCACTAATGTAGAAAGAAGTTTGATTTTGTTTTTCAATATGAATGGGTTTTTGATAAAACATTGATCACTTAGGGTAAAGTCTAAGTAATTCTCATTCATGTCAAAAACTTACAAATATCTGCAACATAATGTTAACAAGATATCATTGACCAATACTTGTCAAGTACTTTAGATACTAATTATTATGTTGCATAACTAATATATCACTGCACATATAAAATAATATGATTGTACCTAGTGATAAGATAGTTATTAATATGACGACTCTACTTATTCATATAAAACTGTAACTGCAGTTAGAGTGCCATACCATGTCCTTGACGATTGCTTGAGCAGTATACTAGTTCATACCAACCTGAAGTGAGATTGTGAAGAAGAGATTACATAGTCCAATAGATCTGCAGCTGCAAAGTCCATGAACTGTGGTGCACTGACTTCCTCTTTTAACTCACCAATCAGGAGTACACTTGTACACATCTTACTAGAGTACAATTCCAAGTGTAATGTGCAGCAGGTGCCTGATATGTCGTAATATTCTCAAGTCTCGTCACTGGTGCTATATGTTAGATACTGCTTCCTGATAATAACCTAGCACAATATACAAAATTACAATGATAACATTCCCAGCTTGCAAACAGCCATATCCCTCAGATAAACCTTTGCTGTTATCTCCAAAGGTAATCAGGGGGCCAGCTTTCTCAATCCACATTTGATAGCAGGGCTCTATCTCCGGTCATATGTCTTGATGATCCACTGTCAAGAATCCACACTACCGGTTACACCTGTTTAATGCCCTGCACTTCAAATGGATTAGACCTTCTTCGGAACCCAAACTTGGTTGGGCCCGGCATACTTGTAGAATTGTCCTTTGTCAGGCAAAACAACATTTTTAATTTTAACGATCTCAACATCCTCAATGACTGAACATTTGACCTTGTAAATAGCCTTAACAAATTTCTGTTTAAGCTTAGGCACAAATGTCTCCTTTCTAGCCTTAGAAGGACTAGCAGTCTTAGACCTATCATGCTTCATGTTATTCACATGCTGACGAGGAGTAGTCTTATCATTAGACACATGCTTACCATTAAAATAAGCATACATCATATTAAAAGCATAAGACATACAATTAGCAACACCACATGCTTTATGAGAGTGATTAATAGCAGGCAATTTATGCATGGCAGACATGGCATTTTTGTTATCCAACTCATGTGTGTCTGAGTTAGTCTCAGTTGCTTTCACAACTTTGACTGGAACTTTCGACACACTTGACTTGGAAACAATCTTCTCATTAGCATGATCTTCAGCACGTATTTCTTCTTGAATAACAGAAGAGGTCGCATCAAATGGTTCAGCAATTGATGCTTTATAGAGGGGTTCATCAACACCCTTAAGCACATGTGGTACTTCCCTCCCTTTAGCACATACATGAGGAGGGGAGTTTATGCCTAATTCTCCAATAGCAACATTGTAATCATAACCTATTCCAGATGTTTGATTAACAGCTTACTTACTGTAGAACTCTTTAGCCTTCGAACAAGAATTGAAGTAGGCTCTAACCTTAGTCTCAAGACCAGTGATCTTGTCTTTGAGAATAGTTTCGAGTTTTCTATAACAGTCAACTCTATTCTCTAGAAAAGATACTTGTTCTTTCAATTTGTCTTGATTAATGTGCACAAGTCTTAATTCATTGACCTCTTTCTCAAGGTCTGTGATCTGTAAACTTAACAGTTCATTATCACGACGTGCACAATCTAAGTTACCTCTTAGATGATAAACCATTTCAGCATCAGAAAGTTTTACCTCTATTCTTGACGATGAAGCTTTTCCATCAATAGCCATAAGAGCAAGATTTCCTTCTTCTTCATCTTCACTGTCAGTATCATCCCAGCTTCTTCCCTTTGCCAGATAAGCCCTTTCAGAGTTCTTTCTTACTTGTTTTGGCTTCCTACATTCGGTGGCAAAGTGTCCCAACTCATTGCAGTTATAGCATCTAATGGTGCTCCGATCAACCATCCCTGTTTTGTATCCACCACTACTGGTGTTAGAGGATGAAGATCCACCTTTCTGGAATTTGTTGTAGTTGGACTTGTACTTAAGCTTGGGATTCCTCCTGAATCTGACATGGGAGAATCTCTTGACAATTTGGGCCATTGATTCATCTTCCAATTGCTCCAGCTCTTCCAAGGAATAAAAATCATCACTTGATTGATTTGTAGTAGGAGGATCATATTCTGCTACTAACTCATTTTCCTCACCCTTGGAAAACTGTACCATTCTTTCTAACTGTTGAGATTGTTGTTGTTGTTGACCTTCAGCTACAAGTGCATTAGATGTGCTGACCATTCTATCCTTCCCGTAGACTTCCTTCTGTTGAATCTGCTCCAACTCATAAGTTTTTAACACTCCATAGAGCCGGTCCAAAGAAATCTCATTCAGATCTCTAGCTTCTCTAATGGCAGTGATTCTATGTTCAAGATGAGCTGGCAGTGTTAAAAGGAACTTTTTGTTGACCTCCCTGATTGAATAATACTTTCCATTGATGTTCAGGTTATTGATCAACGCATTGTACCTCTCAAACACTTCAGTAATTCCTTCTCCTGGATTTGATTTGAAATGTTCATATTCAGAGGTTAGGATTTCCAACTTGTTCTCCCTAACTTCCTCTGTGCCTTCATTAATTACCTCAAATGTTTCCCACATGTGTTTAGAATTTTTACAGTTCATCACATGTCTGTTCATCAAGAGATCAAGGGAATCAATTAATATTAATTGAAGGCTGGCATCCAAGGAGGCTTCTTCCTTCTCAGCAGGAGTAAAATCTTCGGGCTCTTTTGGATAGGTTCTAGCTTTAGTAGTCACCACACCATCTATTATTACCTCCGGTTCAATAACCATCGGAGTTTTTATACCCTTCTTTAACAAGTTTGAATATTTGGAATTTGCAACTTGTAAAAATAATAGCATCTTCTTCTTCCACATGATATAATTCTCTTTATCAAATTGTGGAATTTTAACGGTTCCAACTTTATGTGAAGTCATTATGAATTTTTGAATAAATAAAAATTCAAGGAGTTGAAAAATCACAAAAGTCTAGGATCTTGATTTGTTCGTTAATCAGAAGGCTCTGATACCAATTGTTAGGTCCCAATGTGTTTGTAGAAGGGGGGGTTGAATACAAAGAGTACCAAATAATCGAATAAATGCGGAATAAAAAAAGTGAAACAAAATTCAAGTTAAATAAAAATATTATTAAACTTGAAAGGTGTTACAACAATTGTATCGATTACAAGGTATTAATCTCAAATCAATTATCACAAATCTAGAATAAATTCGACATGAACTTTTTCTATTTTTGCAATAATTAGAATCAAATGCTAAACACGATTTGAGATTAAGTTCTAGGGATTTTGATCCGCTAGATTGTTACACAAGAACAAGATAAATAATTCTAGTGGTTTGGATTTAACATTAACAAACTAGAATTTTGATCTTGATGTAAGCAGAGAAGAAAATAAAATGTTTTTAAGGCAGCTGCTTTCTTTTCTTTGTTCTTGAATGTGTTCTTTATGATTGAGATGATATTGAGTTGAATGACTTCTGCTTCTATTTATCAACAGCCGAATTAATTGAATTGGAATGACAATCCTTTAAGCTTGTATGACAATCGGTGAGACTATCCTTTTGAGCTAGCAAGACAATCGTTTGAACCAGCATGACTATTGGTAGGACAATCTTTTGAACTGGCATGACAATCGGTATGACAATCCAGATTGTCATGCTAGTTCATTTTCAATTGTCTTGCTGATTTAAGATTGAATTTAATCCAATTCAACTTCTGAAAATTCCTAAAATTAATTCTGAATTAATTAATCAATTAATTTAATTAATCAATAAATTAATCTTTACAGATATAATTTATTTTCTTAATTAAATTATATGACTTAATTAATTAATAGAGAATTAATACTAACCCTGAGCAGCATCCATTCTTCTGAATATCTTCTGAAAATCACTGAGAATTATGAATCAATTCCACCACTTCAACGTTGACACTCGATGTACTGTCTGGTTCATGAGTGACTAACTTCCGTGACGTTTCTTCATGTCTTGACTTTGACACTTTGATTTTCTTCAGATTAAATCCTTGTAATTAATGATACTCTGACGAGATCTCTGTCACTTGATTAAATCCACGATCTTGATTTATATCACTGAGGCATGATCAACTTCTTGAACTTCTTCCAGTGAATTAACTCCTCAAGTCTGTAGATGAACCTTGTTTCTGAATCCTTTGACAGATATTACTTTGCGAGATCTCTCTGACGGTCGATCCACTATTTACTTATTACATTCTTATTTGAGTTGAGTTGAATCCTCGAATATACAAATAGGCCTATGACATATGACTTACAATCTCCCCCTATTTGTTTGTTAGACAATAACACACAAATACCTAGAGGATAACTCAACTAACAAATAAGAAAAAGATATAAACATACATGCAAAGTAAATAGCAGAAAAGTTCTGGATGAGATTTAACATTTTCCAGATTCCAAGTAGATGTTCCTCTAGACTGAACATATCTTCAAGTAGTTCCATCTTCATTTGTACAACCACATTTCCTGTTGAGAAGCCCATATCTCTTGTTTCTCCCCCTATGAGAATCAACTGATTAAAGAAGATCACCTTCGTTTTACCACCTCTCCCGTACAATAGGATCCGCAGATAAAAACCAATGGTACTCCCCTAACAGCTTCTTCCCTTACTAGGAAATCACCTTGTGTTTACCACCTCTCCCGTACAATAGGATCCGCAGATAAAAACAACAATGGTGTGGTGTAGTGTACATATAGGATCTTTTTCTTCCTCCCTGCTATTTCTCCCCCTTAGTTGAGGAATCCTCCAAACTATTACTTAAGCTTTTATCTCCCCCTTAAAGAAGGAATGTATGCCGTCGTCTGAAGGAGTTCTCATATTTCACTTGGTTGGAAAAGAAATAACAAGTAGTTTCTCTTTCTTCCTCACTGTGAGTGTGTGATTGTGTTTTAGTGTACCTCACATGTGTTTCACTCTTCTCTCCACTCGTGTTTACACTCATTCTCACAAGTGTATCACTCCTCTCATAGCTCCAAAAATCAGCTATACCTGCAAGGAAAATCACCTTAGCCATCCTTAAGGAGGTCACAGGTGGTGCAATGGGAGTTCACAAATCCCCATCCTTGTTAAACTCGTCAGATAAATCTGAGTCATAATCTACAAGTTGCTAGTTTCCCTTTTAGGGTTCCAGATTTGAATTCTGGGAAGGTAAACAATGATCCAACGAATTTAGCATAAAGATCAAAGTTCCCTTCTAATGTCTGTGAATACATTTCCTTGTGACTTATCAGGTAATATCTGAATCATTGTCAACAAGTTGCCGATCTGCACCTATGTCAGATCCACTATCCGCAGATGCATCCAGGGGATTTAAGCCTGGGGAGGTAGATACTGACCACTGACATATGGCTTTTGGATCAGTATCCTCTCCTAACACCTGTAAAGGCAATTGGTCCACTAACGAACCTTGAACAATCGAATCTGACCTTAAAATGGTCGAAACTCTTGTTTCCGTCAACTCATCCTTTGTGTGTGTAACCTCTTCTTGTGCATCAAGAATTGTTTATGTTTGAAGTGGTGACACTACATCGGATACCTTGGCTGATAGGCAAAATTCAATAGACGCACCCTGTTGAGAGAATGAATCTAGTAACTGTTTTTGTGCCTTTTCAGCCATTACATCTTTTTGAGAAGATGTATGGGGGCTAGCAGTTGTCTCGGTTTAAATACTACTCATCTATGTAGGAGACAGAGCTACTGGGTTGACTACAGAACCTTCCTTATGTGGTGCACTACGGCACTATCTCCCTCACGCTCATTCATACTACATTTAGTGGTAAGAGAGTGTTGGTTGGTTCTGTTTCTGTGTTTGTCTTTACAGTCTGGGATAGACGTTGTGGGTTTTCAACCTCATGACTGTCAATGAAAGAAAGCCATTGGAGACTGAACCTATAACACAGAATATATGGTAATAGAGAGAAAATGATTTACAATAGTGATTTCAAAAGATTTTACATGACATAAGAAATCACTAATGTAGAAAGAAGTTTGATTTTGTTTTTCAATATGAATGGGTTTTTGATAAAACATTGATCACTTAGGGTAAAGTCTAAGTAATTCTCATTCATGTCAAAAACTTACAAATATCTGCAACATAATGTTAACAAGATATCATTGACCAATACTTGTCAAGTACTTTAGATACTAATTGTTATGTTGCATAACTAATATATCACTGCACATATAAAACAATATGATTGTGCCTAGTGATAAGATAGTTATTAATATGACGACTCTACTTATTCATATAAAACTGTAACTGCAGTTAGAGTGCCATACCATGTCCTTGACGATTGCTTGAGCAGTATACTAGTTCATACCAACCTGAAGTGAGATTGTGAAGAAGAGATTGCATAGTCCAATAGATCTGCAGCTGCAAAGTCCATGAACTGTGGTGCACTGACTTCCTCTTTTAACTCACCAATCAGGAGTACACTTGTACACATCTTACTAGAGTACAATTCCAAGTGTAATGTGCAGCAGGTGCCTGATATGTCGTAATATTCTCAAGTCTCGTCACTGGTGCTATATGTTAGATACTGCTTCCTGATAATAACCTAGCACAATATACAAAATTACAATGATAACATTCCCAGCTTGCAAACAGCCATATCCCTCAGATAAACCTTTGCTGTTATCTCCAAAGGTAATCAGAGGGCCAGCTTTCTCAATCCATATTTGATAGCAGGGCTCTATCTCCGGTCATATGTCTTGATGATCCACTGTCAAGAATCCACACTACCGGTTACACCTGTTTAATGCCCTGCACTTCAAATGGATTAGACCTTCTTCGGAACCCAAACTTGGTTGGGCCCGGCATACTTGTAGAATTGTCCTTTGTCAGGCAAAACAACATTTTTAATTTTAACGATCTCAACATCCTCAATGACTGAACATTTGACCTTGTAAATAGCCTTAACAAATTTCTGTTTAAGCTTAGGCATAAATGTCTCCTTTCTAGCCTTAGAAGGACTAGCAGTCTTAGACCTATCATGCTTCATGTTATTCACATGCTGATGAGGAGTAGTCTTATCATTAGACACATGCTTACCATTAAAATAAGCATACATCATATTAAAAGCATAAGACATACAATTAGCAACACCACATGCTTTATGAGAGTGATTAATAGCAGGCAATTTATGCATGGCAGACATGGCATTTTTGTTATCCAACTCATGTGTGTCTGAGTTAGTCTCAGTTGCTTTCACAACTTTGACTGGAACTTTCGACACACTTGACTTGGAAACAATCTTCTCATTAGCATGATATTCTGCACGTATTTCTTCTTGAATAACAGAAGAGGTCGCATTAAATGGTTCAGCAATTGATGCTTTATAGAGGGGTTCATCAACACCCTTAAGCACATGTGGTACTTCCCTCCCTTTAGCATATACATGAGGAGGGGAGTTTATGCCTAATTCTCCAATAGCAACATTGTAATCATAACCTATTCCAGATGTTTGATTAACAGCTTGCTTACTGTAGAACTCTTTAGCCTTCAAACAAGAATTGAAGTAGGCTCTAACCTTAGTCTCAAGACCAGTGATCTTGTCTTTGAGAATAGTTTCGAGTTTTCTATAACAGTCAACTCTATTCTCTAGAAAAGATACTTGTTCTTTTAATTTGTCTTGATTAATGTGCACAAGTCTTAATTCATTGACCTCTTTCTCAAGGTCTGTGATCTGTAAACTTAACAGTTCATTATCACAACGTGCACAATCTAAGTTACCTCTTAGATGATAAACCATTTCAGCATCAGAAAGTTTTACCTCTATTCTTGACGATGAAGCTTTTCCATCAATAGCCATAAGAGCAAGATTTCCTTCTTCTTCATCTTCACTGTCAGTATCATCCCAGCTTCTTCCCTTTGCCAGATAAGCCCTTTCAGAGTTCTTTCTTACTTGTTTTGGCTTCCTACATTCTGTGGCAAAGTGTCCCAACTCATTGCAGTTATAGCATCTAATGGTGCTCCGATCAACCATCCCTGTTTTGTATCCACCACTGCTGGTGTTAGAGGATGAAGATCCACCTTTCTGGAATTTGTTGTAGTTGGACTTGTACTTAAGCTTGGGATTCCTCCTGAATCTGACATGGGAGAATCTCTTGACAATTTGGGCCATTGATTCATCTTCCAATTGCTCCAGCTCTTCCAAGGAATAAAAATCATCACTTGATTGATTTGTAGTAGGAGGATCATATTCTGCTACTAACTCATTTTCCTCACCCTTGGAAAACTGTACCATTCTTTCTAACTGTTGAGATTGTTGTTGTTGTTGACCTTCAGCTACAAGTGCATTAGATGTTCTGACCATTCTATCCTTCCCGTAGACTTCCTTCTGTTGAATCTGCTCCAACTCATAAGTTTTTAACACTCCATAGAGCCTGTCCAAAGAAATCTCACTCAGATCTCTAGCTTCTCTAATGGCAGTGATTCTATGTTCAAGATGAGCTGGCAGTGTTAAAAGGAACTTTTTGTTGACCTCCCTGATTGAATAATACTTTCCATTGATGTTCAGGTTATTGATCAACGCATTGTACCTCTCAAACACTTCAGTAATTCCTTCTCCTGGATTTGATTTGAAATGTTCATATTCAGAGGTTAGGATTTCCAACTTGTTCTCCCTAACTTCCTCTGTGCCTTCATTAATTACCTCAAATGTTTCCCACATGTGTTTAGAATTTTTACAGTTCATCACATGTCTGTTCATCAAGGGATCAAGGGAATCAATTAATATTAATTGAAGGCTGGCATCCAAGGAGGCTTCTTCCTTCTCAGTAGGAGTAAAATCTTCGGGCTCTTTTGGATAGGTTCTAGCTTTAGTAGTCACCACACCATCTATTATTACCTCCGGTTCAATAACCATCGGAGTTTTTATACCCTTCTTTAACAAGTTTGAATATTTGGAATTTGCAACTTGTAAAAATAATAGCATCTTCTTCTTCCACATGATATAATTCTCTTTATCAAATTGTGGAATTTTAACGGTTCCAACTTTATGTGAAGTCATTATGAATTTTTGAATAAATAAAAATTCAAGGAGTTGAAAAATCACAAAAGTCTAGGATCTTGATTTGTTCGTTAATCAGAAGGCTCTGATACCAATTGTTAGGTCCCAATGTGTTTGTAGAAGGGGGGGTTGAATACAAACAGTACCAAATAATCGAATAAATGCGGAATAAAAAAAGTGAAACAAAATTCAAGTTAAATAAAAATATTATTAAACTTGAAAGGTGTTACAACAATTGTATCGATTACAAGGTATTAATCTCAAATCAATTATCACAAATCTAGAGTAAATTCGACATGAACTTTTTCTATTTTTGCAATAATTAGAATCAAATGCTAAACGCGATTTGAGATTAAGTTCTAGGGATTTTGATCCGCTAGATTGTTACACAAGAACAAGATAAATAATTCTAGTGGTTTGGATTTAACATTAACAAACTAGAATTTTGATCTTGATGTAAGCAGAGAAGAAAATAAAATGTTTTTAAGGCAGCTGCTTTCTTTTCTTTGTTCTTGAATGTGTTCTTTATGATTGAGATGATATTGAGTTGAATGACTTCTGCTTTTATTTATCAACAGCCGAATTAATTGAATTGGAATGACAATCCTTTAAGCTTGTATGACAATCGGTGAGACTATCCTTTTGAGCTAGCAAGACAATCGTTTGAACCAGCATGACTATCGGTAGGACAATCTTTTGAACTGGCATGACAATCGGTATGACAATCCAGATTGTCATGCTAGTTCATTTTCAATTGTCTTGCTGATTTAAGATTGAATTTAATCCAATTAAACTTCTGAAAATTCCTAAAATTAATTCTGAATTAATTAATCAATTAATTTAATTAATCAATAAATTAATCTTTGCAGATATAATTTATTTTCTTAATTAAATTATATGACTTAATTAATTAATAGAGAATTAATACTAACCCTGAGCAGCATCCATTCTTCTGAATATCTTCTGAAAATCACTGAGAATTATGAATCAATTCCACCACTTCAACGTTGACACTCGATGTACTGTCTGGTTCATGAGTGACTAACTTCCGTGACGTTTCTTCATGTCTTGACTTTGACACTTTGATTTTCTTCAGATTAAATCCTTGTAATTAATGATACTCTGACGAGATCTCTGTCACTTGATTAAATCCACGATCTTGATTTATATCACTGAGGCATGATCAACTTCTTGAACTTCTTCCAGTGAATTAACTCCTCAAGTCTGTAGATGAACCTTGTTTCTGAATCCTTTGACAGATATTACTTTGCGAGATCTCTCTGACGGTCGATCCACTATTTACTTATTACATTCTTATTTGAGTTGAGTTGAATCCTCGAATATACAAATAGGCCTATGACATATGACTTACACTAATTCTAGTAATTCTTTCTCATAACCATTTCCAATAGTTATTGGTTATTGAACTTCATTCCCATATATTTCTTTGTTCAATTACCCTAGTTTGTAATCGTTTCCAATCACATTCGAGGCTCTTTAATCATTCTCTTATTCTTCTTCTCCATTTCAAATGATATATTGAGGCCATGACGTATTTGATTTCCGACATTTTCGAACTTACTCCAGAATTAAAATTAATGAGAGAATCTCGACTGGATATGATTGATGCACAAACGTATCATCATATCTTAATTCCTTAAATCACAATCGAATAGAGAAAATTTATTAACCTGGAGGTATCACCCACATATTCTAACACATATTATCATTTATTTTGGTTCCAAGGAGTTCTTATACAAAGCTAACTGCAATGCTCTCCCTTGACGTCTAGTCACATATAACGTCTATTCTTTTCTTTGTCATATTATCAGAAAGTCTTTGACATCTTTGTCTTGCCTCATATTCTTGAAATAACTTGACTCCCTTGAGTTAATAATGTTTATCCAAATTCCTCTCTTTTAGTTATGCCTTACTTAATGCTCGTTCATCTAGGAGTGGTATATATTGTACTGGTTCAACATAATTCACCGTATTCTAAATATTTCTGTCAAATCTCCAATCAAAATAGTATTGATCATTCACAATCAATTCCTGGATCTGATGACGTACCACCATTTCCTCAAGCAACAACTAACCCACTTATTGGACAAGATGTTCATTAATAAAAGAGAATGACTAGATTTGGGATAACCTATCAATAATGATTCAATTGACGTTTTCCACCATTTTCTCTTCATGTCAAGTCACTAGATACTTCTTTTAGCCCTCGGTACTTAATCGTATTCCTGGGATGCATTCCCTATCTCAATTTACATATGTTTTTTCAAATTCTTCACTTTACTTCTATCTAAAAATATTAGATTAAGTAATAGTATTGATCAATTCCCATCCATACTTGAATCTGATGGCACACCACAATCTCCTTATAGCAATATCAACTTATTCCTCAAGTAAAGTATTCGTTAATAAAAGAATGGTTAGGTTTAGTTAACCTATCCTTAATAATTTAAATAACGTTTGCTTCATCTCTGGTTTTCAAGTGATTCTCTATATCGCTCTTTAACGAACTATACTCCTTTTTGGAAAGGTTACGGTAATAGGTTCATCCTCTGATGCTAGCTTTGATTCTTCAATAAATATGACATTTACTTATATGTCCTTTTATTTCCATTCTTATGTCATGTCAATCCATGCCTTCATTTAAATTTCCATATTTAATTGTAGTCTTAGAATGAATTTCCTATCTCCAAATATAGGCATTTTACTTCATTCCTTAAATTAGCTCTGGCGCCCTAACGTTGATAACCTTCTTATATCCTGGACAATCTTATAAAATTTCTTTATCATCCTTTTGATTCCACTTCCCTTTTTAGTTAAGTTCTTCATTCTCCTAACTCATTGTCTCTTCTTAACACCAGCGATTCTTTCTTTCTAATTGTACTTATTTGGTTATCATTAGATCATCCATTCTGTGACTAACACTGGAATGAAAACTTTCTATATATATTTGAATTCTTTTCAACCGAACTATCAAAATTCATTGTCAGTTACTTCCTTAACCTTACTCACATAATCACTAATCACACAATCTTCATATCCACTCCAACTATTCTCTGTCACGTCTTTGATTTCTTTGCATTGGAGATATGTTTCAAATTTTTGAGGTTTATGCCCGCTATACATCGTCTTTCCTGCATAATCAAGACATCTCCCTCTTTAGTTCACATTCTAACATTATTAGCTTATATCAAAAACTTGTATTCATGAATTCTCCGATATTTTGGAATAACTCTTATTACATCGTCGTTCTATATTGATATACCTTCTAATCCTTTAATAAAACTTTATTGTCGATGGTAAAATTTCTTTAATCATCTAAAAACATTCATATTTGCGTAGTTTCCAATATCTTCTTTATTCAACCTCTCTTCTTCATTCTCTTCCTTCCTTCTCTTGGTTTTTATCCTGACCTTTGAGTTTTTGTAAACATTCTTCTCACTCGCATGTGCCAATAACGTTTTAATTTTCTTATCCATTACAAAGGCATATTTATCCAATTAAAGCTTCGCACACTTGTAGTAACATCGCTCTAATTTTGCTAAACTTCTGAATTCTACTGGTGTCCTTGCTTCCTCCAAATTTCTCATTGTTTTGACTTCAGATCTGAAAATCACATCAGAATTTGACTTAATTTAATTGGAATCGATTTTCATTTAACTGACCATGAGTTGGTAAAATTAACCAATTAACTCTTTTAATTGATCAATCAAACCAAGTGATGACTAGCTAAATGAAATCAGAGACCAATTATATAAAGTCTGTTTGACTACAACCACTTCTCTCAAGAAGCGAGATCACAATCATTTGGAGTACTAACCAGAATATTAATAACACACGGAAGTATACTTTTGCCTTTAAAAGTAGGGTATTTCTAAAAATTTGGGCATCATCTCATCTGTATCATTGACTGCCATTCAGACTCAAGCCGACACCAACAATCAACCAAACAACCAACAACCATATCATTCCACCACTATCAACCAAACTCATCATTTCATCATACTTCGAAATATATCATGCTGATAACTACATGTACTACTAAATGATATAGCATAAACAACTTAATTAATATAATCATACCTCTCTTCAATTCTTTCAGATTATCATGGAATACCACTAATGAATATAAAATTATTCTACTATTTCTCAAAAACCTTATTCACTTATTCCAGAATCTTTTTGGTTCATGTCTCAATCCAAATGCTCTAATTAACAATTCATAACACTTATATATATATACATAAATCCGTTCTAAATAAATCTTTTAATCTTTTTTTCTACGGCTCATACATGTATATGGATGCTTTTAAGAACCTATACTGCATCTTTCCACTGATCAACGAATCCTCTTCCCTTGAGAATATATGCTTCTTCTCATTAGTTAACTTGTCTAACTCCGGATTACCAACACATGGTCTCAACCAATATTATCATAATATGAGAGAATTCATTTAGTTTCAAAGCGTTATTTTTTAAGAAATTTCGCAATTGGATCCCCATTTCTTCATTTCCATTTATGTCTTCCTACACGGAACCTTCATCACTGGCTCAGCAATGAGCGTCAAATTTGCCATATCTCACTTATTTGAATTGAACGTCCTAACAATTCCTTGAAGAACACGCTCAAAATTTATTTATAACTAGAATTTCTTCGATCTTAAATCTTCATGACAAGTATCTTCCACATAATTGAGGTACGCTTCATCTTCACAATGTATTAACCGACTATCTGGTTATTATTAAGAATTCCTTCATCTATTCTGTTGTCCCATCAATCATTTGCCTCGTCTGATGTATGCAATTTTACTTTCTTATTTCTATGGCTAATTTACCTCATACGGTTTGCTAACTACTCCAATTTACGCTCGAAAGCTCAGACTTGAAACGTATCACGTATACAAATTTTCGCTTCTGATTTGATATCGTCGTGACAACCGTGCTATTGGCATAGTGACTCTTCTTTGCACGAAAATGTTCACCATTCATTGGCTTTCAATCATCTTTATACTCAACAAGTAATTCTATCTACTACACGAGGTTATTTTTCTTCTTTTAGAATGCTCAAAGAGTAGACTTTACACAAGAAGGGAATTTTTGTATATGATTCTGATTGGAAACCTTTTGTAAAGAATAAGAGTACAAGGAAACAATCGGAAGGATCCATAAATCAATAAGTCACAATTGAAGAGGAAAAAATGAATGATGATTTAGATATGAATGAGACAACCATATTTTTACTCAACATGGCCAGTCTTTCATACTATATGGCATACAACACATGATTAGGTGGGGTCCCACCAGACTCTTCGTCATGTCGACAAAGCATCACATCATAATACTGCTAATCTCGTTCAAAAATAAATATTCTGAGAAGAGAAATAATTTGAAAGGGATATAATAAATTTTCCTTCCATCATGTCTCATATATTTATCACTGAGAGAAGCTCACATGTATTCAAGAATCAAGAAGAGTATACATAGTCGTGGAAAAGAATGACACCGTTGATCACCATCTACGTTGCGCTTATGCATATCTTCAGGGCTCGTTCGAGTAACAGACTCCAGATCCACATCAGATGATAGATTCGGAAAATCTTCTGGAAATACCTTTAACATTTTAACAATTTGAGTATAATTATCTTCTCGTTGGATTTGTCATCATCACTTCTTGCTTCATCCATGCCATGTAAGTTTGGTATTTTTAGCGTCATGCTTCCCTATTTGATACTTTAGTAATTCGACCATAATCGCGTTCTTACGGAATTTATAATCATAATTTCTAATTTCTACTATACCGCGTAGCATAACCATTAATCCTACAATGCCCCGACTCTATCAATAGAAATATTATTCTTCTTCAATCGTCTGGAAGATTCCTCCATTTTCTTCAATCATCCTCGAGCTTCTTTTTGGGTCAGCGAACCCATTTTAAATTTTAATAATTTTGTAAATTGGATAAATAACGTTCCGCACGTTGATTCAATTGTTGATACTATTAAACAAGGTTTGCATTCTTCTTTTAAGAAAATTTTAAACTTCTCTGTATTAACGGCTCTACTTGGCCCTCCGAACTAACAATACTGAGTTCAATCAAGTATTCTTCTGGGTAATCTAATACTTATAACAATAAGAACTCAAGTAGTAATTTGACAACCAAAATTTTAAAACTCATTTTGTGTAAAGATCTTTTAGAAATTCTGTTAAGAAAACCTTTTTTGAAAACTTGTTTTAGAATTTTGAAAATCAAACATCTGGTCATCATCTTTACTATATGAGTTGGTTGTTGTTCTCTTCAACCAAAACAAGGTATCTAATTGAAGAAACAGCCACCTAAGGGTCCATCCACTTCAGTATATCTTCTACCCCTTATTGGGTTCATTTCGCCATCATTAGTCGACAAAAATTTCATTTATCGTTGCATACCATTTTATTCGTAACTCTAACTCCAGTGCTGACATCTGGTACTATCTTTGATATTTTCATCGTCATCCTTGATGTCATATTTACAACCAGTTAACGTAATTCAACATTCTATCTATAAATAAAAGCGTATCTTCTTGTAAATCCTCAGTATATCTAATAAAGTAGATAACCTTCCTTGCGCGGCACCCAAAAATGATAAGAAGCTCTTCGCCACAGTGGTGCCTTTAAACTCGTGACATTGGCTCTTCGTCAACTCCAATCAACTCATTACCTACAGTCTGAAGCTTGTCCTACTATATAATTCTAAGTTGGATAATCCTGAAACTCATCTATCTTTTCTTATACGAAGTTCTCACGTGAATCAATCTCCTTCTTTTTTAGAACCACATAAAAGTAGGGTAATTTACCCATTCTCCGTCGAGCTGTCGACTCTTCGCAACCATAGGATCTAGGAACTCAATATATATTTATATTTTCAATATACTCACCTTCCACTTATCTTAACAATATCCTATCTTACTAATCCATATCGGATCTGTTAATCTTAATTTACGTCAACTTGAACTCAAAATGAGTATACTTAGGGTCTTCCTTACCTTATATGGCTTGTCAATCCTATCTTACTTCCTCCTATTCTTATTTCAGGGACCAATAACATGTGGCTCTGATATCAACTGTAACATCCCCGAATCCGGGGTCAGGATTGGGTGTCACTAAACAACTTAAAACAATATACTTCTGTATATTAAAAAAATATACAGATAACCCCTAATTATTCCGGATCGCTTACAGGTTATGGTATGAAACAAGAATCTAACCTTCTAAAATTACAATATCTAAATACAATTTCATTACCTCTTTACTAAATTCCTCGTATTGATCATTCCGACATCTACGAATTCTTTCAGCGGGAATCTCTCCACTTTTGCTGTCTATTAAAAATTATTCACTCTTGTCCTCATTTGATACTGAAAGAAATAAGAATTCACAAAGAAAGAGTGAGCCAAAAATGCCCAGCAAGTATCATAATTAGTTTCCAGCTATTAGATAAAATAAACTTCTGGAAATAATCTTTAAATGATTTCAAAACACTTTTATTTATTTAAAACAGTTGAGCGAATAAAACACCGGCCCTCATTGGCTTTAATCAGTAATCACATTTTTTCTGTAAAAGAACAATGAACGTTTCACTGATTCATTTCTTGAATCAAATCTTTGTTTGTTTTTGCAATCATAAACTTTCCAATAAGGAATGTCGTTAATGATGATCAATAATAAATTAGACTGGACACTAGAAACCAACATATGCACTATAACCTGCTGATCAGTCAGAATACAGTGCGGATCTATACCCAACTGCATAGACCCACCAACATATGGGGTACCCAGGCACTATGGCCTAATAGTTAAGGGTCCAACCATCTCTGGCCCTTAGGGTCCAACTCATTCTTGGCCCTCATCGTAATCATCCAGTCCGTAGAGTAATTTGATGTCAAATCATTTTAATTTCAAAATACCCCGATTCAGGGTCCGCAAATAACACGAAAGAATGAGTATTTGCTCAAGAGATCAATCGATAATCAAGGAATAAGATCAAAAGGAATTTGCATAAATAATAGTAATTGTAGCGAAATATAAAAACTTTTAACTATTCTGAACTTAGAATAGGAACGAAGAAATATTTGCAGTATTTTAGAAGAAAGGTTAGGAACACTTGCCTCAACTGATAAACCTCTGATCTTTAACTATCTGCCATATCACTCAGTCCTGATGTGTCTACATTTTCATTGACAGACCACTTGCCCTTTCTTATCATTCACCATTTCAGGTTTATCTCTAATCTAAATCCACTCGTTTCATTACTACACGTAATCAGACTTTACTTTGACAATATCTGTCTGGATTTGAATTTCTCGCACTATGTGTATCTATCATAAAAGATACCATTCAATTAACTGATAATATATAATTGTTTAGTCTATATGTTATCCTTATCGTCTACCCGCCCGATAATAACAGATAATAATCATCTTTAATCAAATAAATTTTAATAGACACGTGGACTCATAATTTACATAACACATAAACACATAAGGCACGTATCACATATTCATATAACTTATAACTCAGTTTGTCAAAACATTTGACTCGGTATGTTCAAAACTGAAATCGAGTCAAAACACAAGTTTATAATAATGTTCTTTCCAGAATCCGGCCATCATCGGCGCGGTTCCAGTGGACTCCGACGAGGACCAAAACCCCATCTGTTGCTCTCGATTCTTGCTGCAAAACATTCCTACACAACCCAGCAAACTATACTCATCAATAATCATCAAGAACGATCTGTAGATCGTCGTTTTCGGGCTGGAGCTCCATTAACGTCGGTGACGTAGCTTGAATTTCGGGGAGGGGTGATTTTTATGAATACTGAACCAAACTCAACGATCTATATGGGGTATTAAAGCTTAGGACACAGAGAATGTAATACAATCATCAAAACACACCAATAATCAAGAACAAACTCATAAAATCAAATCAAAATTTTATATAAACCCATTAACTCGATCTATCACTTCCAGGGGTTATAATTACTAATACTATATACCACTCAACTGCAAATTCAATACTAAAGCTTATTTAAGCATCAAAATCATCAAACGATTCATGAATCAAAAACCCCCAATTCGAGCCATGAACCCTAAAATCAAATTTTAAAAATTACTAACCTGAGATGATTTTTGATGATATAATCTTGTAGAGGGCTTCAATTTGGTTACAAATATCAATGATTTTGCTTTCCAGATCACCTCAAAATCATGCTTTGATTCTCAAGAACACCAAGAACAAATTTCAGAGAATTTTCTGATTTTTATTAATATTTTCTGATTTTTATATAATAACATAATAATTAAATAATAAATAAGTGGTATTTATAGTTGTAAAAATAATACCCGTTGGATCGAAAAATAGGTTACTTAGCCGCTAAGTAACTGCAAAAACTATTCGATTTGATAACGTATTGGATAATTATCCAAACTAGACTTTTATAAAACACTTTATACAAAAATAATGTAATATCATCCCGTCTTTTGAAAATATGGGTTTTGTTGATCTATCAACATGATTATCGTATCGAAAATTTTGCGCCGGGACGCGTACGGGTCAAACCGTAGTCCGGATCGAAAAAAGTCAAAACATGGAAAATGTCCAGAATTATCAAATTCGGTTAGGAAGGAGTTTTCCGAAGAGTTTCGGGTTGTAAAAACGCAAAAACAGTTGAAGTTGGACGATTCTCAGCTTTATAAAATAGTTTCGTAATTATTCAGAAAATAATTAATAAATTCATAAATCATTATAAAATCATATAACATTCCAAAAATTACCAGAAAAATACCATAATTATATGTACTTTATTCTGGATATAACAAAATCAATATACTCACATTTTATCATATATAAACATCCGAACATTATTATCTGCCATCAGATTATTTACTGAAATTCATATTATAATCACATAATAATTATGTATTAATAAAAATAATTACACACTATGTCCCGGATGTTACAAAATATGTGATTAAATGTATTTGGTTGAATAGTGTTGTGATTCGTTCTTGATTTACTCGAGTGTGTTATGTTAATTTGAACATATTTGTGATTTGGTCTTTGATATAATCGAATTTATTGTGTTTGTGATATATATATATATATATATATATATATATATATACTCGAATTGAAAATATAAACTATTTGACTTAGTAGATTGGAAAATCAGTGTGTATGGTTGATTTAGAGTTTGTAATTGTTGATTAACAAAAATTCAGTTTTCAACTAATTAACAGTTTTGAAAGATTGGAAATTATGCGTTCTCTGTGCATTAAGGTCTGAAAATAACAAAAATTATGATATTTTGTTGTGTGGAAATTAAATTGAATTAAGCTAGATATATTTCTGAGAAAATATAATTTGGTACATTATATATAAGCCGTTTGATTAACCTATATCTATTCAGTTAAAGATAGTCCCTATGTATTGATACTGCTTGATAAAATATGTGTAAGAGTTCTTAAGTTAACATCACTTATCTGTCTAAAATAAGCCCTTGATTAAAATCAGTATTAATTGAAAGCTAATTTATATGATTAATTGATAATTGTCTTGATCTAAACTGAATCAGTAGAAACTGTATATGATTTGATTAAGTTAATTCAATTTATTCTTTGAGAATTTCTTGAAATTACCTATAACTTCATCTATCTTGAATCTTTGTGAAAAATTTGAGAGAAGTTTATGATAAAAGAACTAATCAACCAATAGCTATGAATGATAAAACATACAGACCTACTTAAGGATATAGTATCACTATAATAGGTGCAAGTTGTCCGATAAATTTAACTGTTAAGAATTATGTATCTGGATTAGAACTATCTTATCAAAATCTTTGAATCAATCACAAATCTACCCTGTGTCTATGATCTGTTGAGAATCGTACACATAATTTAATCTGTAAACATCAGTGATGAATTGTACTTAAATACTTTGATTTTTTTATCTTGATTACGTGGATATATATATGTGTTCTGTGAACTTGATCTTAAACCTACTTCTTGTACTCTGTACTCTAAATTTGTGTATGCATTGGTGAAATTCAAGAAAGGTGTTTTTAAGGCTGGTTTGTGTAATCACAAAATAAATAGCAAAATAAAATGATAAAATCACATGCACACACAACCCTCAAAAAAGACCTGGCAGGGGAGCCTTGAGCATCCCTGTATTTGGAACACTGCTGTGATTAATGGCCACTTAAAATTCTAGGTGGAATTTCAGTTAAAAATAATGTAGTTAATGTGTTAGATATGTAATTAATGTTCTGATTATTCTTGTGTTATGTTATATTAAATGTTATCTGAAATAAATGTTATGTGATTACACATTAATATAGAATGCATCAGTGTGTGTTGAATGTGGATAATATTCTTCTGATTTCATTTCAAAGAACACAAGATGCCTAAAGAAATAAATGCAATATTCTTTATTAAAAACTCAAAGTTTCCAGAAAATTAATTTCTTTAAAAAGGTGACAACCTTTTTGCACTGATCTTTTCTCAAAGCTGAACATTCTTAAATGTAAATCTGTCACTTACCTAGGTTCTATGAAGTAGAGTAAGCTGCATTTCACCTTTATGTCACACGTTTTCCCAAATCTGTGTACTATTTGTACTTGTTACAGTACTAAAATAGTAATTCTAAGTACTATTTGTCACTATTTGCTTATATCAGCTATTAAACATCATACCTTAGCTATATTAGATATATACCTAGGATTTGGACTTATGTAAATCATGCATCTGCACAGCAATACTTTACAAACCGCATTAAATGAAAATCACCGTTCATGAACAATAAAAGCCACTTTACAGAAAATTATTTTCTTAACTGATATTAACTTATGTGCTATGTGCATGCATATATACTTACATCTACATTTGCATTCACACACACACACACTCATTCACTACATATCTTCTTCACCTCATCAGTTATGAACCCAAATGCTAGGGCATTTTACCCTAAGCCAAGGCCAACTATCACAAATCCATATATGCTGGATGATATGAAAAAAACTGTTTATTCACCACAAATCTTCATCATTCAAAAATGTAACTCCTTCAAACCCTAGAACCAGTTACCAAAGGCCATCTCTTCCAAGAAACCACGGAAAAGGTTTCAAAAATCACACTATCCCCTTCTATCAGAGTAGGAAATTTCAAGTTCCTCACTCTCCAAACCCTAGACCCACCAAACCCTTTCAAGCCATATTTACACCTATAAAATAAACGAAGACAAGAACCAAACACAAACACCAACAACTCTAAGCCTCCACCACCAGACCTTGCTAATCCTTCTAATTCCAAGAAATTCCTTGACTTAGTCAAGAATGTTCAACCTGGTATTTGTGTGAACCTAACTGCTGAAGTGGAGAGGGTCATTAGGCATGCTAAGTGGGAGGAATTAGTGTTTTATTTGAGTATACAGTACTTCATACATCTCATGGGTGAGTTTTACTGTAACATGAACATCAATAAGGGTGTAGAGGGAGTCTTTCATTTTACAACCATTGTGAACAAGAAAGTAATTTGTGTTCATAATAAGAGTCTTAATAGAGCACTACACATTCCACTGCACTTGTGTGAATTGCCATGTCATGACATATATTCCTTGTTTGTGTTTAACAAAGCTGAGTATGAACTTATGTTTAATGTCTTGTGTGAGTCTGATGTTCCATCTGGTCTTTGTGATGTTAACTGTGAAATCTATTTTGAGCATTTCAAAGGAGTTTTTCAGCATCTTGCACTTATCATAAGGGCAAATGTCCTGCCCAAACCAAATCAAATTAAATACTTTGATTTTTATGATGTTAAACTGATTTATCTTCTTTATAACAACAAAATCAACTTTAGCATTTCTTAACCCATTCTTCTCAATATGATAAATGCTAATTTGGTAGGGTACATGCCATATGGACTCCTCATCACTTGCTTCTTTCTTATGTGCAATATTCATCTTAATGATGAGTTTTCTAATCTAGGTGATTCACATATCACAAATGAGCACATTAGGCCACAAATTCCACTCAAACACTATGAACCATAAGAGGTTGAACCCATAGTGATACCTCCTATAATTAGGGAAGAAGATGTCTTCCTTTCTAATTGTGAATCTGTTAGAGTCATGATTAATGAACTTAAAAATGAACTTAAGAGGGTTAAAAATGAAAATAGTGAGATTAAGGACAAGGTAACCTAACTAGAGGGTGTGACTGTGTCTTGTAAAAATAGAATTGCATATCTTGAGAACTTAGCTGCATCTACCCTTGAAGAACACTGTATGACTGACCAAGAGATTGTGAATGCCTTCCAAGTTCCAATTTCTGATGACTTAGCTATGGTTCATGAGTTAGAGGACATAGGTATCGATGCAAGAGGACCTCTTCTTGAAACTCTACCTGATTTGGTTCATGTGTGTGATGCTGATGGTAATGTAATTGGGTGATCTATATGCTGATTATTGATTGGATGATTTTGTGTAGTGTTGTGCTGCTGTTTCTGCCTTTCTTTTGCTGATCTATGATTAATCTGATGTATTTTCAAGAACTTTGTATTGCCTTATTCTGGATTGTAATTTGAACTATTGGTTGGATTTGATGGAGTGTATGCACTCCTGGTATTTGTAAACTTAAAACAAGTGCATGATTTTGTTATATTTAATCAGTGAATCACTCTGATTAATAAGAACACTTTTGGTTAATTTCATGATTTATTTCTGCAAGTTATTCTGTAATTTCAATTTATCTCATGATTTCGTCTTTCTTGACTTGATCTGTTAGCTTAAAAGGATATGAAATGTCTTTGTCTTCTCTAACCAGTTTTTGCAGGAATAGTTAAGCACTCGTCATATGACCTGTGCAATTATTTACCTTACAGTATTGAGATTTGCAAGTTATTTAGTAATTAACCAGTTTTATGCAGGATTAAGCTTATAAGTCAAAATGGTTATTTTTGTTGAGGAAATCTGACATGTTACTACTCTGACAGAACTAGAATCAAATATAAATTTAAATAAAAATGCTAGGCTTCTTGTATTATCTAACTTGAATGCAGGTATGAAATGATAAGTTCAAGAGATCCCACTAGCCTAAGCCAAATCATCATGATCTTGTAAGTCTGTAAGGTTTGAACTAAGGTATCTTATAAGTCAAAATGGTTATTTTTGTTGAGGAAATCTGACATGTTACTACTCTGACAGAACTAGAATCAAATATAAATTTAAATAAAAATGCTAGGCTTCTTGTATTATCTAACTTGAATGCAGGTATGAAATGATAAGTTTAGGAGATCCCACTAGCCTAAGCCAAATCATCATGATCTTGTAAGTCTGTAAGGTTTGAACTAAGGTATGATCTCTTAGGAGTGGTTAGTAAGTTGCTTGTAGCAGAATTGGTTAAGTTTATTTTGATTTAGAAGTAGCTTTGTAGTCTAGCCAGTCTGAAATAAAATGTATTAGAAACTACTTTTGTAATCTGGTCAAGTTTGTTAGTTATTAAATTGTATTATCCTCTGTTCAAACAAATGATAATATGTACTAATTATTGCACTCTGAACTAAAACTAGAATGTATTAGGTCTTCCAGAATGTAAGTTGCAAATCGATCAAGTAGATTGTATTAGCACTAAAGTCTTGTATTTTCTGCAAACTCTGTACCAACAAATGTAATATCCGGATATAGCGTGTAACTATTTTTATCAATAAATGATTATTATGTGATTATTACGTGAATTTTGGTGAATTATCTGATGATTGATATTGATATTTATATGTGATAAAATGAGAGTATGTTAATTTTATTATGTCCAGAATAAAATATAAATAATTGTGATATTTTTATGGTAATATTTGATTGTTATATGATTTTAAAATGATTTATGAATATAATAATTATTTTCTGTATAATTATAAAACTGTTTTATAAAACCGAGAATCGTCCAACTTCAACCGTTTTTGCGTTTTTACAACCCAAAACTCTTCAAAAAACTCTTTCTTATCCTAATCTGATTATTCCGGACATTTTCCGTATTTTGACTTTTTCGATCCGAAGTACGGTTTGACCCGTACGCGTCACTGCGTAAAATTTTCGATACGTTAATTATTTTTATAGATCAATAAAACCCGTATTCTCGAAAGACGGGATATTATTACATTATTTTCGTATGAAGTGTTTTATAAGAAGCCCAGTTTTGATAATTATCCAATAAGGATATCAAATCGGATCGTTTTTTTAGAGGCTAAGTAACTTATTTTTCGATCCAATACAATCCAACGAGTATTAATATTCTATAAATATAAATAGCCTTTTTCTTATTTCATTTTATCCGTATAATCATAATCGAACAGTTAAAACAGAGAATTTACAGAGAAAAACCCGTAAAATCGTTGTGTTCTTGAGAATCGAACTTAAAAACGAAAACGTTATCGAACTCGGAATCAAGCGTGCCATATACCGAATCGAAGCTCTTGAAAAGCTCTTTCAGAATCAACTATCCATTTCAATTCAGAAATCAAGGTTATTTTCTTATTTATTTATTTTATTTTGAATTAATTAATGATTAAATAGGATATTTTGATGTTGATATTGTTTGTGTGATTTTATGGCTTAATCTTGTAGATAATTTTGTCCTGGTCATTTTGATATATTATATGATGAATTTGGAGTTCACTAACATGTAGAAAAAGGGGTTTGATTCTCGAAATACTAAAATTAGGGTTTATGTGTTTGAATGTTCTTAATTGGAATTTAGACATTTCTTTGTTATGGGTTATTAATTAAAATTGATTACACCTGTGTGTAGATCATGAAAAGATGAATCGAATGGTATATACATGGAGAACGAACGATACCGGGAAGGCCTTGGTCGGAAAATCGATCGTGGCGATGGCGGGATTTTCAGTCGAGTATTCCATTCAATTCGTTAGTTGTTTGGCTGTTGTGATTCTGCACAAGAATTCCTGGAAGCCTCGAGATTATCCCCCGTAAATTTGATGCGTTTCTGGAGTGTTTTTCAGTTGGTCGGAAAGCTTGGGGTTGCCGTTAATGGCGACCGCCGGCGACTGAAAAACGGGGAAGACGGTAATTTGTCGTTTAGCCCCTTGAGTTTGCAGATTTTTCATTTCAGTCCCTATACTTTTAAAATTTTATAAAAACCAGATTTCTGTTTAATAATTTCCAAAAATTGGATTTCAGTTTAATTATTTTCAAAATTTGTGTTTTCTTTTATAATATTTTCAGAAATTGTTTCTAATTCCAAAATTTACTATTTAATTATTCTGAAAATTATTTTTTAATTCCAAAATAAATCTAAATTATTTAATTACTTTTAATCGATAATTAATTATTTAATTAGTTAATTAATTTAAATATTAATTGATTAATTGATTTAATTAGTTATTAATTTATTTTAATTGATTATTTAATTAGATTTAATTATTTATTGGGATTTAAAAATTCCAAAAAATAGCTTCGAGTTTTAAAATATTATTTAAATTATTTTCAAAACTCGATAATTATTATTAAATTATTTAAAATCAGATTCGGGTGTTCAGACCCTGTTATTTAATTATAAAATGACTTGGAGACTCGTTTTAATTCCGAAAAATGTTCAAATTCGTATTAAATACCTGGAAAATCATTTTAACCCCGAATCTTCTTTGAAAAATTATTTTGATCGAATATCTTATGTGCTACGTGCTATATTTGATTGGATTGATGTATAATATGCCTGTATGTGCATTGTTTAAAGGTTTTATTCGTAACTTTTAATCCGTATGTCGGATTTGGGTGAAACGAAGGGTAGATAGAAGTTTGTAACGAGTAGAATGAGATGAGAATGAGTATTGATAAATACATGTAATGTTTAACAGAGGAAGCGAGACGTAGAAAGGGAAATTAAGTGGTGAGTGAGTGGGAACCAATTGACGAGTGCAAGTAAAGTAAAAGCAGATTGATATGGCAAGTGCTTCTGCTCTTTTTTGTAATGTATTGCAAGTATTTTCGAACTCTCTTCATTATGTTCCAAGTATTCCCAATAGTTCTTGTCATATAATGCAAGTACTTTGAAGTACTTAACCATAAACCCTTATTATTGTTATTGATCTTGAGCCGTAAGCCTTATTCCTCGTAAACCCTTGATTATTGAATTCTCAAATACAAACCACACATATACGATACTACTCCATAAATACATATATACCAAATACTGATTCTTGATATGGAATTGCCTAACATACGAACCTTTGTGCTTTGTATAACATAAGACCAATCCTTGAAACCATTGAACCCTTGGTCTTCTACATTCTGATTCTTTCCTTGGATTGAAAGTCAATATTCATGTTTACCTTATTATACCGCCAGGATATTATGAATTCCCCTATGCTTCGAGATAAATATTATTTATGATTCAGCTTATTAATTTATATTTTTTATCATGTTGTTATTATAGAATTGGATTGTTTTGAAATATTGACTGAATTCGTAGTCGAACCAGATTTGTGGTCATGATAGGCCAATATGTGCCTTGGATCCAATATATAAAGCAAAGCTGGGAGCCTTGCTCGGGCTTAGTGCGTGACTGATCAACAACCTAACCTTGATTTTTTTTAAATAAAAATGAATATCCAATTCTAATTATTGCTTATCAGGAAACTTGATTTCTTATATCATTTCAGTTGATCATTGTCAAATCAAGTCTCAGGTTAAAAAATGATTTTTCAAAAATTTACTGAAATTTTTTAGACATTTTCCGGAATTAAAACAAATAAAAGACTTAATTTATAAATAAATAATCAAATCCGACTGACTGGAAATAAATTTGAAACAATTAATAATGATTAACCAATTATTAATCATAATTTAGAAAAATATTTTATTGCTCAAAATTATTTTTAGTAATTTTCAAATCAAAAGAATCAATTAAATCTAATTATTTATCAATTAAAATCAATTAATAAATAATTAATTAATTAATCAATTAATATTGAAATTAATTGTTCTATTAAATTAATTAATTACTAATTAAAATTATTTAATTATATAATTAAGATTTATTTTTGAATTTATAAATAATTAAAATAAATTTTAGAATTAAAATAAGAATTTTTAAATTATTTTTAAAAATAAAAGGCAGAAACTGTTTTTGGTTTTGGAATTTGGGGAATACAGAATCGAAACCGGGTTGGGAAGACGGGTCGAAGGGTCACAGAACCGGGTCACAGGGATCATGCCGGAAAATCGGCAAAATCTGGCGACCCCGTTTTTCCGGCAACGCCCATTTCCCGACCTCCATCTTTCCGATTTCAATCTTTTCTTGATGTCAAAATGATCCGTACCGCACCCTCTGTCCCACAACAACTACAACAATAACATCATGTCACTAGAAATCATTCACCGGCTAAAAACCATAAATTCAAACAATCATAGCCCTAGGAGAACACTGTATGACTGTATATAATCTACTTACTCATGTAACCGGAAATCGTGGGCGCAATACACACGATATTTTTGTAGAATCATCCTTCTGTTCATAACCTGTAAATTCAAACAATCAGACATTAATCACATACACACATATATAAATACGTAAATAAAAACCCAAAGAAAAAACTGGAAGAAGTGGAAAAAAGAATGAAACAACAGAGAATTATTTATGAATATATTGAGGTTCATCCCGAAAAGAGAATTAAATAGATGCGGTTCATCCCGAAAAGAGAATTAAATAGATGCTTTTGAATTTGAAATTGTGTTCGTCATCGAATGATATGGATCTAATTGATAAAGATTAGTATTCTCTTTATTTTTTTTTATAATTTTTAAATAGCATAAATACCCTATATGTATTAAACTGAATTTTTTTAATATTTTTAAATAGCTAAACGGGTCGACCCACGACCAAATTTTTTTTGCCTGACTTCTTTTTTAACACACATTAAGAATATATAGATTAAGAAAAATAACCATTTTTTAAAAAGGTGCCGATGAGATACTGTAAATGAGTATTAATTATATATGAGATACCCAAGTGTTAATGGGTATTTATAATTGAAATATCCAACTATCATATCCAAGCATTAAATCGGTTAAAATTGATCACTTTTTTAGGATGGTTATGTTGATCAATTTTTTTAAAGTCATTTTTCCAACGAGCCCTAACTGCCGTGATAATAGTTTTCGATTATGCCTAATTTATTTTTAACTTTAACGAAATGAGTTAATAGATGATAATCAAATTTACGAAGAATAACCTAGTTGTAGTTTTTTTTGATGATGACCTGATTAATACTGGGCCCATTTTAAAAGAATGTACAAAAAATTTGAAGTGATGGTGATCCGAATTCCAAAGGTGAATGAGGATAGATGGATAAGCGTGGCTGCACTGTTTTCAAGGATACTGATTGATGACGATAGTGTGACAGTATGGTGTAGTTACTAATAGGCGTGTGTATGTGTATAAGTATAAATAACCCCGGAGGTAGAATACATAGCCTGTATTCTTCTTCCAACCTAACTACTCATCTAAGATGGATCGGGTTGCGCTTCGGACCCAAGTTCTATCCAGACACCTTCATCCTCCTCCTCCTTCTTTTTCTTCTTCTTCTTCTTCTTCATGTATTGAAAGCTGTGCCTGTCTGGAATACTCTCCGGCCGAGCTATCGGAGAGCATCGATTTCGACACGAAAGAGATGCGAAAGCTGATGGACACACACAATTTGGAGGACAGGGACTGGTTGTACGGCTTAATAATTCAAAGCAATTTGTTTAATCGTAGAGACAGAGGAGGGAAGGTGTTTGTAGGTCCTGATTATAATCAATCCAAAGAGCAACAGAGACTTATTACTATGAAAAGAATTGAGTATATGGCCGATCGAGGTGCTTTTGTTGGTTGGCTTACTGATTCAACTCCTCAATCTCAACTTCGACGCTTTGCTCTTCAGGAGGTTGCTGATTCCTTTGATCACTCTCTTTCTATTAAAATTGGTGTTCATTTCTTTCTTTGGTATGTCTTTTTTTCCCCGCATTTCTTTTCCTTTTATATTGTATCTGTGCAGCATCCGCATTCTCTTTTTTATGAATCCTAACTTATCATATTAGTAATGTCTATCGGAGTACCTCTTTCATAAACATGCCAAACCGCATATTAATTGTTTAAACATGTTTTACTCGCTTCTTGTCATTGTTTTAGTCTAGTTACTAACTAGAGGGCAAACATCATATTGCAACCCTAATAATTTTCAAAGGCCCACTTGGAGATATCCTCATCATTCTTAGTAGCAAAATAAGATTGCTGCTATATACTTATAGGCTTAGATATCCAACTCAAAGCCCTATCTTGTGAGACAAAATTTCGCAAACATTAATTGTCTTTCTCCCTTCAAATATTTCAGCAATTTCCTTGCAACTTTTTCATGAGTAATTCCCGTCTTACTGTGAAATCTGGTCAGCATGCCAGCAGCATGGCTAATGCCAGGTTCTCTCGCGGAAAGTGAAAGATAAGGACGATGTTCCATTTTATTACTTTTTGGATTATTCTCGGGAGACTAAGATCAATTTAGGTGGAGTAATAACAAGTTATCACTTAACTTTTTAGGAGTGGGGGGACTTCTAAAATTTCAAGTTATATATTTATTTGAATCACATAAGGCACCTCACCTGTATCTGTTACCTCAAGATTTGTACACACATATCTTACTCCCGTACTCTCATTTTAAAGACCACGGTCATTATTAGGCAAATAAGATACTTTCAACGTTTAAAACTAAAAATATAAATACGGTCCCGCTGATCTTGAAGTATATTCATTTACAATATTTTCTTTGAAACCCAAAATAGTCCTATCTTTAAAACTTTACAATAATATTTTCTCGAGGTTTTCTTCGGTCATATATTGATTTCAAAAGTTAACAAACCATGTCTTCCTCTCCTTTGATACTGAAGAGTCGGGGTTGACTTGACTTCTTTTAAACATCCGTCAAGAAAAATAGTTTTTACATCTATTTTACGTAACTTTATATTATAATGAGCTACTAATGAAACTTTCTTGGAAAAAACATAAGTGTCTTTGTAATTAAAACATCGGCTACAAGTCTATTTTTATTACAAGTAGTGTGCTTCTAAGATTCTGCTTAGTCGTGAAGATCTAGTTACACCGGACTGATTTTGTCGTGAGAGAGCTGGGTTATTGGCGTGGAGATGACAAAAATAATATGATCAGCGTAACAGTGTGACACCAGCATTATGCACAGTTCTTTTTAACAAAGTAAATATTCTATTCGGTTTTTCATAAGACTTTCGAAACCACTTTTTTCCAAATCCGCACTTGTCAACTTTTCTTTGCTGTCTCCTTTTTATTTATTTAGGTTGACTAGATTCGTTCACTGTGGGTGGTGCCCTTTTTTGGCTTAGATTTTGCACTTTTCGAGCTTTAGATATAACTTTGTGAACAAGTGAGAAACTCTAATATCTTTGTTGATTGAAAGAGCTTCTTATTTAACCAATTTATTTGAAACTTATTTACAAATCCACTTTTTCAGTAATGGCGTTCTAAAGAAGAAAAAAGGGTGCTTTGTGAGGAGGTAGATAATTTTGGATGAATTGGACGAGAAATGAACCATCCACTGAATCTGTCTCCTTGAGTAAAATAGTTATTTAATTATAAATGTATTTATGTCACTGTTTAATACAAATACTAGGATAATTTTTTTCATTAATGGTGATTTAGGTACAATTTTTTTGTATAAATGTACCAATAGTCTAATACATGGAAATTAATATTTTAATTAATGCGACATGCATAAGTGAATTCATAACAAATTTTTATATGAATTATCAATAATATCTTTTTGCATAAATATGTATATTAGTTGTAGTTGATTTTTTTTGAAGAACCATATTTTTATTAACGTAAGCTCTGATACCACATGTAATTTATAATTTACATGAACCTTATGAACCCTATGACCATGTTTGTTTGGGGGATTATGTTTATTTTAAAGGATTAAGTTTAGGATTGGACTAGAATCCTTTAAAATTTTATCCCATATTTGTTTTGTGGGATAGTCTTGGATTGGACTATAATCCTTTAAATTTTTCAATCTTATGTTTGTTTTACATGGGGTTGTAATGAGGGGATTGTGCTCCTTAAAAAAATGACTTGTTGGAGGGGTTAAATGGCATTTTGGTCACTCAACTGACCGAACTCAAAAAACTTTCAGTCACATCATTTTACTCTTAAAAATTTTCATTCAGGTTACTCGTCGTTACATTCCATTAAAAAAATTGATGGATTGCTAACTAAGCTTGGTGACTTGGGTTAAATAAATCCACCGTGAAATGTACATTCAAATGAAGCGGCATTTCGGTTACTCAACTGGCTCAACTTGCAATTTGGTCATCAAACCGAAGAAATTTTCATTCAGGTCACTGACCTTTACGTCCATTAAAAATTAAATGAAAACCGCACGAAGTGGTCTTTTACAAACCATTTTTTGTCTGATAACAAATTTCGAAACATGTAAATGAATGCGACAAATGCATAAACATAACATCAATAGTTTTACACACAATTTTTTTAAGAGATCGTTGTACAAACATAACATCAATGATTTTACAAACATAACATCAATGGTTTTTACACACAAAAATACACGAACATAACATTAATGTTTTTTAAAAATTCAGTGTCTATCACAGCCCACAAGTTGCACAAAACCATTTTTCCAATTGATCTTCTTTGTCCTATCTTAGCCTTTTGTATTTTTAAATTTAAATCCTAACCGGTTCAAGTACAGCGTAATTTATATTTTCTCTAATCTATCTTCCTTAAATCCGTTTAGAGCTAGTCGAAATGTGGAATAGCTATCCTATTTTTCTTTCCAATTTAACTTTTAAGAAAGTTATACAAAACAATTATAATATAGTGTCGAGTCTAGGGATGGCAACGGGTCGGATCGAATCGGGTTTCTGAAGATCCAAATCCGATCCATTATATTCGGGTTCGGTTCGGGTTCGGGTCCGGATATAAAATGAAGATCCAGATCCGATCCGTCGGGTTTTTTCGGGTTTCGGTTCGGGTTCGGATCTAATTCGGATACTTAAAAATAAAAAATTAAATAAAAATAAAAAATTATCTTCCTATCAAAAACATGAATATTGATTTTTTTTTAAAATTTAGGAATGTAAAAGGGCTTCACATGTTTTATTTAGCACAATAAACGTGTGAAACATTCCTAATTTAATTGTTTACAATCACTCGTTTTGATTATTTAATGAGCAATATTTAAGAAAAACACAATATTGATAACATGAATGTAAATTATGTATCGCATATATAAAATTAAGTAAAATGTTAATGTACATATTTAATAATTCAAAATATTTCAATATATATATATAAATATATATTGTATGTTATATATAAATAATATACAATATAACATATATATCTATATAATATGTTATATATATAATATGTATATATATACATACTCCATATATATATATTATATCGGGTTTTTATCGGGTCTCGGATTTGGATCGGGTCTGAATCGGGTTTCGGGTTTCGGGTCGGGTCTCGGTTCGGAACACCTAAGATCCAGATCCAAAAAATCGGGTTTGGGTAGACCCAATCGGTTCGGAACGGGTCGGGTCGGGTCGGGTAAAACTGCCATCCCAAGTCAGTCATTCCCTAAATTTCAAGGAACCCTAAATATTCCCTCATTAATATTTTTACCTACATCTCATTTTTTTATTCATCAATTAAAATTTAGCTCTTAATTGATCTTCGTTAAATAGATAAGCATGAATTTTTTAAGAGAGAAAAGAGGGGTTGTAGGGGAGCTCCTTATTCAGTTTTCTTTTCAGCTTTTAATGGACGTAATTGTCAGTGACCTTAAAGAAAATTTCTTCAGTTTGATGACAACCAAATTGCAAGTTTTGACCCAGTTCAGTGACCAAATCATCTGACTGTACATGACACTGTGGATTTATTTAAGCCAAGTCACTAAGTTTAATTAGCAATCGATCAAGTTTTTAACGGAATATAACGGCGAGTGAGCTGAATGAATATTTTTAAGAGTAAAATGATGTGACTGAAAGGTTTTTGAGTTGGATGATCCAACTGAAAATTTATGGTGAGTTGAGTGACCAAATGCCATTAGAGGGGAATAAATAATACCTCCTCCAACCACTTATTAAAGGGGATTATAATGCTATCCACTACTCCAACATAACAAACACGGGATATGATAATTTAAGGATTATACTCCTTGACAATAACTTTTTACAAAACAAACATGGGACTGGAAAATTTAAAGGATTATAATCCTATCCTATATTTAATACTATGAAACAAACATGGCCTAAGATCTTCCAAGGATATTATCCTTCAGCGCAATTAGATTAAGAGCACTTTATTGTCCTCAATTATATCTATCTTACTCAATAATGGCTTATATATAATTTTCAACACTTTAGTTGCCAATTTATTTATTTTTAGTCGTGTGATTGCTTTCCTTCAATTACATCAGATTCTGTTAAAGTTACTGTGGGTATATTGGTCTAGGTTTAGTTGTAGGTATTCATCAATCATTGCTACACAAATGTCGGCAAGGTTGTTTGAGAAAATGCAGGAAAGAAATTTCACATAAAGGAGATGTGTGATGTCATTGACTCCTAGACAGGTGGTCTTGTTTTGTGCGGGAAGCCTAAGGAAGTGATTAGTATTTCTTTTGAAAACGGAAGAAGCTGTATATAGGTGCGCTTGATCTTGGGGACACAATTCACGAGTACTCAAATAAAAAAATCAACCAACATTCTTAACTGTAGCTCTGGACAGAGAAGAGTAGAAGATTAAAACAATCAACCAAGAATACTCCTTGGTGGGAACTATAGAAGTGTGTAGAGAACAATCGAAGAATAATCTTTTGCATCAAAGTTTTATGCTTGTACTCGTGAGTGTTAAGTGACTTGATTCTTCTATTACATTCATAACGGATTTGTGGTTTTGTATTTTCTTGATGAGTTTCCATGTTAAATCTTTATTGTGTTTATCAACGACGATTGTTTGTAAAATCAATCCTAGTATCTAATATTACAACTTTACGTAGTAGAAGGATGTTCTTACCTGTATTATGTTCTTCTGATTAAAATAGTATTTAACTATTTAAAGTCATTTAATACATATTGACATTTGTAAATGGCGCACTTGTACATTTATAATTGTCTTGAGGGTTATGATTGAAAGCTAGATCTGATAGATGCACATCTAAATATAAAATTCATAGTCCGATCTTGGAAAGGAAACCCTAACTGGACAATTATTTTGAAATTTCGGAACCAGGAAGTGCAATGCAAGAGACTTCATCAACTTGGGCTTTTGTTCTGATCCATCTGTTGTACTTTGTGCTTTATCCACTATTCCACTCCTGCTAATTGCTTATCTGCTCAATTTGTTTCAGGGGCGGTGCACTCCAGTTTTTTGGCACAAAGCGACATCATGACAAGTGGTTAAGAGACACTGAAAATTACAGGGTTAAGGGTTGCTTTGCAATGACTGAATTGGGGCATGGAAGTAATGTATGTGGAGGTTGTTTAATTATGTAGTCTTTGTGCTCAGGCATGTTCCACCTTTTTCTGTATAATTCTTCACTTGCTTTTCTGGGTTGTTATCTACAGGTACGGGGTATTGAGACAGTAACAACGTATGATTCCAACACAGGAGAGTTTATTGTTAACACACCGTGTGAATCAGCTCAGAAGTACTGGATTGGAGGTGCTGCTAATGTAAGAACTTATCTTTCTAAAAACAAATGTGTCTGCTGCCTAGTTTATACTTTATCTGTTCTACTAGTTCGAGCTGTGAACTTAGATTTTAATTGATTACCTTTATCTGTAGCATGCGACGCACACGGTAGTTTTCTCACAGCTTAAGATTAATGGAACGAATCAAGGAGTTCATGCTTTTATTGTTCAAATTAGAGATGCAGATGGCAACATTAGTCCACACATCCGCATAGCTGATTGTGGTCATAAAATTGGTCTAAATGGTGTTGACAACGGACGAATCTGGTAAAATCAGTTCAAAAATATCAGTTCGTGTTACATCACAGGAATGAACTGGTAAGTTAACCGTCTCTCTTTCTACATGTGCTCAGGTTTGACAATGTCAGAATACCTAGAGAAAATTTGTTGAATTCTGTTGCTGATGTTTCTGCTGATGGGCAGTATTCAAGTGCGATTAAAGACCCCGATCAGGTGAATATATCTTTTAATGAATATTATTCTATATTATTCAAATTGTATTTAACCATGGTAAAACAAAAGCCTTGACTCTGAAAAACCACAAGTGGTAACTCTGAAACAGAGCAGTTTTCTCTGTGCAGATGTATATCTCTAAATGATCAAGATAATGACTTTCATTAGTGTCACTAAATAAACGGCCAGTTCGGTCCAAAATCAAACCGAAACAATATAACCGAAACCGGATCTCATAAATTCCTTAACAGAATCGAAGCAACATTGACAATGAAAACCAAACCGCAAAAAGTCGGTTCGTTCGGTTAGCCAAGAAACCGAATTCCAAAACCACTTCAGTTATTGTACAAACTTCTTCCAAGGAAGAAGTTGTAGACTTGATTAGTTAAAATGATGAAAACTGGACAGTTAAACCTATGTTGTCAACGAGATGCTACCGAAATATATAGGAATTTTTGTAGTTTTTATGAGTGAAGTGTACAGGTTGGAGATGTATTTTGACGTTTTGTAATTGTATTTTTATTGGAGTTATGCTGGGTTTTAAGTGCAGTTAAGAGGAAGACAGAGAGTATATGAGAGTTGAGTGAGGAGACTTTAGCCAAGAACATCACATATATCTATATTAATGAATTATTGTTAGTGGATAGCTGAACGTAAAAATGTGTAAAGCATAGAATATAATATTATATATGATAACTCACACATCCGGATTACAGTACATGCTTATCTCGGAAAAACGTGAGAGCTAGACATGATGGTATACACGTGGTCATACAAGTGTATAAAATGTGTAGTCGTTGGTTTGTTTTCAGTCGGTTAGGTTTGAACTGATTTTTTTCTTTACCTAAAACCGAACCTATATTTATTTTAGTTCAAGCTACATATCGAAACAGCCAAAAATTTCAAAATTTTGAACCAATCCGAACCAGAATTATGTGGTTCGGTTCGGTTTTTCGGTTGTAGTGTGTTTTGCTCAGACCTAGTTATTGGCATTAAGAAGTTTTTAGCCCTTGGTTCAAGTTAATTTTTTGAAATACAAAAGCTTTTCCTTATTTATGTTACATTTTCACAGAGATTTGCTGCTTTCATGGCCCCTTTGACGTCTGGCCGTGTAATACTTGCATCAAGTGCAACTTACTCAGCAAAGGTATAAAGTTCTACTACTAATCTTGCTCGGTTTCAAGTCAAATCACTTATTTAGTCGGATAGTCCATGGTGACGGTGTTCTTAAAATTTTTATCTCATCAAGCTTCTTTGGTCCAGATTGGTTTATCGATCGCCATAAGGTACTCACTGACAAGGTGCGCCTTTTCTCTAACATCAAATGGACCTGAAGTCCTTCTACTTGATTATCCAACCCACCAAAGGCGGCTTCTTCCTCTTCTTGCTAAAACGTAAGTGCTGCATGGTCATTGACAATGAGGTTGTTCCTGTACTGTGATATTATATATTTCTCTTTGTACTTTGTTTTTTTTGGACCACTACTGTGCAGTTTTTGTAACAAACTGACATGGAACTGTCATAATATCCCACATTATGCAGGAGAACAATTAAAAAGAGATATTAGGATAGGTTAGGGTGGATTGACCGCATAAAATGTACCAGCTCAAGGTGATTCAACCAGAGAAGAACCATTATCTTTAAGATTTCTCAACCGCGGATGAGAAGTAAACATTCAATTTCAACAATCAGTCTCTACCAAAAATAAAAGATAATATCTCGGTAAATAGAAATAAAACCTAAAAGTCACTACAAGATACATATATTTATCCCCAAATGGAAGTCCTGTTCACTTTCTAGAATACAGAAACAATCCTTAAATAAGGAAAGAGTTTTGGACTAAAATTTTACGGTTCTACTATCATAAGTATAAGAAAAACAACTTTTAATAAGTCTTACAAGCCTACATTAATATATAATATGAATTCCATTTGCTCTGCATCACTATAAGCCTACGTACCATGATGTGTAAAATCCATTCCATAATCCATAGTTCTGTATATTTTTTAAATTAACAGTTAGGCTTGAGTGCACATCTAGCCCGGATTGCACTCTATTTTTCATGGTTGGCACTCAAGTGAGGGTGGAGTTTTCTGCTCTTGTTATTTTATTTATCAGTTTTGGTAAATTTTCTTGCTATTCTGTTCATCAAAGAAGCAATTTCCGGGGTTAATTTTTCTACCAAATACTTTGTGTGGTATTTAAATTAAGACATTGGCCACATATTACATGACAATTTAAAATGGAAGAAGTTAATGTTCTTCAACCGAGGAACCGACATTGCAGTAGGATTCCAAAGGCCAAACAGAAAAAAATGAAAGAGAATTCAAAAGATTTGTAGATTTAAGATAGATGTAGAAGGGACCTTGAGTACCCTTTAAGTCTTCACAGCAGAACGCTAATAATCATGGAAGCAAGAATCCTTTACTTAAAATTGTAGAAGTACTAAATTAATAGAATTAAACATTGTCCATTGGCTCCATAGTTTTACCAAGAAAGCGCTAGTAGTTGTGTCTCGCTAACACCTTCATCTGCAATGAAAAGAGTTTCACTGTCTGCTGCGTTTGTGATTACTATTAGACGCTCATGATTTAGATAATCTATTGTTCTGACCTTAATTTTTGTGCAATTTATTTTCAAACTTAACAATAGAACATCTGTGGAATTGTTGCCCAACTTGATAATAGAACAGTTTGATTATCTTTTAATGACACATGTAAGTTTTATTCCTTATTTTAGTTCCATAGAACATCTTATTAGTCTGCCAGAATGTATTGATGTTTTTGCTGACTGTTGACACGCCTTGTGTGTGGTGCAGATATGCTATGAGTTTTGCTTCTAACTATTTGAAGAAGTTATACGTGAAGAGGACTCCCGAATCAATCAAAACTATTCATGTTGTCTCAAGTGCTTTCAAGCCAACTTTAACCTGGCATAATATGAGGACTCTTCAGGTAGTTACTACTATAATGAGTGCAGCTGGCATTGTTTGCAAAGCCTGATCACTGAAGCTTTACTAATGTATGGATCAGGAATGTCGTGAAGCTGTTGGTGGACAAGGTCTAAAAACAGAAAATCGTGTTGGTCATCTCAAAAGTGAGTATGATGTGCAATCCACATTTGAGGGAGACAACAACGTTCTTATGCAACAGGTATTGTAATGATTGTCCGTATTGTGAATGGAATTCTGTCAGTTGACACAAAAAGGGTTTGAAGAATCTTTTGATGATTAGGATTTGTGGTATCTGTTTATACCTAACTTTAAAGTGTATCCCTGAAAATTTCTTAATGAATTTTTTAGTCAAGCAGTCTCTATATTTGCTTAGATGGACTTGAAAAGTTTTATTATGTGTGATAGTTTTCGTAGTTCACCTTTTAAACCATGATAGCTTCCATAACATTGACTTTACTGTAATTTTCTTTTTTATTTATTAATGAGACATTGATATTATATTAATTGAACATGTATCCATAAACGTTTATATATTATATATTAATTGATATTACTATTTTAGGTCAGCAAGGCACTTCTTGGAGAATATGTGGCTGCTAAGAAGAAAAACAGACCATTGAACGGGTTAGGACTTGAACACATAAACAGACCTTACCCTGTTATTCCGTCTCAGCTCACAAGTTCTACCTTGAGGAGCATTCAGTTCCAGGTAATAGCTTTTTAGCTACTTCACTGTTGTACAACTCATATCACAACATTAAGCTTATTTGGATAAGTTTTTTTTATTGCAGATGAATATCTTTTGCCTGAGGGAAAGAGATCTACTGAATCGTTTTGCTGCAGAAGTTGCACAACATCAAGCACAAGGAGTGAGCCGGGAAATAACTTTCACTTTGGTGAGGGTGCACATTAAGCTCAGATTTATGTTTTTTTCTTTTTCTAATTACCTATACATCATTAACATTTTTTGTCACAGTTATTTCTTCACACCTTTATAACTTTTTCGTGTGTTGTTTCTTCAGACTTATTCGCTTGCTGAAGACCTGGGAAAAGCCTTTGCAGACCTCTCAATTATGCAAATCTTTGTAGAGGCCGAGGAAAATGTGCCTGCAGGCCAGTTGAAGGTAACTAAAGTTGCTTCTAATAAACTGGTGTCACATTTTAGTGTGTAAATTTTGTTGGAAAAAGTAACATGTTTAATTCCATTGGTTTTTTCTAATGAAAATTTAGGCGCAATGTAATAGATTACAATTGTAGTTTAATATAGTTTCTTGCCCTTAAAGGAGGAATGATTGTATTTATGAAGGAGATGATTGAAACTAAATAATAATGGTTCACTATATATACTACACACATTGTATGTGCAATAATTAAATTGTAAAATAAGGGAATACAAAGATGTATTCTCCTAGTTCTCTACGTCCCTGATACCAAACCGGTATAGGAACTTAGCAAATATCTTGTCAACACTTAATTAAGCCCACTTGCATCAGAAACTGATTGCAAAGATACACCTTGATCAAAATTTGTACCTTGTAACAGAACTACCTTAGACACAACTACGTGTCTTTTTAAGTAGTCAACCTCTTTAACCACAACCCAGCGAAGTTATTATAATATAAATAATATGTAGAATTCTGAGTTGTGTAGAGCTTAAATTTCTTCAACATGAAATTTAGAGTTTTGTAATATGTGTCCAGCCTTCAAGATGTAAGTGATTCTTATAGGAAGACTTGTAATGGCTATATTTGTAACAACCATAAATGTTTTGATTTTTGACTGGAAAAATAGGGTTCAGTCAATGATATATGTTGTAATGATATACCGGAGAGTATTAAATCTTTGGTAATAGATTGTAGGAGGAAAGTGTATATTCTGCTATTAATACTATAGCATATGTTTGAGTATCTATGGGTATGTACATTTAAGATGTTCAGTTGATTGGGATGCAGTTGTTATGTGTCAGACTTTGAGGAGAGACTTGATGTAAGTAAAAAATCCCATAGTCTTTAATAATAGATTGTAGGAGGTAACTTAAATGAAATTACAGGATTGCTTATAATTTAAATGAAAGTTAGGTGTGAATATGATTATTACAGTTCCTATGTCTAAAATATGTAATAATTCAGAGAACTCTCTACCATAATTGGAGTTGATGCAATAGTATTAAATTTACTACATCCAAACTTTTGAATTTATTCAAATTTTTGCGTGGCTGGAAAATTTTATTGTTATGTGAAAGCATTTAAGGTGTCACTTCTTGAAAATTTAATACATTAATACTCCCTTCGTCCACAGTCGCAGTCGTTTTGTACATTCTCATCTCAATTAAACCTGCAGTTTAACTTGTAACTGCTTGAGGATAAAAATCATTATTATTGCAGTCTGAATAAATATGACAGTATTTTATGCACATAGTTGCTAACTGCTACACTCAGACCAAGATGAAGAGTATTATTGATAGAAATCTTAATTTTTAATTGAATATTGTATATGTGTGTCGGACACGGTCAAAAAATGATAAATAAACATTCCTCAGATGCCATCGAGCTGAGGTCAGTTGCTGAAATTTTGTTTGCATTTTCTTGCAGAATGTTTTGGGTCTTATGAGATCCTTGTATGCCATGATCCTTCTAGAGGAAGATGCTGCATTTCTTAGGTATGGATACTTGTCAACAGATAATGCTGCTGCAGTGAGAAAAGAAGTGGCCAAACTATGTGGCGAACTGAGGCCCCATGCACTTGCATTGGTTAGTTCCTTTGGCATACCTGATGCTTTCTTAAGCCCTTTGGCGTTTAATTGGATTGAAGCAAATACTTGGTCTTCAGTTGAAAACTAGCTCAATATACCCCAATTTCTATAGAAAAATAAATATTTGCACCTTGTAATGTTCTCGAGTCGATGTACTTGAGTTGTTTTTTTTTAAGTTCGGATATCATATAGAATAAACATACGAAAGTCCTGTGTCGTACTTAACAAATGAACAGCTGTGCTTGTATTTTATGTTGTGAACATGTGATATCTACCTACATGCGTTATTATTATGAACAACTTCATATATTGTTTTTTATGCAACCACGTTTGAATATGCATTAGTTTTCTGGGCCTTGCAAAACAATCAATGATAATTGAACTAGTCTAATATTCGAAAGGTAAGAGTGTCATGCCAATGATGACAAAGGACTATTGAGATGATGAAATACTTGAAAAATGTGAATTTTGAGAAGATAATTAATCCCTGTCTCGTTCATTTCTTAGCACTTTTTCATTTTGAGAAGATAATTAAGCACTGATCGTGGACTATATGATAGATCATGCTCTGGTGCCGGTCACTGTACAAGTGTTCCAGAAATCGATAGGCGAACGGCGGTGAGAATATCTTCAAGAGATTAATCTCAAGTCGGAGATTAATCGAAATGATTAATTGGAACATTAATCGGAAGAATATAAATATTATTTTTAATTTTTAAAATTATGTAATGATCAATATGTCAAATATTTGTTTAACAAAAGAAATTAGAATGATATTAAATAATATCTACACATTTGACATTAATTATGTATTAATTATTAAATTTACAATATTAACTATATTTTAATTAACACTTCTAAACTAATTACAATATGACATTTTTATCTTTTAAGTGAGAAAATAAATATATTAGATTATTTGTTACTTCTTACCAATAATTCATATTAGAAATTGGTATGATATTGTGTGAAATTATGAAATTAATGAATTAAAATTATAAAAATAATAAATAAATAATTTTTTAATTATTTTCCGCCTAGACCGCCCCATTCAGCCTAATCCCAATTTTGATCCGATTTTTAAAAAAAACGCCTAAATCACCGGAAATCACCGGAAAGTCGGGTGTTTTATCGCCATTTAGGCGGCCGCCTATACCTATTTTTATAACACAGCCTAAAACCTAAAAGTCATCTTCAATCTAAATAATGCATATCCATCAAAACGTAAATAACAGTTTCAAACATAATCATTTTTCGCAATTATATGTATCACATTTTGCCACTTTCTATATAATTGAGAAATGTGCAATTGGAAGGATTTTCAAGATTTGGTCTAATTGTATTTTTAGGATTTTGCCTCAGGATTCTGCCGGGACGTGTTAGGCTTTGTTTGGATAGGGGGTTGAGGAGTAAGGGGTTAGGTTGAGTTAGGGTGGAATATGTTGGGTTGGGTTAGGCTAGAATAGTTTGAACCTTTACCTTACTTGGATAGGAGGGTTGATGAATAAGGAATTCAATCCTTACCTCATTTGAATGGAGGGTTACGAGTGGAGGTTGGATAATATTTTTTTATATAAATCAAAAACTAAAATTAAACTTGCATCCAAAGTTTAATTTTTTTTAAAAAAATTAATATTTTTATTTAATATTTAAGAAAAATTAACAAATAATTGCGATTGAAATATTTTAATTTTTGATTAAAATTATAACCATAATAGATAAATTAAAAATTTAAAGAAAAAAAACTAGAAGTTGAATCCAAGATCACTCCAAAGCAGATCTCATAATCAAAGAAATTAACAAAAGAACTCAAAGACATTTTTTTCAAGTAACAAGTTTTACAATATTGCTCCAAAAGATATTCGACAATGTCTAATATTCTGCTAAAAAATATAATTAAATATTATATAATTTTAAACTGATTAGTTTTATATAGTTATAGAATCAAATAGAATATCAATTCAAATTATATAGAAGAATAATTCAAATTATATAGAAGAATAATTCAATTTATATATATTTGTGGTGTGAAAGTTGGGAGAGAGAAAGAGGAAGTAATGAGAGGAGACGACGCGGAAGAGAGGAAGAGGGAGGAGAGAGAGAAGAAAGAGAGATGAGAGAGAGAAGAGAGAGAGATAATTGAGAGAATACCTACAGATGTATATCGAAGAGAAAGTAATTATGCTGGCACAATCAACACCCCGATGGAAATTGTTAATTTTTACATTAGAAAACAACCCTCTTCAACCCCCTTTAAAACCTCTGCAAACCCAACCCTTACTTTAAATCTTTTTCCTAACCGAGGTTTGATCAGCTCTAACCCAGCCCAGCTGTAACGCCCCCAAATCCGGGTTCAGGAATCTGGGTCGTCACGCCATCCTTCACTCATGTGTAACATGTATTGATTCAATAATCCAACAGACCCCAATCTCACACACATACACACAAGTTATAGCCTTAGAAACGATGTACAAAATATAATCTTCATTTATTACACTCAAATATACTTTACAGGATCTTAAACAATTATACGTAACCTTTACTTGAAGTTACAATAATTACTACTAACATCTTATACCTATCTGGATACTCTGGTCCACCTGAGACAAAACTGTAAGGGATTCTCCCCACGATTTCAAGTGACTAAGTCCCATGCCGGCATACTGGTAATCTGTTGTGTTGTGACATTTAAAAGAAAGCAAGAGTGAGCAACAATGCTCAGACATAATAATCAACAGTATGAAAAGACTGTTAAAGGAAATTATATTACTCCGCACAAGGATACGTATTTATTCAAAATAGTTTTCTTGGTGATACACACCTCTTTTCAAAACAATTCTTTGATTGACTTATTAGTCTGCAAATACCTTAATGGTAAATCCAGCATCTAGGCTTGGGTTACGGTATTGCATCTCAATTCCAATTGAAAAAATAGGACATTCACTGGAGCCACCGCATACGATGATCAGTCGTAATACGGAAAATAGTAACATTTTCTACTAGTAGAAGGACGATTCCCTTTTTATTATCGGTTATCACCATGACCGCATTCAGGCCTTTTTTGTGTCCATCCCTCTCAGGTACACACTTCGTGTCTATCCCTCTCAAGACACGATTTTGCGTCCATCCCTCTCAGGTACGCATACTCCACATGTTCATCAGTATATAAGATACCTTCTCATGTGGTAGTAAATTGGTAATCTCCCCAGTTCACGAAGTACCGGAGTCTACCCCTCCTTGTCCTTATAAGAATCTCATCATATATTTGGAACTTATATTGTTCCCCACACATATTTCTTATTGATAGGAAGTACTAAGGATGTGACTTGACCGTTGTCAACAGATAATTAAATAAGGGGGGGTTTCTTTCGAAACTATATTCAAAATATTTAAAATACGTCGAGATAATATTCTTTGACGATCTGAAAATATTAATATGAATTTCTGAAACTCAGAAAATATTTTAAATTAGCTTTTATGATTTTAAATGATATTAAATTATTTAATAGATATTGAATAATTAAATAATAATTATTAAATAATTAAACCTCGAATAGTTCTTCTTTAAAAGAATATTTAAAATAATATTCCTTGTTAGGTCACACACACACTGTAGAGGGGGTGAATACAGTGTATAGTACAATCAAATCGAACTTTAATAACTCAAGTAACAGAAAACAAACTTTATTGGAACAATAAACTCTATTACAATATGGAACTGTTCTCTCTCAGTGATGAACAAATATCACGAGAGCTGCTAGGGTTACAATAATTAATCTTCTTGATTGTGATAACACTTCTAGTGTAAACCATATGTCTGTGTTTATATACTACACAGTTACAAGATAATCGCTAATTGATATGAAATATAATTCTGCTTCCTAAAATATATCAATCAGATATCTTTTCTTCCAAGTATTCTATTCTTCATAGAATTCCTTCTTCATGCATATCTCTTCTTATGTTTGTCTCGATCTTCTTTCCTTTAACCAGCTGACTTCATTATCTGAACGTCCTTCAGTACCTAAGTTCTGATATCCATCTTCTGATGATTATCTCCTGATAATATAAGTACTGATATCCTTAAGTCCTGACTTCCAGTAAGTACTGATTTATCCTATTTAAGTAAGATCTGAAAACTAAACATTAATCACATTAGCCAAGACATTATCTAATATATCTAACAATCTCCCCCAACTTGTAAATTAGCATAATATACAAGTTTAACAGATATTTGATGATGTCAAAAACATTAAGTACAAATGCATGAGAACTTGACTAGATAACTACAACTTACAGTCCTTAAAGCTTTACCAATCTTTAACTTCTGATAAAAACTTCAGTCTGTATTCATATCAGAATTTAAGCAGTTGTAGATCTTGACTTGGCTTCATCTTCTGATCTCTCTGATGTCAGGAATTGTTCTGAGATAGTTCTTCAACAAACATCTCTCAGCATATCTGAGTTCATCAATCATCCTCCTTTTAGCATCTTTAAGTTCTGCAGAATCTTCACCAGTTTGAAAGATTGCAGCCCTGAGATCATTAATTTTAGCTTTCCTTATGTCCTGATCCAGTCTGATCAAATATGCTTTATCAGACTCAAGATTGAATTCCACAGCCCTGTAACCCAGAAAGGTAGTTATAATCTTGGCAGTGTTGGGCTTCATCTCAACTATATCACCCTTGTGATCTCTGTACTTTGGAAGATATGTGATGTCAGACTTAACAGAATAAAGCCTTTTCTGTCTCTGAATCTGATTCTTCAAATAGTTTGCAGCACTTTCTGTTATTCTGACATTCACTTGAAGTAAGAATAATACATGCTCCAGTTCTTCAAAATACTTCAGTGGAATGGCATTTTCCCTTATATGATAAACCCTACCATCTGTCATGAAGTACAACAAAATGTGTTCTTTCAAGTAGGTATGGTAAACCATTTGTACAGATTCGAGTTGATTCAATCTCTCAGGAGTTGCTCCAATACCTGGTTCACTTACGGAAGTTGGATCATTGGTAGTGTTCTGTATTCTTCTTTCATCAGTACTTCCCAATCCAGTTTTATCTCTTGCTTCCTTTCCAGTAACCACTCTTGCTTCAAAACCACTTACAGCAGTCTTCAAAGGCTGAGTCTGTTTGGCTTTAGTGAATCCTGGTAGGAGTGTCTTTGATTTATCAGAACTAACCAGCTCTTGACTCTGAACAACTTGAACCATGTCAGAGGTTGTCTTAGAAACTTTTCTTAAAGTCAGAGCAAGATCAGCATCTTCATCAGTAATTTCTTCATTCACAGGAGGCACATAAACCTTGATAGGTTCACCAACTTTCTCTTTTCCCTTGGACCTTGGATCTATCCGCAGTTGTGATTTAACCATGATTGCTTCAGGATTTGTCTTTTCTTTTATCACAATGCCTTTGAGTGTTGGAAGTTTTTTTTTACCAGAAGCTTCAGATTTAGATTTGACTTTTTCTGATTTAAGTCTGGCTTCTTCTTCCATTAGACTCTCCAAGTCCATTCCTGGATTTTCCTGAAGAAATAACTGTCTTGACATTTCTTCATCAAGATCTAAAAGTTCATCAGAACTTATCCTTTTACCAGTAGCAGAAGTAATTCTTTTTCCAGCATCAGAACTTGTTCTGTGACTTGTGATTTCAGCTTTTCTTGATGAGAAACCTCTACCTTGACTATGACCTCCACCTATTCCAGAGGTTCCTTGGTCATCTTTTTCATCATCCCTCCCCTTCAGTGTCTTATCAGTTTTGCATTTGGACTTAATTACTTTCTCCCCCTTTTGGCATCAGTAGGTAACATAAGAGAGACAAGTAATTCCACTGAGGCTTGGATTTCATCAAGTTGAGATTGCTGAGAAGCTTGATTTTTCAAAATATCATCAATCTGAGATTGTTGTTTCTCTTGAGTCTTCTCAATATAAGCAACTCTGTCAAAGGTAGGTTGGAAGAATTTTTTCTTGTCAATTTTCTAAACTTGTTCTTGCTTGAGTAATTCTTCCTGAATTTTATGTATTTCTGCATGAGTAGTGGAATGAAGACCTTGCAGATGTTTAGTACTCAATGTAGTGACTCGAAGCTGTGTTTTGAAATCATCAATAATTAACATCTCATCTGCTTTTGTCAAGTGCTCAGCAAGATTCTTTGCAGATGGAACACAGGTAACTGAGTTCCATTCCTTAGTCCACTCCTGTCCTGCAGGAGTTTCACTCCAAGGCACTGGTGCTTCTCTTGTAACAAACTTCTTAACTAATTCAGATTTAGGAACAGTTTGTTGAGGTGCATGTCCTGAAGGACCTGCTTCATCAGCATCTGCATTTAGAGCAGCATCACCAGTATCATCAGCATTTACAGCATCAGAACTTACAGAATCAGCATCTTCTGATAAAACAACAGTATGAGAAGCAATTGAGGCTTCAGCATCATCCTCTAAGTGCTGATCTGGTTCCAAGTTCTGATCAACAACCATATTCTGATGCTCACCTAGAATCTGATCATCATCATCTAGATGCAGAGAAGGTGTAGTAGATAATTCTGGAGTTTGAGGAGCATCAGAGACAGGTATTGTTGATGGATGAAGTGCTGTTGGAGCTTCTAAGTAAAGTACCTCAGGCACAACCAGGTTCTGAATATCAATTTCAGCACTTGTGTCTGGATCAACAAGAGATACAGTCTTTTGAACAGGAGACACAGATGGTTTGTTTGCCATTTCAGTAGCAGCTTCCTAAGGTGGAGTTAATGGAGAAGCAGTGGCTTCAACAGATTCTGGTTCTTGTGAGATCAGAGATTCCTGATCCCCTTCCTTAGCTGCTGCTTCCTCATCATCTGAAACTGGCCTTTTAGCTCTCTGTTTCTTGTATCTCTTAGAAGGTGGGGATTCCTTGGGAGTTTCAGCAAAAGTCATTCTTCTAAGCCGTTTGAGAAGCTTAGATCCCCCAATTCGAGAAGGATGAGAAGGAACTTTCTCAGCTTTTTTGATAACAGGTTCTGATGCAGAAACCTGTTCCTCACTAGCAGACTCATCTCTCAAAACAATCCTCCTTCTCTTCTGAGGTGTTTGAGTAACAGTCTTTGTCCTCTTTGGCTTGGAAGATGAAGGCTTCACAGTAGGTATTGAGGATGAAGGTTGAGCTATCTGTGAAGTTGAGAGATATGATTTGAGATATGTTCTGAGGGATGGTTGAGGTATAAATGGATGAGTAGTGTGGTCTGATGGTTGCTGTGGTGTTTGGGAGGTGGTGGTAGGTTGGACATCAGGATAAATAGATCTATAGGTTTGAGGATCAGAATTTACTAAGATCTGTTTTACAGACTGAGGAATCTGTAAAGGTCGAACCACCTTTTTCTTAAGGTCAGCATTTACCAGGTCATTAAAGGCTCGTTTTGCAAGTTTGAATGGTGGAATTAAGGTACTGGCTAGTTGAGGGGGATTAGTACAGCAAAAGTTATATATAAGCTGATAGAATCTAGTAAAATAAACTACATTTCTATATTTTGTCATCCTATCCCCTATGAAACCTATCACAGCACTTGCAAAATCAAAATGAGTTTGGTTAATGATAGCATACCCGATGTGCTGACTCATTATAGGAATGGCATCAAAGTTGGAACACTTATTCCCAAAAGCTTTAGTGATGCAGTCGAAAAAGAAGCTCCATTCCTTTCTGATATGAGCCCGTTTCAACTGCCCAAGCTTAGCCAAACTCTGCTCATACCCCAAACTGGCCATTAACTCCTGAAGAGCTGATTCCTCCGGGGTTGAAAAAGTACATCCTTCTGGTAAATGGAGGGCCTTGCGAATTGTACCAGGAGTTACCACATGTGTAGAATCATCCACTTCGAAAACAATACTGGGAGTACCATGTGTACCACCATTATCAAAGTGCCCAGTCCGCCAAAACGTCAGAACTTGTTGGCTTGAAAAGACTGAAGGCTGGGTAAATGCATACCTAGTTTCACTGTGTGCAAGAAGATCTTGCACAAAATGCAACTCAGATGGAGCTTCAGCATGATCGAGAATTACAGCATAGTTATTTGGAACAAACTTAGCTCCATCAATGATCAAATCCTTAGGTGCCATGAGAAAAATCGAAAATTAAGAGTTGCCTGTTAGGTGTTTGAGAAAATGTCTGTATGAAAAACCAACGTCAGGAGATGAAAGAGAGTAAAAGCAAAGAAAGAGAGATAAAGGGTAAAAGTAAATAAAAGATTGGAAAATCTTCTCTCTGTCTTACTTATACTTGAAAAAAATATAACCGTTGGACACCTGTCAGACATGCAGTAATAATGAATAGTTAATGGGCACGAGAAAACAGTAATCATTACTTACCCACTTGCAGTTTTTCAAGGAAAAACCGTTCCACTTACCCAGTAATTCCATTAATCGAGGTAAATCAGTTTTAATTCAAAATTGAAACTGTTCCCACTTATTCAATTATTTTTCACTGCAACACCAATATTCTGAGAAGAAATTCAAGTAAGAGAATGACCAAAATTAAATCAAGTAAATAAGTACTGATATTATAAGATCAGAACTTAATTTAAATTAAAATGAAATGGTCATCAGAATATGGATTTATCAGGATTTATCAGTGCATTTAAATTACAAACATCTCAGAGACAAAAATTTGCAAAAAGTAGAAATTCCATTAATATATTAAGAGAATACATTCATGAAATTTAAATTACATCAGAACTTTACAAGATTGTCCTAAGCTTCTAAACCTAACATCAACAGCCTTTGTCCTAGCTCAAGAAGCAGGGCAAGGCTGACGATGAAGAAAAACAGGAAGAAGAAAATAAATTATTTCTTCTTCCTACTCTCTACAAAAAGAATAGCGAGTCTGATGATTCGCTCTTGCTGGCGGAGAGCTTCCAGCCTTTCCTCCTCCAATCGCTCCAGATGGCGATGATAGTCCATGTAAAAGAACAGGAGGTGGGTGAGAGCCTCCTGGGGAACCGAGTCCCAAATCTCATCAGGAATGGAAGTGACATACGTGCCATTCCTGCTGCCAGGCTTCACAGCTCAGCTCCATGTTGAATGTTTCATAGTTCAAAAACATGTTGTAGTTGACCATGGTTTTGTTTGTATGAAGAAAATGAAGGTGAGTTTGTGAGAGAAAAATTGATGTGTAGGCTGTTGCGAAGTGTTTGTTTATATAGGCAAGAGAATGCCAGGAGATGCAAGGAAATTTAATGCTGACAGGTAGAATTAATTCTACCTCGTCTCCCTAGACTTGGAAGACGAAAAACAGTCATTGGAAAGGTAAAACTAGGTTTAATGCGCACAAGAAACAAGTAAAAATTACTGTGCAAGTACGTGTACCACTATTCCTAATTATATTGACTGTTAATATTCCGCCCCAACATATTCTGATTTAAAATGAGACTGTTTTTAGATTTTATCCACAAATAAGTCAAGTAAAGGATCAGAAGTTAATATCAGAACTTAGACTTATATCAGAACTTAACAGTTATCAGAACATGATTTCTTGACTCGAAAAATGAATGCCTATCTTTGTAATTCTTCACACAAATTCTGATATAGATTCTTGAGAACTTAATCATCATAAAGTTCAACAGAACTTGTCCTCAGAGATTATATAATGTGACACATAAACTGTTCATCTAAAATAACATAGATCACCACAGTAATTTTCATCATTCATATGGAGTGTTTAGTGTGTGCATTAAGCAAAATATCAGACAAAGAGTAAGTCTGATTCACTTCAGTACATCTTAGAAATAAGGCATAACTAAAACTTTACTAAAAATCTGTCATTATTCTGAAGCCTACTATTGAATGAGTTCATGCTTGAGTCCACCTCAACTGTTTTGTGCTAATTTTGTGCATCTTTTTAAATTCCATTTGACAGTGGCTTCTCAGTGTAAGTGAGTCACGACTGCTTATCAGAATTTATGCTATTATCATAGTATTTCTCCAGTAATCATAGAGTTTGAAAAGTCACCATGAAAATATGTATTTGATTTTCTAATGCATATTACTTAATACCAGCAATGCACTTGGGTCTTCCCTTCCACATTTTTACTCTAGATCTCAAAGGAGTACCTGATTTTAATTCCTTGATTCTTTTTCTTTTTCTTTTAATAAGTGAGGTTTATCAGCACTTAGTACATTCAACAGATTTACTAGCATCAGAACTTAACAGATGAGAAGAATTATTCTAGTTTGTGACTTAGTAATAAGATAGACAAAGTAAACTCAACTAAGCTCAATATCAGAATTTGCTTGTGTCAGTAGATTTCCACAGAAATAATTACTTCTAACATGGGATCTCGAGTTTATTGAAGACTACTAGGTCAGCATCTAACACAGGTATTTTCATAGGATAGAATAGTTACTTAAACAGACATATCACTACCAGAGTTTAGAAAGTCACATCAGACACCAGTCAGTACTTAAGCAATTTTCAATTAATCACAGTATACACAAAGAGAGTAATTTCTGTAAATACTGATCATAAAGTCTGATGCAGCAAAGCAAAACTAAGCAGATTTAAAGAAAGAACCTGAAACCATTCCAAGTTCATTTACCAATCTCGTAAAAGTAGCTTCATACAGTGGTTTTGTGAAGATATCCGCTAGTTGTTGATCTGTTGGAACAAAGTGTAATTCCACTGTACCTTCATCCACATGTTCCCTTATGAAGTGGTACCTGATGTTGTTGTGCTTTGTCATTGAGTGTTGAACTGGATTACCTGTCATAGCAATAGCACTTTGATTATCACAATACATAGGGATTTTGAAATATGTTAACCCATAATCCAGTAACTGATTCTTTATCCAAAGAATCTGTGCACAGCAGCTTCCTGCAGCAATATATTCTGCTTCTGCAGTTGATGTGGAAATTGACTTTTGTTTCTTGCTAAACCAAGAAACCAATCTGCCTCCAAGAAATTGGCAGCTTCCACTTGTGCTTTTCCTGTCAATTTTGTAACCTGCAAAATCTGCATCTGAGTAACCTATTAGTTTAAAATCTGATTCTCTGGGATACCATAATCCCAGATCAGCTGTTCCCTTAAGGTACTTGAAAATTCTTTTCACAGCTGTTAAGTGAGGTTCTCTTGGATCTGCTTGAAATCTTGCACAAAGACAGGTAGCATACATGATATCAGGTCTACTAGCAGTTAGATAGAGTAGTGAGCCAATCATATCTCTGTAATCAGTAATATCTACTGATTTACCAGTATCCTTATCCAGTTTTGTTGCAGTGGCCATGAGAGTGGATGCACTTGAACAATCTTGCATTTCAAATTTCTTCAGCAAATTTTTGGTGTACTTAGTTTGACAAATTAAAGTGCCTTCTTCATTCTGCTTGACTTGAAGGCCCAGAAAATAGCTAAGTTCCCCCATCATACTCATTTGATACCTTGACTGCATCAGTTTGGCAAACTTCTTGCAAAGTCTGTCATTTATAGAACCAAAGATGATATCATCAACATAAATCTGGACCAAAAGTAAGTCCTTTCCATGGTTGAGGTAGAACAGTGTTTTGTCTATAGTTCCTCTGTTAAATCCACTTTCCAGAAGAAACTGAGCTAAAGTCTGATACCATACTCTTGGAGCTTGCTTAAGTCCATAAAGTGCTTTATCAAGCCTGTAGACATAATCTGGATATTTGGAGTCTACAAAGCCTGGAGGTTGTTCAACATATACTTCTTCCTCCAATTCTCCATTGAGAAAAGCACTTTTCACATCCATTTGAAAGACAGTAAACTTTTTGTGAGTAGCATACGCCAAAAATATCCTTATGGCTTCCAATCTAGCAACTGGTGCAAATGTTTCATCATAATCGATTCCCTCCTGTTGAGAGTATCCTTTTACAACCAACCTTGCTTTATTCCTTGTAATTATGCCATCACTATCAGTTTTGTTTCTGAATACTCATTTTGTACCAACAACAGATCCGTTCTTTGGTCTTGGCACTAGGGTCCAGACTTTGTTTCTTTCAAATTCATTTAACTCTTCCTGCATTGCTTGCACCCAATCAACATCTTGAAGAGCTTCTTCCACTTTCTTTGGCTTAGTCTGAGAAAGAAAAGAATTGTAAAGACATTCACTTGAAGTAGTTGTTCTAGTTCTGACACCTGTATCAGGATTTCCAATTATCAAATCAGGTTTATGTGATTTAGTCCACTTCCTTGCAGATGGAAGATTTTCTCTAGAACTGAATGCTCCCCCATGATCCATGCTGTCTTCATTAACATTTTCTGATGCTCCCCCTCAAACTATGCTATCTGAGTTGGATTCTTCAGAATTTAGATTTTCAGAACTATCAGAACTTGGCTTATCAGAACTTGACGAATCAGAACTTGACGAATCAGAACTTGAAGAGCCAGATGTATGTTCTGATGCTTCTTGAGATGTGGTTATATCTTGAGTATGCTCCCCCTGCATAGGTGCATCTTCCTTTGGCGTAGTCACCACAGTTTCAATAACATCAGAGTTTAATCCATCAGAGTTTGCAGTATCAGGATTTAGATTGTCAGGATTTTCAGTATCAGAATTTGAGTCTTCATTTTCAAATCTCAGCTGATCATGATCAATAAAATCTTCAAGTCCAGTAATCTTCTTATCATCAAAAGAGACATTGATAGATTTCATGACCACTCTTGTTCTCAAGTTATAGACTCTGAAGGCTTTTATGGAAAGTGGATATCCAACAAAGATTCCTTCATCAACTTTTAGATCAAATTTGGATAGCTCTTCAGGATGAGTCTTAAGAACAAAACACTTGCATCCAAATAAATGAAAATACTTCAGATTTGGCTTCTTTTTCTTCACCATCTCATATGGTGTCTTTCCTTGCTTCTTAATGAGTGTTGCATTCTTAGTAAAACAAGCAGTCTGCACAGCTTCAGCCCAGAAATAGGTTGGAAGCTTTGCTTCATCAAGCATTGTACGTGCAGCTTCAATGAGAGTTCTATTCTTCCTTTCAACAACTCCATTTTGCTGTGGAGTTCCAGGAGAAGAAAATTCCTGCTTGATTCCATGGTTTTTGCAGAACTCTTCCATTATCAAATTCTTGAACTCAGTACCATTATCACTCCTTATTATTTTCATTGAGTCCTTGATCAATTTATCTAGTTGCTTGACATGATCAATCAAGATAGATGCAGTTTCACTTTTTGTGTGCAAGAAATACACCCATGTGTATCTGGTGAACTCATCCACTATGACCATTGCACATTTCTTCTTTGTAATAGACATGACATTTACTGGACCAAATAGATTAAGATGTAGTAGGTGATAAGGCTCAAGAATTGATGACTCAGTCTTGCTCTTGAATGAAGATTTCCTTTGTTTGGCCTTCTGACAAGAATCACAATGTTAGATCCCAATGTGTTTGTAGAAGGGGGGTTGAATACAAACGTTACCAAATAATCGAATAAAATGCGGAATAAAAAATGTGAAACAAAATTCAAGTTAAATAAAAATATTATTAAACTTGAAATGTGTTACAACAACTGTATCGATTACAAGGTATTAATCTCAAATCAATTATCACAAATCTAGAATAAATTCGACATGAACTTTTTCTATTTTTGCAATAATTAGAATCAAATGCTAAACGCGATTTGAGATTAAGTTCTAGGGATTTTAATCCGCTAGATTGATACACAAGAACAAGATAAATAATTCTAGTGGTTTGGATTTAACATTAACAAACTAGAAATTGATCTTGAATTTCTGCAGAGAAGATGATTTTATATTTCAAGGCGGCTGCTCTTTTGTTCTTGACTTGTGTGTTGGATTATTTTTGAGATGCTGCTTCTCTGCTTCTATTTAATCAATCAGCTGAATAGAATTTAATTGGCATGACAATCCTATAGCTGGCAAGACTTTCGGTAGGACAATTGATTGAACTAGCAAGACAATCTGAATGAACTAGCATGAAAATCAGAATGAACTAGCAAGACAATCATCCTCCTAGAGTAACTTTCGGTGAGACAATTGACAATGGCCTAGCATGACAATCGGTATGACAATCCTGATTGTCATGCTAGTTCATTTTCAATTGTCTTGCTGATTTAATGCTTGAATTTAATCCAATTAAACTTCTAAAAATTCCTAAAATTCCTAGAATTAATTCAGAATTAATTAATCAATTAATTCAATTAATAAATAAATTATTCTTCGCAGATATAATTTATTTTCTTAATTAAATTAGATGACTTAATTAATTAATAGAGAATTAATTCTAGTCTTGAGCAGCAACCATTCTTCTGCAAATCTTCTGAAAATCACTGAAAATTATGAATCAATTCCACCACTTCAACACTGACACTCGATGTACTGTCTGGTTCATGAGTGACTAACTTCCATGACGTTTCTTCATGTCTTGACTTTGACACTTTGATTTTCTTCAGATTAAATCCTTGTAATTTATTGATACCCTGACGAGATCTCTGTCACTTGATTAAATCCACGATCTTGATTTATATCACTGAGGCATGATCAACTTCTTGAACTTCTTCCAGTGAATTAACTCCTCAAGTCTGTAGATGAACATTGTCTCTGAATCCTTTGACAGATATTACTTTGCGAGATCTCTCTGACGGTAGATCCACTATTTACTTATTACATTCTTATTTGAGTTGAGTTGAATCCTCGAATATACAAATAGGTCTATGACACATGACTTACAATCTCCCCCTATTTGTTTGTTAGACAATAACACACAAATACCTAGAGGATAACTCAACTAACAAATAAGAAAAAGATATAAACATACATGCAAAGTAAATAGTAGAAAAGTTCTGGATGAGATTTAACATTTTCCAGATTCCAAGTAGATGTTCCTCTAGACTGAACATATCTTCAAGTAGTTTCATCTTCATTTGTACAACCACATTTCCTGTTGAGAAGCCCATGTCTCTTGCTTCTCCCCCTATGAGAATCAACTGATTAAAGAAGATCACCTTCATTTTACCACCTCTCCCGTACAATAGGATCCGCAGATAAAAACCAATGGTTCTCCTCTAACAGCTTCTTCCCTTATCAGAAAATTACCTTGTGTTTACCACCTCTCCCGTACAATAGGATCCGTAGTTAAAAACAACAATGGTGTGGTGTAGTGTACATTTTTAGGATCTTTTTCTTCCTCCCTGCTATTTCTCCCCCTTAGTTGAGGAATCCTCCAAACTATTACTTAAGCTTTTATCTCCCCCTTAAAGAAGGAATGTATGCCGTCGTCTGAAGGAGTTCTCATATTTCACTTGGTTGGAAAAGAAATAACAAGTAGTTTCTTTTTCTTCCTCACTGTGAGTGTGTGATTGTGTTTTAGTGTACCTCACATGTGTTTCACTCTTCTCTCCACTCGTGTTTACACTCAATCTCACAAGTGTATCACTCTTCTCTCATAGCTCCATAATCCAGCTGTACCTGCAAGGAAAATCACCTTAGCCATCCTTTAAGGAGGTCACAGGTGGTGCAATGGGAGTTCACAAATCCCCATCCTTGTTAAACTCGTCAGATAAATCTGAGTCATAATCTACAAGTTGCTAGTTTCCCTTTTAGGGTTCCAGATTTGAATTCTGGGAAGGTAAACAATGATCCAACGATTTTAGCATAAAGATCAAAGTTCCCTTCTAATGTCTGTGAAGACACTTCCTTGTGACTCATCAGGTAATATCTGAATCATTGTCAACAAGTTGCCGATCTGCACCTATGTCAGATCCACTATCCGCAGATGCATCCAGGGGATTTAAGCCTGGGGAGGTAGACACTGACCACTGACATATGGCTTTTGGATCAGTATCCTCTCCTAACACCTGTAAAGGCAATTGGTCCACTAACGAACCTTGAACAATCGAATCTGACCTTAAAATGGTCAAAACTCTTGTTTTCGTCAACTCATCCTTTGTGTGTGTAACCTCTCCTTGTGCATCAAGAATTATTTATGTTTGAAGTGGTGACACTACATCGGATACCTTGGCCGACAGGCAAAATTCAATAGACTCACCCTGTTGAGAGAATGAATCTAGTAACTGTTTTTATGCCTTTTCAGCCATTACATCTTTTTGAGAAGATGTATGGGGGCTAGCAGTTGTCTCGGTTTAAATACTACTCATCTATGTAGGAGACAGAGCTACTGGGTTGACTACAGAACCTTCCTTATGTGGTGCACTAAGGCACTATCTCCCTCACGCTCATTCATATTACATTTAGTGGTAAGAGAGTGTTGGTTGGTTCTGTTTTTTTGTGTTTGTCTTTACAGTCTGGGATAGACGTTGTGGGTTTTCAACCTCATGACTGTCAATGAAAGAAAGTCATTGGAGAATGAACCTGTAACACAGAACATATGGTAATAGAGAGAAAATGATTTACAATAGTGATTTCAAAAGATTTTACATGAAATAAGAAATCACTAATGTAGAAAGAAGTTTGATTTTGTTTTTCAATATGAATGAGTTTTTGATAAAACATTGATCACTTAGGGTAAAGTCTAAGTAATTCTCATTCATATCAAAAGCTTACAAATATCTGCAACATAATGTTAACAACATATCATTGACCGATACTTGTCAAGTACTTTAGATACTAATTGTTATGTTGCATTATTATGACGACTCTACTAGTTCATATAAAATTACAATTTCTGTTAGAGTGCCATACCATGTCCTTGACGATTGCTTGAGCAGTATACTAGTTCATACCAACCTGAAGTGAGATTGTGAAGAAGAAATTGCATAGTCCAATAGATCTGCAGCTGCAAAGTCCATGAACTGTGGTGCATTGACTTCCTCTTTTGACTTACCAATCAGGAGTACACTTGTACACATCTTACTAGAGTACAATTCCAAGTGTAATGTGCAGCAGGTGTCTGATATGTCATAATATTCTCAAGTCTCGTCACTGGTGCTATATGTTAGATGATGCTTCCTGATAATAACCTAGCACAATATACAAAATTATAATGATAACATTCCCAGCTTGCAAACAGCCATATCCCTCGGATAAACCTTTGCTGTTATCTCCAAAGGTAACCATGGGGCCAGCTTTCTCAACCACATTTGATAGCAGGGCTCTATCTCCGGTCATATGTCTTGATGATCCACTGTCAAGAATCCACACTACCGGTTATACTTGTTTAATGCCCTGCACTACAAATGGATTAGACCTTCTTCGGAACCCAAACTTGGTTGGGCCCGGCATACTTGTAGAATTGTCCTTTGTCAGGCAAAACAACATTTTTAATTTTAATTGTCTCAACTTTCTCAATGACTGAACATTTGACCTTGTAAACAGCCTTAACAAATTTCTGTTTAAGCTTAGGCACAAATGTCTCCTTTATAGCCTTAGAAGGACTAGCAGTCTTAGACCTATCATGCTTCATGTTATTCACATGCTGACGAGGAGTAGTCTTATCATTAGACACATGCTTACCATTAAAATAAGCATACATCATATTAAAAGCACAAGACATACAATTAGCAACATCACATGCTTTATGAGAGTGATTAACAACAGGCAATTTATGCATGGTAGACATGGCATTATTGTTATCCAACTCATGTGTGTCTGAGTTAGTCTCAGTTGCTTTCACAACTTTGACTGGAACTTTCGACTCACTTGACTTGGAAACAATCTTCTCATAAGCATGATCCTCAGCACGTATTTCTTCTTGAATAACAGAAGAGGTCGCATCAAATGGTTCAGCAATTGATGCTTTATAGAGGGGTTCATTAACACCCTTAAGCACATGTGGTACTTCCCTCCCTTTAGCACAGACATGGGGAGGGGAGTTTATGCCTAATTCTCCAATAGCAGCATTGTAATCATAACCTATTCCAGATGTTTGATTAACAGCTTGCTTACTGTAGAACTCTTTAGCCTTCGAACAAGAATTGAAGTAGGCTCTAACCTTAGTCTCAAGACCGGTGATCTTGTCTTTGAGAATAGTTTCGAGTTTTCTATAACAGTCAACTCTATTCTCTAGAAAAGATACCTGTTCTTTTAATTTGTCTTGATTAATGTGCACAAGTCTTAATTCATTGACCTCTTTCTCAAGGTCTGTGATCTGTAAACTTAACAGTTCATTATCACGACGTGCACAATCTAAGTTACCTCTTAGATGATAAACCATTTCAGCATCAGAAAGTTTTACCTCTATTCTTGACGATGAAGCTTTTCCATCAATAGCCATAAGAGCAAGATTTCCTTCATCTTCATCTTCACTGTCAGTATCATCCCAGCTTCTTCCCTTTGCCAGATAAGCCCTTTCAGAGTTCTTTCTTACTTGCTTTGGCTTCCTACATTCTGTGGCAAAGTGTCCCAACTCATTGCAGTTATAGCATCTAATGGTGCCCCGATCAACCATCCCTGTTTGGTATCCACCACTGCTGGTGTTAGAGGATGAAGATCCACCTTTCTGGAATTTGTTGTAGTTGGACTTGTACTTCAGCTTGGGATTCCTCTTGAATCTGACATGGGAGAATCTCTTGACAATTTGGGCCATTGACTCGTCTTCCAATTGCTCCAGCTCTTCCAAGGAATAAAAATCATCACTTGATTGATTTGTAGTAGGAGGATCATATTCTGCTACTAACATATTTTCCTCAGCCTTGGAATACTGTACCATTCTCTCCAATTGTTGAGATTGCTGTTGTTGTTGACCTTCAGCTACAAGTGCAGTAGATGTGCTGACCATTCTATCCTTCCCGTAGACTTCCTTCTGTTGAATCTGCTCCAACTCATAAGTTTTTAACACTCCATAGAGCCTGTCCAAAGAAATCTCACTCAGATCTCTAGCTTCTCTAATGGCAGTGATTCTATGTTCAAGATGAGCTGGCAGTGTTAAAAGGAACTTTTTGTTGACCTCCCTGATTGAATAATACTTTCCATTGATGTTCAGGTTGTTGATCAACGCATTGTACCTCTCAAACACTTCAGTAATTCCTTCTCCTGGATTTGATTTGAAATGTTCATATTCAGAGGTTAGGATTTCCAACTTGTTCTCCCTAACTTCCTTTGTGCCTTCATTAATCACCTCAATAGTTTCCCACATGTGTTTGGAATTTTTACAGTTCATCACATGTCTGTTCATCAAGGGATCAAGGGAATCAATTAATATTAATTGAAGGCTGGCATCCAAGGAGGCTTCTTCCTTCTCAGCAGGAGTAAAATCTTCAGGCTCTTTTGGATAGGTTCTAGCTTCAGTAGTCACCACACCATCTATTATTACCTCCGGTTCAATAACCATCGGAGTTTTTATACCCTTCTTTAACAAGTTTGAATATTTGGGATTTGCAACTTGTAAAAATAATAGCATCTTCTTCTTCCACATGATATAATTCTCTTTATCAAATTGTGGAATTTTAACGGTTCCAACTTTATGTGAAGTCATTATGAATTTTTGAATAAATAAAAATTCAAGGAGTTGAAAAATCACAAAAGTCTAGGATCTTGATTTGTTCGTTAATCAGAAGGCTCTGATACCAATTGTTAGGTCCCAATGTGTTTGTAGAAGGGGGGTTGAATACAAACGTTACCAAATAATCGAATAAAATGCGGAATAAAAAATGTGAAACAAAATTCAAGTTAAATAAAAATATTATTAAACTTGAAATGTGTTACAACAACTGTATCGATTACAAGGTATTAATCTCAAATCAATTATCACAAATCTAGAATAAATTCGACATGAACTTTTTCTATTTTTGCAATAATTAGAATCAAATGCTAAACGCGATTTAAGATTAAGTTCTAGGGATTTTAATCCGCTAGATTGATACACAAGAACAAGATAAATAATTCTAGTGGTTTGGATTTAACATTAACAAACTAGAAATTGATCTTGAATTTCTGCAGAGAAGATGATTTTATATTTCAAGGCGGCTGCTCTTTTGTTCTTGACTTGTGTGTTGGATTATTTTTGAGATGCTGCTTCTCTGCTTCTATTTAATCAATCAGCTGAATAGAATTTAATTGGCATGACAATCCTATAGCTGGCAAGACTTTCGGTAGGACAATTGATTGAACTAGCAAGACAATCTGAATGAACTAGCATGACAATCAGAATGAACTAGCAAGACAATCATCCTCCTAGAGTAACTTTCGGTGAGACAATTGACAATGGCCTAGCATGACAATCGGTATGACAATCCTGATTGTCATGCTAGTTCATTTTCAATTGTCTTGCTGATTTAATGCTTGAATTTAATCCAATTAAACTTCTAAAAATTCCTAAAATTCCTAGAATTAATTCAGAATTAATTAATCAATTAATTCAATTAATAAATAAATTATTCTTCGCAGATATAATTTATTTTCTTAATTAAATTAGATGACTTAATTAATTAATAGAGAATTAATTCTAGTCTTGAGCAGCAACCATTCTTCTGCAAATCTTCTGAAAATCACTGAAAATTATGAATCAATTCCACCACTTCAACGCTGACACTCGATGTACTGTCTGGTTCATGAGTGACTAACTTCCGTGACGTTTCTTCATGTCTTGACTTTGACACTTTGATTTTCTTCAGATTAAATCCTTGTAATTTATTGATACCCTGACGAGATCTCTGTCACTTGATTAAATCCACGATCTTGATTTATATCACTGAGGCATGATCAACTTCTTGAACTTCTTCCAGTGAATTAACTCCTCAAGTCTGTAGATGAACATTGTCTCTGAATCCTTTGACATATATTACTTTGCGAGATCTCTCTGACGGTAGATCCACTATTTACTTATTACATTCTTATTTGAGTTGAGTTGAATCCTCGAATATACAAATAGGTCTATGACATATGACTTACACACAAAGACCATCAGGAGCAAATACTGACTTTGGCAGTCCTCTCACAAGATCTTTCTTGTGCCAATTCCAGTTTTCTTCAATTGATGCTCTACTCATCAGACAGATTGCAGAACCATCAGTACTTGTTGAAAGCTTGGCTTCATAGATGTTACCATGCCTGTATCCTTTCAGAACAACTTTACCTGTAGATTTACTTACAACTTCACAGTGTTCTTTAAAGAAATCCACATGATAACCTCTGTCACAGATTTGACTAACACTCAGCAGATTGTGTTTAAGTCCTGAGACCAGAGCTACTTCTTTAATGATGACATTCCCAAGATTGATATTGCCATATCCCAATGTTTTTCCAATGTTGCCATCTCCATAAGAAACACTTGGGCCAGCATTCTCCACAAAGTCTGATAGCAGGGCTTTATTTCCAGTCATATATCCTGAACATCCACTGTCCAGAACTAGGATGTTTTTCCTGTTGCCTTGCAATCACAAAGACCACTAATGATTAGTTTTAAGGACCCAGACATGCTTGGATCCTTTGGCCTTATTAAGTCTGTTAACATTAACAGCGAATTTAGCATCAGAGTTTATGTTAACATTTTTCTTATCAGAATTTACACTATCAGACTTTGAATCAGAACTTACACTAGAAGGAACAATGGTAACTTTCGTTAAAGAAGGTTTTATTTGATAATAATCATAGTACAAACTATGATATTCCTTACAAGTATAAATGGAATGCCATAAACTACCACAATGAAAACAAGGATTTTGTGGCTTATATCTAACAGACTGACCCTTAACTCCTGACTTTGAAGGTAAGGAGTTTATGTTCTTATTCTTCCTGCAAAAAGAAGCCAGATGGTTAGAACTTCCACATTTATGACACGTTTTCCTAGGAGCTTCAGGGACAGGCTTATAATCATTGCTTTTATTCACACCTTCCTTTCCATTCCTATTTTTCCTAGGTGATTTTATCTTGTTTGCATTCTTAACATCTTTCAGCTTATGCTTAAGCTGCTTCTTTGTCATTAAGCCTACGTTTACTTCAGTTGTCTTTTCCTGTTTTAGTTTGTCAGAAGTTAATTTCTTTTTAACTTCTGATTTCTCATTATCAGACTTTACAGCTATAAACTTAACAGGCTTTAGCTTAGATTTTTGTTTAACAGCTATAGGCTTAACATCTACAGTTCCTTTATCATTCTTATCCTCTCCATAACCTAAGCCCTCTTTCCAGTTTTCACTACTTAACAAATTCTGAGTTGTTCTGCCAGAGTTAGTCCAAGTCCTGATAATCTCTCTTTCTTTTTATAACTCAGCTTTTAGAGATTCATTCATTTTAAGCACTTCATCCCTAACATAGAAAGCATCATCTCTATCTTTCTGAGTTTGATGGAACATGACTAACTCTTTTTCTAAATTATCATTCCTCTTTTTGCAAGCAAGATTTTCAGAAGTTAATCTTTCATATGTTAAAGTTTGATCTCTATAACTAATGAACATGATTTTAAGATATCTTCTCAACTCATTAATATCATCAGTATGAAAGGCATAAGTAGTTTGAGGTACCTTTAATTCAGCAGCTTCAGAACTGCTTTCAGCACTTGCCTTATCAACATTTGCCATCAAGGCATAATTCTCCTCACTTTCAGAATCTGAGGTGTGTTGGATTTTTAACGCAGCGGGGGCATGGTAAAACACTTTTACACATATAAAATCCAAATAAAAGCATATAAATCGTGAATAAAAATTCGAGGGATCGAATCTAACCTTTTAAAATAATTCGGAGATAACGATCAGAGATCCATAGCAGTTGCTCCTCAAGTGTGAAGCACTCCACCGGTATCCACCAAGAAAACGACTTTTAGGAGGAGGAGGAGGTGGAGAGAATTTGATTTTCTGAAACTTTTGGGTTTCTCGGGTTAGATGTGGGTTGGAATAAAATAGGGTCTATAATAGTGTATTTATAGGCAAAATTTTCAGCTGAAATTTTCCCATAAATATTATTATTATTATCCCATTTATTATTCTCATTAATAATTAAAACACCTTTTAATTACTAATCCTTTTTCTAAACACTTTAGAAATAATTCTCTCTCTTGATTTAATTTCCAAAAATTAAATTCTTAATTAATAATATTAAAAACTTTTCTTAGTTAATTTATAATCAATTAAATCTCATTTAATCAATTATTAAATTTTCCAATTAATTATTTATTTCACAAATAAATAATTATTAGCCATTATTAATTAATTCCTCCACCATTAAATCATTCTCTTTTTATGGTGTGACCCTGTAGGTTCAATATTAAGCCGGTAGTAGAAATAAATAATAATAAAACTATTTTATCATTATTTATATAAATTCTCTAATTTATTAAATATGATTAATTAATTAATCACATTTATTCTACATCGTGAGGGATACTTCTCAGCATATCGCGACTATCCGGATAATATGAATTCACTGCTTAGAATACCAAGAACCTATTCAGTGAATAGTTACCGTACAATAAACTCCTTCTACCCTACAATGTCCCGATTAAATACAAGGCATGGATCTCGTGTCAAGCCTATCTAATTCAATCACTTGCTTACCATTTACTATGCGTAGTTCTATGCAAATTAGAAACTCCTTTCTAATTTCATTCACTCTAGCCAGAGATTCCTGAACTAGCATAAGTGGATCGGCCTTGAACATTCGCTTCCTTCACTGGAAGGGGTAGATCCTTTATTGATCATACACTATCTTCGTGTATAAATTCCTATACCCAGAAGAGCCCTAATAATTGTCCCTGGAGACTAAGAACTAAACCAAAGCATAGTTCAGTGTACACAAGATGACTATGATGACCTCAAGTCTAAGGATACTTGTACAACTATCAGTCTGCCAACAAGCGCTGACACGTGAGTGAACTCCATCAGTTGTTCAGCTGTGCGAGTCATGTTCAGTGAACTTATTCTATAATAAGCACCTACATACTAGCTATAGTGTCACCACACAAATGTCTATGAGAACAGACATCATTCATAATGAAGCAAGCATAGTATGTACCAATCTTTGCGGATTATTAATTACCAGTTAGTAATCCTATGACCAGAAACTATTTAAGTTTAAAGTTATCATCTTTTTAGGTCTCACTATTATGATCTCATCATAATCCATAAAAAGCTTTACTCTAAACTATGGTATATCTTATTTAAACACTTAAATAGATAAAGCCCGTAATAAAAACAAAACAAGTCTTTTATTAATATCAATGAAATCAAAACAGATTACATAAAAGTTATTTCTAAATCCTTATACATGATTGGACTTAGGACATATTCCTTTCAATCTCCCACTTGTACTAAAGCCAATCACTCTGGTATCTAATACCCATCTTGTCTTTATGACGATCAAAGTGACTTTCATAAAGTAGCTTCGTGAGTGGATCTGCTATGTTGTTATGTGTGTCAACTCTAATTCAATACAATACAAGAAATGTTACCGCGCTCCCACTAACCCTTTTGTAGACCCATGGTTCATCTTCGTTTTTGATAAAATCAAACTCTTTGATTGTCTCATCAAAACGAATGTTCCATCTTTCGAGAAGCCTGCTTTAAACCACATATGGTTCACAGCAGCTTACACACTAGGTTTTATTTCCCTTGGAAAGAAAACCATCTGGCCATCTGCCAGATTTCATAGTCGTAGTAAGCAGCATTCGCAAGCAAAATCCGAACTGATTTTAACAGGGCTACAGGTAAAAAGTTTCATCAAAGTCAATCCATCGCCTTTGTTTGAATCCTTTTGCCACAAGCCTGGCCTTAAAGGTCTCCACCTGGCCATCTGCTCTAATCTATCTTTTGTATACCGTATACATAGATTCCATTCTGGATTTCATGGCACTATGCCATTTCTCTGAGTCAACACTACTCATAGCCTCATTATAGGTCACAGGGTCGTCATCATTAATGATCGACAACTCATTGTCATTCTCAATGACAAGGCCATATTACCTCTCAGGTTGGCGAGACACTCTCCCTGACCTATGAATGGGCTGTTCCACAAAAGGTTGTTCAGTCAGAACAGGTGTTTCCACTCGATCTGTAGTAGTTTGTGCTTCTTGAACTTCATCAAGTTCAATTTTGCTCCCACTGTTTCCTTCAAGGATAAACTCCTTTTCCAAGAAGGTAGCATGTCTGGAGACAAACACCCGATGATCGGTGCAAAAGTAATACTTTAAAGTCTCTTTAAGATATCCCACAAAACTACATTTTCCGGATCGATATTCCAGCTTATCTGGGTCAACTTTCTTGACATAAGCTGGACATCCCCAAATCTTAACGTGTTTAAGACTCGGTTTCCTTTCTTTCCATATCTCATACGAAGTTTGAGGAACAAATTTTGGAAAGCACCTTATTCAGTAAATATGCTGAGGTTTCCAATGCATAACCCCATAGGAATACTGGAAGATTTGCATAGCTCATCATGGACCGAACTATGTCTAACAAAGTTCGATTTCTCCTTTCAGATACCAATCTAGAGGAGTCCACTGGGAGACTATACCATTTATTTTGAGATAATCTAGAAACACTCCATTAAAGTATTCACCACCTCAATCTGATCGAAGAGTTATAATACTATGTTTGGTTGTTTCTCCACTTCATACTTATATTCTTTGAACTTTTCAAAGGCCTCAGACTTGTGTTTCATCAAACACATATCCGAACTGATCTATCATCTATGAAAGTAATGAAGTATGAAAATCCACCCATGGCTTGCGTAGACATTGGTCCACATACATCTGTGTGTACCATTCCTAGCAAATTTGCAGCCCTCTCTCCATGTCTACTAAATGGAGACTGCAATGCCACTATAAAGTGAGATTTTCATCATCCCTTTTCTTTTATTAGTTTGTTCAATCTGAAGTAAATTATGTCACATATATACAGACCATTATTTAAAGTACCACATCCATAAAAAATATTATCTCTAAGAATAGAACATTCATTATTCTCAATAATAAATGAAAATCCATCCAAGTCTAACATGGGAATAATATTCCTCACAATCAAGGGAACAAAATAACAATTATTTAAAACAATTGTCTTGCCCGTAGGCATATGTAAACGAAATGATTCTACATCTTCAGCAGCAACTCTTGCTCCATTTCCCAACAGTAGAATTACCTCCTCTTCCTCAAGAGTCCTACTTCTCCTTGGTCCCTGCAAAAAATTGCAGATTTGAGAACCACAGGCGGTATCTAATACCCAAGTAGAAATTTGATTTAATGACATATTCACTTCTATCATGAACATACCTGAATCAGAAGCGGCAGTCTCACTACCCTTCTTCTTCTTCAATTTTGCAAGGTAAACCTTGCAGTTACTCTTCCAGTGCCCCACCTTGTTACAGTGAAAGCAAACAACTTTGCTCTTGGGGTCTTCAGCTATTGGTGGAATCGGCATTTTCTCACCTACTTTCTTCTTCTAGGAAGAGTTTCTCTTCCTTTTCTTAGGATTGGAACCTTCACCAATTAGAAGAACATAACTCTTCTTAGGGGGAAAATTCGATTCCGCAGTCTTCAACATGTTGTGGAGTTCAGGCAGGCTGACATCCAACTTATTCATGTGAAAGTTACAACAAACTGCGAGAACGAACTCGGAAGCGATTGCAAGACCAAGTCTTGGCTCAGCTCCCCATCCATGGCAAAACCAAGTTGTCCAAGACGTTCAATCAAATTGATCATCTTAAGTACATGGTCATTCACAGATGATCCCTCAGACATCCTACAACCGAACAACTCCTTCGATATCTCATATCGAGCTGTCCTCCCTGCCACATCATACAACTCTTGTAGATGCATGAGGATAGTGTGAGCATCTATATGCTCATGTTGCTTCTGTAGCTCAATGTTCATGGAAGCTAGCATGATGCATTGAGCAACATTTGCATCATCTATCCACTTATGATACACAACATGTTCATCATTATGTGCATCACTAGCAGGTTCAGTAGGCTTAGGTGAGTCAATCACGTATTCCAGCTTCTTAATCCTGAGAACAATTCTCAAGTTTCGAAGCCAGTCAGCATAATTAGGACCAGTCAATTTGTGAGCATCTAGTATGCTCCTGAGTGATAGTGCAGAAGACATAACATACAAAGTAAATCTGTAAATGATAAACACATAACAACACTTAGCAAATATTCGATTTCATTTCAAAACACTGTATGAATCGGGTCTTTATTCATAAGTGGCTCCCACTAGTTTTCCTAATTTATTCAACCCCCTACGTGAAAAATTAAGCATTCATAATGCTAGTGGGAATAAGGATCCTACATTCCATTACACGAGCCCGGCTGTAGCATGAACCGCCATGTAATGTTCAATAGGCAGACAACTCTTGTCAATTACATCTCATGTTATTCCCTAATCAAACTTTAGCCTTTTGAATAATTGAGTCTCGGCTGTAGCACGACAAACTCAATATTCTAAGTCAAGTCTAACCCAACATTCCGTATAGTTGAATCAGTCCCCAAAGGCCCACGGTTGTAGCACGTACCGACCTTTAGATTCTTATTCAATGTACACATCTCTATGTAATAGACAAGTATTTCTTATTTCGAAATCAAAGCCCTCGGCTGTAGCACGAACCGATAATAATTCAAAAATAAGAACTACTTTTCTATCATGTTGGAAGGCTATGACCGACACAAGCCCGTTGTGTTATTGGCCAATTACTACTTGATATTATTTAATTTTAGAGGGATTATATTACGTTACAATCATAATCATATTATAAAGAAATTTTTCCTTTTAAATTAAATATTTCAAATCAATAATCAATAATCAGATGATTCCCAGATCGGGTGGAGCATTGTCAAGAGGCGTCACTTAATAACCCTTTCTTACAGATATAAATCTGTTGTTGACAGAATCATCCTTTCTCTCATATCGAAAATTCATATTCAATTACGTGTTTCATAAACACAAGAATCTCATGATTGTATTCATAATATTATTATTAAGGTTATGAAACAATTTCACTATACTAGGTTGTCTAACAAACGCCTTATGTTTATTTAAATTCACCTAAATCTATCATCGCATGATAAACTAAGCATATATCACATATATCAACATGAATAAACATCAAGGTAGGCATGTTACATCATCTAGCACATTAGAACAAGCAATATACATCTCTATGTATCACAAGAAGCATTTAAAATCAATTCAAACGATCAAAAACAGCTTTAAAATACTTCATGGAATATAAACAGTTCAAAACTTTTATATAAACTAAAATTGATCACTCCATTAGATCCGTCTCGGAAAAACGAATCTAACGGTATATTGCACGCCCAAAACGGAGTTACGAAACTCCCAGAAAATCAATTTTAAAATCAACAGACGGGCTGTAACGCATTACAGGAACGCGTTACAAGCCCTGTAACGCATTCCGGTGATGCGTTACACCCCTTTTAAGCCATTAAAGGGTGTAACGCATTCCGTGAATGCGCCACAGGTGTGTAACGCATTCCCGGAATGCGTTACACCCCTATTTTTTTTTTCAGCAGCCGCCGCTTTTTCTTCTCGGAAAACGAGCCACCTGACATTCTCTGTCCTTCTCCGTGCAACATCAACAGCAGACAACACAGACACAGCAGATGGAGTACAGATATATATACATATTTACAATTATATATATATATATGATTATTTAATACGAATTTTAATTGAAACAACTTCAAAAATTCATAATAAAAAATCTATACATCATAAAATTATGAAAAAAATACCCAGACGATCTACAACACTTGTAGAATCCAGATCAACATTCAAAATTATTCTGAGAAACGATTTTTCATCAGACAAAATTAATCCATAATATAACTTGTAAAAATCATAATTAATTCATACAAGCACATAAAATTCTGAAATTTTTACCACAGATCTATATGCATACAACCTATGCTCTGATACCATTGTTGGATTTTTAACACAGCGGGGGCATGGTAAAACACTTTTACACATATAAAATCCAAATAAAAGCATATAAATCGTGAATAAAAATTCGAGGGATCGAATCTAACCTTTTAAAATAATTCGGAGACAACGATCAGAGATCCATAGCAGTTGCTCCTCAAGTGTGAAGCACTCCACCGGTATCCACCAAGAAAAAGATGTTAAGGAGGATGAAGGAGGTGGAGAGAATTGGGTTTTCCAAACTTTTTGGGTTTTCGGGTTTGATGTGGGTTAGAATAAAATTAGGGTCTATAATAGTGTATTTATAGGCAAAATTTTCAGCTGAAATTTTCCCATAAATATTATTATTATTATCCCATTTATTATTCTCATTAATAATTAAAACACCTTTTAATTACTAATCCTTTTTCTAAACACTTTAGAAATAATTCTCTCTCTTGATTTAATTTCCAAAAATTAAATTTTTAATTAATAATATTAAGAACTTTTCTTAATTAATTTATAATCAATTAAATCTCATTTAATCAATTATTAAATTTGCCAATTAATTATTTATTTCACAAATAAATAATTATTAGCCATTATTAATTAATTCCTCCACCATTAAATCATTCTCTTTTTATGGTGTGACCCTGTAGGTTCAATATTAAGCCGGTAGTAGAAATAAATAATAATAAAACTATTTTATCATTATTTATATAAATTCTCTAATTTATTAAATATGATTAATTAATTAATTAATCACATTTATTCTACATCGTGAGGGATACTTCTCAGCATATTGCGACTATCCGGATAATATAAATTCACTGCTTAGAATACCAAGAACCTATTCAGTGAATAGTTACCGTACAATAAACTCCTTCTACCCTACAATGTCCAGATTAAATACAAGGCATGGATCTCGTGTCAAGCCTATCTAATTCAATCACTTGCTTACCATTTACTATGCGTAGTTCTATGCAAATTAGAAACTTCTTTCTAATTTCATTCACTATGGCCAGAGATTTCTGAACTAGCATAAGTGGATCAGCCTTGAACATTCGCTTCCTTCACTGGAAGGGGTAGATCCTTTATTGATCATACACTATCTTCGTGTACAAATTCCTATACCCAGAAGAGCCCTAATAATTGTCCCTAGAGACTAAGAACTAAACCAAAGCATAGTTCAGTGTACACAAGATGACTATGATGACCTCAAGTCTAAGGATACTTGTACAACTATCACTCTGCGACCAACCGCTGACACGTGAGTGAACTCCATCAGTTGTTCAGCTGTGCGAGTCATGTTCAGTGAACTTATTCTATAATAAGCACCTACATACTAGCTATAGTGTCACCACACAAATGTCTATGAGAACAGACATCCTTCATAATGAAGCAAGCATAGTATGTACCGATCTTTGCGGATTATTAATTACCAGTTAGTAATCCTATGACCAGGAACTATTTAAGTTTAGAGTTATCATCTTTTTAGGTCTCACTATTATGATCTCATCATAATCCATAAAAAGCTTTACTCTAAACTATGGTATATCTTATTTAAACACTTAAATAGATAAAGCCCGTAATAAAAACAAAACAAGTCTTTTATTAATATCAATGAAATCAAAACAGATTACATAAAAGTTATTCCTAAATCCTTATACATGATTGGACTTAGGACATATTCCTTTCAAGGTGTCTGTCCAGCTTTTCTTCTTTGTGACAAGAGCCTTGCCTTTGTCACTCTTCACTTTCTTGTAATCAGGAGATATGTGGCCTTTCTCACCACAGTTGTAGCATTTGACATTTGTATAATCTCCTCTGTCAGACTTTCCTCCTTTTCCTTCAGATTTTCTGAAATTCTTCTTATCAGAACTTGTGCCTTTCCTGGAAAACTTCTTTCCCTTCCTGAACTTCCTCTATGCAATCTTTGTGATCCCTTTCACCATAAGAGCACACAGCTTCATCATCTCTTCATCAGCATCCGTCTCAGGCAAGCTTTCAGATTCTGAGTCATCATCACTTTCAGAACTTGATGACTCAGTATCAGACTTTGTGAAGAGAGCTTTACCCTTGTCTTTCCTTGAGGTAGCTGCCTTGGGGGATTCTTCTTCAGCCTTAAGAGCAACTGTCCTTGACTTTCCTCCTTTCCTCTTGCTTCTTTGTTCCATCTCAAGTTCATGAGTCTTGAGCATTCCATAGATTTCATCAAGAGTTGTTTCATCAAGATTATAGTTGTCTCTTATTGTTGTTGCCTTCAAATCCCAGCATTCAGGAAGAGCTAACAGGAATTTAAGGTTTGAATCTTCAAGATCATACTCCTTATTAACCAGTGACAAATCATTCAAGAGTTTGACAAATCTATCATATAAATCAGTCAGTGACTCATTAGCCTTTGAGTCAAAGTGTTCATACTCTTGAGTGAGTATTGTCTTCCTGTTTTTCTTGATCGTATCCGTTCCTTGACATCTTGTTTCCAAAGCATCCCATATCTCCTTTGCAGTCTTGCAGTTTATTACCCTGTTTGACATTACATTATCAATAGCACTATGCAGTAAGTGTCGTACCTTAGCATCCTTAGCAATTGATGCGATATCTTCAGTAGTGTAATCACTCTTCTCCTTTGGTACAGACTTTGCTGCTTCACCTGCAACTGCAACAGCGAGCTTGGTTGGTTTGTGAGGCCCTTCCTTGATTCTATCAAGATATTCTGGATCTGTAGCTTCCAGAAACATGGTCATCCTCACCTTCCATATGGCATATTCAGATGGTCTCAATATGGGAACTCTAATAGTCTTATATCGGCTTTGAACTTGTGTCTTTGGAGGTTCTTCAGTTTTGGTGGGCTTAGTTGGAGTTTCTGTTTCAGTCATGATTGTGTTTGGATCTTAAACTGTTTGTGCGTTAACAGATAGGCTCTGATACCACTTGTTAGGTCACACACACACACACACACTGTAGAGGGGGTGAATATAGTGTATAGTACAATCAAATTGAACTTTAATAACTCAAGTAACAGAAAACAAACTTTATTGGAACAATAAACTCTGTTACAATATGGAACTGTTCTCTCTCAGTGATGAACAAATATCACGAGAGCTGCTAGGGTTACAATAATTAATCTTCTCGATTGTGATAACACTTCTAGTGTAAACCCTATATCTGTGTTTATATACTACACAGTTACAAGATAATCGCTAATTGATATGGAATATAATTCTGCTTCCTAAAATATATCAATCAGATATCTTTTCTTCCAAGTATTCTATTCTTCATAGAATTCCTTCTTCATGCATATCTCTTCTTATGTTTGTCTCGATCTTCTTTCCTTTAACCAACTGACTTCCTTATCTGAACGTCCTTCAGTACTTAAGTTCTGTTATCCATCTTCTAATGATTATCTCCTGATAATATAAGTACTGATATCCTTAAGTCCTGACTTCCAGTAAGTACTGATTTATCCTGTTTAAGTAAGATCTGAAAACTAAACATAAATCACATTAGCCATGACATTATCAAATATATCTAACATTCCCAACTAATTTAAGTTTAAGTAATTATATTAATTTTTAATATATATAAAATAATTGGTTTTAAAATAAAATAAACGTTGGAGAATACTTCTCCCTTTTTAAATGAATACCTCAAATAATATTCATTGCTCGGGTAATTAAATAGAGTTGAGGGAATACGATCTTTAGAAATCATTTTTAAATGAAATTTGAGGTACTTTAATATTTCATAGGAGGACATTGAGTCCCTTGGAATAAAATAGCTACGGACTTCTAATCATCCCAAAATATCTCCGGGATAATTTCGGGGTTTATACTTTATAAAAACTGACCGACTCTCGGTCTTACAACTTATACATCATGGTCTACTGTAGCGTTAATATTCTTAAATAAAACAACTCCGGAATACTTTCGGGTTTTCATCAAATTATACTGACCGATCCTCGGTCTAAAATATACACCTCATATATACAACGCTACTCTCTAGCGTTATCATTTGAAATTCGGTAATATTCATATACCAAAATCATTACCATATCGTATGATATTATATAACATAGTTCGTAAAACATCGTAAATATAGCATCATGTATATATCGACATTATTTGAAAACAAACACAACACAACAATTTCAAAAAGGTAGGGTTTGAAAACTTGCCTGGAGACCAATATACGTTTCCCGACTTCCTCTCGTTCCGGGTTTTCTAATCAACAAACATCATAATCTTAATCAGTATTCCTATTCTCATCACTAACTTATATTTATAATAAGTTCAATACTTCATAATTTTCATTATTCGACCGACTCGAAATAAGTATCACTCCTTGGTCGAAACGGACGGTCAAATTGGTCTTCTAGATTTGACTTTACCGAATATTACTATTACGCGACTCGCACTCTATCATTTTTAATAAATCATAAAATTAATGTTTTAATACGAAATCACCTCAAGTAGCTTCTTGAGTTCTTTTAATATTTATCCTAAAAGTTTCATTTTGATAAAATGAATTTAATTAGGTGAAAAGCATTTCAAAAGTTCGGTCAACTACGGAATTTTACTATTCAAACCGCTTTCACTAAAACGTTGATATCTCTAAAACCGTTAACTCAATTGATGCACCATTTTGGCGTGCGCGATCTAGACAAAATTTAGAACACATCATTTGAAAATATTTTTCCGGTAACAGGGGTGAAAATTCCGAAGTGGCAGTTTTCTAATAGGGGGGTTATTTTTGACGTTCGTACTCCGCGCGACCTCGGCTCCGACATTTTTATAAAATTGAAAAATCAACATTTTTACTTGAAATTTTTATGGAAGCTAATAAAATCTATTTCTTACTTTCTGTAAACATTTCATGATTTTTAAATATTTTTAAGTTGACCATTTATATTTACAAAATTCATAATTTGTAGCAGTTTTGTCGCGTAAATCCCTTTTACTAAAACGGTCATAACTTTACTTTTGATCCGTAAATCGGAATCAAGCGATTCAAGTGCCTAAATGATCCTTATAACATTATCTATAATAATAAAGTACTTTTTAAGAAACTACAGTTTATACATTCGGGAACTTCTGCAGAAACTTAAGTTGAGTTTTGTTCATTTTAACGAGGTTATGATTACGATCCGAGTTTCGTTTACATCTTAAATCATTATACCACCATCGACAACCATCAAATCATCATCTCAACACTAACTCCTCTCAATAACATCATGTTCTTGAGGCAACTATCATCAACCTTAAAACTGATTAATTAAACATCAAGATAATATTAAATTGATCATCAAAACCATACTTATATCCAAGATCCTTACTTTTTTTGAAACTTAAAACTTAAACAGAGTTTGGATGAATGTTTTTACCTTCCTTGAAGCTTGGTAATACTTAATAAATTCCTAAGATCCTTGATGAAGCCTTGGTCTAGCTTTAGGAGCCTTAAACTTTCATGAAAATCAAGAAAACAAGTTAGTAATTTTCGGAGTTACTATTCACCCTCAACTTCAAACATTTTTATAAAATTGAGAACTTCATGGATGGGCATGAAATTTGGTGCGTGACTTACCCATGATATGAGAGAGGTTTGGTAAACATTTAGTGATTTTTGAATGAGTAGAACATGAGATATGAATTTTTCTCTCCATGGCATTCTTCAAAATCAGCATGGTGTTTTGTGAGAGAGAAAGAGAGAGTTTGTTGCTTCTTGAATGCTTCTCTTGGAAGATTGTATTATATGACTTGTATATCTTCTAGTATATATCCTAGGAATAGATAATGTTTGCATATCTTAAGACATATCTTGCTAGCTTCCTAGGTTATAAGCTAATCTATTTAGTGTTAGGTTTTAGCTTTACTATTCCTAGCTTTAGGTTATCAAGCTTCCTAGTTTAGGTTACTATTTGGTAACCTAGCCATGGTGTAAAACCCCAAATCCGGGGTCAAGATTTGTTGTCACAAAATAATCTTTACATAAAGTAAAAGAATATTCAAATACCCCTTGAATCCGGATCATTTACAGGTTATGGTATGAAACAAGAATCTAATCTTCTACAACTTATAACAACTAAAATTCAAATGTAAATACCTTTGTACTAATGCTCTTGTCATATTCTTCTAACATCTTCGACCTCTCGCAGCGGGGATTTCTCTAACTTCTGCTGTCTATTAAAGCTATTCACTTTTAACCTTATCTGTTTCTGAAAGAAATAAGAATTTACAAAGCAAGAGTGAGCCAAAAATGCCCAGCAAGTATATAATTTGAGTTTCAAACATTAATACCAAATGAAAATTTTCAGACAAAATCTTTAAACAATTTTAAACAATTCTATTTATTTGAGTGAGTTGAGCGAATAAACGTTGGCTGTCACCATTCTCTAACTATAAATCCAAAAGTGACAAGTGATTCCCAAATTCTTCTCCAGAATCAGGGTTTTTTTTCGGTTTTTGGAATCATAAAACTTTCGCGAAAGAATGCCGTTAATGGCGATCAACAACAAATTAGACTGGACACTAGTTCACATCTATATCCTGTTGATCAGTCAGGATACAGTGCAGATCTATACTTACATGTATAGATCCAGTCGGGTCCCTAGGAACTACGACCCATCTCAAGGCACCGGTCATGTCCAGGTCCTTAGGATTAAGTAAAACGTAATCCCACACATCATCATTATCCAGCCCGTGGAGTATTTTGATGTCAAATCATTTTAAATTCAAAACATCCAAATTCAGGGTTCGCAAATAACCCGAAAGAATGGGTATTTGCTCAAGAGAGGAATCGAATTATAGGAACAATAATGAAAAGAACATGCATAATAAGAGTAATTGCAGCGAAATGTCAAACATTTAACTATTCTGAACTTAGAATAGGATCAAAGAAATAATTGCAGTATTTTAAAAGAAAAATCAGGAATACTTGCCTCAATAAGCTTTAATCGCTATTACTAGTTGACTTTGGTTCGACTTGAACGCTAGGTTTTTTCATCCAACCACTACTCTATCTTGGATACGATCCCACAATCAGGCCTTTCGATTGGAACTTCGCTGATCTCGACATCTAATCACTAGATCATTTCTAGTCCGATGTCGATACTCGGGTTTTCCGTCTAGGACCTACAGGGTTAGAATACCCTAATTCAGATAATCGTTTCACTTAACATAACACCACTATCCTATTCTACCCATACGATTTCATAACCCAACTCATATTTATATGTATTATTGAACTACACATAGAAATTATGGTTCACATCTTCAAAACTCGGTTCGGTATTTATTTTCGGAAAATACGTATACTCGTTGGTTTGAAAATAGTAAGGTAATTGATTATTTATAAAATATTGTGTCACAACATATAATTAGGTTCTGTATAATATAATTATATTTCTTTCCGAAAATCGGGCAGCGTTACCTTTGTTTATCGGCCTACCCGTCGAATCAGTTCGATGTCAATCCCAATCAACAACCATCACAATCATCCAACACAACAACACAATCGCAATTCTACAATTCCCAACACCACTCCAATTATGCATTTCAATCCTCGATACAACTTTAACATTTTCATTAAATATTTTCATTTTGGAAATAACTTTACGAATTAAATGATTTATTTTAAAATATTAGGACTCAGAACCGCATCATCACAGTCCATCGTCGGCTCGCCGAGGCTCATGAGCGACGATGACAAAATTCGCGAGTTTCCGATTACCGGACCTCTTACGTGAATTCCACCGATTATTACTATTATTATTTTTCCGCATCGAATTCATTTATATTTCACGAATACTTATTCAAAATAATTACCCTGCAGAAAAAAATAAATGAATAAAATTAATATTATAATCAAGCCCACAGTCACACACGCCATACGCGCAGAAATGAAAAGAACGGAACAAACAGCCGGACAATCAACCGGAAACAGGGAGCAATACGGTCGAAACATCGGCCACACACACACACACACGAAGCACATATATATACAATCACACATGTATATTCATAAACAACAGCAAATAAACGAGTCGACTGCAAATCGGAACAAAAGCGGCCAGAAAAACATAAAGCAGCTCACCGGAAAAACATCGCGGCGGCGGAAGAACATGGAAACAGGGGAAATCGAGAAAGAAAAGAAAGAAAACGAAGGTGGAAGAAGGGAGGAGAGGGATGGAATCGAGAGAGACGAGAGGCAAAGAACACAAAAGAGAAAGACGGGTTAAACCCGAACAAGACTGCCCACCGCCCCCCTTTTTTTATTTAATTATCAATTTCAATACAATCCCGCGACTAATGTATGTCTAATCTGTAATTTAATTATTTTAACGATACAATACGTGGGTAACATAGATTGAAATAACTCCAAATATATTTCAAAACTCCCGAATCAAATAAAACTAACAAAATAAAATTTTCGTAAATTTTAAAATAATTTTTGAAACGGAATTCATTCCCTCTTTTATCAATTAAACGGGTCGACGCGCAGGTAAATTAAATCCCAAAAATCTTCGAACAAATTTTAAAATTCTTGAAATATTCCAAACTTAATAAAATAAAATTTTCGTGATTTTTGAAACATTCTGGAATTAAATACTGATTTTATAATTAAACGCAATCAGAAAATCATTTAAAGATAAATAATTGATAGAATATTGATTTATGAATTTTACAAACTATTAAAAATAAACATTGAAATTATAAAAGCATAAAAATAAATTTTGAAACAATTTTAACATTTATGAGAATAAATATTCTATAAAAAAATCATTTTAAAAGCAAAACAATTCGTACGATTCAATAATTAATTATACGATTAGTCTGTATATCCAACAAATCACACACAATTAATAATAAAGCAAAACACAGCTGCTAGACTCATCGCATATTTTATTTACTGAATAATTCAATAATTAAGTTACATATCGGATCCAAAAAAATAGGTTACTTACCCGCTAAGTAACTAAAAAGACGATACGATTTTAATACCAGAATTGGATAATTATCAAAACAGAGCTTCCTATAAAACACTTTATACGAAAATAAAGTGATAAGATCTCGCCTTTTGAAAATATGGAGTTATCGATCTATAAAATGATTTTGCGTATCGAAAATTTCATGCCGGGACTCGTACAGGTCAAACCGTACCCCGGATCGAAAAAGTTAAAATATGAAAAGTGTTCAGAATTACCAGATTAGGTTAGGAAAGAGTTTTCGGAAGAGTTTCGGGTTGTAAAAACGTAAAAACGATTGAAGTGGGACGATTTCTGGTTCTAAAAAGTAATTTTACAATTACGTGAAATACTCATTATTAATTCTATAAATCCTTATAAAATTATATGATAATCCAAAAATTACCATAAAAATACCAAAATACTCTATATTTTATTCTGGATAATTAAAGATTAAAATATCTAAATTTTTATCAGAAACAAACATCCAAATATTAATATCAATTATCAAATAATTCACCAAAATTTACATAAAATTACATAATAATTATTTATTCATAAAAATAATTACATAATATTTCTCAGACGTTACATCCTCCCTCTTTAAAAGGATTCTGTCCTCAGAATCATGCTAAGGAACAGACCATGATGTTTTCCAATATCTCTCTTATAATTTCCCAGTTCTCATCAACTTAATCACAACTCAACGGTTTCTTACCGTCATCAAATCTATTAGTTACTCACGCAATCTGACTTAAACCTTCATTTTATACATATGGAGCTAAATTACTCTTTTTAGTCATATACATTTGAACATCTTATAAACTCGTTTTGCCTGTAACAACAAGGCCAACTCATTCACAATCGTTCTATTTATCTCACTGTTTCAAAGGACTACCTAATTTACACCAACCTTTTTTTTATTTCCAATTCTAATAGTTCGTGTTAATGAAATTTCTATTTTCACTGATTGTTCTACTTTACTTTTCATGTCTCTTTCCATTCGATTAGCCTAACCTATGATCATTTTCAATCATATTTGAAAACCTCTAGCTGGGCTCTTGTACTTTCCATCCGTCTGCGCTCGATATACTGAGCTCATGGCGTCTGATGCTTCGAGATGTTCTAAATCTATTCAAAAACTAAAAATTAAAGGAAAATCTGTACAATTGCATTTAACTCACCACTTTGTAGTACACTTCAATTTCTTTTCAATCGCTATCAGGTATATTCATCGAGCGAGAATCTTTTACTATCTGAAAGGAAATATTAATTTGAAATGGAATGAATCATAACATTATTCAAACCCGAACTCTTGGTACCAGTACTCATTTTGTTGTCATATCAAATTAGATATCAATATGAACTTTGATGCTCACATCATTCCATACTGAAGTCAACATCAATCATCTATATTAATACCACCTTTGATACCCAGCAACAAAGTAAGTATCAGTATAACCCAGAAGCCGGATCAAACCTGTTCTTCAATTTCTAACTTTTTAAATTCCTTTACTCATTCCCCGATAATCCTAATGATATTCACTCTTTCTTTTCTACTCAAGACATTTGTCCTTAAATGGACCTTTCCTGTTTGGTAGTTAACCACACAACTGGAGCTCATAATCAATTATAACTAGAATTCATACCTTCGAAGCTGAGAATGCAGTTGCTACTTTCCAACCCTTCGCATGCATATCTTCAGGCGTTCAACTTGGTCTTCCTTAGTCCTTGAATTAGCGAGGATGTTATCAATAAATACAATTACACTATCCAAATACTCCTGGTACATTATGTTCATTTAATCTTCAGACTTACAATTTCTGATAATCGACGCGTATCTTCATACCTCCATTCTCTTTTTCCATGATCACTTTTGTGCACAGCGCAAAACATACTTTATTTCATTATTCTTTTATTCCACATTTCTGAAGTTTTCCTTTACTCATTATTTCATCCCTATTGAGTTATATGATACAGGGCTTTTGACACCAGCTTGACTTTGTGCAGTAACTGACGAGAAATTCTTACCTCATTCTCCGAGGTAACCTTGGTAAATCATTCGTTCGAACCTCCTGGACTTCACTTTAATTTTAAAGAATTCTGACATGAGATTCATTGTAACGTTCTTCTCTCACAGTTCTCCATTAATACCTTTGTTTAATCTTTCCTGGTTACACGCATCTTTGGAACGAATTCCTATTTCCAATTATCGGCATTTCACTTCATTCTACTATCAGTTTTGGCACAACTGATGTTCATAACTTGCTTATATCCTGGATCATTTTTATCAAATTTCTTTATCATTCTTTTGATTCCACTTCTTTTCTTATTTATTTTTCCATTCTCATTATTCATTATCTCTTTTAAACATAAGAAATTTCCTTTTCTAGATAATATTAATATGTTCATTATTAGATAAGTCATTTTTAAAGTTAACGCTAGAATATAGGCTTTTATTTATAATATTTAAATTCTTATTAACAAAATTATTAAAATTCATCGATAGCAATTTTCTTAACCTCGTTTAAATCATCACTGATCGCATATTTGGCTTTCTCCAACTGATCAACATTTCTTTTTCTCGAGTTCACATGCGGACTTCGTCAGTCTCTGTCTTACATTATACTTGTATTTGGGAGTTTTCCAGTACTTCACAACAACTTCTATTCAATCGTAATTCGGTACGGATGTACATTTACATCCTTCATGGAGTATTATTACAGAAGATAATATTTCTTTACCCTATCTTAGATCTTCAGTTCTTGCAAATGTTCTCTCTACTAATATACAGTAGCTTCCATTAACTCATCATTCGATATGGGTATACATCCAAGTCCTTCTTGGAACGCTATTACAGATGATAGAATCTCTTTGCTTTATCTTGAACTTTCAGTTCTTGAAAATATTCTTCTCACTAGCATGAACCCACAACTTTCTGTTCCTTTTGTCTATTGAAAAGGCGTATTCATCTAGATAAAATCTCGCACAGGCTTGTAGTAACATCACACTACTTTTACTGAATTTCCACTTCTGCTGATGGCATTACTTCTTCCAAATTGCTAATTGCTTTGATTTCGGATCTGAAAATCATGTCAGAATTTGACTTAATCTAATTGGAATTGATCTCCATTTAACTGATCATTAGTTGGTAAAGTTGATCAATTAATTCTTTTAACTGATCACTTAAACCAAGTGCTGACTAGCTAACTGGAATCAAAGACCAATTATATAAAGTTGATTTGGTCATAACAACTTTCTCAAGAACCGAGATCGCAATCATTTGGAGTACTTACGAGAACGACAATATACTTCTTTATCCTTAAATGTAGGGTAACTTCTGAAAATTTGGGCAGCATTTCCCCTATATTATTGACTACTAGTCGGACTCAAGCCGACACCATCAATCAACCAGATCATCCACAATCATATCCACCCACTTTCATCAACCATTTTCTTCAATTCAACATAATTCAAAATACGTCACGCTGATAATCATATTTACTACTGTCTTGACATAGCATGCATTACTTTCAATCAGACTAAAATTATAACTTTTCTTAGTTCTTTTAGAATATTACAGAATATTATTAATGAACTTAAGATTATCCTGTTGTTTTTCAAAAACTTTATTTCGCGACTTTCTTTAACTTATTTCTTGCCATTACCTAATTGCATATAGTTACTTTTATGAAAGATGCCGCATCCTTCAACTAATCACACCAATCCTCTATCTTTGACGATACATACTCAATTTCATTAACTATTCTGTTTATCTTTTAATAACCATGCAGGGTCTTAATTATCATCATCACAATCGGGTGAAAACTCCATCATCAGTTCGTTATTTCTTAAAAGTGTTAGTCCCTTAACAATATAGCAAGAATTACAGAAGGGGGGTTGAATGGAATTCTTGAACCTTTTTCTTGAAATAAAAATGTTCAACTCGATTAAAGATATATTTGTTTTGATTAGCACAATGCGGAATGTAAACTTAAATGAATCAAAACATAAGTAATTAAAAACAAGACTCTTTAAAAACTTTCTGGTGGATTTAAACAATTCCACCAGAGATATATATTATATATCGAGAGGACTCTGTGTGCAGAAATTCCCACAGCTGCTTACAAATTGAACTGCTGAGAATACAGGAAATGCTAAAGATTAAACTTACAAAGATTTCTCTGTTTTTGTGTTTCTCAACTATCTCAGTTATTTTTCTATCTGCTACTCTCTTGGTTTATATAATACCAAGATTATAAAGTCAAAAAGACTGAACAAATATAAAATCTAACAGTCTTAATCTTTGCTGCTTTTCGTCCTCTATTACCCAGTTAATGAGCTTCCACAATGTATTTGTATCCAACTCGACGGCTGTGTGTCAGCTTTCACTGTTCAACTGATGTTTGAATTCTTGATATGATCATCCGTCGACTTTCAGATCATCCGTCGATGACTTAATTGATCATCCGTCGACTGCTATGTTAAACATTCGTTGATAGTCATTTAATCATCCGTCGAAGGCTTTGTTAATCATCCATCGGTAGCTATTTTGGCACTTAACTTCATTTCACTTATACAGAATTACAAGACATTACTTATGTACAATTAATCAACCTATTCTGCATATCTAGTTAAAGTTAACGTGACTTATATGCTACTACAGATTCTATACAAAGGTGCATACATCACTGTGCTACAAACTTATTATTACATAAGCTACTCACTCGATGGATAATAAGTTAATCATCCATCGGGACTATAATGAGTTATCCGTCGGGACTATAATTCTTATCCGTCGAGTGCTACAATATTTCACTAAGTAAAATCTACTTAGATGTTTTGTTTAAGTGATCATCAGGTACACAACATATTCACAACAATCTCCCCCAATTTATGTCTACTGGAATTGTAGCCATAAATTCAGAGATACTTGATGATAACAAAACATCCTAAACATATATCTTTAAAGATAAGTAGATAAAATTGAAAGTGCTTCAATTAAACAAAATGTACAAGGTTTGGCTCACAGTCAGTTCAAGATGCTCCTCTAGCCTGAGCAGGTTTTTCTAGATTCTTGAAGGTCTGGATCTTCTTCCAAGCTTTCTGTTGTTTTCTTCAATTTGATTCTGGAGCTGCCTGTGGAATTCTAGTTCATCAGATTCTGAGAGATCTAGAATTTCTTGCATCTCCAAGAGAGTCTCATTACTAGAGATACTCAATTGGTCTTCTAGTCTGAAGAATCTTCTCACACCCTTGTCATCCATGAATTCCATCAGCCAGTAGGGCCTTAGATGCACTCTTCTCCCTGTGTATGGGATGATTAGAGTCTTTGGGAGTGCATCTTTAGCTCTAACACTCCTCAGCTCTTCAATCTTCTTCAATACTAGTCTTCTTGCAGTTATATTGAACCCAAAGTTTTTCTTGAAGGATGAATAGACTTTGATCAACACATCTTGGCTTTCTTGAAGTATCCTGTGAAGAGGCCACTGAATCTCCCTTCCTCCTTTGTACTTGAACACCAACCTTTCAGGTAGGTTTCTGTATGCATCAATTGCCCTTACTTCATCCAGTTCCTCCAGATAAAGGTTTAGATCTGAGAATTTTTTGATGTCACACAAGTACAAGTAGTCTCCCCTGTTGAACTTGGGTTGAGTTTTAACTACTAACTTGGATTTGAGAGGTGACAGCTTCACTTTCTTGACTGCCCTTGATTTTGTCCTTTTTGGCTTGTAGGGATTGGCAAGTTGAAGTCAAGAATTGGTAATTTATCCCACTCTATTGGCTCATCCTTTGGCACAATAGGCTCTCCATGTATGTTCCTGTAGGGGTCCACCACCCTTATGTCTTCAAATACCACAGATGGCTTTGATGCTTGAGTTTTAGCTTGAGTGGATTCCTTAGGAAATTGATCTTCCAATTCTTTGTCAACAACATCCAGTTTCCTTTTTGTTCTTTTAGCCAATTCTTTCTTTCTTGGGGATTTCTTCTGTTCTTCAATCTTCTTCTTTGATTCATCAGCTTCAGATGGTTGAGAGGGAATTGTTGAGAAGAGTTTACAGCCTGTAGCTTGGCCAAGATGACAATCTGCTCTTTCTTTTGTTTAGATTTCTTTGCATCTAGAGCAGCTTGTCTCTTTTCCTTCTTTAATCTTGCTTTCTCTTCTTTCTTTGCTTGAGCAAATTGTGGATGTCCAGCTACCACACAAATTTCCTTTCCATTTCTAAAAATCTTAGCAATTCTCCTTTTTAAGGCTGAATCAGCCGGATCTTTATAGAAGACAATGGATCTTGACAGAAGCTTCTTTTCATCAGGCTTGGGTGTCTCATACACAGTGTCCAAGGGATTCTTCAAAGATGACTTTGGATAATTTGCCCTTGGTTTGAGAATTATTTCAGCCTTTTGTGATTTAATGCAGGAAGATTGTCCTTTCTCCAGATAGTTCATGCTCATCTCATTCACACTGATTGGCTTGACATGAGAGTGATGCATGGCTGACTTAACTGGCTCCTTGACTAGTTCAAAGTTTTTATGTATCTCCTCATCAATCTTATCCCAGTTGATCAAACTCAACTTTCCTTTTTCAGCAACTTTCAAATTTGCTGCTGCTGCTTTAATTAGATCTATACCATCTGCAAGTGGTGGCTTGGAGATAGTAATTGAAGGTACAATTACTTTGCTGATTTGTACTTGAAGATTCTCACCCTCTGTTGGTCCTTTCTCCCCCTTACTTGATTCTCTCTCCCCCTTTTTGTTATCATCAAGTTGAGGACTTAGGCCTTGTGCTTTAGCCAGTTGCATGAGAAGATTTGTTTGAGTCTGTTGATTTTGAAGAAGAATAGCCACTGAATCTTCAATAACTTGAACTCTGTTTTCCATCTTGGCTAGCTTCTTTTCAGATTCTGATTCTCTCCTTAATCTTAGTAGTAGATCTTGCATGGTACCATATGGCATTACTGAATCCAGCTTCTCAGAGTTATAGGTCTTCAAGTCAGCTATATCTCTTTTCAATTCATCCACACTGAGATTCTGTATTAAGTGTTGGATCTTCATTAGATGTAGAGAGTCTAGGTGAGCTTGAAGAACAGCCTTGGTACCAGCATCTGAGGTTTCCTGAAGGGCCTGTTGAATAGTTGTTACTTGTTTGACCAAAGACACCTCAAATTGTCCTGGTGTAGATTCCTTTGCCCATGCCCATTCAGGTAAAGTTAAAGCAGAACTTGGGCCTTCAGCTCCCCCTAAGTTCATGCTTCCATCCAAAGAACCAGAGTCATCATCAGTAGAATCTACTCCAAATTCTTCAGATGGCTCTCCAGCTTGAGAAGGCATCCTGTTAACAGCAGCTTTATCTCTTTAAAGAGATTCTGTGGTGTGTACCAAATTCAAAGTCTGCTCTACCTCCACATTGCCCTGAGCAGCCAACAATTTATAGGCTGACACAGGATGAGTAAAAGTGTCAGCATCCAAGGAAATGTTATCGATTTCAGCTTTGTAATATTGCTGAAATTGTCTTCCCTTTTCAGCATCATCCACAATCATTGACTCACTAGCAATGGCTGGATCCACCCTTATTTCTCCTGTACCTGCCTTTCTCTCATATTCTCTCTTTTGTTGCATCAGGGTCTCACCCTGGCTCCCCACCCTCACACCCTCACCTTCACCTACTAAGGTGGGACTCCTCTCACTCACTTTTGCCAATCCTGAAGAAATGGATTGCTGAGATTCACTCTTTTCCTCTCCTTTTGCCTGAGAGCAACCCAGCCTCTCACTCAAAGCACTCTCCTCACTCAGTCCTAAGAGTGATTGTATTACCACTAAATCTTCTGTACTAGAAATAATTGAAGTTTGAAGTTGTGCAGAGACACTCGACGGATAAGTGATATCCATCGGGTGAGTGGTAAAGCTATCCGACGGATAACTGCTGTTAAGCTTATCCGTCGGGATATAATCACTACTCGACGGATGAGCAATATCCATCGAGAGAGTAGAAATGAATGAGGTGGGAAGAGAAACTATTGTTGACTCTGTGTTGATTGAAGTTATTTGAGGCACATATGTCACAATAGTATCTGAAAGAATTGGCAAGTGAGCCAACAAATCATCTAAAAGATGATGCTCACTTGCACTAGATTTTGGCTTCCCCAACAGAGTTAAAGAAGGGGAATCAGGAATTGAAGTGTTTATCATATCCACTTCCAGTGAGTTAGTTGGTGAGTATGGTGTTTCAGTGGCTTCTATTATAAGAGATTTTGGCTGTGACTCCACATTTGTTGGAGCCATATCAATCTGAATTTGAGAAGGTGCAGGGACTGTGTCTTTAGCACCAGTTTGCACTGTGTGTGTGCCCTGTGCATCCCCAGTTGTTTTGGATTTCTTCTTTCTAGTATAAGTTTGGGGTGAGCTTGTGTCCCTGACCCTTTTGGCCTGTGCTCTTGGATGAGAGCTTTGTTCAATAGCCACATCCTTTTGGGAGGATGCAGCTAGAAATGAGCTTTTGTCCTTTTAAGCACTGCAGTTTGTTGGGAAACTGCAGTGTGGCTAGGCTGGGATTCACTCAACTCTCCAACCTTATCCTTGGGGTTTCTTTGATGTTCACCCCTTCCCTCACCTATCTGACCCTCCTTCACACTCCCCTCTTTGGCTTTGGTAGATTTTTCAACTGGTACCTTTTGAGAGATACTAGAGGGGGTTTTCTTTGATTTGGATTTGGAAATTACAGTTGTTTTGGCAGCTTTGGTAGGCAACTGTTTGGTCATTATCACAGTTGTCATAGCAATGCCTGAAGTCAAAGAAATAGAGGAGATTGGAATAGTTGAGGGTATGGATGAACTTACCTCACTTACCTGAGGTGTCAGCATTACAGGGAAATAGAACATTGGCACATCCCTATGGTGGTTGGCTCTGTTCAAATCTACAATGATTCTTCTCTCTTGAACCCAATAAGCTAATTTGTTGTTTGGGTTCTCAAGTGCAATTTCTTGACAAAGATGGTTAGCCAATAGCATAAAAAATCTAGCATAATATATGTTCTTTCTCCTTTTGGCTAACTCACCTAGTTTAAAACCCAACTCATATATGACAAGGTCACTTAAATTGTAAAATTTGTCTGTAACTAGCATGTATAGCATGTTAAGCATGGAAATGTTCACAGAATCAAAATTACTGATTTTTCCAGAGAAAACTTTAGTTACAACATCACACATAAAACTCCATTCCTTCCTAAGACCTAATCTCCTAATATCACTTAGCTTATTAGTAGGAAGTGCATAATGCATGGAATTAAGCATATTGATCAAATCAGTGTCAGTGTGTGGTGAAGTTACATTATCATCAGGAATCTTGAAACATGCTTTTATCACATCACTATTGATACAGAATTCATTACCTTTGATAGTCAGAGTGATGGTTTTGTCAGTAGAGTTGTAAATTACAGAGGTCCACATCTCTTCTACAACTTCACAAAAGATTGTGGGTGATTCAAGCATGGCAAAACTTAACTTGCAGTTCTTCACGAAGTCCATCATCTTGTGAAAGTCTTCTGATTGCTGAATGCCCTTGTTGACCAAAGCAGTGAAGTTGTTCTTCTCATAAATGAACCCAGTCTGAGACATAATCTTTACCACAGGTGCCATTGTTAGAGAAGGAAAGCTTGAAGAGAAAAAAGATTTTTGCTTGAGAGAGAATGAAATAAACACAGTTGAATTTGAGAATGATAAAAGAAAATAATTAGAATGAAATAAGCTTTTATACATCGCTAAAAAACAACGGATAAAAATGATAAAGAGAAGTAAATTACCCAATAGAAATTGCCTAAATTAGCCGTTTTAAAAATAAACTGTAAAAATTCCACTCATTATCCGTCGTGTAATGCTTACAAACTGTAAGTATACTCGATGGATAATGTTCAGGGAATTAATGGTTAAGATTTAGACACTTCGACGGATGAGGATAAACTGTTATCCGTCGAGTTTTAAAAGATTCCAGAAAAATAATTGATTTTTATTTGCATATTGTATATCGACGGATGACTTAACTCGATGGATAATGGTCATCCGTCGAGATGCAAATTTTGACTTGATCAAAATTTCATTCATGACTAAAAAAACAGTTAAATTTCTGGCTACTTTTCAACTTGCAAAATAACTCAGATAGATTCAAGAGTAATTAAGCATACCTAACTCACTTACCAACCTAGAAAAGGTGGATTCATCCAGTGGCTTGGTAAATATGTCTGCAAGTTGCTTCTCACTTGTAACAAAATGTAACTCTACAGTACCATTCATTACATGTTCCCTTATGAAATGGTACTTGATGTCTATGTGCTTTGTCCTTGAATGTTGCACTGGATTTTCAGTGATGGCAATTGCACTTGTGTTATCACAGAAAATTGGAATTCTCTCAACTTGCAGACCATAGTCTAGCAATTGATTTTTCATCCATAAAATCTGTGCACAACAACTGCCAGCAGCAATATATTCAGCTTCAGCTGTAGAAATAGAAACTGAATTTTGCTTTTTACTGAACCAGGACACAAGCTTGTTTTCTAGAAATTGACAAGTTCCTGTTGTGCTTTTTCTGTCAATTCTGCAACCTACATAGTCTGCATCTGAATAACCAGTTATATCAAAACCAGAATCTCTAGGATACCAAATGCCAAGTTTTGGTGTTCCCTTGAGATATCTGAAAATTCTCTTAATAGCTATTAAGTGAGACTCTCTAGGATCAGCCTGAAATCTAGCACATAAATATGTAGCAAACATTATATCTGGCCTACTAGCTGTTAAGTACAGAAGTGAGCCAACCATGCCTCTATAGCTTGAAATATCCACAGACCTTTCAGTAGTGTTTAGTTCAAGCTTAGTTGCAGTGGCCATGGGAGTTTTTGCAGATGTGCAATCCATTAGATCAAACTTCTTTAAAAGATCAAAAATATATTTAGTTTGACTAATGAATATTCCATCACTAATTTGCTTAACTTGTAAACCAAGAAAGTAAGTTAGTTCTCCCATCATACTCATTTCATACTTACTTTGCATCAGTTTGGCAAACTTTTTACAAAGTTTCTCATCTGTAGAGCCAAAGATAATATCATCTACATAAATTTGAACAAGTATGATAGAGCCATTAACATTTCTGAAAAATAAAGTTTTATCTACAGTACCTCTTGTGAAGTAATTTTCCAAAAGGAACTTTGATAAAGTGTCATACCAGGCTCTAGGTGCTTGCTTCAGTCCATAAAGTGCTTTCAGTAGATAATAGACATACTTTGGAAAATTTGGATCTTCAAAGCCAGGAGGTTCACTAACATACACTTCTTCCTCCAAATCTCCATTCAGAAAAGCACTTTTGACATCCATTTGATAGACCTTGAAATTGGCATGGGCTGCATAGGCTAAGAAGATTCTGATGGCTTCAAGTCTGGCAACAGGAGCAAATGTTTCATCAAAATCTATTCCTTCTTGCTGGCAATAGCCTTTAGCAACCAATCTGGCTTTGTTCCTTACTACTATGCCATTTTCATCCATCTTGTTTCTGAATACCCATTTGGTGTCTATTGGATTCATTCCTTTAGGCTTGGGTACCAGCTTCCAAACTTTATTCCTTGCAAATTGGTTTAGCTCCTCCTGCATAGCTAAAATCCAATCAGGATCTAACAAGGCTTCTTCTACCTTCTTTGGTTCTTCCTTTGACAGAAAGCTGCTGTATAGACATTCTTCTTGAGTTGCTCTCCTGGTTTGAACTCTAGAAGAAACATCACCAATAATCAGTTCAAAGGGGTGATCTTTTGTCCATTTCCTTGGTTGAGGTAGATTAGCTCTAGATGAAGAGACCTCAATGTTGTCTTGATGTGTGATTGAGTTTTAATTGCTAGAAACTCCCCCTGAGTTTGTGGATCTTTGATTTGAGAAAGGGGTACTTTCTATGGGTGACCTTCCTTGATTTCCTGCTCCTTTAGATAACCCGACGGATGGTGAATTTTGAGTACCGACGAATGAGGCAGGTTGTCTTCCGACGGATAACACAGATTGCCTTCCGACAGATAACACAGATTGCCTTCCGATGGATGAAGCATTTTGCAACTCGACGAATGTTGAGTTTTATGCTTCATTGGTGGTAGATTTGTCTGCATTATCCTTAAACACTGTTTCTTGATCACTCTCATCATCACTTTCATCACTAACCATCTCAACATTGTCGAATTTGAGACTCTCGTGGTAATCTCCATCTTTCAGTCCTTCAATCTTTTTATCATCAAACACAACATGTATAGATTCCACAACAATGTTGGTTCTTAGATTGTAGACTCTATATGCTTTACCAACAACATATCCAACAAAAATTCCTTCATCTGCTTTGGCATCAAACTTCCCATTTTGATCAGTTTGATTTCTTAGAATATAGCATTTACAGCCAAAGACATGAAGAAAGTTTAGAGTTGGCTTCTTGTTCTTGAACAATTGATAAGGTGTCATGCATCTTGCTTGATTAATCAGAGAGATGTTCTGAGTGTAGCATGCAGTGTTTACAGCTTCAGCCCAGAAGTATAGTGGTAATTTTGATTCTTCAAGCATTGTCCTTGCAGCTTCAATAAGAGATCTATTATTTCTTTCCACTACTCCATTCTGTTGTGGAGTCATTGCTGCTGAAAACTCATGCAAGATCCCATTTTCCTCACAAAATGCTCTCATGACATAGTTCTTGAACTCAGTTCCATTGTCACTCCTGATTCTTCTAACTTTGAAATCAGGATGATTGTTAGCTTGCCTTATGTGATTGATGATGATTTCACTAGCCTCATCTTTAGACTTTAGGAAATATGTCCAAGAGAACTATGAGAAATCATCTACAATTACTAGGCAAAATCTTTTTTTTGGAAATTGACAATACATTGACTGGTCCAAACAAATCCATGTGAAGGAGTTGCAGAGGCTCTTCAATTGCTGAATCAAGTTTCTTCCTGAATGATGCTTTGATCTGCTTCCCTTTTTGGCAGGCATCACACAGTCCATCCTTTGTAAACTCCACTAGAGGAATGCCTCTAACTAGCCCTTTCCTTACCAGCTCATTCATGGTCTTGAAGTTTAAATGAGATAGTTTCTTGTGCCATAGCCAACTTTCATCTTGACTTACTTTGCTGAGAAGACAAGTTACAGATTCTGCTTTAGTTGAGTTGAAGTCAGCTAGATACACATTTCTTCTTCTCACACCAGTGAGAACCACTTTGTTGTTTTGATTGTTAGTCACAACACAGGCTTCTCTGTTGAAGGTTACTGAGTTGCCTTTGTCACAAAGCTGGCTGATACTCAACAGATTGTGTTTGAGACCATCCACTAAGGCAACCTCTTCAATGATGACATTGTCCTTTGAAATCAAGCCATATCCCACAGTATAACCTTTGTTGTCATCTCCAAAAGTGATATTTGGGCCAGCTCTCTCCCTAAACTCTATGAGCAGGGTAGAATCACCAGTCATGTGTCTTGAACAGCCACTATCCAAGTACCAAAGATTCTTTCTGTTTCCCTGCACACATCAAAATCAAATCAAGTTGATTTTGGTACCCAAGTTTCCTTGGGTCCTGCCTTGTTAGCTTTCTTCTTTTGTTTCTTTGGCCTTATCTCATTTGACTTAGGAATTTCAGATTCTTCCTTAGTCAATTGGGTTGTACCTTTGAAACCACTAAATGCAACAGAATTATCATGCATGTTATGGCTAACAGGAAATGGCATGCTTGGTGCAAACATGTTATTCCAGTAAGGCATGTTAAATGGCATTTGAGGCATATTGTATGCAACATAATATGGATTAGGTGTAAATGGCATATTAGCAAACTGTGCATTCATGTTCTATGCATGCATAGCATTAAAAGGCATGGGAGGCATGCCATTCATGTTAGGAAATTGAGGCTGAACAGACATGGGAGTAGGCATGGCAGATTTGCAATTAACAGACAAATGATTTACACTACCACACTTGACACAGATTTTTCTTGGAGCAAAAATTTATCAAATGTGTAGTTATTGTGTTTGTTAATCCCTACTTTACCATTCCTATTGTTTTTCCTTTTAGTCTCTGTTTTTACCTCTATCTTCTCAAGTCTGTCACTTAACTGTTTGACAGTCATGTGACCAACATTAGCCTTTTTCCCTTTCTTAGCTTGACTTGACTATCCTGAAACAAAGTTCTTGGAAACAGACCCATACTTTTCATTTAACTTGATTAATTTGGCTTTGCTAATGGGTTTGCTTACAGCCGACGGATGAGGATTTTTATCATTCGACGGATAACACTTTTTGTTATCCGACGGATAGTCCTCATCATCCGTCGAGTCTACATCTGTCAGCAACCCATCTACCAAAATAGGTTCTAGTTTCTCCTTATTCTTTTTCCAGGCTTCATCACAAAAAGACTCAATTTTGGTGATTTGAGCATGAACATCCCTAGATGTTTTCCATGCTTTAATCACCTCTTGTTCACGCTTGAGCTGCTTCTTCAAAATTTCTTCCTTTTTCAAGGACTCTGTTAATTCCTCCTTGGAAATCTTACACTCAATTTTTAGTTTCTCAAACTCAACAAACTGAGACTCAAGCACATTGTTCCTCTCACTTAAAAACAAATTGTTTTCTTTGATTTTAGCATTTTCTTTAGTGAGAGACTTAAGTGTAACACACAAATGATACAATTCTGTAGACATGTCATTTATGGCATCATTACACTCAGCTTTAGATAAATGTGCAAGGTTTGTAGTGATTACCTGATTGCTTGAGAAACTTGTCTTTGTTTCATCAGACTTGGCCATTAGGGCTAGATTGGCATAGCTGACATCTTCATCTTCATCCAAACCATCAGCTGCCCAGTCATTCTCTTGTGTAATAAAAGCCCTTTCCTTTTGTTTGAGTAGATCAAAGTATTCTTGCTTGTAATCTACAGACTCAACCCTTTTCTTACTGGAATCTGACTTTCTACACTCATTTGCAAAATGCCCTGCCAAACCACATTTGAAACATTTGAATTTTGACTTATCCACCATGTTTCTATTTGGCTTGGTTGCTCCAAAGTTCTTTTTGAACTTGAGCTTGGCAAATCTTCTTGAAAGGAATGCTAGGTGCTCATCAATGTCCTCCATGTCATCTTGGCTCAATGATTCTTCACTTTCTGCAGCTAGCCCCTTACCCTTGCTTTCACAGACCTTTGAAGTTGATTCCACAGCTTCCATCTTCACTTCTTTCTCCTTTTCCAGATCAGCAACATAGTGCAATGGATCCTCTTTTCTTCTTTCCTCTCTCCATTCTTTCATCCTGCTCTATCTCAAGCTCATAGGTTTTCAGAATGCCATACAGTCTCTCTAAAGTAAACTCCTTATAATCTTGTGAGTTTCTCAATGAGACTGTCATTGGTTTCCATTCCTTTGGAAGAGATCTGAGAAATTTCAGATTGGAGTCTTTAGTCTGATAGACTCTTCCATGCAACTTAAGAGCATTTAGTAGTTTTTGGAATCTACTAAAAATGTCAGTGAGTGACACACTTTCTTCATTGTGAAAATGCTCATATTGCTGAATCAGGAGTTGTATTTCATTTTCTCTTACTTGCTCAGTACCATCACAGATTATCTGTATTGTGTCCCAAACTTCCTTGGCAGTCTTGCAGTTGATGATGTTATCAAACATGTCTGCATCAACACCATTGAACAGAATGTTCATGGCCTTTTTATCTTTCCTGACTTGTTCAATGTCAGGATCAGACCATTCATGACTTGGCTTTGGAACAAATGGCTCATTTCCTGTTACAGCTCTCATTGGAACATGAGGGCCTCTTTCTATGCAGTCCACATAGGCCTCATCTTGAGAAAGCATATGAAGATGCATCTTTACCTTCCAATGATGGTAATTATCTTTATCAAGAAAAGGAATCTTGACTCCAACATCTTTCTTGTTCATCTTGCTGAATTGTTTTGATCTTTAAACTCTTTGTAGATTAAGAGGTTGCTCTGATACCAATTGTTAGTCCCTTAACAATATAGCAAGAATTACAGAAGGGGGGTTGAATGGAATTCTTGAACCTTTTTCTTGAAATAAAAATGTTCAACTCGATTAAAGATATATTTGTTTTGATTAGCACAATGCAGAATGTAAACTTAAATGAATCAAAACATAAGTAATTAAAAACAAGAGTCTTTAAAAACTTTCTGGTGGATTTAAACAATTCCACCAGAGATATATATTATATATCGAGAGGACTCCGTGTGCAGAAATGCCCACAGCTGTTTACAAATTGAACTGCTGAGAATACAGGAAATGCTAAAGATTAAGCTTACAAAGATTTCTCTATTTTTGTGTTTCTCAACTATCTCAGTTATTTTTCTATCTGCTACTCTCTTGGTTTATATAATACCAAGATTACAAAGTCAAAAAAGACTGAACAAATATAAAATCTAACAGTCTTAATCTTTGCTGCTTTTCGTCCTCTATTACCCAGTTAATGGGCTTCCACAATGTGTTTGTATCCAACTCGACGACTGTGTGTCAGCTTTCACTGTTCAACTGATGTTTGAATTCTTGATATGATCATCCGTCGACTTTCAGATCATCCGTCGATGACTTAATTGATCATCCGTCGACTGCTATGTTAAACATCCGTTGATAGTCATTTGATCATCCGTCGAAGGCTTTGTTAATCATCCGTCGATAGCTATTTTGGCACTTGACTTCATTTCACTTATACAGAATTATAAGACATTACTTATGTACAATTAATCAACCTATTCTGCATATCTAGTTAAAGTCAACGTGACTTATATGCTACTACAGATTCTATACAAAGGTGCATACATCACTGTGCTACAAACTTATTGTAACGACCGGGAAATTTATGTTGTATAATATCATATTTATAATAAAATATGTGTATTAATATGTCAGTTATGTGTGATTATCTGTTAAACCCTAATTGTTACGTGCTACGTGTATTCTATATCATTTCTGTATTTTTAAGGTATTTTTCAGATGTTTTATATCGTATTCAAAGGTTTCATTTCAAACATTTTGTAACCCAAACAATGATTTTAAAGCCACTATTTCAAATAAAATAATGGGCCTTATTTTTCATCAAACGGTTTTTACAATCGCAATATTCTGAACATCTAGATATTTTATAAATTTTCCCGTTTTACGAAAAATGACTTTTCCGGGCCCCATTGGGTGTTAAAAACCCCACAAAAATCACTTTTTTATTTTTATAAAATTATAGGACATTTATTTATACCATTTCTTTGTATTTTTGAATTATTCACAATTTTTGGGAATTTTTGGCATATATATTGTATATATAAAATATTTATAAATTAAATTTTAATACCCAAAAATTATGAAAATTAGGGCCAAATATTTTTATTAGATGTATAATTAGCCCCTTAATTTTATTTTGGAGTATTATTTTTCATACTATAAATACCCTAATTATTATTAATTAATTCATAATTCTGCAAATTATTCCCAAATTCAGAAATTAGGGTTATTGAGTTCTTGATTTCAAGCAAAGATTTGACAGTGATTCCGACTTCCAAATCTGACATGTGAGTACTCAATCGAAAGCTCTTGATCCCTACTTTCCAATTCTATCATCAATTTTGTGTTTTATTACGTTGTTTTTCAATTCATATTTTAGGGTTTATGTTTAATTTAGGCGTTTCTGATTATGGAATCGTTTGATTGTGTTGATGATTTGAATAGCTTTTTCTTGAATTCAGGAATGATTTTGCATAGCTAATTAACTCGTATAACCCCGGGAAAGTAGTTCCCGAGTTCTTGAATTTTTAGCAATTTTTGAATTCATTTTCTATGATTTTGAGAAAGTTTTGATTGTTGTTGAGTATTGAGATTGATTCTGGAACTCAGTAGCTTCAATTTCGTATATTGATCATTAAGTATGGTTAATGATTTTGGGGGGAAGGGTTTTCCGACGAAGCTCATCGGAGAGCTTCGGTTTTCGCCGGAGATGGAGGAAGGACGGAGTTTGGACGACGGTGGTGAGTTGGAGATGTTGCTGCAGTCACGGGGGATCGAACGGCACCAAAACCGGAAGGAGAGGATGGCCTGAAAGCCGTGTATTCTGCTCGCCGGAACCTAGGTTTTGTCGCCGGATTTTAACCGGCCGGCGAACCCGGTTCGTGTTCTTCACAACCCGGTGTCAACCCGATTGGGTGACCCAGTTTCGATCCGAAATTCCCCAAATCAGTTGTCTGAAACATGTTTCTGTGATTTAATTTATTTACTTTTATTTTTATAAAACATAATTTAATTTTGTAAATTATAAAAATCAAGTAAAAATCAAATTAAAAAAAATCTGAAATATTTTGTAAATAATTCCTAAATTATTTTCTTAAATTATAAATTCGAATTTAGTGATTTAATTAAGTATTTAATTATTTATTTAATCATTTATCTATTTATTTATTAATAGTTAATAATTAATAATTAAGGATTAAATTTATCGAATATTACAGGAAACGATTCGATAAATAAGGGAATTAATCGAATAACTCGTAGAAATACGAGTAGTGGATCGTTGCGTTGAAATATGATTCGAATAATGACTCATTTATTCAGTAATTAACATACCAGTTAATGATATCGATTATTTATTTATAAATAATCGATCTAATCGAATAAATAACAATAAGTCGTAAATATTTGTAATAAATTGTGATTAATCCTAATAATTTGGGATTAATTATTTTAAATTGTTAAATAATTATTTATTAGTTATTTATTTATTAAATATTTAAAAAGTGATTAATTATTTCGATAATTAATCACATAATTTTCAATAAATCATAACTTCTTCGTTTTCACTCCAAAAATTATAAAAAAATTATTTTTGACTTTGATTTTTCTTAAATAATTATTTAAAAAATTATTTTAGGATTTAAAAGGTTGTAATAATTATTTAAATTGAGTAATAAATTGAATTATCAGTGTTTAATTGATAATAATTCAACCGTTAGTCCGATTCGAGTGAAACGAAAGCCATTTTACTCAGAAAAATGAATTCTCTTTATTAAAAATAATATGAAGACCTAATTTCTTCTCAAAATTAGTTGACTTTATTAATTTTTTGATTATCAGTCGAAATACGCGCCGAGACGAGTCCGAAAAATTCCGGAAAAATGGGAAATGAAGCAGAAGGTAATCAACGGAGCAATCAGCGAGTCAATTTTGATTCTAAAAATTATTTTAACTATAAAAATGATTATGTGCTTATGTGTATTATGTGGTTAATCGAGTCTTACTTACTTATATGTAATATAAGAGTCAGTTATAGGCACATGGGTAGATAATAGGAACGAAATGAAGTCAATTCAATATGCAAATTGAAGTACAAGATGACTTAATCAGTCTATTTTTCTAGCAGAAGCTAAGCCTGCAAGGCAGGTCAAGTAAGGGATAGACATAAGTGATTTAATTGTAGTAAGTCGCGCATAAGGCAAGTTTCTTCTCTATTCTATTTTCCAGAATAGTGATATTCTCTTCGGATTCTTATTACATTCGCATTATTTTAATTCCTTTATTCATATCTCAGTTCGATTCTCGAATTATTCTTTTCATTTAAATTTATTATTCATATTCCAACTGTTACTCACAATTATTGATATATTCCGGTGATTAGAATATACCAAAGCATACCAATTGTTCCGGTTGCTATTCCAGGGACTGGATAACAGTACTTTTGGGATTAAGTCTACTTAATCCTAAGGACCGGGACATAACCGGATCCTTGAAACGGGCCGTAGTGCCTGGGTGCCCGTCGGGATCTATATAGTGAGATATAGATCTGCACTGTATCCTGGCTGATCAGCAGGGTATAGCTGCGAACTTGAGTCCAGTTTAGTTCGCTTGTATTTGCCAGTAATGGCCTTCTTTCGATTCTTATGAGGTTATATCTTTGCAGATATACCTGGGTTACGGATTCAATTATAATGCTTTAACACTATTTATATTTTGTGAACTTGTTGAGCAATTTTGGCTCACCCCTTTTTGTTGTTATCCACCTTATTGTTTTCAGTTAAGAAGGAATATGAAACCCATCAGGACACGAGTGGTAAAGAAGCGGGTCAAGCCTCGGGATCCTCTCATACCCAAGGTGTTGATCCCAATTCAGGAAGAAAGCTTTGAGTTGCCCGAGCAGGTGGAGTGTTGATAGATAGTATGTGTGTTTGAATAAAAGCTGAACTTAGTTTAAAAATAAATTAGACAATGGTTTGTAATAAAGAGAATTGTGAGATTTTAAATGTTGGTTTATAATAAAAGTAGTTAGTGGTTCTTGTTTTCATACTTCAACCTAAAAAGGTCCTGGTTAGTGTTAAAGGGGCATAATTTCATTTCTTTATTATTTATTAATAAGCTTGTACAGGTTTGGTAATTAGCTCGTAACCCCCAGACTTATACCCCGGGTTTGGAGGGCGTTACAGTTTGGCATCAGAGCTGTAGGTTTAGTCCCTGAAAACAAGAACATTAGGATTAAGATAGGATAGGGAGATCACATAAGATAGGAATAACAAAATAGGAAGAATAGTGTTAGGATTTAGGTCAGATTAGAATAGGGAAATATAAATCTTAGGATTGTTTAGTGACCTTTTCTTTTCTTTGGTATATTATCAGATGGCATCTTCTGGTTATTCTGCATCTTCCGAGAGGACAGTCACTGGGCCAGCAGCACCAGCTATACCTCTAGTATCTGAGTATATATTTCCTCCTCTACCACCTCCACCACCATTGCCACAGGAGCCGGTACCACCAGTTCAGGGGATAGTTCATGACCCCATGGAGATGTTTGATCCTTTTGAGTTCTTCGAGCCGATAGTTCCTTTACCTATTGAGCATCAGTTTATACCAGATATTGAGCAGGAGTTACCACCACTACCATTATTACCTCCTATACCAGTGCATGCCCCAGAGCCGGACATAGTTCAGATGATTCCAGTCGAGGGGATGGGAGAGCATGATGTGGATCTATAGTTAGGCTTACCACAACAGGGTGCAGGTATTCCGAGGGTTCCTTCCCAGGAGTCAGTAGGACAGATTGCTCAGCCGCATATGGTACCATACCATGAGTATAGAGTTATGAGGGATGATATGGAGTATTGGTGGGCACAGTGTCGAGAGATTATGCATCTGTTTGATCAGAGGGACAGAGGACCGTTAGCAGCCCTATAGCCAGATTACTATATGAGGCAGCGACTACAGTCAGTATTGATGAGCGCTACTTGGGAGCTTGATGAGTTGTCCCATGATGGACCTCCTTCTTTTGTAGAGTTCTATCGGATATTCCGCTTGGCACAGACTTTAGTCCAGACACTTAAAGAGGAGCTTAGACGTATTCCGTCGGGGTTCTGAGATGGTTTGAGATGGTGACTCCAGAGTACATGTGTATATAGAGGCAGCATAGTATAACCTAGTGAGTAGTGTGTATGTGTATATTAGTAGTTTAACATGTAGTAGGATTTTGACCTGTAGTGGTAGTATGACTTGTAGCCGCGGTGATTACCAGCAGAGGGAGACTTTTTGTATCAAGCATTTACACCTGAGGCAGGTGTCATATATATATAAACTGAACTTTTCAAATATCTTTTATTTAAATTTCAGTCTTTCCAGTTTTACAGCATTTACTTTCACTTTATTGCTTTACAGTCTTTTAAACTATAATTCCTGTTAAAAAAAAATAAAAAAATAAAAAATAAAATAAAAAAATAAACATTTTATTTAACTGTTTACATTTCTAGTTTTTACATTCAGTAACTGTTTTCTTTAAATAAACCATGTTGTTAATACAGGAGAAATTGTTTCCATCACATACTGTCAATTGTTTATTAAACTGTTAAATAAATATCACTTGTTTTATTATCAGAAGAAGATGGCACCAAAAAGAAAGACTAGAGCTGAAACCTCTAATAGCAATTCCGAAGATCAGACTAATGAGACCATGAACCAAATATTCCATCTGATGCAACAACAGATGGTAATGATGCAGCAGCAGATGCAGCATCAGCAACAGCAGATACAACAACAAATGTTACAACAGCCACCTCGTCCTGAGCCTCAATTACCACCAGTATTACCTGTGTTACTTTTAAGTAGTTCCAGTCAGTTAAACCTCCAGAATTTGATGGGTCTACTGATCCTATTAAAGCTACCACCTGGTTAAAAGAAATAGAGAAAGCGTTTGCACTAGTGAAGGTAGGTGAGGACCAGAAGACTGATTTTGCTAGTTACTTGTTGAAGGGAGAGGCAAATTATTGGTGGGAATCTAAAAAGGCTTTAGAGGGGGAAGATGTTATTGCTTGGGATAGGTTTAAAGAGTTATTTTTAGAAAAGCATTTTCCTTGCTACGTAAGGAATCAGATACAGATAAAATTTTTAGAGCTGAAGCAGGGAAGTATGTCTGTAACAGAATATGAAGCCAAATTTAATGAGTTGGCTAGGTTTGTTCCGAAACAGGTTGACACTGAAGAGAAATGAGTGCAGAGATTTCAAGAGGGATTACGACCATGGATACGCGGACAAGTTACAGTTTTTGAGTTAGCAACATATACCACTGTAGTCCAGAAAGTTTTGATCATTGAAGGGGAAAGTGAAAGATCTCAACGAGACAGAGGACAGGGAAGTTTCCAAGACCGTTCCAACAGGAAGCCGGGATTTCAAGCCCGGGCAAATTTGAATTTCAAAAGGATAGGACAGGGTACACAAAAAGCAGGTAATCGTTTCCAAACCTTCAAACAGCAGGGAATTGTTAAGGTTCCAGTGCCATATTGCAAAACTTGTGGACGCAAGCATACTGGCGTATGTATTAAAGCAGATGTAACATATTTCAAATGCAAGCAGAAAGGGCACTACTCTAACGAATGTCCAACAGGAAAAACAGCAGAAATCACTTGCTATCAACCCAAAGTATTGGCATTACCTCCACCACCACCGCCGAATCAACTCAAAGCAAGAACTTTTAACATGACAATAAAAGAAGCAGTGCAGAGTCCAAGTGTGATTGCAGGTACGCTTTTGGTGAACTCCGTAGATTCAAAAGTATTAATTGATTCTGGAGGTACCCGTTTATTTATTTCTGAAGAATTTCTTGATAAGTAACATTGCGAAATCGAATGGTTAGGCGAAACGTTAATTATAAAATTAGCGAATGACGACCAAGTTCCAGTAGATCGAGTGTGTCCTGCGTGTGATGTAGAAATAGCTGGACATCATTTCTCTGTAAACTTAATTCCTTTTAAGCTAGGAGAATTTGATGTGATTTTGGGAATGGATTGGTTAGCGTATTATAAGGCTCAAATAGATTGCGCGTATAAGAAAGTGAAATTGCGAACTGGGGAACATGCAACGGTAATATTCAAAGGTGAAAAACAGCGGAAGAAATTCCTCACCGTGATGCAGACCAAACGATTGCTTCGACAAGGATGTGAGGCGTATATAGCTTACGTGTTAGATACTGAAAAAGGAAGTCCTAGAATAGAAGACATTCCAGTTGTATGTGAATATCCGGACGTCTTCCCAGACGAGCTTCCAGGATTACCGCCAGATCGAGAAATTGAATTCATGATTGATTTAGCACCAGGTACAGAACCAGTTTCGAAAACTCCGTATCGAATGGCTCTAGTCGAGATGAGGGAATTGTCAATGTAACTTTAAGATCTTCTAGATCGAGGCATTATACGACCTAATGTATCCCCATGGAGTATTATTTGTGAAGAAGAAGGACGGCAGCCTGTGATTATGCATCGACTATCAGGAGTTGAATAAACTCACTATTAAGAACAAGTATCCTTTACCAAGAATTGACGATTTGTTCGACCAGCTAAAAGGAGCTGCATGGTTTTCGAAGATAGATTTGCGATCAGGCTATCATCAATTAAAGATTAAAGCTGAAGATATTCCTAAGACTGCGTTTCGTACGAGATATGGACATTATGAATTTCTTATAATGGTATTCGGTCTGACAAACGTGCCAGCTGCATTCATGGATTTGATGAACAGGATATTCAAGAAATATTTGGACAAGTTCGTGATTGTATTCATTGATGACATTTTGATTTACTCCGAGACAGAAGAAGAGCATACAGAACACTTGAGGATAGCTTTGGAAATCTTGAGGAAAGAGCAATTATACGCAAAATTCTCGAAATGTGAATTCTGGTTAAGGGAAGTACAATTTCTAGGGCATATCATCAGTAGAGAAGGCATCCAAGTCGATCCAGCAAAGATTGAAGCTGTGTTGAACTGGGAACGACCAAAGACACCAACAGAAGTTCGAAATTTCTTGGGATTGGCAGGATATTATCGAAGGTTTGTCAAAGATTTTGCAAAAATAGCAACGCCGCTGACGAAGTTAACTCGAAAAAGTGAAAAGTTTGAATGGAATGATAAATGTGAAGAAAGTTTTCAAGAGTTGAAGAATCGGTTGGTGACCGCACCAGTACTGGTATTGCCAGACGATCAAGGGAATTTCGTTATTTTCAGCGATGCTTCGTATCGCGGGCTAGGACGTGTATTGATGCAACACGGTAACGTCATCGCATATGCTTCGAGACAACTTAAACCTCATGAACAGAAATATCCTACGCATGATCTGGAATTGGAAGCGATTTTATTTGCATTGAAGCTTTGGAGACATTATCTCTACGGTGAAAGATGCGAAATCTACACGGATAGTAAAAGTTTGAAGTATATCTTTACGCAAAAGGAACTGAACATGCGACAACGTCGATGGCTGAAATTGATTAAAGATTACGATGTTACAATCAGTTATCATCCAGGAAAAGCAAATGTTGTAGCGAATGCGTTGAGCAGGAAAGAAAGATTGAATTGGTTGACTTCATGCGAAGAATTGGCCAAGGAATTCGACAAATTGGAAATTGAGATTCGTATTCCCAATGAATCTGCAGAAGCTATCTACACTATGACTTTCCAACCAGAATTGTTAGAGAAGATTCGCCGCTGTCAAGATGAAGTGATGAGTCAAGATGATGACTTGACGGGAGAAGAGATCACAACTCAGAAAGATGGTGAAGGAATTTTACGCTTTGCGTCGAGAATCTGGATCCCTAATGTGGTAGAATTAAAAGAAGAAATAATGCGAGATGCGCACAATTCGAAGTATTCCATTCATCCAGGAAGTACAAAAATGTATCGCGATCTGAAAGAAAACTTCTGGTGGCCGAACATGAAGAAGGAAATCGTAGAATGGGTGAGTAAATGCTACACATTCCAGCGAGTTAAAGCAGAACATCAACGTCCGAGCGGGTTATTGCAACCGTTAGACATTCCAGAATGGAAATGGGAACATCTAGCGATGGATTTTATGGTAGGACTACCGAGGACTAGGGCAAATCATGATGCGATATGGGTAATCATTGACAGACTTACGAAGTCAGCACATTTTCTACCAATTAACGAAAGATTTTCGCTCGACAAATTAGTGCACATGTATCGTAAGGAAATTGTGATGCGACATGGAGTTCCAATATCTATCGTGTCTGATCGAGATCCTCATTTCAACTCAAGATTTTGGAAACAATTTCAAGAATGTCTTGGAATGAAATTAAACATGAGTACTGCGTATCATCCGCAAACTGATGGGCAAAGTGAAAGAACTATTCAAATGATTGAAGACATGCTACGAGTTTGTGCGATCGATTTTGAAGGCAGTTGGGATGAACATCTACCCCTAGTGGAATTTTCTTACATTAACAGCTATCACGCTAGCATTGGAATGCCACCGTATGAAGCACTATATGGGAGAAAATGCAGATCACGAGTACACTGGGATGAAGTTGGAGAACGCAAGATTTTGGGTCCAGAATTAATTCAGCAAACAAAAGAAAAGATTGAACTTATTCAGAAACGACTCGATGCAGCACAAAACAGGCAACGCAAATATGCAGATCAAGCCAGGAAAGATATGGATTATCAGGAAGGAGAACGCGTATTACTCAAAATATCACCATGAAAAGGATTGACCAGATTTGGCAATAAGGGTAAATTGAAACCACGATACGTCGGGCCATTTGAAATTTTGAAGAAAGTAGGAAAGCTTGCATACGAATTAGCTTTACCACCTCATATGCAACATATTCACAATGTGTTTCACGTGTCAATGCTTAAGCGATATAATCCTGATTCTAGGCATGTAATAGAGTATGAACCGATAGATATCCAACCTGATTTGTCTTTTGTAGAGCAGCCAGTAAGAATTTTAGATCGGCGAGAGAAAGTGTTGAGAAATAAGTCTGTATATTTAGTGCGAGTGTTGTGGAGAAATCCTATGGTTGAAGAATCAACCTGGGAACTTGAAAGTGAAATGTTAGAAAAATATCCTCATTTGTTTTCGTAGAAGATTCCGAGGACAGAATCCTATTAAGGGGGAAGAATGTAACGACCGGGAAATTTATGTTGTATAATATAATATTTATAATAAAATATGTGTATTAATATGTCAATTATGTGTGATTATCTGTTACACCCTAATTGTTACGTGCTACGTGTATTTTGTATCATTTCTGTATTTTTAAGGTATTTTTCAGATGTTTTATATCGTATTCAAAGGTTTCATTTCAAACGTTTTGCAACCCAAACAATGATTTTAAAGCCACTATTTCAAATAAAATAATGGGCCTTATTTTTCATCAAATGGCTTTTACAATCGCAATATTCTGAACATCTAGATATTTTATAAATTTTCTCGTTTTACGAAAAATGAATTTTCCGGGCCCCATTGGGTGTTAAAAACCCCACAAAAATCACATTTTTATTTTTATAAAATTATAGGACTTTTATTTATACCATTTCTTTGTATTTTTGAATTATTCACAATTTTTGGGAATTTTCGGCATATATATTGTATATATAAAATATTTATAAATTAAATTTTAATACCCAAAAAGTATGAAAATTAGGGCCAAATATTTTTATTAGATGTATAATTAGCCCCTTAATTTTATTTAGGAGTATTATTTTTCATACTATAAATACCCTAATTATTATTAATTAATTCATAATTCTGCAAATTATTCCCAAATTCAGAAATTAGGGTTCTTGAGTTCTTGATTTCAAGCAAAGATTTGACTGTGATTCCGACTTCCAAATCTGACATGTGAGTACTCAATCGAAAGCTCTTGATCCCTACTTTCCAATTCTATCATCAATTTTGTGTTTTATTACGTTGATTTTCAATTCGTATTTTAGGGTTTATGTTTGATTTAGGCGTTTTTGATTCTGGAATCATTTGATTGTGTTGATGATTTGAATAGCTTTGTCTTGAATTCAGGAATGATTTTGCATAGCTAATTAACTCGTATAACCCCGGGAAAGTAGTTCCCTAGTTCTTGAATTTTTAGCAATTTTTGAATTCATTTTCTATGATTTTGAGAAAGTTTTGAATGTTGTTGAGTATTGAGATTGATTCTGGAACTCAGTAGCTTCAATTTCGTATATTGATCATTAAGTATGGTTAATGATTTTGGGGGGAAGGGTTTTCCGACGAAGCTCATCGGAGAGCTTCGGTTTTCGCCGGAGATGGAGGAAGGACGGAGTTTGGACGGAGTTTGGACGACGGTGGTGAGTTGGAGATGTTGCTGCAGTCACGGGGGATCGAACGGCACCAAAACCGGAAGGAGAGGATGGCCTGAAAGCCGTGTATTTTTCTCGCCGGAACCTGGGTTTTGTCGCCGGATTTTAACCGGCCGGCGAACCCGGTTCGTGTTCTTCAGAACCCGGTGTCAACTCGATTGGGTGACCCGGTTTCGATCCGAAATTCCCCAAATCAGTTGTCTGAAACATGTTTCTGTGATTTAATTTATTTACTTTTATTTTTATAAAATATAATTTAATTTTGTAAATTATAAAAATCAAGTAAAAATCAGATTAAAAAAAATCTGAAATATTTTGTAAATAATTCCTAAATTATTTTCTTAAATTATAAATTCGAATTTAGTGATTTAATTAAGTATTTAATTCTTTATTAATTCTTTATTAGTTATTTATTTATTAAATATTTAAAAAGTGATTAATTATTTCGATAATTAATCACATAATTTTAATAAATCATAACTTCTTCGTTTTAATTCCAAAAATTATAAAAAAATTATTTTTGACTTTGATTTTTCTTATATAATTATTTAAAAAATTATTTTAGGATTTAAAAGGTTGTAATAATTATTTATATTGAGTAATAAATTGAATTATCAGTGTTTAATTGATAATAATTCAACCGTTAGTCCGATTCGAGTGAAACGAAAGCCATTTTACTCAGAAAAATGAATTCTCTTTATTAAAAATAATATGAAGACCTAATTTCTTCTCGAAATTAGTTGACTTTATTGATTGCTTGATTATCAGTCGAAATACGCACCGAGACGAGTCCGAAAAATTCCGGAAAAATAGGAAATGAAGCAGAAGGTGATCAACGGAGCAATCAGCGAGTCGATTTTGATTCTAAAAATTATTTTAACTATAAAAATGATTATGTGCTTATGTGTATTATGTGGTTAATCGAGTCTTACTTGCTTATATGTAATATAAGAGTCAGTTATAGGCACATGGGTAGATAATAGGAACGAAATGAAGTCAATTCAAGATGCAAATTGAAGTACAAGATGACTTAATCAGTCTATTTTTTTAACAGAAGCTAAGCCAGCAAGGCAGGTCAAGTAAGGGATAGACAGAAGTGATTTAATTGCAGTAAGTCGCGCAGAAGACAAGTTTCTCCTCTATTCTATTTTCCAGAATAGTGATATTCTCTTCGGATTCTTATTACATTCAAATTATTTTAATTCCTTTATTCATATCTCAGTTCGATTCTCGAATTATTCTTTTTATTTGAATTTATTATTCATATTCCAATTGTTACTCACAATTATTGATATATTCCGGTGATTAGAATATACCAAAGCATACCGATTGTTCCGGTTGCTATTCCAGGGACCGGATAACACTACTTTTGGGATTAAGTCTACTTAATCCTAAGGACCGGGACATAACCGGATCCTTGAAACGGGCCGTAGTGCCTGGGTGCCCGACGGGATCTATATAGTGAGATATAGATCTGCACTGTATCCTGGATGATCAGCAGGGTATAGCTGCGAACTTGAGTCCAGTTTAGTTCGCTTGCATTTGCCAGTAATGGCCTTCTTTCGATTTTTATGAGGTTATATCTTTGCAGATATACCTGGGTTACGGATTCAATTATAATGCTTTAACACTATTTATATTTTGTGAACTTGTTGAACAATTTTGGCTCACCCCTTTTTGTTGTTATCCACCTTATTGTTTTCAGTTAAGAAGGAATATAAAACCCATCAGGACACGAGTGGTAAAGAAGCGGGTCAAGCCTCGGGATCCTCTCATACCCAAGGTGTTGATCCCAATTCAGAAAGAAAGCTTTGAGTTGCCCGAGCAGGTGGAGTGTTGATAGATAGTATGTGTGTTTGAATAAAAGCTGAACTTAGTTTAAAAATAAATTAGACAATGGTTTGTAATAAAGAGAATTGTGAGATTTTAAATGTTGGTTTGTAATAAAAGTAGTTAGTGGTTCTTGTTTTCATACTTCAACCTAAAAAGGTCCTGGTTAGTGTTAAAGGGGCATAATTTCATTTCTTTATTATTTATTAATAAGCTTGTACAGGTTTGGTAATTAGCTCGTAACCCCCAGACTTATACCCCGGGTTTGGAGGGCGTTACCCTTATTATTACATAAGCTACTCACTCGATGGATAATAAGTTAATCATCCGTCGGGACTATAATGAGTTATCCGTCGGGACTATAATTCTTATTAATCGAGTGCTACAATATTTCACTAAGTAAAATCTACTTAGATGTTTTGTTTAAGTGATCATCAGGTACACAACATATTCACAACAAAAAGGTTTCACAGTCGAGTCACCATTGCTTCATCTTCACTTATGTTCCTGTATCGAATTTTCATCATTGGTCCGATTATGGGTATTAAATTCACCATAACTTATTTACTCAAGTTAGGGAATTTCACAATTCCTTGAAGAAGACGTCCGAAATTCGGTTGCAATTAAAATTTCTCCTATCTTGAATCTTCACGATAAATATCTTCCCGCGATGAAGGGATGCTTCACGTCTTAATCGCCTGTCTTAGGCATCGTTCATAATTTCCTTGATCTTCAATTGTCGTCCCGATACTCGTTCGCATTGTCTGATGTACATAGCCTTACTTCCTTATTTTATAATTAATTTATTTATTACAGTTCACTAACGATTCATTTTACGTCGAAATTTTCTGATTTGAAATGCATCGCGTTAACGCAATTTATCATACTGATGAGATCCCCGTAGCAAGAACAAACTTGATGTCTTTACCACGGCCGCGTTGTCGGTGTATCCATTCTTCCTTGCTCACAAATGTCAACCATTTATCGGCTTGCAATCATATCCTCCCTCAACACGTAATTCTACCTGTCACACGGGACTATCCTACTTCTTTTGTAATTGTTAGAGAACAGACTCAATACAAGATGAGAGTTTGTAAATAGGATTTTGATTGAAAACTGACTAAGGAATAACATTGGAACAAACAGTTGGAAGAATCTGTAAATAAATAAATTGAAGGAAGAAGAATGAGTGAAGATTTAGATGTGAATGAGACAACCATATTCGTACTCAAGATGGCCAGTCTTTCATACTATATGGCATACAGCACATGATTTGGTGGTGTCCCATCCGCCTCTTCGTCATTTCGACAAAGCATCATATCACAACACTATTTGTCTCAATCAGGAATCAAGAATTTGAGAAGAGAAATAATTCAGAAGGAATACAATAAATTTTCTTCCATTTTCACCTCATATGATTTATCAACAGAAGAAGCTCATACGTATTCAAGAATCTAAAAGAACATATGCCCTCGTGTTAGAGGAAAGAATGTCAGTGTTGATCACCTTCCACGCTTCATCTACATATGCCTTCCAGAATCATTCAAATAAAAGATTCACCGTTTCGGTCACATTATTGCTTCGGAATGTTGTCTGTAAATGCCTTCACATCCAATATTTTAATGATTTGACCATAATTGCATCCTTGCGAAATTTATAACCACTGCTTCAGATTCCATTTATGCCGCATAAAATAACCATCGATCACGCAACGCCTCAATTTCGTCGATAGAAATATGATTCTTCTTCCACCATCTAGAAGATTCTTTCATTTCCTTCAATCATCCTCTGTCCATTCGAATCACGAATCTTGTTAAATTTTAATAATTTTATAAATTGGATAAATAATATTTTAACATGTTGATTCAACTATTGATTTGATTAAACAAAGTTTACTTTCGTCTTTCACGGAAAACTTTAAACTTTCTTCATACTAGTGGGTCTACTTGGTCCTCCAAGTCTAATTCCATTCTTCTTTTTAGGTCATTTTCTGTTTATAATAACAAGAACATAAATAGTAATTCGACAACCAAATTGTAAAACTCATTTTATGCAAAAATCCTCTGAAAGTTGATTAAGAAAATCTTTTCCGAAATCTCATTTTAAAATTTTAGAAATCAAATATTTGGTCGTCATTACTATATAAGTTACTTGCTATTTTTATGATTTATCAATGAAATGTTTAATTAAAAGAATGCCCATATAAGGGTCCCTCCACTTTGGTATGCCTTCTATTTTTCCTTGGATTCCGTTCGCATTTATTAGTCGGCGAAACTTCATTTATCGTTGTATATTATTTTATTCGCAACTCTACCTCAACGCTGACATCTGGTACTATCTTTGACATTCTTGTCATCGTCCGTGACGTTATGCTTACAGCCACGCATAAGATTCGATATTTTGTCTGTAGATAGGGTCGCACCTCCTTGCTAGACTTTCCTATACCTAATAAGGTAGATACCATTCCTTGCGTAGCGCCCGATACGTGATAAGAACCTTTTCGTAACGGTGGTGCCTTCAAAACGTGCAACGTTGGTTCTTCATCAGCTTTCATCAACTCGTTGCCTCCAATGTGAAGCTCGTCCTACTATCTAATTCTAAGTTAAATCGTACTCAAAACTCACCTAGCCTCTATTACACGAAGTTCTCACAAGACTCAATCGCATTTTCTTTAAAACTGCATGAAAATAGGGTAACATACCTAATCACCGTCGATCTGTCGATTCCTCATTACTGTAGGATCTGAGAACTCAATATACCTATCTTACCAACTCCATATCGGATCTGCTAACCCTAATTCGCACTCAACTCAACTTAACATGAGTATGCCTAGGGTCTTTCCTATCTTGTATGGCCTATCACTCCTATATTACTCTCACCTATTCTTATTTCAGTGACCAATAACATGTAGCTCTGATGCCAACTTGTAACAACCCAAATCCGGGGTCAATATTTGTTGTCACAAAACAATCTTTACATAAAATAAAAGAATACTCAAATACCCCTTGAATCCGGATCGTTTACAGGTTATGGTATGAAACAAGAATCTAATCTTCTACAACTTACAACAACTAAAATATAAATGTAAATACCTTTGTACTAATGCTCTTGTCATATTCTTCTAACATCTTCGACCTTTCGCAGCGGGGATTTCTCTAACTTTTGTTGTCTATCAAAGCTATTCACTTTTAACCTTATCTGTTTCTGGAAGGAATAAGATTTTACAAAGCAAGAGTGAGCCAAAAATGCCCAGCAAGTATATAATTTGAGTTTCAAACATTAATACCAAAGGAGAATTTCCGGACAAAATCTTTAAACAATTTTAAACAATTCTATTTATTTGAGTGAGTTGAGCGAATAAAAGTTGGCTGTCACCAGTCTCTAACTATAAATCCAAAAGTGACAAGCGATTCCCAAATTCTTCTCCAAAATCAGGGTTTTGTCCGGTTTTTGGAATCATAAAAATTTCGAGAAAGAATGCCGTTAATGGTGATCAACAACAAATTAGACTGGACACTAGTTCACATCTATATCCTGCTGATCAGTTAGGATACAGTGCAGATCTATACTTACATGTATAGATCCAGTCGGGTCTCCAAGCACTACGGCCCATCTCAAGGCACCGATCATGTCCGGGTCCTTAGGATTAAGTAAAACTTAATCCCACACATCATCATTATCCAGGCCGTGGAGTATTTTGATGTCAAATCATTTTGAATTCAAAACATCCCAATTCAGGGTTCGCAAATAACCCGAAAGAATGGGTATTTGTTCAAGAGAGCAATCGAATTATAGGAACAATAATGAAAAGAACATGCATAATAAGAGTAATTGCAGCGAAATGTCAAACATTTAACTATTCTGAACTTGGAATAGGATCGAACAAATAATTGCAGTATTTTAAAAGAAAAATCAGGAATATTTGCCTCAATAAGCTTTAATCGCTATTACTATTTGACTTTGGTTCTACTTGAACATTCGGTTTTTTCATCCAACCACTACTCTATCTTGGATACGATCCCACACTCAGGCCCTTCGATTGGAACTTCGCTGATCTCGACATCTAATCACTAGATCATTCCTAGTCCGATGTCGATACTCGGGTTTTTCGTCTAGGACCTACAGGGTTAAAATACCCTAATTCAGATAATTGTTTCGCTTAACATAACACCACTATCCTATTCTACCCATACGATTTCATAACCCAACTCATATTTATATGTATTATTAAACTACACATAGCAATTATGGTTCACATCTTCAAAACTCGGTTCGGTACTTATTTTCGGAAAATATGTATACTCGTTGGTTTGAAAATAGAAAGGTAATTGATTATTTATAAAATATCGTGTCATAACATATAATTAGGTTCTATATAATATAATTATATTTCCTCATTCCACGTCTCCGATAATTACATGTTACGTTCCCGTATTTTCAGAATTAATTTCCCAAAAATCGGGCAGCGTTTCCTTTATTTATCGGCCTACCCGTCGAATCAGTTCGACGTCAATCCCAATCAACAACCATCACAATCATCCAACACAACAACACAATCGCAATTCTACAATTCCCAACACCACTCCAATTATGCATTTCAATCCTCAATACAACTTTTACATTTTCATTAAATATTTTCACTTTGGAAATAACTTTACGAATTAAATGATTTATTTTAAAAAATTAGGACTCAGAACCGCGTCATCACAGTCCATCGTCGGCTCGCCGAGGCTCATCACCGACGACGGAAAAATTCGCGGGTTTCCGATTACAGGACCTCCTACGCGAATTCCACCGATTATTACTATTATTATTTTTCCGTATTGAATTCAATTTTATTTCACGAATACTTATTCAAAATAATTACCCTGTAGAAAAAAATAAATTAATAAAATTAATATTATAATCAAGCCCACAGTCACACGCGCCATACGCGCAGAAACGAAAAGAATGGAACAAACAACCGGACAATTAACCGAAAACAGGGATCAATACGGTCGAAACATCGGCCACACACACACACGAAGCACATATATATACAATCACACATGTATATACATAAACAACAGTGAAGAAACGAGTAGACTGCAAACCGGAACAGAAGCGGCCGGAAAAACATAAAGCAGCTCACCGGAAAAATATCGCGGCGGCGGAAGAACAGGGAAACAGGGGAAATCGAGAAAGAAAAGAAAGAAAACGAAGGTGGAAGAAGGGAGGAGAGGGATGGAATCGAGAGAGACGAGAGGCAAAGAACACATAAGAGGAAGACGGGTTAAACCCGAACAAGACTGCCCACCGCCCCCTTTTTTTATTTAATTAACAATTTCAATACAATCTCGTAACAAATGTATGTCTAATCTGTAATTTAATTATTTTAACGATACAGTACGTGGGTAACATAGATTGAAACAACTCCAAATATATTTCAAAACTCCCGAATCAAATAAAACTAACAAAATAAAATTTTCGTAATTTTAAAACAATTTTTGAAATGGAATTCATTCCCGCTTTTATCAATTAAACGGGTCGACGCGCAGGTAAAATAAATCCCAAAAATCTTCGAACAAATTTTAAAATTCTCGAAATATTCCAAACTTGATAAAATAAAATTTTCGTGATTTTTGAAACATTTTGGAATTAAATAATAATTTTACAATTAAACGCAATCAAAAAATCATTTAAAGATAAATAATTGATAAAATATTGATTTATGAATTTTATAAACAATTAAAAATAAACATTGAAATTATAAAAGCACAAAAATACTTTTTGAAATAATTTTAACATTTATGAGAATAAATATTCAATAAAAAATCATTTTAAAAGCAAAAGAACTCATACGATTCAATAATTAATTATACGATTAGTCTCTGTATCCAACAAATCACACACAATTAATAATAAAGCAAAACACCGCTGCCAGACTCATCGCATATTTTATTTACTGAATAATTCAATAATTACACTTATATATCGGATCCAAAAAAATAGGTTACTTAGCCACTAAGTAACTAAAAAGACGATACGATTTTAATACCAGAATTGGATAATTATCAAAACAGAGCTTCCTATAAAACACTTTATACGAAAATAAAGTGATAATATCTCGCCTTTTGAAAATATGGAGTTTATCGATCTATAAAATGATTTGCGTATCGAAAATTTCACGCCGGGACTCGTACAGTGTAATAGCCCATATTTTCAAATATTATTATATTATTATTTAGAATTGTTTATGTGATTTTATGTGAATTTTGGTAAATTATCTAGTACGAGAAGTGATGTTTTGATGTCTATATGTGATATTCTTGGAGTATACTAATTTTTATATACGCAGAATAAAGTATAGATAATTATGATATTTTTCTAGTAATTTTTGGATCGTTATATGATTTTATAATGAATTACAGATTTAATAATTATTTCTGTTTAATTACAAAATTATTTTATAAATCCGAGAATCGTCCAACTTCAACCGTTTTTGCGTTTTTACAACCCGAAACTCTTCTGAAAACTCCTTCCTAACCTATTCTGGTAATTCCGGACATTTTCCGTGTTTTGACTTTTTCGATTCGGATTACGGTTTGACCTGTGCGCGTCCCGACGCAAAATTTTCGATAAGCTAATCATTTCGATAAATCAACAAAACCCGTATTCTCGAGAGACGGAATATTTTTACATTATTTCCGTATATGGTGTTTTATGAAAAGCTCGGTTTTGGTAATTATCTAAATCTGGTATTAAATTGTATCGTTTTTATAGTTACTTAGCTGCTAAGTAATCTATTTTGGATCGTTTTATAGTTACTTAGCGGTTAAGCAACTAATTTATCGATCCAAAACGATCCAGAACGATCCAATATTCCCTAAATATAAATAGCCTATTTCTTATTTCATTTATTTCGTTTATTCATTTGCAACCAGTAAAAATACCGTAAATACAGAGAAAAATCCTAGAAAACGATACGTTTCTGAAAACCAATCACGCGAACGAAGGCGTTATCAAACTCCGATTCGGGCGTGCAACATATCAAAACAAAGCTCTCGAAAAGTCCTTTCTAATTCAACCTACCATTTTAGTGCACAAATCAAGGTATTTTCTTATTAATTATTTTTAATTCGAATTATTTAGTGAATAAAATATGAATGTCTGCAGACGTGATTATTTGAGTGTTTTGATGATTCCATGTTGTAGAGCATGTTTTTCTGGTGAATTTCATATATTATACTTCAAAAATTTTGTACAATATCATATAGAAATTAAGGTTTGATTTTCTGAAAATTATTTGAATATGTGTTCTTGGTGTTCTTCAAGAGTTCTGAGAATCAAACCCAAATTTGAGGGTGATGCAGATCTCAGTTTTTGAAGTATGAGTAACCAAAATGTTCAGATTTTCATGCTCTTTCTGTTTATGCCATCAAATCATTCAAACGATGGGTAATTTATTAATTCCGTAATTTAGGGTTTAAACCCGAATTTGGGGGTTTCTTGATTGTTACTTGTTTATTGAATCGGTTTACGCAGAATTATAGATCGTCTTTCTATGAGTTTAATGGTATTTTTGATTAAATTTATTGTGCCCAATTTGAAGTCACCGAAAAACCTTGAGTATTCGCCGACTTCCATGGCGAATTGATCGGAATCGACGAGTTCGAGCTCATCTGTTGCGGTGGTGACTCACTGTGTGTTGCCCAGTTAATTTGTGGATGAATTAGCTAAAGAACAGTCTGGAATGAGATGGTTTAAAGGCTAGTCGGGGTTCGACGGAACACAAGGAACTCGCCGGATTCTGCAAAAATTCCGGCTTGTTCCTAGGGTTCTTGGTGACCCAGTTTTTTCTTTTTTTGACCCGATGGGTCTAATGTTCGACCCGGTTTTGATTCCTGAATATTTATTTCAAATTTTAGTAGTCTGTTTCTGCCTTTTTCTTTTTATAATAAATCATAAAAATTATTTTCTTTTATTCTAAAAATCATTATTTTAATTTTGAAAATTTAGTTTTAATTCAAAAATAAATCCAAATTATTTAGTTAATTAATTTTAGTTGATAATTAATTATTTAATTAGTAAATTAATTTAAATTTAAATTGATTAATTAATTAAAGTAGTTATTAATTAATTTTAATTGACTATTTAATTAGATTTAATTATTTATTCTTGATTTATAAATTATGAAAAATAGTTCGAGCTTTAAAATATTATTTTAAATTATTTTCCGGACTCAATAATTCTTATAAAATTATTTTCGGGTGTTCGATCCCTATTATTAAATTATAAATTGATTCGGAGACCCATTTTAATTCCGAAAAATGTTCAAAAATTCATATTAAATCAACCGTTCGTCCGTTTAATACGAAACGAACGCCTCTAGACTCAGAAAAATATTTCACTTTCAATAAAAATACTTTCGAGACCCAAATCCTTTTGTTTCAAAAGATCGCTTGTTTTACAAGTCATTCTGAGTCAATTATTGATTGATAAATCATATTTTGATCCGATTTCAGTTTTAAATGTACCAAGTCGAACCTTTTGACGAACCGAGGTATGTGTGATATGAATTATGTGATACGTGGATTATGTGCTTATATGTTATATGAATTACGTGTGTAAGTGGGTCAATGGTCTTGTGTTTGTCTGTCTTCTTTATGTGTGGGCTATCGTATGGGTAGATGATAGGCTTTTGACGCGCAGTTCGTCGAGTGATTATCATTTAGGCGATTAAAGTTGTATCTTTTAATTATAGATGCGAGTCTTTCAAGACGATTAGGACCAGATGGAATGGATGAAGACTAATGGTGAATAGCATGGAATATTGAAGTGCAGCACTGCATGAGCAGTAGACCAAAGGATTAGTAGAATAAAGACGGTGATGTTTTGAGACAGAATGTCAGAATAGACGTGTCATTGCGAGTGTGACTAACTGCTAAATCTCAAAGGCAAGTATCCCTATCATCACGTATTGTTCAAGTGATAGTTATTTTAAATTTTATCATGCAAGTATTGCTTTCCTTATTCTCAGTTTAGAATCGGTAAATGTTTTACATATCGTTGAATTAAATCATTCTGTTTATGCAAATACACATCTGCTATTCTATGTTCAGAATATGCAAGTGATTTTACATATCCAATTATCGGATTTATAAATGTTTTGGGATTTTGAGAAAAGTGATTTGGTTGCGAATATTCCTACCCAAGAATTGGGGGAATAAAATTATTTCGGGTGTCGATTATTATGACCACATTTCAATAAAAGGTTTTAAGATTGGATCATAATTGGGTAAGTGACCGGGACGGACGGTCCAGCGGAGGGCTATTTCTAAGTGCCATATGGAATATTATGACACAATTTTTGCCACAGGCAGGTATATTGCCTTTTGTTTGAGTACTCGTGTTTTTGGGGTCACGTTTCTACGAATCATGACTTTGTGCTATCACACGGGCTGATCAGCATGTGATAGTACGTCTGTCGGAGGATGATCCTAATCTAAATTATCATATCATTTTTGATATTCATAGAATAAATGATTTATCAACTGTTTCTGTTTTGGAATAATGGTGAAATGCAGTTTTGATTCATATTCTGATTTATGATGATACTTACATTGTTGTTAAATATCAAAGGTGGTATTAGTATAGATGATTGATGTGGACTTCAGTATGGGTGTTGTGAGCATCAAAGTTCGTATTGATATCTAATTTGATATGACAGCAAAATAAGTATTAATTTGAAGAGTTCGGTTTTAAGTAAAGTTTATGATTCAATTCATAATCATTGTTTCTTGTTATTATTGTTTATGATATTTTCGTAAACATTGTTATAAGAGTTTGATTCTCGTCAATATTCAAAGTATTGCTGAAGCATTTCGCTCAAAAATATCAAAATGGTTTTGAATATAATTAAGGAATCAATTTTGGGTTCCTCAACTAAAATTTTATGATTCAGAAATTATGATTTTTAAATGTTCTGCGCTGATGCAGATGTCGATTTTATATCAAAACGACCCTATATTCGCTATAATGATCTTGCTGAGCATTTCTTTCGCTCATACTTGCCTGTTTTCAAATTTAACCTCCAGTGAGGATTAGCTTGCGCTGTTTAGCTGCGAATTCGAGGAAGCAAAGAAAAAGCTCTTGGAAGGTGGTTGGTCCAGGGTTTGCGGGCTAGTGTAAGTTTTATTGTGTAAAGTTGTTTATATTATATTATATTATAGTTGTATATTTTAATTGGGCCTAATATACTTCTTTTCGAAGTTATACTAGGGGGTTAGTTTTGAGTTGGAATTTATTGAAAAGAATTTTAAAAGAAAGTGAAAAAAATTATTTGTAGAATTTGGATATCTTGTTTCTAGAACTGTAACCTTAAAAGATCTTGTATTAGTTTGGGGTCATAAATGATAAATATCTTCCGCTTACTATTTTATATTGATTAAGCAGGTTAATTTGGATTGAGGTTTCATAGTGACGACCAAATCCTCTGACCTTGGATTTGGGGGCGTTACAGGTTGGTATCAGAGCTGAGGTTATAGTAAACTAGAAACGAGAGTGTGTAGGAGTGTGTATAGCTATGTGAGGACGTTTGAGCTCATATCGAGTTCTTGTTGGACTATTGGATATAATACCAACGATTAAGTTAAGATAAGGCAGATTCGTTTGAGATGATAATGCTGAGCTGGATAAAACTCCAGGAAGCTGTAAACTTCTATGGTGGAATCTTTCGAGGCTACTATGATTCGACGACAATGAAGATTATCGATATCCTTGGAACATGAAGAAGTGTCTAGAATCAGATGGCGAGTCAACTGGAGAGTTCAAATTGAAGATAAATATTAAGACTTTGGCAATACCTTCTTTTTGTATAAATTCTTTTGATTACTCTCAAAAAGAAATATCAGTTAGAAGACATAATCCCTAACACCAGTATATTCATTTTGTGCCAGAATTTTTATTCTATGGACTTCATTTCCTTCAGAAATATCAGCTTTGAAATCTTTTCAGATTTATTCATTTGATTTTGAATTCCTTTGATATTTTATTATTCTGACTGAGATGAATAGCCCTAACTATACGCGTACAAGGTATACCTGTCTGTGTGATAGGAGTTGGATGGGACGCCATCACTTGTGTGTGTTGTGAATACATGAAGGTTAACAACCTTTAGTAGTGTCTTAAATTGGGAACGCAACACCAAGTTCATTTGATCATATTGATCTCTCAGTTATGCTTTTATTTGAACAATACTTTTTCTCAAATTCATATTTTGGTCCCGTTATGGTATCAGATTCTTTTCTTTTTAAAATTCCATGATTTTATCATTCCAAATATTCGAAGGTATGCCAATCAAGTTGAGCTGAGTTCTCTTGGTCAAGTCAAGTCAGGCGATGTGATGGAATTACCAAGGACAACAATGGACTGCAATGTGGTTATAATATCAGTGGCGTATAGCGAAGTCAATCTGTTTCTTTATTTCTCTCTTTATCTCTCTTTCTTTTTCTTCTCTCTATCTCTTTCTCTATTCTTCTTTCTCGCGATTAATAAAAGTGATTCTATTGAGGAATTGGTCAAAAGATGTGGATGGAACAGTGGTGCACAGCGATGCTCCTGTAAAAGTTTTATTATATAATGAATACAAGATTTATTCGAGATTTTGGAAAATTGAGATTATTTGGGAATGGAAAGTTGGCTAGAAGATCCCTAATGTTTTCTTCCGCTGATTCCGAGGACGGAATCCTTATAAGGGAGGTAGATTGTAATATCCCATATTTTCAAATATTATTATTATTATTATTTGGAATTGTTTATGTGATTTTATGTGAATTTTGGTGAATTATCTGGTAAGTGAAGTGATGTTGGAGTGTCTATATGTGATATTCTTGGAGTATACTAATTTTTATATATGCAGAATAAAGTATAGATAATTATGATATTTTTCTAGTAATTTTTGGATCATTATATGATTTTATAATGATTTACAGATTTAATAATTATTTTCTGTTTAATTACAAAATTATTTTATAAAGCCGGGAATCGCCCGACTTCAACCATTTTTGCGTTTTTACAACCCGAAACTCTTCCGAAAACTCCTTCCTAACCTAATATGGTAATTCCGGACATTTTCCGTATTTTGACTTTTTCGATCCGGATTACGGTTTGACCCGTGCGCGTCCCGGCGCAAAATTTTCGATACGATAATCATTTCGATAAAACAACAAAACCCGTATTCTCGAGAGAAAGGATATTTTTACATTATTTTCGTATATGGTGTTTTATGAAAAGCTCAGTTTTGGTAGTTATCTAAATCTGGTATTAAATTGTATCATTTTTATAGTTACTTACCGGCTAAGCAACTAATTTATCGATCCAAAATGATCCAGAATGAACCAATATTTCGTAAATATAAATAGCCTATTTCTTATTTCATTTATTTCTTTTATTCATTTGCAACCAGTAAAAATTCCGTAAATACAGAGATAAACCCTAGAAAACGATATGTTTCTGAAAATCAATCACGCGAACGAAGGCGTTATCAAACTCCAATTCGGGCGTGCAGCATATCAAAACGAAGCTCTCGAAAAGTCCTTTCTGATTCAACCAACCATTTCAGTGCAGAAATCAAGGTATTTTCTTATTTAATTATTTTTAATTCAAATTATTTAGTGAATAAAATATGAATTTTTGCAGAAGTGATTATTTGAGTGTTTTGATGATTCCATGTTGTAGAGCATGTTTTTCTGGTCAATTTCATATACTATACTTCAAAAATAGAGTTCAATATCATATAGAAATTAAGGTTTGATTTTCTGAAAATTATTTGAATATGTGTTCTTGGTGTTCTTGAAGAGTTCTGAGAATCAAAACCAAATTTGAGGGTGATGCAGATCTCAATTTTTGAAGTATTAGTAACAAAAATGTTCATATTTTCATGCTCTTTCTGTTTATGCCATCAAATCATTCAAACGATGGGTAATTTATTAATTCCGTAATTTAGGGTTTATACCCGAATTTGGGGGTTTCTTGATTGTTACTTGTTTATTGAATTGGTTTACGCAGAATTATAGATCGTCTTTCTCTGAGTTTAATGGTATTTTTGATTAAATTTATTGTGTCCGATTTGAAGTCGCCGGAAAACCTTGAGTATTCGCCGGCTTCCATGGCGATTTGATCGGAATCGAAGAGTTCGAGCTCGTCTATTGCGGTGGTGACTCACTGTGAGTTGCCCAGTTAATTTCTGGATGAATTAGCTAAAGAACGGCCTGGAATGAGATGATATGACGGCTAGTCGGGGTTCGCCGGAACTCAAGGAACTCGCCGGATTCTGCAAAAATTCCGGCTTGTTCCTAGGGTTCTTGTTGACCCGGTTTTTTCTTTTTTTGACCCGATGGGTTTGATGTTTGACCCGGTTTTGATTCCTGAATATCCATTTCAAATTTTAGTAGTCTGTTTCTGCCTTTTTCTTTTTATAATAAACCAAAATTCAGTTTTTAGTTTTAAAAATTATTTTCTTTTACTCTAAAAAACATTATTTTAATTCTGAAAATTTAGTTTTAATTTAAAAATAAATCCAAATTATTTAGTTAATTAATTTTAGTTGATAATTAATTATTTAATTAGTCAATTAATTTAAATTTTAATTGATTAATTAATTTAATTAGTTATTAATTAATTTTAAATGATTATTTAATTAGATTTAATTATTTATTCTTGATTTAAAAATTCCGAAAAATAGTTCTAGCTTTAAAATATTATTTTAAATTATTTTCCAGACTCAATAATTCTTATAAAAATACTTTCGGGTGTTCGAGCCCTACTATTTAATTATAAAATGATTCAGAGACCCATTTTAATTCCGAAAAATGTTCAAAAATTCATATTAAATCAACCGTACGTCCGTTTAATACGAAACGAACGCCTCTATACTCAGAAAAATATTTCGCTTTCAATAAAAATACTTTCGAGACCCAAATCCTTTTGTTTCGAAAGGTTACTTGTTTTACAAGTCATTTTGAGTCAATTATTGATCGATAAATCATATTTTGATCCGATTTCAGTTTTAAACGTACCAAGTCGAACCTTTTGATGAACCGAGGCATGTGTGATATGAATTATGTGATACGCGGATTATGTGCTTATGTGTTATATAAATTGCATGTGTAAGTGGGTCAATGGTCTTGTGTTTGTCTGTCTTCTTTATATGTGGGCTATCGTATGGAAAGATGATAGGCTTTTGACGCGCAGTTCGTCGAGTGATTATCATTTAGGCGATGAAAGTTGTATCTTTTAATTATAGATGCGAGTCTTTCAAGACGATTAGGACCAGATGGAATGGATGAAGACTAAAGTTGAATAGTATGGAATATTAAAGTGCACCATTGCATGAGCAGTGGACCAAAGGATTAGTAGAATAAAGACGGTGATGTTTTGAGACAGAATGTCAGAATAGACGTGTCATTGCGAGTGTGACTAACTGCTAAATCTCAAAGGCAAGTATCCATATCATCAATTATTGTTCAAGTGATAGTTATTTTAAATTTTATCTTGCAAGTATTGCTTTCCCTATTCTCAGTTTAGAATCGATAAATGTTTTACATATCATTGAATTAAATAATTCTGTTTATGCAAATACTCATCTGCTATTCCATGTACAGAATAGGCAAGTGATTTTACTTATCCAATTATCGGATTTATAAATGTTTTGGGATTTTGAGAAAAGGGATTTGGTTGCGAATATTCCTACCCAAGAATTGGGGGAATAAAATTATTTCGGGTGTCGATTATTATGACCCCATTTTAACAAAAGGTTTTAAGATTGGATCATAATTGCGTAAGTGACCGGGATGGACGGTCCAGCAGAGGGCTATTTCTAAGTGCCATATGGAATATTATGACACAATTTTTGCCACAGGCATGTATATTGCCTTTTGTTTGAGTACTCATGTTTTTGGGGTCACGTTTCTACGAATCATGACTTTGTGCTATCACACGGGCTGATCAGCATGTGATAGTACGTCCGTCGGAGGATGATCCTAATCTAAATTATCATATCGTTTTTTATATTCATAGAATAAATGATTTATCAACTATTTCTGTTTTGGAATAATGGTGAAATGTAGTTCTGATTCAGATTCTGATTTATGATGATACTTACGTTGTTGTTAAATATCAAAGGTGGTATTAGTATAGATGATTGATGTTGACTTCAGTATGGGTGTTGTGAGCATCAAAGTTCGTATTGATATCTAATTTGATATGACAGCAAAATAAGTATTAATTTGAAGAGTTCGGTTTTAAGTAAAGTTTATGATTCAATTCATAATCATTATTTCTTGTTATTATTGTTTACGATATTTCCGTAAACACTGTAATACGAGTTTGATTCTCGTCAATGTTCAAAGTATTGTTGAAGCATTTCGCTCAAAAATATCAAAATGGTTTTGAATATAATTAAGGAATCAATTTTGGGGTTCCTCAACTAAAATTTTATGATTCAGAAATTATGATTTTTAAATGTTCTGCGCTGATGCAGATGTCGGTTTTATATCAAAACGACCCTATATTCGCTATAATGATCTTGCTGAGCATTTCTTTCGCGTATACTTGCCTGTTTTCAAATTTTACCTCCAGTGAGGATTAACTTGCATTGTTTAGCTGCGTAATTCGAGGAAGCAAAGAAAAAGCTCTTGGAAGGTGGTTGGTCCAGGGTTTACGGGCTAGTGTAAGTTTTATTGTGTAAAGTTATTTATATTATATTATATTACAGTTGTATATTTTAATTGTGCCTAGTCTACTTCTTTTCGGAGTTATACTAGGGGGTTTAGTTTTGAGTTGGAATTTATTGAAAAGAGTTTTAAAAGAAAGTGAAAAAAATTATTTGTGGAATTTGGATATCTCGTTTCTAGAACTATAACCTTAAAAGATCTTGGATTAGTTTGGGGTTATAAATGATAAATATCTTCCGCTTGCTATTTTATATTGATTAAGCAGGTTAATTTGGATTGAGGTTTCATAGTGATGACCAAATCCTTTGACCCCGGATTTGGGGGTGTTACATACAGGTCAAACCGTACCCCGGATCGAAAAAGTCAAAATATGAAAAGTATTCAGAATTACCATATTAGGCTAGAAAGGAGTTTTCGGAAGAGTTTCAGTTTGTAAAAGCATAAAACGATTGAAGTGGGATGATTTCTAGTTCTAAAAAGTAATTTTATAATTATGTGAAATAATCATTATTAATTCTATAAATCCTTATAAAATCATATGATAATCCAAAAATTACCAGAAAAATACCAAAACACTCTATATTTTATTCTGGATAATTAAAGATTAAAATATCTAAATTTTTATCTGAAACAAACATCTAAATATTAATATCAATTATCAAATAATTCACCAAAATTCACATAATAATTATTTATTGATAAAAATAATTACATAATATTTCTCAGACGTTACACATGGTTAGTTTCTAACCATGGTTAGTTAGTTTAGTTAGTTTGGTTCAATACGTATATTTATTCGTTTACGCGTTTGCTCGGTCGCTTAATCATTTTCGTAATAATTTCTCATAAACGGTTCGCGGTATAAATTCTTTCACATACATTCTTTATGTTTTGAAGTATCATTCTTGGATATAAATCCGTAGGATTTTAAATTAGTAATTATGTTGTGATTCCCGTAATCCTTGATGGTTCGTAGATACGGTCCTTTTTAAAATTCATTTTCTTTGAAAACTAATAGCATTTATATACACTTATTTGGTACGTAAAATCATGTTATCAACTCTGAAACTTAATTTCTCATGCACAACATAGTGTGGGCTTAAAAAGTTTTTCCCGTATGTCAGGGTTACTATTCATTAAGCGTTTTACAAGGTCTCAAAAATTCAAGTTATTATATTGCTATTTATAAAGGTCTTTTACTGATGTCAAAAATTTGAGTTCTTATAGTCTGCCCCCCTTAAAAGGATTCCGTCCCGGAATCAGTTTAAAAACAGGCAGGGATATGCTTCTCACATGATAACCTCGAGTTCTCACGTTGGCTTTGCAGTATTTGATCTCTTCATAAAAGTTTTATTCCTTCGTCAAATATATTTCAGAGTACTTGTTATTGTAGATCTATGATCTCTACACATTGTTCCACATACGCTAAGTCTGGCTGCAAGTTTATTAGCTCATTTTCAATCATATTTCTGGCTTTGACGGTTAAATTTCCTAACCTCGATTCGTGGTATTCGTTATAAATTTTGCAACCGTTCGACGATGGTGCTAATTTATAAGTCAACTTTCTTAGTCTTTAATTCTTCAACTGGTCCAATAAATCTTGGGTTCAACATTTCTTTCCCTTTCGAATCTCATAACTCCCTCCTCGGGAGGTACTTTCAACAATACTTGGTCTATTACTTCATACTTTCTGTCTTTATAGTTCTGATCCGCATACCTCTATAGTTCATCATGGGCTGCCACTAGCCGAGTTCCGATAAGTTCTAGGAATTCCTTTGGTCTGTTGACTCAACTATGGTCCAGTATCCTCCGCTTACCAATTTCTTCCCTGAAAGAGATATGTCCTAAGTCCAATCATGTATGAGGATTTAGGAATAACTTTTATGTAATCTGTTTTGATTTCATTGATATTAATAAAAGACTTGTTTTGTTTTTATTGCGGGCTCTATCTATTTAAATGTTTAAATAAGATATACCACAATTTAGAGTAAAGCTTTTTATGGATTGTGATGAGATCATAATAATGAGACCTAAAAGATGATAAGTCTAAACTTAAATAGTTCCTGGTCGTAGGATTACTAACTGGTAATTAATAATCCGCAAAGATCGGTACATACTATGTTTGCTTCATTATGAAGGATGTCTGTTCTCATAGACATTTGTGTGGTGACACTATAGCTAGTATGTAGGTGCTTATTATAGAATAAGTTCACTGAACATGACTCACACAGCTGAACAACTGATGGAGTTCACTCACGTGTCAGCAGTTGTTCACATAGTGATAGTTGTACAAGTATCCTTAGACTTGAGGTCATCATAGTCATCTTGTGTACACTGAACTATGCTTTGGTTTAGTTCTTAGTCTCAAGGGACAATTATAAGGGCTCTACTGGGATAGGAATTTGTACACGAAGATAGTGTATGATCAATAAAGGATCTACCCCTTCCGGTGTAGGAAGAGAATGTTCAATGTTGATCCACTTATGTTAGTTCAGGAATCTCTGGCCAGAGTGAATGAAATTAGAAACGAGTTTCTAATTTACATTAAATAGAACTAAGCATAGTGAATGGGAAAGCAAGTGATTAAATAAGATAGGCTTGACACAAGTTCCATGCTTTGTATTTAATCGTGACATTACATGGTAGAAGGAATTAATTGTACGGTAACTACTCACTGAATAGGTTCTTGGTATTCTAAGCAGTGAATTCGTATTATCCGGATAGTCGCGATATGCTGAGAAGTATCCCTCACGATGTAGAATAAATATGATTAATTAATTAATCATATTTAATGAATTAGAGAATTTATATAAATAATGATAAAATAGTTTTATTATTATTTATTTCTACTACCGTCTTAATATTGAACCTACAGGGTCACACCATAAAAGAGAATGATTTAATGGTTGAGCAATTAATTAATAATGGCTGATAATTATTTATTTATGAAATAAATAATTAATTGGAAAATTTAATAATTGATTAAATGAGATTTAATTGATTATAAATTAATTAAGAAAAGGTTCTTAATATTATTAATTAAGAATTTAATTTTTGGAAATTAAATCAAGTGAGAGAATTATTTCTAAAGAGTTTAGAAAAAGGATTAATAATTAAAAGGTGTTTTAATTATTAGTGAAAATAATAAAGGGTTAATAATAATAATATTTTATGGGAAAATTTTCAGTTGAAAATTTTGCCTATAAATATACTATTATAGACCCTATTTTTGCCTCAACCAAAAAGATTTACAAAACCCTAATTCTCTCCATCTCCTCCTCCTTCATTACATCATTTTCTTGGTGGATACCGGTGGAGTGCTTCACACTTGAGGAGCAGCTGCTAAGGATCTCCGTTCATCATTTTTGGATCGCCATTAAAGACCTCCATCTTTCCATTAACGTAAAGCTTCTTAAGGTAAACATACTGAACTACGAATTAAATATTATTTTTCGCATGGATCCTGCGGAGGGTTTCGGTTTTTTTAAGATTTAAATTTACATTTTCGCTGCGTTTATATGCTAAAAACCCTTCATTCCCAACCTAAGAGAGAACCATTCTTTCTTCCGTACAAAGCTTTGTAGCCATTCCAATGCACACATGATAACTCGTTATTGTCGGTAGTTCAATTAACATCAATTGGTCGCTTCATTTCCCTTAAAAATCTATAATATGGACGATTTTCTCATCTTCTAGTGTTTAGAATCATCCTTCAACTTATTTGTTTCCCCCTCCATCGCTCCTACTTGTGCTAGAGTTTCGTTCCTTAACGTTTTCCCATTTTGGCGTATCATCTCTGTCGATTATTTTATGTAAGAAATTCTCGTCGCATTTCTACACGCTCGTCTCCTGTTACAAACTTAGCGTCAGATTTAACATTTCTTCCTGTAGTAATGTAAGGCACATCATCGTCCTGTTGCCACCTTGAAGGAAGCACCATTTCATACGCAATTGATTGACACGTTTTAGGATCATGGAAAGTTCAGCTTCCGTCATCGGTTGGACTTCTTTAATCATTCCCCGTATAATATTTATAGTAATATGATACCTTCTGGGTCGTACTTGTTATTCTCGCTAGCGCCTTAGACGTATTCGCGTTTATTGGTACCTTCTACCAGTGGCCTTTATAGGGTGTGTACGATCTTCTTTGCCTTCTATCATTTTTGACAATGACATCCTTCATTCTTTAACGTTGTCCTTTGTATGAGATATCGGTGATTATTTTTCGTATGCTAGCGTGGTAAGTACATCTACACGAATTATCTATCAACGATAGGTGATTCCCCTAACCGTTCCAAATAAAAGGCAAGCCGATAGACATATCTTCAATGGTCTGGATAGTCCTCCCTTTCTACTTGTCGATTTGAGAACTCTAAGTCATGCCTCTGTTCGTCCCTTCTCGTGAAATATCTTGGGTTCTTGCGTGGCGTGATATCATAGGGTCTCTCTATCACCAATTATCTCTTCCGTGTTCATAACAATTATATAGAGCAGAGATCTATTATTTGCATAATAAAATAAGCGGTCTTATTTTATCTATTACTAAAAATCCTAAAATAGCACGACGACTTACATGGTACTTGATAATCCTCCTCAAAAATTTATAATAAACTCTTACTCCCTTTTGGGTCATTTACAAGCCGCAATCGTCAAAAGTCTAATCCTCGCCATTCCATTTTTTTTCTTTCAACCATGTCAATGACATCCATTTTCATATTCGGTCATTACTGATATCCTCTTAAGTTTCTAGGCATCATTAATTCTTCTTGTTAAGTAATAAAGGATTCTCTTCATGCGATTCTTTTCATCAGTTGTTCTGAGAGTTGTTATCCTCAATATATCTTTTTCAACTTAAAGTGTCGGCCACCGGATTGACCTTTCCTTGATGATAATAGATTTCGCAATCACGGTCCTTGATCAATTTGACCAAAACGTGTACGCCGTGTCCAGTGTAAGTAAAAAAGAATTCCAAATTTTCCTCGTATGTTAAACTTTTTGTCCCTTACAGTGCGAACCTTATCATGATTATTCTAGATTATTATTAGAATACCTTATGTCATGGTCCTTAAGTCGCATAGACATATCATTATACATCACACAAAATCATATTCCTCGAATTCATACATACTTGGTCTTTCCCGAATTCTTTAGTACTTATCCCGATAGTGTTTCACAGAAGCGAACCTCACTAATCACGTTGGTATATATATTATCGTCCATCTATAACCATGTTAAAGATCCTTATGATAATAACTAAATATGGTATTTCCTTTTTAAAACAACTTACTCATCACGATGTTCCGATTGCACCATCTTAGTACTGAGTCTTCAATCTCATAATACAACAATTGGTTCTCAAATATACCTCCCTTTGTTCGGAAGACAATCAGCCTTGAAAAAATGATTTTCACGATATCGATGTAATTTAGACAATCTTAACAAGATTTCAAAATCTAATATCTGAAAAAATAATGAGCTCTAAATAAAAGAGTCGCAACACTCAAAAGATTTATAACTTGGAAGGAAGAATACAACAAGGATTATCCTTCCATGTCCTTAGAATTTAATATTATGATGTTATATAGAATATTCCTTGAAAGCAATGATTGCTGAATAATAACATCATACGAACAATACTTGTAAGATTTCCCCATTGAAAGAATACTTTTCTTTTCGAATAATGAAAGAAATCTCGAATAAAATCATCAACCAAAGGTTAACCATTGAGGTCTCAAAATGATGCTATTTTGAAAGAAGGAATTATATCCAATGATTAACAAATAAGGAAGTATATTATTCATCAATCATTTTATGATTTTAAATGGATATTCGTTATATAAACGAAAGAATAGAACATTTCAGGAACAAAATATTTCATAAAACTGAATATGAATTCTCTTTTGAGTGGGCGACCTAGTTAGGTCTCAATTAAATCATTCTTTGAAAATTTAATCAACAATTAAATTTTGCATATATAATGCACTATGGAATAATAAAAATTTGATTGGAAGTGGAACTAGAAAAATAATAACTAGTCCATATCAAGCAATATTATCAACCGACTAAGAAAATGGCCAACACAATTGGTTTGGCCCACAACAACTAGCTAGGACGATTAGCTAGGCTTTCTTCGTATTAATTAAAATTTCGACTAGTTAGGACAATTAACTAGTCATTCATGAGAACATATGCAACTAGGCATATTTCAGTTTGTTTGAAAATATCTCAACATCTGAAGAAATTTGTGGCTACCTGGATGACGATTTTGAAATAAAGAGTTTTTAAATTTGGGCCGCGAAAGACAATTATAAATCTGAATCAAGTGGTCGTGGCATCGGAACAATCGATAGCCTCTTATCAAATATTTCTTGCCAAATAAAGGGTACACTCATAGGTGTCCTCGTTCACATACTTTATCATATTCTTAAATAGAATTGAATTCGGAATACCAATATCAAATTGATACCCTTACTATGATTTCAAAGTTCAATATATAATTTTATCCCGATTAGAAGAAAATGATTCCTGAGGAATTTATGGAGATTAGATCATCCATGTTTTTAACAATTTGTTAAATATTTACAATCTCGACTGAGAAGAGTAACTATGAAAGAAGAATCAAATGCAGATATTCATTATGAATATTCGTCAATGAATTTGAGGAGAAAAAAAAATTCCTTGGATAATTGAAATGAAATATAAATAGCTCTGAGCCGAACAAGAAGATCATAATCTATGAATGAAAGTTCATTGATCAACTAAAAGAATTGAACAAGTCCTGATACGGAGAAAGACTATTCAAGATGGTCACATCAGTAGTTCAAAGTAGGGAACGAAAATGATTGCCTGATATGACTTATCAAGCAATACGAATGATCAACAATTTGGAGGGAGTAGTGTGACAGTGAGTAGGTGCCTAAATATTTCACTGATTATCCAAACTCTCATTATTATCCGCCTGAGGATGATACCACCTCTTCGTCTTTGTAATTCCATATTTCAGCTAGTGTCTCTTTCACCTAATTTTAAAATCGCTTACTAGTCTTGCCTTTCCCACGTATATCTATCATTCCGGTGTTTTACCTCAAAGACCTTACTCAGAAATATTCCAAAAGCATCTTTTAAGCCGATAGGGGCCTGCTACACACATCCGTTACTAACTACAAGTGGCCAGTTTTCCCTGGAAACAGACCAAAGAGATCTCTTAGGGATCTCAATACAGTCCCTAAGTTTGGTGGCATGTGTCTGTAAGTGAACATACATTACCGAATATATTAGAGGTCTACGAGTATATATACGTAGTCTCTGACATCATTTCTACCGAAGAATTCCGCTCTAGACTCACTGGTCTATCTTTTTAAAAGGTTCCAAGATCGAACTATCGCTCATTGTAATCTTACGCCATTCAATTGTAGACATGCCATCAATTCTCGATGCTCTCGATCTATGAGCTAAACCATCATAACTTTACATGTTAAGCATACTAATAATATCATGTAGTGTAGTGGTCTTACGATAACATTCTTATATTACATTCAAATCTTCCTTCATAGAAAAATATCCTTAAGGGTATATTGGACACTATCTCTGGTGAATTCGTGATTAATACGATATTCAAATCCTTATTGGTAAAATGACACCTTCAACTAGTTTGGGTCAATAACCTCAACTGTATAATAATAATTAGACTTCATGGTTCTCACATGTGATGCCCCCTCATGGGCAGCCTATAAAGAACTACGAGTAACAAGGCTCGTGTTATCAAAATGAACATATGGTGTTGGTAATATCGTCTTTACTCCAAATGCCCTGGAGACTCAGCTCTGAGTTCTACGTCCACATCATTGCCAAATCATATATGATTCTAATTTTTCTTCTCATCATTCTTAAAATCTTCAATGGTTCTATTAGTCATACTTTAATACCTTGAATATACACATATCCTAACCTACACATTGGGGCTACATCCGGTCATCCAATGATGAACTGTATATGAGCTCTTACGTAATCTCGCATCTAGACAGATTCCTAACACTCTCATCTCTAAGTACTATAACTTATTGCTCTGATACCATTTCTGTAACGCCCCCAAATTCGGGGTCAAGAATCTGGGTCGTCACACCATCCATCACTCATATATAACATGTATTGATTCAATAATCCAACAGACCCCAATCTCACGCACACACACGCACAAGTTATAACCTTAGAAATGATGTACAAAATGTAATCTTCATTTATTACACTAAAATGTACTTTACATGATCTTAAACAATTATTCATAACCTCTACATGAAGTTACAGTAATTACTACTAACATCTTATACCTATCTGGATACTCTGGTCCACCTGAGACAAAGCTGTAAGGGATTCTCCCCACGATTTCAAGTGACTAAGTCCCATGCTGGCATACTGGTAATCTGTTGTGTTGTGACATTTAAAAGAAAGCAAGAGTGAGCAATAATGCTCATCCTCAATAGTATGAAAAAACTGTTAAAGGAAATTATATTACTCCACAGAAGGATACGTATTTATTCAAAGTAGTTTTCTTGGTGATACACACCTCTTTTCAAAACAATTATTTGGTTGACTTATTACTCTGCAAATACCTTAATGGTAAACTCAACACCTAGGCTTGGGTTACGGTATTGCATCTCAATTCCAATTGGAAGAATAGGACATTCACTGGAGCCACCGCATACGATGATCAGTCGTAATACTGAATATAGTAACCTTTTCTACTAGTAGAAGGACGATTCCCTTTTTAGTATCGGTTATCACCCTGGCCGCATTCGGGCCTTTTCTGTATCCATCCCCCTCAGGTACACACTTCGTTTCTATCCCTCTCAAGACACAATTTTGCGTCCATCCCTCTCAGGTACGCATACTTCATATGTTCATCAGTATATAAGATACCTTCTCATGTGGTAGTAAATTGGTAGTCTCCCCGGTCCAGAAGTACTGGAGTCTACCCCTCCTTGTCCTTGTAAGAATCCCATCATATATCTGGAACTTATATTGTTCCCCAGGCATATTGCTTGTTGATAGGTACACTTTGATTTGTATGTATATATATGTACTTCCGAAAATTTTCGGAGGAAGTACTAAGGATGTGAGTTGACCTGTTGTCAACAAATAATTAAATAAGGGGGTTTCTTTTGAAACAATATTCAAAATATTTAAAATACGTCGAGATAATATTTTTTGATGATTTGAAAATATTAATATGAATTTCTGAAACTCAGAAAGTATTTTAAATTAGCTTTTATGATTTTAAATGATATTAAATCATTTAATAGATATTGAATAACTAAATAAAAATTATTAAATAATTAAACCTCGAATAGTTCTTCTTCAAAAGAATATTTGAAATAATATTCCTCAACTAATTTAAGTTTAAATAATTATATTAATCTTTAATATATATAAAATATTTGGTTTTAAAATAAAATAAACGTTGGAGAATACTTCTCCCTTTTTAAATGAATACCTCAAATAATATTCATTGCTCGGGTAATTAAATAGAGTTGAGGGAATACGATATTTAGAAATCATTTTTAAATAAAATTCGAGGTACTTTAATATTTCATAAGAGGACATTGAATCCCTTGGAATAAAATAGCTACGGACTTCTAATCATCCCAAAATATCTCCGGGATAATTTCGGGGTTTATACTTTATAAAAACTGACCGACTCTCGGTCTTACAACTTATACATCATGCTCTTCTGTAGCGTTAATATTCTTAAATAAAACACCTCCGGGATACTTCCGGGTTTTCATCAAATTATACTGACCGATCCTCGGTCTAAAATATACTCCTCATATATACAACGCTACTCTCTAGCGTTATCGTTTGAAATTCGGTAATATTCATATACCAAAATCATTATCATATCATATGATATTATATAACATAGTTCGTAAAACATCGTAAATATAACATCATGTATATATCGACATTATTTGAAAACAAACACAGCACAAAAATTTCAAAAAGGTAGGGTTTGAAAACTTGCCTGGAGTCCAAGATACGTTTCCCGACTTCCTCTCGTTCTGGGTTTTCTAATCAACAAACATCATAATCTTAATTAGTATTCCTACTCTCATCACCAACTTATATTTCTAATAAGTTCAATACTTCGTAATTTTCATTATTCGACCGACTCGAAATAAGTATCACTCCTTGGTCGAAACGGACGGTCAAAGTGGTCTTCTAGATTTGACTTTACCGAATATTACTATTACGCGACTCGCACTCTATCATTTTTAATAAATCTTAAAATTAATGTTTTAATACGAAATCACCTCGAGTAGCTTCTTGAGTTCTTGTAATATTTATCCTAAAAGTTTCATTTTGATAAAATGAATTTAATTAGGTGAAAAGCATTTCAAAAGTTCGGTCAACAAAGGAGTTTAACTATTCAAACCACTGTCACTAAAACGTTGATATCTCTCAAACCGTTAACTCAATTGACACACCATTTTCTCATGCGTGATCTTTAGAACACATTATTTGAAAATAGTTTTCCGTTAACCGGGGTGAAAATCCCGAAGTTGCAGTTTCCTAATAGGGGTTATTTTTGACGTTCGTACTCCGCGTGACCTCGGCTCCGACATTGTTATAAAATTGAAAAATCAACATTTTTACTTGAAATTTTTATGGAAGCTAGTAAACTCTGTTTCATACTCTCTTTAAATATTTTAAAATTTTAAATATTTTTAAGTTGATTATTTATTTTTACAAAGTTCGTAATTTGTAGCAGTTTTGTCGCGTAAATCCCTTTTACTAAAACGGTCATAACTTTTGATTCGTAAATCGGAATCAAGCGATTAAAGCGCCTAAATGATCCTTATAACATTGTCTATCATAATCAAGTACTTTTTAAGAAACTACATTATACATTCGGGAACTACTGCAGAAACTTAAGTTGAGTTTTGTTCATTTTAACGAGGTTATGATTACGATCCGAGTTTCGTTTACATCTTAAATCATTATACCACCATCAACAACCATCAAATCATCATCTCAAAACTAAATACTCTCAAGAACATCATGTTCTTGAGGCAACAATCATCAACCTTAAAACTAATTAACTAAACATCAAGATAATATGACATTAATCATCAAAACCATACTTATATCCAAGATCCTTACTTTTTTTAAAACTTAAAACTTAAAAAAATTTTGGATGAATGTTTATACCTTCCTTGAAGCTTGTTAATACTTAATAAAGTCCTACGATCCTTGATGAAGCCTTGTTCTAGCTTTAGGAGCCTTAAACTTTCATGAAAATCAAGAAAACAAGTTAGTGACTTTTGGAGTTACTATTCACCCTCAACTTCAAACATTTTTATAAAATTGAGAACTTCATGGATGGGCATGAAATTTGGTGCGTGACTTACCAATTATATGAGAGAGGTTTGGTAAAAATTTGGTGATTTTTGAATGAGTAAAACATGAGATATGAATTTCTCTCTCTATGGTGTTCTTGAAAATCAGCATGGTGTTTTGTGAGAGAGAGAGAGAGAGAGTTTGTTGCTTCTTGAATGCTTCTCTTGGAAGATTTTATTATATGACTTGTATATATTCTAGTATATATCCTAGGAATAGATAATGTTGGCATATCTTAAGAGATATCTTGCTAGCTTCCTAGGTTACAAGCTAATCTATTTAGTCTTAGGTTTTAGCTTTACTATTCCTAGCTTTAGGTTATCATGCTTCCTAGTTTAGGTTACTATTTGGTAACCTAGACATGGTTAGTTTCTAACCACAGTTAGTTAGTTTAGTTAGTTTGGTTCGACACGTTTATTTATTCATTTACGTGTTTTCTCGGTCGCTTAATCGTTTTCGTAATAATTTCTCGTAAACGGTTCGTGGTGTAAATCCTTTCACATACATTTTTTATGTTTTAAAGTATCGTTCTTGGATATAAATCCGTAGGATTTTAAATTAATAATTATGTTGTGATTCCCGTAATCCTTGATGGTTCGTAGATACGGTCATTTTTAAAGTTCGTTTTTTTGAAAACTAATAGCGTTTACATACACTTATTTGGTACGTATAATCATGTTATCAACTCCGAAACTCAATTTTTCACACACAACATAGTGTGGGCTAAAAAGTTTTTCCCGTATGTCAGGGTTACTATTCATTAAGCGTTTTACAAGGTCTCAAAAATTCGAGTTATTATATTACTATTCATAAAGGTCTTTTACTGATGTCAAAAATTTGGGTTCTTACACTAGCCCAACCCACCCCTTCTCAACCCCCAACCAAATACAACCTTAAGGTTCAGCTGTCACTGGAAAATTGCCTGAGTTTTGAGCTTTTGATATGTAGGGATGTTAGGAATATATATATTTATTGTGTGAATATATACCAACTATTATCGATCCTTATTTGTTAGGATATGAGTTGGATTTGACTATATGGCAACCGTAATTACAATCTATGAACCATTTTCATACATGTCCCAAATAATAATATGCAAGAATACATGTGTACAACTTGTTCAACAGTCTACAAACGAGCATCTAAAAATAGAAGCCTTAGAAAAGACATGGCAGATGTAACTAGGCCTGCTCATGGTTGTCCAACCCGCCGAAACTGAACCAATTCAACCCTTAATTTCTCCGACCAAACCGAATCATTCGGGACCGTAGGTTAATTGGGTTATTTTTAGTTGGACCATTTATAATGGGTTGGGTCAAAGGTTAGATAAATAAAATCTTATACCAACCCAACCTGGTTTTACTATACAGGCCTAGTTTATTTAAGATTATTACACTCCAGGCTTCAGCAGTCCAGCCCATTTCTAATTCTTACAAGTTTTAGCAGTCCAACCCGTTTGTATTAGTTTCCTTTGTATTCCATCTATCTGTTATTTAACCTATTATATTGAATCATTAATTTGAAAGATAATTGATGATATGTTGTAATAAGCATGCTTTTAAATAATACTATAGTCCCTACAACCTGTTTCTTTTTTATAGTTTTATTTCTCGGAACAATTAAATAGCAGTACCTTATCATTTTACCACTGCAAACACATGATAATTTCATTAAATTAGAGTGTCTGGTGTTTGTCGTATGTATGTTGACTAGATTAACCTGATTAACCTAACCTAACCCGGCCTAACCCATCACACAATTACAAGGGTTGGGTTTCATAATTTCTTTGAGTTTAATGGGTTGATATTTTTGTAACCCGTATTAAATGGGCTGGGTCGCTAAAAGGGTCAAACCGACCCAACCCAGCCCATGTGCAGCCCTAGATGTAACATTCAGTATATGTAGAAAATATACATGTTGATATGTATAGATATAAATATATTGATCAAAATTTCCCGCCAATATATGTATATGTTATTTAATCATGTGGATATAGTAGTAGATGTACATCATGATGAGTAGATGATGAGTAGATGAAGATTAGTCATGGTGGTGTCACAGATTCCCATTGCTGTCACTCTGACCTGTAATTCTTCTTTGTCTTCCCTATCCATAATCTCGCAACACTGGAGCCTGTAACATTTGGCATTATCATATTATTATTTGGCCTCAACGCATTCATCACTATGTAATTAAATATCACAGGCACCCCCCATGCATGGAGTATACATAATATACATAACTAAACGTTCATTTTTTAGGCTACATCGTGCATACAACATCCCATCACATATTTATTTTTTAATTTTCAGTTTGTCAGATACTAAAACTTAATTTGAACACTGACCTATTTCCACAAGTATGAGCTTGTAATTTGTGTGCAGACATATTAACAGCTTGGATAGACATTGCAACTGAATATTCGGTGGCCTCACATGATTTCCCTTGTTCAGCAGCATGGGAATTTCTGGTTACTGTTACATCCGTTTCATTATTAACCTCAACCCGATCCATGAAATAAATCACTGGCACTTCACAAGGGTCGGAGCTCATGATCCGAGTGTTAAACGTGAAGGGCTCGTTACTCCAAATCCAAGATACAAATGTCTGAAACGCTGTTTCTATTGTTTTTGACGATATAAGTTTAGAGTACAATTGCACGGTGTAGACCCATGAATCGGAAACTGACCAACTTCGCTACAAGTCATAGTAGAAGCTATGTTGAAGGTCTCGACCCGGATCCGCATTGTATGCTTGAACAAGTTTCTTTACGGATCCCACGCGCGTTAAACTTGAAAATATTGGCTGCAAATAGACAAGATGGTGCAGTGACCCCAGAGGAGCTATTGGATGTGCTACAAGAATTCCATATACACCCCCCTTAAATCTACCTGAAATATTTTGTAATTAATCAGAAATTGTTTATTGCATTCGGATAAAAAAATGCATATTAAACTATATTAAATAAAAGATTCTAATATCTAAAGATTAACTAATAGCACTGTAATATTCATGAAAAGTTGTTTCATTTTTTATATTTTAAACTATATCTTATGTTATTGTTGTGCCCAAAATATCACGTGGGCTTGATTTAAGACCCGTAAGGAGTTTGAGCTTGCTTGGCATCAATTGGAAGTGATTTTGGTATGTTTCGTACTTACAAGAACATATAATTTGAACATGTTCATGTTCTCAGAATCCGGGGTCCATATGTTAGGGTTCCGTTCCATTGATGGTGCGAGCCCCAAGTACTTATGCGAAACTGGAGCTCCTTGGTAGGGATCCAATTAATAATGGGTAAATGGATATTGTAACATCCAGGAAATATCGTATAATTATTTGTATCAATATATGATTATTATGTGAATATTATATGAATTTTTGGTGAATTATCTAATGATTGATAATAATATTTGGATGTTTGTATATAATAAAATGTGAGTATGTAAATTTTAATATGTCCAGAATAAAATATAGATAATGAAGGTATTTTTCTGGTAATTTATGGAGTGTTATATGATTTTATAATGATTTATAAATTTATTAATTATTTTCTGAATAATTATAAAATTATTTTATAAAGCCGGGAATCGTTCGACTTTAACCGTTTTTACGTTTTTACAACCCGAAACTCTTCCGAAAACTCCTTCCTAACCTAATCTGGTAATTCCGGACAATTTCCGTGTTTTGACTTTTTCGATCTGGATTACGGTTTGACCCGTGCGCGGCCTGACGCAAAATTTTCGATACGATAATCATTTCGGTGAATCAACAAAAACCGTATTCTCGAAAGCCGGGATATTATTACATTATTTCTGTATAAAGTGTTTTATAAAAAGCCCGGTTGGGATAATTATCCAAAACTGATATAAAATCGGATCGTTATTGCAGTTACTTAGCGGCTAAGCAACTAATTTAACGATCCAAAACGATCCAGAACGAACCAATATTCCGTAAATATAAATAGCATATTTCTTATTTCATTTTATTCGTTTATTCATTTACAACCAGTAAAAATATAGTAATTACAGAGAAAAACCCTATAAACCGATACGTTCTTGAGAATTAAACGCACGAACGAAGGCGTTATCGAACTCCGATTCGGGCGTACAATATATCAACTCGAAGCTCTCAAAAAACTCTTTCTGAATCAATCAACTATTTTTGGTGCAGAAATCAAGGTATTTTCCTATTTATTATTTTATTTTTAAATTAAAATAAGATTATATTATGAAAATTTGTTCTTAATATTGTTGATATGATTTGGTGATTCCATCGTGTAGATAATCTTTTTCTGGTCAATATGGTATATTATACTTCAAAAATAGAGTTCGATAACACATAGTAATTAAGGTTTGATTTTCTGAAAATTCTTTGAAGAATGTTCTTGGTGTTCTTAAGGATCAAACGATCATTTGAATGTGATGCAGATTTCAGAATTCGAAGTATGAGTAACCAAAATGTTCAGATTTTCATGCTCTTTCTGTTTATGCCATCAAATAATTTGAACGATTGGTAAATTTATAAACCCGATTTTAGGGTTCATGTTCAGATTTGGGGATTTCTATTTGAATGATTTTTGGTTCAAACTGATGTTAGATATAGCTTTAAGTAGTTGTTTATAATCATTTAAAGTATCAAATTGATATGATTCATTGCTGGGTTGATGGGTCTAGTTAAGGTAGTTTCCTGAATTTTATTTGAAATTTCCGGTTTAATCTCAAATTGTTTGGTCGTTGTGATAACGTGATTAGATTCATGGATAAATCGTTGTTTTCGGTTGAGAATTGACCGAGTTGATATTTTCGCCGGAAGTTACCGAGTTCATGACGGTGTTTGATCGTAAATTTGGTTGTAATGATCGTTTGTAAGTGATGTTGTTGAATTCGAGTTCCTGGCTACCTGTTCAATCGATTTGGAACAAAAATTCATGCAGAGGGCCATGTTTTCAGGCTCGTCGGAGATCACAGGACTCGGCCGGAATCTGGAGAAATTCCAGAAACCGGTGAGTTGCCGGTCGTCTTCTCCGCAAGTCCGGCTGCTACGCCGCCTGCTGCAACTGCGATTTGATCCGTTTTTCTGATTCAACCACTCTATTTTCTTTTTTCTGAAACTGATTTCTTAAAATTATAATTTCTTTTTATAATTATTTTCAGAAAATATTTTTATGCATTTTAAATTCCCAAAAATCAATAGTTTTAATTCTAAAAGCTATTTTTAATTCGAAATTAAATCCTAATTACTCAATTAATTAATTTTAAGTGATAATTAATTATTTTATTAATCAATTAATTTAATTATTAATTGGTTAATTGATTTAATTAATTATTAATTAATCTTAATTGATTTAATAATTGGATTTAATTATTTATTTTTGATTTAGAAATTCCGAAAAATAATTTCGAGCTTTAAAATATTATTTTAAATTATCTTCAAGGCTTGATAATTATTATAAAATTATTTTAAAGTCATATTCGCGTATTAGAACCCCATTATTTAATTATAAAATGATTCATAGTCCCATTTTAATTCCGAAAAATGTTCAAAAATTCATAATAAATCAACCGTTAGTCCGTTTAATACGAAACGAACGCCTCTAGACTCTGAAAAATATTTTGCTTCTATTAAAAATATTTTCGAGACCTAAATTCCTTTGTATCTAAAGGACGTTTGTTTTATGGATCATTCTGAGTCAATAATTGATCGATAAAATATTCTTTTTGACCCGATTTCAATTCTAAACGTATTAAGACCTATCTTTTGTCAATTCAACTTATGTGCTACATGAATTATGTGATTATCTGTTATATGATTACATGACCTATGTGTACGTGTTATGTGGATAATGAGTCAGCGTGTCTTTCAAACATTATCTGAATGAGATGTGATCTTTATCTGTTATTATCGGGCGAGTAGATAATAAGAATAAACGTATACACTAGACAATTATATATATTGTCAGTTCATTGAATAGTATTATTTATGATAGATGCACATAGTTCGAGGTATTCAAAGCCAGACATAAATTGTAGAAATAAAGCCTGATAGCCTGTAGTAATGAAACGAGTGGACTCGGAATAAAGATAAACCTAAGGGAGTAAAAGATAAGAAAGGTCAAGTAGCCTGTCAAGGGTGATACAGATGCGACAGGACTGAGTGATATGGCAACTAGTTAAAGATCAGAGGATTATCAATTGAGGCAAGTATTCCTAACCTTTCTCCTAAAATACTGCAAATATTTATTCATTCCTATTCTAAGTTCATAATAGTTAAATGTTTTTATATTTCACTGCAATTACTCTTATTTATGCAAGTGTCGTTTTGATCTTGTTCCTTAATTATCGATTGATCTCTTGAGCAAGTACCCATTCGTTCGGGTTATTTGCGAACCCTGATTTGGGATGTTTTGAAATTAAAATGATTTGATATCAAAATACTCTACGGGCTGGATGGTTATTATGAGGACTAGTGATGAGCTGGATCCGATGGGCCGGGGATGGACCGGACCCTTAGGCCATAGTTGCCTGGGTACCCCATATGTTGGTTGGGTCTATGCAGTTGGGTATAGATCCGCACTATCTCCTGACTGATCAATAGGTTATAGTGCATATGTTGGTTTCTAGTGTCCAGTCTAATTTATTGTTGATCTCCTTTAACGGCATTTCTTCCCGAATAGTTCATAATTACAAATCAAACAAATATTTGATTCAAAAGGATGAGATATTGAAATGATCACTGTTCTTTTACAGAAAAATGTGATTTATGATTAAAGGCCAATGAGGGCCGATGTTTTGTTCGCTCAACTATTTAAATATATAAAAACATTTTTAAAATTATTCAACAATCATTTCCAGGAGTTTTCTGATCTGATACCTGGAAACCATTTATGATACTTGCTGGGCAATTTTGGCTCACTCTTTCTTTGTGAACTCTTATTTCTTTCAGTATCAAATAAGGCAAAGTGAATAGCTTATAATAGACAACAAAAATGGTGAGATTCCAGCTGAAGAAATTTGGAGATGTCAGAGTGATCTATACAAGGAAATTAGTAATGAGGTAATGAAATTGTATTTAGACAATGTAAATTTTAGAAGGTTAGATTCTTATTTCATACTATAACCTGTAAGCGATCCTGAATATGAGGGGTTATCTGTATATTTATTTTAATATACAGGTTTTTATTATTATTTAAAGTTGTGTAGTGACACCCCGGATTTGGGGGTGTTACAGTTGGTATCAGAGCTACAGGTTATTGGTCACTGAAATAAGAATAGGTGAGGGTAAGATAGGAGTGACAGGTCATATAAGATAGGAAAGATCCTAGGCATACTCATTCTAAGTTCGAATTGAGTGCGAATGAGGAATAGCAGGTCCGATACGGAATTGGTAAGCCAAAATTTTTGAGGGAAGTGTACGGCGAATATCGCAACGCCATAGGTATATTGAGTTCTCTGATCCTACAATAATGTAGAATCGATAGATCGACAGATGCTGGATATGTTACCCTACGTTTCATGCAGTTTTGAAGAAAATGCGATTGATTCTAGTGAGAACTTGTGAAAGAGAGGCTAGGTGAGCTTTGGTACGATTTAACTTAGAATTAGGTAATAGAACGAGCTCCACACTGGAGGCAACGAGTTGATGGAAGCTGATGAAGGGCCAAAGTTGCACGCTGCAGAGGCACCACCATCATGAAAAGATTTTTATTACATACCGGGCACTACACAAAGAAGGATATTTACCTTACTAGGTATAGGTAAGGCTAGTGAGAAGGTGCGACCCTATCTATAGATAAAATGTCGAATCGCCTGCACGGTTGTGAGCATAGCGTCAAGAACGATGACAAGAATGTTAGAGATAGTACCAGATGTCAGCATTACGGTAGAATTGCGAATAAATGATATGCAATAGTAAATGAAACTTTGTCGACTAATAAGTACGAGCATAATCCAAGGAAAAGTAGAAGATGTACCAAAATGAAGAGATCCTTATATGGGCATTCCTTTAATTAGATATTTCATTAGCGGATCAAGAGAATAACAAGTAACTTATGTAGTAATGACGACCAAATAATTGATTTTCAAAATTTTAAAATGAGATTTCAGAGAAGATTTTCTTAATTAGCTTTCAGAAGATTTTTGTATAAAATGAGTTTTACAATTTGGTTGTTGAATTACTATTTATGTTCTTGTTATTATAAACAGTAAATGACCTAAAAAGAAGAATGGAATTAGACTCAGTATTGTTAATCTGGAGGACCAAGTAGACCCACCAGTGAGAAGAAAGTTTAAAGTTTTCCATGAAAGACGAACATAAATTTTGTTTAATATTAATGATTAAATCAACTTGTTAATACATTATTTATCCAATTCATGAAATTGTTAAAATTTAACGAGATTCGTAATTTGAACGGACAGCGGATGACTGAAGGAAATGGAAGAATCTTCCAGATAAATGGAGAAAAATAGTATTCCTATCAACGGAGTTGAGACATTGCGGGATCGACTGTTACCCTACGTGGCATAAAGGAAATCAGAAGTAATAATTATAAATTTCGTAGGAAGGCGATTACGATCAAATCATTAAAGCATTTAATGTGGAGGCATTTCCAGATGACATTTCGAAGATATAATGTGATCTAAATTATGAATCTCTCATTCGACTGGTTTCTGAAGGCATATGTAGGTGAAGCGTGGAAGGTGATCAATATCGAAATTCCTCTTCTTAATACGATAGCATATGTTCTTCTTGATTCTTGGATACGTATAAGTTTCTTCTGTGGATAAATCATATGAGGTGAAGATGAAAGGAAATTTGTTGTATTCCTTCTGAATTGTTTCTCTCCTCAAATCACTAATTTCTGATTGAGACAAGCAGTATTGTGGTATGACGCTTTGTCGAAATGATGAAGAGTCGGGGGGGACGCCACCTAATCATGTGCTGTATGCCATATAGTATGAAAGACTGGCCATCTTGAGTACGAATATGGTTGTCTCGTTCATATCTAAATCTTCAGTCATTCTTCTTCCTTCAATTTACTTAATTACAAATTCTCCCAATCGTTTGTGGTATTGTTATTCCTTATTCAGTTTTCCATCAAAGTCATATTCGAAAACTCTCCTCTTGCATATAGTCTGTTCTCTTACGATTTTAAAAGAAATAAAATAGTGTGGCACGTGAAATCATACAACAAACATAGATACGACCGCAAACCGATAAATGGTGGATATCTACAGGTAAGGAAGAAGGAATTTATCGATAACATAGACGGGGCGAAGATATCAAATCAGACAGTTGTTCGGGTTACAAGAATCTCATCAGTACGATAGATTCTATTAACATGATGTGCTTCAAATCAGAGGATTTTGATGTGGAATGAATGATTAGCGAACCATAACAAATAAATTAGTTATAAACTAATGAAGTAAGGCTGTACGTAAAGCGAACGAGTGTCGGGACAACAATTGGAGCTCAAGGGAATTCTGAACACTGACTCAGACAGGCAATTAATACGTAAATCATCCCTTCATCATGGAAAGATATTTGTCGTGAAGATTCAAGATCAAAGAAATCTTAATTACAACCAAATTTTGAACGTATTCTTCAAGAAATTGTGAAGTTCTCTACCTTGAGTAAATAAGTTATGATGAATTTAATACCCATAACCGGGTCGGTGACGAAATCTCGATACGGGAACATAAGTGGAGGTAAAGTAATGGTGATTCGACTGTGAGGCCTTTTAAGAAATAACGAACTGATGATGGAGTTTTTACCCTATTGTGACGATGATAATTAAGACCCTGCGTGGTTATTGAAAGATAAACAAACTCACTAATGAAATTGAGTGTGTATTATCAAAGAAGGAGTATTGGTGTAATTCGTTAAAGGATGCGGCATAATTTTTAAACGTAACTATACCCAATTAGTAATGGTAAGGAAAAATTTAAGAGACTTGCGAAATAAATTTTTTTAGAAACAACAAGATAAATTTTAAAGTTCACTAATAAAATTTTGTCATATTCTGAAAGAACTAAGAAAAGTGTGGTTATAGTAATCATTGTTGGTTTAAGACCTTAGTCCCATTTCAAAAAGATATATGTTATACTAATTAATCATACAAATGCTGGTCAGAATGATATAGTTTGAGTTATGGTGAATGAATGAATTTGGTTGATGGAAGTGGATGGATATGATTGTGGACGATTTGGTATATTAATGGTGTCGGCTTGAGTCCGACTGGTAGTCAATGATATAGGGGAAGTACTGCCCAAAATTTCAGAAATTACCCTACATGTAAGGATAAAGAAGTATATTGTCGTTCTCGTCAGTACTCTAAATAACTGCGATCTCGGTTCTTAAGAAAGTTATTATGCCCAAACCGACTTTATATAATTGGTCTTTGATTCCAGTTAGCTAGTTAGCACTGGTTTAAGTGATCAGTTAAAAGAGTTAATTGATCAACTTTAGCAACTAATGGTTATCTAAATGGAGATCGATTCCAATTAGATTGAGTCAAGCTCTAACATGATTTTCAGAACCAAAATCAAAGCGGTTAACAAGTTGAAGGAAGTGATGACATTAGCAGGAATCGAAAGTTTAGTAGAATTAGCGTGATGTTACCACATATATGTGCGAGACTTTATCTAGATGAATACATTCTTTTTGATAAACAAGAGGAACAGAAAGTAATTGGTACATGCTAGTAAGAGGAAAATTTTCAAGAACTGAAGGTTCAAGATAAATCAAAGAGATTCTATCATCTGTAATAGTATTCCAGGAAGGACTTGAAAGTATACCCATATCGAATGGCGATTGAATAAAAGTTTTCGAAAGCTCGCAAATCCTAGTATCCGATGTAAGACGAAGACTAATGAAGTACACATGTGAACTTGGGAAGAAGAAATGCTGATCAATTGGAAAAAGCCAAATATGCGATCAATGATGATTTAAGTGAGGCTAAGAAAGTAACCATCTATAAATTTGATAATTCTGTCAATAAGAACTTAAATATTATAAATAAAAAGCCTTTTATTAACTTTAGAACTGGTTTATCTAATAACGCACATATTAATATTATCAAGAAAAAGACATTCCTTATGTTAGAAGAGTTAATGAGTAATGAAAATGAAGAACTAAATAAGAAAAGAAGTGGAATCAAAAGGATGATAAAGAAATGTTATAAAATAATCCAGGATATATGTTGTGAACATCAGATATGCCAGAACTAATAGGGGAATGAAGTAAAACACCATAAATTGAAGACAAGAATTTCATTCAAATAATGCGCGTAAGCAGGGAAGATTAAACAACAGTATTCGTGGCAAACTATTAGAGAAGAACGATACAATGAATCTTATATCGGAATTCTCCATTATTAAAGTGAAGTCCCGAAGATTCTAACGAATGACTTACCAAGGTTACCTCGGGAAATGAGGTAAGAATTTTCATCAGTTACTGTACGAGTCGAGCTAGTGTCAAAAGCCCTGTATCGTATAACCCAGTAAAAATGAGATATTGAGTGAAGGAAAACTTCAGAAATGTGGAATGCAAGAATAATAAAATAAAGGGGTACTTCGCGCTATACACAAAAGTGATCATGGAGAAAAGAGAAGGGAGGATGAAGTCACACATCGGTTATCATAAATTGCAAGTTTGAAGATTAAATGAACATAGTAATTGGATAGTGTGATTGTATTTATTAATAACATCCTCGCCTATTCAAGAACTAAGGTAGACCAAGTTGAACACTTGGAGATATGCATGCGAAGGGTGAAAGATTAGCAACTGCGTTCTAAGCTACAAAGGTATGAACTCTAGTTATAATTAATTATGAGCTACGAAAGTATGGTTAATTACAACCAATCAAGATCCATTTAGAGACAGATGTCTTGAGTAAAAAAGAAAGAGTGAATATCACTAAGATTGCTGGGGAGTGGATAAAGGAATTGGAAAAGTTAGAAATTGAGAACAGGTTTTGATCCGACTTCTGGATTATACTGATACTTACTTTGTTGTTAGATATCAAAGGTGGTATTAATATAGATGATTGATGTTGACTTCAATATGGAATAATGTGAGCATCAAAGTTCATATTGATATCTAATTTGATATGACAACAAGATTAGTATTAGTATCGAGAGTTCGGTTTTGAATAAAGTTATGATTCATTCCATTACAAACTAATATTTCCTTTCAGATAGTAAAGGATTCTCGCTCGATGAATATACTTGATAGTGATTGAAAAGAAATTGAAGTATACTACAAAGTGGTGAGTTAAATACAATTATCGAGATCTTCCTTTAATTTTTAGTTTTTAATAGATTTAGAACATTTCGAAGCATCAGACGCCATGAGCTCAGTATATCGGGCGCACACGGATGGAAAGTACAAGAGACCAGCTAAAGGTTTTTGAATACGATTGAAACTGATTATAGGCCAGACTAACCAAACAGAAAGAGACGTGAGAAGTAAAGTAGAACAGTCAGGGAAAAATGGAAGGTGCATAAACATAAATTATTGAAATTACAAAGAGAAGCAGATTAGTATAAATTAAGTTGGTCCATCGAGATAATGAGATAGATAGAACGATTACGAATGGGTTGACCCTGTTGTTACAGGCATAACGAGTTCATAAAATGTTCAAATGTATATGACTAAGAAGGGTAATTTAGCTCCCTACGTATAAAATGAAGGTTGATTCAGGTTACGTGAGTAACTGACAGATTTAATGTCGGTGAGAGACCATTGAGTTTGTGATTAAAGTGATGAGACCCGAGGAATTATAGGAAAGATACTTGAAAAATATCATAGTCAATGACAGAAAGTAAATACGCCTACAAATAAAGAAGAAGATTACAAGAACGGTTAAAGAGCCTCGAATGCGATGGGAAGCGATTATAAATTATGTTATTTGAACGAAGAAATATATGAGTATGAGGTTCAACACCGAGTAACAGTTGGAAACGCACATAAGCACGAGTTACTAGAATTAGAAAGAAAAGAGAATTAAGATGTGTTATGCTGGTCCCTCCTAGATAGTAAAATAGGCCGGATAAATAGAAGTGAATTGGCTTCACCACTACCAGTATAGCGAATTTATAGGGCGTTTATATGTACATATCCAGAAGGAGTAAGTTAGCTCCATTATATATATAGAAGATGGAGATTTGAATTGAGATATACAAGCAACAAATAGAATATGTTGCTAGCGAGAGGCTATAAAGGAAAGATTAATATTATACGTTAAAGTTATGAAAAATTATAATGTTGAAAGATTCACCTGAGAAAATGAAAGTGATATACTTAAAACGTATCAGTATTATTCCTTAGTGTGATTCTAAGGACATAATCCTTTTAAGGGGGGAAGGATATAACATCCGGGAAATATCGTGTAATTATTTGTATCAATATATGATTATTATATGAATATTATATGAATTTGTTAGATATATTTGATAATGTCATGTGTAATATGATTTGTGTTTAGTTTTCAGATCTTACCAAACAGGACAAATCAGTATTTAACTGGAAATCAACACTTATACTGAAGACATAACTTAAGTTATCAGAAGATATTTATCAGGAGATAATATCAGGACTTAAGATGACTATCAGATAAGGCAGGCGGCTGATTGAAAGGAAAGAAGATCGAGACTAAGACAGAAAGAAATATGCATGAAGAAAGAATTCTATGAAGAATAGAATACTTGTAAGAAAAGATAACTAGTTGATATATTTTAGGAAGTAGAATTAGATTCTATATCAATTAGAATTTATCTTGTAACTGTGTAGTATATAAACATATGCATAGGGTTTACACTATAAGTGATATCATTATCGAAGTTATTATTCTTTATAACCCTAACAGCTCTTGTGATAATTTGTTCATCACTGAGAGAGGACAGTTCCATATTGTAACAGAGTTTATTGTGTTGAATAAAATCTGTTTTCTGTTACTTGAGTTCTTATATTCGATTTGATTGTAGTAAACACTGTATTCAACCCCCTTCTACAGTGTGTGTGACCTAACAAGTGGTATAAGAGCAGATCTGTTAAAACACATACAGTTTAAGATCCATAAACAATCATGTCTGAAGAAGAAACTCCAACCAAGCCCACCAAAACTGAAGAACCTCCAAAAACCATAACCCATAGTTGATACGAGACTATAAGAGTTCCCATGTTGAAACCTTCTGAGTATTCCATATGGAAAGTGAAGATGGCTATGTTTCTGGAAGCTACAGATCCAGAATATCTTGACAGGATTAATGAAGGACCACATATGCCAACCAAACTCTCTGTTGAAGTTGCAGGTCAGCCAGTAAAGTCTGTACCAAAGGAGAAAAATGATTACACTGCTGAAGATATCTCATCGATTGCAAAGGATGCAAAGGTAAGACACTTGCTACATAGTGCCAATGATAATGTCATGTCAAATAGGGTAATTCAATGCAAGACTGCAAAAGAGATATGGGATGCTTTGGAAACAAGGTGTCACGGCATTGATTCAATCAAGAAGAACATGAAGACTATACTCACTCAAGAGTATGAGCACTTTGACTCAAAGCCTGATGAGTCATTAACTGATTTATATGACAGATTTGTCAAACTCTTGAATGATTTGTCACTAGTTGACAAAGAGTATGATATTGAAGATTCAAATCTTAAATTCCTGTTAGCTCTTCCTGAAAGATGGGATTTGAAGGCCACAATAATAAGAGACAACTATAATCTTGATGAAACAACTCTTGATGAAATTTATAGGATGCTCAAGACTCATGAACTTGAGATGGAACAAAGAAGCAAGAGGAATGGAAGAAAGTCAAGGATAGTTGCCTTTGTGGCTGAGGAGGAAAGTCCCAAAGTTGTTGCCTCAAAGAAAGGCAAGGGAAAATCTTTCATCACAAAGTCTGATACTGAGTCATCAAGTTCTGATAGTGATGATGACTCAGAAACTAAAAGTATACCTGAGATAGACCCTGATGAAGAGATGATGAAGCTGTGTGCTCTTATGGTGAAAGAAATCACAAAGATTGCATACAGGAAATTCAGGAGAGGAAAGAAGTTTTCCAGGAAAGGTGCAAGTTCTGATAAGAAAGGTTTCAGAAAATCTGAAGGCAAATGAGGAAAGTCTGACAGAGGAGATTACTCAAATGTTAAATGCTACAAATGTGGTGAGAAATGCCACATATCTCCTGATTGTATAAAAGGGAAGAGTGACAAAGGCAAGGCTCTTGTCACAAAGAAGAAAAGCTGGACAGATGCTTCAGATTCTGAGGATGAGGAAAACTATGCCTTAATGGCAAATGCTGATAGCAGTTCTGATACTGCCGACTTAAAGGTACCTCAAACTACTTATGCCTTTCATACTGATGATATTACTGAGTTAAGAAGATATCTTAAAACCATGTTCATTAGTTATAAAGATTAAACTTTAACATGTGAAAGATTAACTTCTGAAAATCTTGCTTATAAAATGAGGAATGATTATTTAGAAAAAGAGTTAGTCATGTTCCATCAAACTCAGAAAGATAGAGATGATGTCTTTTATGTTAGGGATGAAGTGCTAAAAATGAATGAATCTCTAAAAACTGAGTTAGAAAAGGAAAGAGAGATTATTAGGACTTGGACTAACTATAGTAGAACAAATCAGGATATTCTTAGTAGTGGAGACTGGAAAGAGGGCTTAGGTTATGGAGATGATAAGAACAGTAAGGAAATTGTAGAAACTGAGCCTATAGTTGTTAAGCAAAAACCAAAGGTAAATCCTGTTAAGTTTGTAACTGCAAAGTCTGATGTTGAGAAATCAGAAGTCAAGGAGAAAGTAACTTCTGAAAAACCTAAACAGGACAAGCCAATTGAAGTTAACATAGGCTTAATGACGAAGAAGCAGCTTAAACATAAGTTGAAAGATGTTAAGAATGTAAACAAGGTAAAGCCACCTAGGAAAAATAGGAATGGAAAGGAAGGTGTGAACAAAAGTAACAATTATAAGCCTCTTCCTAATACTCCTAGAAAAACATGTCATAACTGTGGAAACTCTAACCATCTGGCTTCTTTTTACAGGAAGAATAAGAACATAAACTCCTTACCTTCAAAATCAAGAGTTAAGAGTCAGTCTGTTAGATATAAGCCACAAAATCCTTGTTTTCATTATGGTAGTTTTTGGCATTCCATTTATACTTGTAAGGAATATTATAGTTTGTACTATGATTATTATCAAATAAAACCTTCTGTAAAGAATGTTAGCATTATTCCTTCTAGTGTAAGTTCTGATGCAAAGTCTGATATTGCAAATTCTGATAAGAAAACTGTTAACATAAACTCTGATGCTAAATCCGCTGCTAATGTTAACAAACTTAAAAAGGCCAAAGGGTCCAAGCAAGTCTGGGTCCTTAAAACTAATCATTAGTGGTCTCTGTGATTGCAGGGCAACAGGAAAAACATCCTAGTTCTAGACATCCTATTTCTTGCACACAAAAAGTGAAACTGCATCTATCTTGATTGATCATGTCAAGCAACTGGATAAATTGGTCAAAGATTCTGTGAATATCATAAGAAGTGATAATGGCACTGAGTTCAAGAATTTGATTATGGAAGAGTTCTGCAAAAACCATGGAATAAAGCAGGAATTTTCTGCTCTTGGAACTCCACAGCAAAATGGAGTTGTTGAAAGAAAGAATCGAACTCTTATTGAAGCTGCACAAACTATGCTTGATGAAGCAAAGTTGCCAACCTACTTTTCGGCTGAAGCTATGCAGACTGCTTATTTTACTCAGAATGCAACACTTATCAACAAGCATGGAAAAACACCATATGAGATGGTAAAGAAAAAGAAGCCAAATCTGAAGTATTTTCATGTATTTGGATGCAAATGTTTTGTTCTTAAGACTCATCCCGAACAGCTATCCAAATTTGATCTAAAAGCTGATGAAGGAATTTTTGTTGGATATCCATTTTCCACAAAAGCCTTCAGAGTCTACAATTTAAAAACAAGGGTTGTCATGGAATCTATCAATGTCTCTTTTGATGATAAGAAGATTACCGGACTTGAAGATTTCAATGATCATGATCAGCTGAGATTTGAGAATGAAGTTTTAAATTCTGATTCTGTAAATCCTGACAGTCTAAATCCTAATACTGCAAACTCTGATGGATTAAACTCTGATGTCATTGATACTATGGTGACTATGCCTAAGGAAGATGCACTTGTGCAGGGGGAGCATACTGAAGATCCAACCACATCTCAAGATGCATCAGAATCTACAACAGGCTCTTCAAGTTCTGATTCGTCAAGTTCTGATGGGCCAAGTTCTGATAATTCTGGAAACTCATGTTCTGATATTTCTGGAAACTCAAATTTTGAAGGATCCAACTCAGAGAGCATAATTTCAGGGGAGCATCAGAAAATGTTGATGGAGACAACATGGATAATAGGGGAGCATCCAGTTCTAGAGAGAACCTTCCATCTGCAAGGAAGTGGACTAAAGCACATACATCTGACTTAATTATTGGAAATCATGATGCAGGTGTCAGAACTAGAACAACTACATCAGATGAATGTCTCTATCATTCTTTTCTTTCTCAGACTGAACCAAAGAAAGTGGAAGAAACTCTTCAAGATGCTGATTGGGTGCAAGCAATGCAAGAAGAGTTAAATGAATTTGAAAGAAATAAAGTCTGGACCCTAATGCCAAGACCAAAGAACAGGTCTGTTGTTGGTACAAAGTGGGTGTTCAGAAACAAAATTGACAGTGATGGCATAATTACAAGGAATAAAGCAAGGCTGGTTGCAAAAGGATACTCTCAACAGGAGGGAATTGATTATGATGAAACATTTGCACCAGTTGCTAGATTGGAAGCCATAAGGATATTTTTGGCTTATGCTGCTCACAAGAAGTTTAAAGTCTTTCCAATGGATGTGAAAAGTGCTTTTCTCAATGGAGAATTGGAAGAAGAGGTATATGTTTAACAACCTCCAGGCTTTGTAGATCCCAAATATCCCAATCATGTCTACAGGCTTGATAAAGCACTTTATGGCCTTAAGCAAGCTCCAAGAACATGGTATGAGACTTTAGCTCAGTTTCTTATGGAAAGTGGATTTAACAGAGGGACTATTGACAAAACACTGTGCTACCTCAACCATGGAAATGACTTACTTTTGGTGCAAATATATGTTGATGATATCATTTTTGGTTCTACAAATGACAGACTTTGTAAGACTTGGTCCAGCACAACCATCTCAGTGGAGTCTGACACGAAGGGAACTGGAACTCTGCCCTGACTATCTCGGAAGAATCTCCTAGGCATCTGCAATACATATATAAAATATTCTGCAAGGGTGAGCAATCAATTGCTCAGCAGTACCACTATATGAATAACAATAAAACAGTTTAAAGTAAAGCAGTTATAGGAACAGAATTTATAACTCATTAAAAACAATTAAACATTCATAAACTGGATATTTAAAACTAGCATGCTCCGAGAAACAACAATATCATTCGTGTGCTGTGTATAATTACCAGAATCAAAGCTTAGCACGCTATTTCATTTTCACATCATCTGTCTCAATAAGTTGAGTTGTTAATCAATTTCAAAACTGAATCAATCAAATCTATTGAACGTTTAAAGAGTGAAGATAGCTGATCAGTCTACCCTCACCGGACAGCGACTAACGGCCATCCAGAAATAGAATGTGTTCCGGAACTTGGGAAAATACTAACTAGGTCTTTCCCCCACGCTGGACTAATCGGTTAAACAGAATGCCCAATCCAATTAGCCACTTATGCAACCACATACTGGGCCGTTACCGAATGACGGGCCTCTTACGCAAGTCCAATAGATCAACTGAATTCCCTTTTTGCCTCTTTCCAAAATTCCACGACATAGGCGGATCAAAACCTTCCACGACATAGGTGGATTAAAACAATCTCTTTATCCAGTTTCCAAAATCACTGTCACCTATCTCTTTTTAAAACCATTTTGTCACAGCACACTATTCAAAACTCTTTTTATTTAAATCACGTTTAGAGATAGGTGTTTTCAGAAGTTACTTTTCCCCAAAACATAATTTTAAACAACATTTTCAAATACAGGGGATACGTAACTTAAAGCGTTTATGTTCCATTACGAGATTAAAACATTAGCTATTCACATATACTGAACCATAAAAGAATGGTCAGGGGTACTTGCCTTGCAGAGTGTTACGACTATCACTGACTGATTTTGATAGACTTGAACGTTCAGGCTCTCATGGAAAAATGACTGTCTCACTAGAAGACATCCCTGCTTTGAACTAATCTATCTCAAGATTGTATTCAAGACTCTCAAGGTTCTTCACTTGGAACCTCGCTGCGCTTGTCGACTGATTACTAGGTTATCTTAGTTCGACTTCAATTCTTGAGTCCTTCGACTAGAACCAAAAATAGCCGGATAAGCACAAAAGGAGCGGCCGAAATTCGAAGCAGCCATGAGGCTTCCCAGAACTCCGCAAACCCGAACAGGGAATGAAATGCAGAGACAAGAGTGAGAGATTTAAGAGGGAGAAAATAAAATTGGGGATGAAAATACTATATTAAATTATTTTGTTTCTCTGCCCAGCCAAAACATGCCGCGTGTCCTGAAGTATAAGGAAGTTAGGACACGTATCCAAAATTGATATTTATCCCTTTTAAGGACGAATTTTTACTCTGTACATCACATTTTATCGAACCATTGCGCAGGCGAAAATAACCCGAAAATTACCAAGTTAGTCTTAAAATGTTACCAATATCCCGAAGTTTATAAAAACATGAATTTCGTAATTTTAAAATAATTTCCGAAACACAATTCATTCCCGCTTTAATCAATTAAACAAATCGACGCATGGGTGAAACTAACTCCGAAAATTCCAAAAATAATTTTATAATTCTCAGAATAATCCGAAATTAAATTAATACGAGTTTCAAAATTTTTGAAGAATTCTGGAATTAAATACGGATTTTACAGATAAATGCAATTAGAAAATCATACATGGTTAAATAATTAATGAAATATTGTTTTTTAAATTTTATAAAATCCCAAAAATAAATATTGAAATTATAAAGTCATAAAATCAATTTTAGAGACAATCCACAAATTTACACAAATAAACTTGTATTTAATCCACCTTTAAAAGTGGAAACAATTCAATACAAGTCCGTAATTAATTACACGAACCACTCTGGACACCATAATTTACACACATAGCTGATAGAAGTTATACACATGTATCATTCATTTAATAATTCCATAATTATGTATTTAAATAATACAGAAATACACGAGTCGTTATATCCTTCCCCCCTTAAAAAGATTCTGTCCTCAGAATCTGATCTAATTAAATAAGTGAGGATATTTGTCAAGCATATCTGAATCTAACTCTTAAATAGGCTCTTCTATTCAAGGATCTATTCAAACCATACTCAGTATAGACATAAACTCATTCCTAGCGATTTGCTTTTAACGAACTAGAATTCAGATCGATCATTCCACGCAGAATAAATTTGGATAAGAGCCCATTGGCTCCCAATCAACGACTTGGTTTGAATCAGATACTTATCGCCTTAATATTGATACACAAGACGCATTATATATATATATACTGCAACTACAGCAGCCACGTCAACTCATGGCAACTATACCTATATTTATCAATATCTCGAATGATTCACTATATTGAGGACTCAACTTGTCCCTTCTGTTCAACTGAACCAATCTCTATTCCCACTTTATCTCAATAGAGTGAGAACCCACGCTAATGTCCATACACCCTTCACAAAGTAACATTTTCTTACTAACATGATAGCTATTAACACAAAAAACTCAATTCACAGTAGGTGATTACTTCAGTTTCCTTTGTCAACCTAACACATAAACTCTCCACATTTCTTATATTGTCCGAATCATCTTCTCACTTTAACCCTTCATCTAAAGATGATAAGTAGTACTCATTTTCAACTTAATTCCAACATTCAAACACCTCTTAATCATTCTCATCCGTCTAGGCTAGAAAGTAATTTCATATATTCACTTTTTATCACCTTTCGATATTCGAATTCCAACTTTCAGTCTTTTCAAATTCCTCAGGAATCTTGATCATGTTCAATTCTTGATTCATAACTTCTTCTTAACACTTCTTGATTCTTCCCATTCCTTCTGATTGAAAAGTGATCTCATACACTTACTCTCCATTACTTCCATGTACTTGAATCTTCAATTCTTAACTTCTTCCATTCTCCCGTTAATTTTTCAATAATCTTAATAATATTCAATTTTCTTTTCTACTTAAGACATTTATCCCTGAATGGACCCTTCTTGGTGGGTAGTTACTTAAACAACCATGGCTCATAATCAATTTTGATCAAATTCTCATACTTTTGAAGCTTAGTATTCAATTGCTACTTCTCAACCTTTCGCAGACATTTCTTTAAGTGTTCAACTTAGCCTTCCATAACCCTTAGATGGGCGAGGATGTTATCAATAAATACAATTTGCTTATCCAAGTACTTTTTATACACTATGTTCTTTAAATCCTTATAGACGACTCATACACTTGTCACTCCACATGATATCACCAACCTTGCAACGCTCATAACTCATCCTAATCGCAATCTTTGACATGCCCTCAGGTTGTATCTCAAGTCAATCCCGTAGAAATCACACACTCTTTGAATTAGGTCACATAGATATCCAATTCTTTATAAAAAATACCTATTCTTATTTATCATTTTTTTAAACTACCGATAATCAGTACACAATCTCATAATTTCAATCCTCTTTCCAGCAACATCACTGGTGCACCCCCAGAGAACTATATCTGGTATGCTCACTTACTGTGCTAATAACTTTTATCGTTATCAACTAATTATTTCGTTCCACTGGCCTCCAGAGACTCCAGGGCATTTATTCATTACCCAAAATTCCTCCAGCTTCAGTATTCTCTTCTTCGTATCTTTATAGATGGTGGATCTACCTTATATCCTTAACTTATTACTTATTTTCTCGCAAGATTGGAAAAATTCCTTATATTGCTTCTACATCCAGAAACTTACCTTACTATTGGCTTCTGTACACTTTACACTTCACTTCTAATAAAAACCACTCCTTGCCATAATACAGGACAACCAACTCAATCCTAGAGTCACATCAAACCCCTCTAGCTTAGAGGGTGTCAGATCATCTGCAACTACATCCAACTTCTAAATGCTTAATTCCTTGGCTCTTTTAAAAATTCTATCTCCAGCTGAACTGGATGTTGGCCCTTGGGATGTATTATCTTGAATAACCATTCTACAAATCCTCACAATATACCCACTCTTTCCATTATTGTGATACATAATCTTTTGGATTTCTGGATTACATTCCGATGCATAATGATCCTTATGTCCACACTTGAAACATTGCACATTCTTTCTATGATAAACTCTGTTTCCAAATTTTCTTGCTCCTGCTTCGGCCAAACCGATTCTTAAATCTCTGACTGGATTCTCCTTGGTCTGCCTTGTTCATAACACTTTCTGATTTCCTTTTCTTATTACTTGTGAACTTAATAGCCAACTTCTGGTTACCTCCTATTACCAGGGCGACCTGAACCATAGAGGAGTATGTCTTGAGTTACAATGCCACAACTCCTCTGTGAATTCAGGCTTCAACCCTTACTGGAACCTCCTTACCTTCTGACTCTCCGTACTTACATACTCAGGAACTAATCAGGCCAATTTTGTAAACTTGGCCTCAAATTCCAACACACTTCTTTCACCTTGTTTTAGTTTTAGAAGCTTGATTTCCATTGGACTCCGCACACAATCTGGGAAATACCCTTCCAAAAACAATTCAGTAATCCTAGCCCATGAAACAGGGCCTTCTCCTTCTAACACTCTGGTTGACTTCCACCAGTAATTCGTTTTATTCTTTAAGAAGTGATTTGTATAATCAGTCTTAAAATTATTACTTACTTGAACAAGATTGAAAGCTTTCTCCATCTCTTTTAACTATGCTCCAACAACTACTGGATTAGGTTCACCTTGAGAGTCAGGAAGTTTGACACTCTAGAAATGTTTAAAACTAGCACTTTGATTCACTCCTTGCTGTTGCTGCTGTAACAGTAGTTACCACTGCTAAATCTGTTGGATTAACTGCAACTGTTGTTGCTGCTGCTGGCGCAACAAATCCAGAATTTCATTGATAACTTGACCCACAGCAAAACTACTACTATTCTTTTTAGACTGGGTAACCTTGTTGGGTGGCATTTTCCTGAGCTATAGAAATAAGTTTATTCAAAACATTACAAAATTATTTGGCAAAAGGTATCACCGTTTAAACGATGCACCTGTATCAGGAAAATGCTGCCCAATCACAGTACTCAGGTTTTAATATCGGGGTCCATTTATAAAAGAAATCTAGATTAACAGCACTAGTAATCATAGAAACAATAACAGTAACATAATCAACAATAGTTCAGGAAATCTAAAATACAAAGAAACCGAATACCATAGCATAGCTCCTCAATACAACAGCAACTGACCAACTTCCCATCACTGCTCTATTACCATATTAACACCAATTTGATATACAATGAAACTTGGCTAACTGTAAAACCCATCAGCTACACAGAGCCCACTAGTAATTCAAGTCAGGCTTAAGGAATGTTAGACTCCTCTAGGAGCCATGGTCCAAATTTCTACCAACAATTCCTCTAGGGATGATTTCCTTATCACCCTCAAGTGGTTCAACCATCAATGGATTACCTTTCCCGAGGCTATAAATCAATTATTAGATTCTGAATCCTCGCTGCTACCATTATTCTTAAATGATATCTTGATATAGGACTCTCGTTCTTCTTGATAGTCGCTCTTACTTGCTTTCGATAACAAGGACCATCTAATCGCAGAAATAGATAATCAATGAAATTTCTGGCTCAAGGGAATCAAATAAGAAAGAAGTGAAGAAGATGTAGGTATGAATGAGAGCAACCATACAAGTACATAAGATGGACGGTCTTAGTATCGCACAGTTCACAATACATAACTTGGTGGCGTCCCACCAGACCCTTTTGTCACATAGACATATGGTCAATTCGTATGAATTGTTTGCCCCAATCAACCGATAGAATCAACGAAACAAGAAACAACGTTTAGATAAGAAATTCACAACTAGAAAAGGAAGAATCTGATTTGTAATGAGATCAACAGAACCCTAAGTAGCTTACTTCGGGTTCACAACTTTCTCACAAGAAAAGTAAGCAACTTATAGAATAAGAAACAATGACTCTGGAAACAAAAATGCACTTCTAGGAAGAAGTATAAGGGTTCAAAGATACAACCTCCCGTTCTAATCCACATTCATTATAACACTTGGCTATTATAGTGGCCATTGGCTATTATCATGCTATCCGAACTCACCAAGGTCACACAACCGGGCATATAACATTCCTTGACATAGAAAAGGCGATATCTAGAAATAACGTTAGCGTCTTCATAGCTGACAGAACAAGAGCCTGCACAATGCTGAATCTTCACAATCAGACTCATTTTCTCGAGGGAAAACTAGAAATCTCTACTGAACATTACTAATAATACCTATGCGAAGGAAACGTACTCTAGGTTAGGGCAGTTCCAGTCAATCCTCGATAAACGTTAGGGTTATGCTTCCGAAACCCTTGACTAAACTCATAGACTCAGTCCTCTGATTGAATTACTGACTCACATCTATCTACGAACCTTTCTTCACTCTTTTAACTCTACCCATAGCCTAAATCAGGGACTCAAACCGGTAGCTCTGATATTAACTGTGACGGCCTCAACCCCAAGGGTCAGGAGTTGACGTCATCAACAACCATAAGAACAATCGTAAGATATACAATTCAATAACAAGATATAACTACGACCCCTTTACCAAGATCTTTTCCAGGTTTAAGTATGATTTAGGTTACAACTGGCACAAACCAATTTACTGCAATCATCTCGACACAGCTAGCTTAACACAGCAACTCAACATACTACCCTTGGTCCAGCACAACCATCTCAGAGGGGTCTAAAACGAAGGGAACTGGAACTCTGCCCTGACTATCTTGGAAGAATCTCCTAGGCATCTGTAATACATATATAAAATATTCTGCAAGGGTGAGCAATCAATTGCTCAGCAGTACCACTATATGAATAACAATAAAACAGTTTAAAGTAAAGCAGTTATAGGAACAGAATTCATAAATCGTTAGAAAATAATTAAACATTCATAAACTGGATATTGAAAACTAGCATGCTCCGAGAAACAACGATATCATTCGTGTGCTGTGTATAATTACCAGAATCAAAGCTTAACATGCTATTTCATTTTCACATCATCTGTCTCAATAAGTTGAGTTGTTAATCAATTTCAAAACTGAATCAATCAAATCTATTGGATGTTTAATGGGTGAAGATAGCTGATCAGTCCACCCTCACCGAACAACGACTAGCGGCCATCCAGAAATAGAATGTGTTCCGGAACTTGGGAAAAGACTAGCTAGGGTTCCGGAACTTGGGAAAAGACTAGCTAGGTCTTTCCCCTATGCTGGACTAATCGGTTAAACAGAATGCCCAATCCAATTAGCCACTTACGCAACCACATGTTGGGCCATACCGAATGACGGGCCTCTTACGCAACTCCAATAGATCAACTGGATTCCCTTTTTGCCTCTTTCCAAAATTCTACGACATAGGTGGATCAAAACCTTCCACAACATAGGTGGATTAAAACAATCTCTTTATCTAGTTTCCAAAATCACTGTCACCTATCTCTTTTTAAAACCATTTTGTCACAGCACACTATTCAAAACTCTTTTCATTTAAATCATGTTTAGAGATAGGTGTTTTCAGAAGTTACTTTTCCCCAAATCATAATTTTAAACAACATTTTCAAATACAGGGGATACGTAACTTAAAGCGTTTCTGTTCCATTACGAGATTAAAACATTAGCTATTCACATATACTGAACCATAAAAGAATGGTCAGGGGTACTTGCCTTGCAGAGCGTTACGACTATCACTGACTGATTTTGATAGACTTGAACGTTCAGGCTCTCATGGAAAAATGACTATCTCACTAGAAGATATCCCTGCTTTGAAGTAATCTATCTCAAGATTGTATTCAAGACTCTCAGGGTTCTTCACTTGGAACCTCGCTGCGCTTGTCGACTGATTACTAGGTTATCTTAGTTCGACTTCAATTCTTGAGTCCTTCGACTTGAACCAAAAACAGCCGGATAAGCACAAAAGGGGCGGCCGGAATTCGAAGCAGCCATGAGGCTTCCCAGAACTCAGCAAACCCGAACAGGGAATGAAATGCAGAGACAAGAGTGAGAGATTTAAGAGGGAGAAAATAAAATTGGGGATGGAAATACTATATTAAATTATTTTGTTTCTCTGCCCGGCCAAACATTGCCGCGTGTCCTGAAGTATAAGGAAGTTAGGACACGTATCCAAAATTGATACTTATCCCTTTTAAGGCCGAATTTTTACTCTGTACATCGCATTTTATCGAACCATTGCGCAGGCGAAAATAACCCGAAAATTACCAAGTTAGTCTTAAAATGTTACCAATATCCCGAAGTTTATAAAAACATGAATTTCGTAATTTTAAAATAATTTCCGAAACACAATTCATCCTCGCTTTAATCAATTAAACGAATCGACGCGCGAGTGAAACTAACTCCGAAAATTCCAAAAATAATTTTATAATTCTCAGAATAATCCGAACTTAAATAAATACGTTTCAAAATTTTTAAAGAATTCTGGAATTAAATACGGATTTTACAGATAAATGCAATCAGAAAATCATACAGGGTTAAATAATTAATGAAATATTGTTTTCTAAATTTTATAAAATCCCAAATATAAATATTGAAATTATAAAGTCATAAAATCAATTTTAGAGACGATCCATATATTTATACAAATAAACTTGTATTTAATCCACCTTTAAAAGTGGAAAGAATTCAATACAAATCAATAATTAATTACACGAACCACTCTGAACACCATAATTTACACACATAGCTGACAGAAGTTATACACATATATAATTCATTTAATAATTTCATAATTACGTATTTAAATAATACAGAACTACACGAGTCATTATAAAGCAGAATGAAGAAGAAACTTTTATTTGTCAATCTAAGTACACCAGAAATTTGTTGAAGAAATTTGGAATGCACGATTGTTCTAGTGCATACACTCCTATGGCCACTGCAATAAAGTTGGTTAAGGATACTGGTAAATCAGTAGATATTACTGATTACAGAGGTATAATTGGTTCATTACTCTATCTAACTACAAGTAGACCTAATATCATGTATGTTACCTGTCTTTGTGCAAGATTTCAAGCAAAGCCAAGAGAACCTCACTTAACAGTTGTGAAAAGAATTTTCAAGTACCTTAAGGGTACAACTGATCTGGGATTGTGGTATCCAAGAGAATCAGACTTTAAGCTAATAGGTTACTCAGATGCAGATTTTGCAGGATGCAAAATTGACAGGAAAAGCACAAGTGGAACCTGCCAATTTCTTGGAGGCAGATTGGTTTCTTGGTTTAGAAAGAAATAGAAGTCAATTTTCATATCAACTGCAGAAGCAGAATACATTGCTGCAGGAAGCTGTTGTGCACAGATTCTTTGGATGAAGAATCAGTTACTGAATTATGGGTTATTATTTTTTAAAATCCCTATTTCCTGTGATAATCAAAGTGCTATTGCTATGACAGGTAATCCAGTTCAACACTCAATGACAAAGCACATCAACATTAGGTACCACTTCATACGGGAACATGTGGATGAAGGTACAGTGGAATTGCATTTTGTTCCAACAGATCAAGAACTAGCAGATATTTTCACAAAACCACTGTGTGAAGCTACTTTTACAAGATTGGTAAATGAACTTGGAATAGTTTCAGGTTCTTTCTCTAAATCTGCTTAGTTTATGTTCTGATACATTAGACTTTGTGATCAGTACTTATAGATATTACTATCTTTGTGTATTCTGTGCTTAAATTAAAAATTGCTTAAGTGCTGATTGTTGTCTGATGTGAATTTCTAAACTCTGATAGTGATATGAATGTTTCTGTGACTATTCAATCCAATGAGGATAACTGTGCAAGATGCTGACCTAGTAGTCTTTAATATACTAAAAATCCCATGTTTGAAGTAATTGTTTATGTGGAAATCTTTTAACACCAGCAAATTCTGATATTTAGCTTAATTAAGTTTACTTTGTGTAACTTATTATTAAGTCAAAAACTAGAATAATGCATCTTATCTGTTATGTTCTGATGTTAGTAAATCTGGTGGATGTACTAAGTGCTGATAAGCCTCACTTATCAAAAGAAAAAAAGAAAAGAAAACAAATAAATATCAGGTACTCCTTTGAGATCTAGAGTAGAAATGTGGAAGGGAAGACCCAAGTGCATTGCTGGTATTAAGTAATATGCATTAGAAAAACAAAATAAAATTTTCTTGGTGACTTTTCACACTCTATGATTACTGGAGAAATACTCTGATAACAACATAAATTCTGATAAGCAGTCGTGACTCACTTACACTGAGAAGCCACTGTAAAATGGAATTTCAAAAGATGCATAAAATGAGCACAAAATAGTTGAGGTTGACTCATGCATGAACTCATTTTAAAGTAGACTTCAGAATAATGACAGATTTTGAGTAAAGTTCTTAGTTATGCCTTATTTCTAAGATATACTGAAGTGAATCCGACTTTACTCTTTATCTAATATTTAGCTCATGCACACACTTACACTCCATATGAATGATGAAAATTATTGTGGTGATAAATGTTGTTTTAGATGAACAGTCTATGTGTCAGATTGCATAAATTATAAGGACAAGTTCTGATGGAAGTTCTGATGATTAAGTTCTGATGAAACCATATCAGTATTTATGTGAAGAATTACAGGGATAAAGATTCACTTTTTGAGTTAAGGAGCCATATCCTGATGACTTTTAAATCCTAATAATAATCAAGTTTTGATGCTGACATGGCAGTATTTATTTACTTGGTTTATTTTTGGTCATTACCTGAACGATAATATTTTTACAGAATATTGGTTAATGTGAGATAAAACAGTCATAATAATTATGGGTTAGTGGTTAGCGTGTATGTCTTGAAAAACTGCATGCACACAGTAATTATTATTATATCCTATGCCCATTAACTCTAGCTTTATATCTTTTACAAACTGTTATTATTACACATCAGTCTAGGGAGTCGAGGGGTCATTATTTTTACTTGTAATTTTTAACCAGTCTTCGCGTCTCTTAATATTCCATTGCCTATTTAAATGACTGAACATTCATCAGTAAAACCACATCTGTTCATTTCTCTCAAACAATGGCACATTTTAGTTGGTATTACTCTTATGGCACAAAAACTGTGACTATATTTCGAAATGGAATTCCGTCTTCATATTCTATCAACAACATTCCATTTGTCATCTGGATTCAACTTCCAGAGAACATTAAAAACGATCTGTTGTCTTTCCAAAGAGAAGCTCATCTTCGTATTCTTAAACAACAGGAGCAAATCATTCGTCTTGCTGTTCTCTTTATTGAAAGTAGGAAGAAGAATTAATTGTTATCCATCCGTTTCTCTTCACCGTCAGCTTTGTCAGTCTTCTTAGACTAGGACTAAGGCTGTTGATGTTAAGAATCATAGAATATGACTATCTTGTAATTTTTGCATGTAATTGCTAAATTTCATCAAATGTAATCATCTGATATATCAATGAAATTTTCTTTAATTGCAAGATTTATTCTTTGTTTCTCAAATTATGTGACTGTGCATGTTTAATTGCAATTTATTAATCTTTACATCATCGACTTTTAATTTTATTTTGTGATGAATGTTTTGATTAAATTATGTTAATTTGAGGAAACAACTGAGAAATAGGTTCCAATATCAGAACCTGTTGTTGTAGAAGCTGAGAAGGTTTCTTCTCAGAAAGATACTGTAACTGGGAGTTCTAGGCCCCTCAAAAGGCTTAGAAAGTTAAATTCTAATAATAAAGCTCCTACAGTGTCTCCACCGTTGAAGAAGTTAAAGAAACAGAGAGCTCACAGGGACATAGTTGAGTCAGATTCAGAGGATGTAGTGGAAGCAGCTAAGGAAGGGGATCAGGAATCTCTGATCTCAACAGAACCAATTGTTATTGAATCACTTCCTTCTGCACAACAAGAAACTGCTCAAGACAAAATTCCTACACCTACTATGTCACCTATAGTTGATCCAATACATACTGAAGAACCAGGTACAAGTGCTGAAATTGATATTCATAACTTGATTGTGCCTGAGGTTTTGTACTTGGAAGCTCCACCAATTCAACTCACTCCACCAACAACATCAATTTTGGATGTTGATCAGAACCTGGCTGCAGATCAGAATTTAGAGGATGATGTTGAAGCCTGTATAGCCTCATATACTGCTATTTTATCAGAGGGTGCTGATACTGCAGGATCTACAAGTTCTGATGCTGCCAATGAAGAAACTATTGGTAAAGCTGCTGCTAATTTAGATGCTGATGCAGCTGGTCCATCAGGACATGCACTTCAACAAACAGTTAATAAAGCTGATTTAGTCAAGAAGTTTGTTACAGGGGAAACACCAGTACCTTGAAGTGAAACTCCTAGAGGAAAGGAGTGGACTAAGGAATGAAACACAGTTAGTTTTGTTCCTTCTGAAAAGATTCTTGCTGAGCATCTGGCAAAAGCTGATGAAATGCTGTTAAATGATGATTTCAAGGCACAACTGAGAGTTACTGCATTGAGTACTAGACACCTTCAGGGTCAACACTCAACAACTCATGCCAAGGTGAATAAAATTCAAGAAACTTTGATCTAGCAAGATACGAATGTGAAACTTGAAAAGAACAGATTTTTCAAGCCAGCCTTTGACAGAATTGTCTACATTGAGAAAACTCGGGAGAAGCAACAAACTCAAATTGATGAAATTCTGAAGAATCAAGCTTCTCACCAAAATCAACTCAATGAGATCCAATCCTCAGTGGAATTGTTTGTCTCTCTTCTTTTACCTGCTGATGCCAAAAAAGGGGAGAAAGTGATTAAGTCCAAATGCAAATCTACTCAGACACTGAAGGGAAAGGATGATGGAAATGATGATCAGGGAAACTCTAACAAGGGTAGAGGTCAAGGTCAAGGAAAAGGATTTTCATCAAGTAAAGCTAGAATTACAAGTCAAGGAACAAGTTCTGATACTGGGAGAAGAATAAGTTCTGATACTGGTAAAAGGATAAGTTCTGGTGAACATCTGGAACTTGATGAAGAAATTTCAAAGCAGTTATTTCTTAAAGAAAATCCAGGAATGAACTTTGAGAGTCTTAAGGAAGAAGAAGCTAGACTCAAAGTAGAAGGTGTCAAGACAAAATCTAAAGCTTCTGTTGTTGAAAAGAAATTTCCAAAGACTAAGGGTATTGTGATAAAGGAAAGAACAAGTTCTGAGGCAACCAAAGCCAAATCACATGTGGAAATTGATCCAAGGTCCAAGGGCAAAGAAAACGTTGATGAACCTGTAAAGGTTTATATGCCAGTCATGGATGAAGAAATAACTGATGATGAAGAAGATGCTAATCTTACTCTGATGCAAAAGAAGATTTTTCAAACAACCTCTGACATGGCTCATGTTGTTCAGAGTCAAGATGTAGTAAGTTCTGATATGACAGAGAAGCAAGCAACCTCTGACATAGCTCAAGTTGGCTTGATATCAGAAGATAAGGAAAAGGAAACCTCTGACATTGCTCATGTTAAACCTTCAAAGATACTCCTACAAGGATTCACCAAAGCTAAATAGGCTCAACCTTTGAATACTGCAACAAGTGGTTTTGAAGCAAAAGTTGTTACAGGAAAGGAAGCAAGAGATAAATCTAGATTGGGTAGTTCTGATGAAAGAAGAGTACATAACACTACCAATGATCCAACTTCCTTATGTGAACCAGGTGTTGGAGCAACTCCTGAAAGATTGAATCGACTTGAATCTGTACAAATGGTTTACCATGCCTTTTTAAAAGAACATATCTTGTTATATTTTATGACAGATGGAAAGGTATACCAGATTAGGCAGAATGCTATATCACTGAAGTATTTTGAGGAACTGGAACATGTTCTATTTCTACTTCAAGTAAAAGACAGATTAACAGATAGTGTTGCAGGTTATTTAAAATCTCAAATTCAAAGACACAAGAAGATTTATTCTGTAAAGTCTGACAGCACATACTGTCCCAAGTACAGAGATCACAAAGGTGATATTGTCAAAATGAAGCCTAACTCTACTAAGATTATAACTACTTTTCTGGGTTATAAGGCTGTGGAATTCAATCTAGAGTCTGACAAGGCATATCTGATCAGACTAGATCAGGAGATAAGAAAAGCTAAGATAAATGATCTCAGAGCAGCTATTTTTCAAATAGGTGAAGATACAGCTGAATTGATAAATGCTAAAAGGAGGATGGTCAATGAACTTGAATATGCTGAGAGATGTTTGTTGAAGAACTATCTCAGAACAACTCCTGATATCAAAGAGATCAGAAATTGAAGCCAAGTCAAAGATCTACAACTGCTTAAATTCTGAAGTGTATACAGACTGAAACTGTTATCATACCTTAAGATGGTAAAGCTGAAACGACTGTAAGTTGTAGTTATCTAGTCAAATTCTCATGCATTTGTACTTAATGTTTTTGACATCATCAAATATCTATTGAACTTGTATATTATGCTAATTTACAAGTTGGGGGAGATTGTTAGATATATTTGATAATGTCATGTGTAATATGATTTGTGTTTAGTTTTCAGATCTTACCTAACAGGACAAATCAATACTTAATTGGAAATCAACACTTAAACTGAAGACAAAACTTAAGTTATCAGAACTTAAGTTATCAGAAGATATTTATTAGGAGATAATATCAAGACTTAAGATGACTTTCAGATAAGGCAGGCGGCTGATTGAAAGGAAAGAAGATCGAGACTAAGACAGAAAGAATATGCATGAAGAAAGAATTCTATGAAGAATAGAATACTTGGAAGAAAAGATAACTAGTTGATATATTTTAGGAAGCAGAATTAGATTCTATATCAATTAGAATTTATCTTATAACTGTGTAGTATATAAACACATGCATAGGGTTTACACTATAAGTGTTATCATTATCGAAGTTATTTTTCTTTGTAACCCTAGCAGCTCTCGTGATAATTTGTTCATCACTGAGAGATGACAGTTCCATATTGTAACAGAGTTTATTGTGTTGAATAAAATATGTTTTCTGTTACTTGAGTTCTTATATTCGATTTGATTGTAGTAAACACTGTATTTAACCCTCCTCAACAGTGTGTGTGACCTAACAGAATTTTTGGTGAATTATCTGATGATTGTTAATAATATTTGGATGTTTGTATATAATAAAATGCGAGTATGTTAATTTTAATATGTCCATAATAAAATATAGATAATTAAGGTATTTTTCTGGTAATTTATGGAGTGTTATATGATTTTATAATGATTTATAAATTTATTAATTATTTTCTGAATAATTATAAAATTATTTTATAAAGCCGGGAATCGTCCGACTTCAACCGTTTTTACGTTTTTACAACCCGAAACTCTTCCGAAAACTCCTTCCTAACCTAATCTGGTAATTCCAGACATTTTCCGTGTTTTGACTTTTTCGATCCGGATTACGGTTTGACCCGTGAGCGACCCGACGCAAAATTTTCGATACGATAATCATTTCGGTGAATCAACAAAAACTGTATTGTCACGCCCCCAACTCGATAATAATATACAAATTATTACAATAATTAGAAAAAGATAGTAAACACAACCGAATCCAAGATCTTACAGTTCAGGGTTTGGAACAGCCCAACACTATTAACTATTACAATCTGGTTTTTAATATCGAGTCCTCACACAAACTATTTCTTATTCTACCTGAGCTCGAACATACGCATCGGAATCACAAGTCTTACGTGCTGTCTGCTGGAATCTAACCATAGCTGCTAGCTGTAATATCAGGGTGAAATGAAGTAGTGAGCCAAATGCTCAACAAGTGCTATACAATAAAACAAGCTAAAAGAATAACAATGGAAAGATAGAGCTAATAATTACAAGAGATAGACTGTTGGGTGACGGTATCATTTGTTTGTATTAAAACATTTCCAAAAATCATTTCTTAATCAAAAAAACCATTTTATGACACTACGGATTATAGCCGGTGATCAGCCACGAAGTAATCCCGAACCTCGCTGGGTTCTAAAACATTAATGGGATCCCTAGGCAACTTTTAAGCCTACCATTTAAGTGCAGAAAGGACTTGCGTCTCAGTCCAGATCCACTATTTAAAGAAAACATTTGTCCCCCTTTGGGACAGAAAATCCAAATTTTTGATCATTTCAAAAATGGATGCTGATTGACAATTAATTTCTTAAATAGTAAATATCTTTATCAAGGGTTATAAATCCACTATGAAACACTGAGAATATATCCACTAGGGCCATGATCCACTAGTCTTTACTCTATCAGGGTAATTGAAAGGTTTCTATTTACAAGGACTTTGACAAGGATATTTAGTAAGGCTATCAGATAATATGAAAGAGTAATGCCAGAGTAGGCTTAAAGCAATGGTTTCAAATAAGGTATAGGTATTAAAATATCAAGAAGATAAGCATCACTGGTTCCAGGTATAGTATAGGTATTAAATACAAATAAAGTGATCATCAGCTCAAGGTATAACAGGGTATCACGCTTAGGGTAAGGATAGGGTTATCAAACAATCATTAAGAAATCTTTAAGGAATGACTAGCTTTTAGGCTTCAAGCTAAGGTTACTGATTATAACTTACACATGGTTTAATATCACAATTACTTTGGTATACTAGCAGAATATGACTTTTTGATCTACTTGCATAACAATCTTCAAATAAGGTAAAATTACTTGCAATAGACACTTGAGGGCTCATGGTATAATACGAAGATAGATTTGAAAACCACTTGGTTCATGTATATCAAGGTAAATCAGAATACTCGCATCATATATAGGCACTAGTTATCACACACTTGCAGTGTAAACGAGAAGAAAAGCAGGTTGAATCACTTGCCTTGAAAAAGGTTGGACTGGACTGGCAGGTAGGAGCAACTGGAAGCTTTACTCGACCTTTATGGCAAGTTTACCCTCGTCTCTAGATCCTACACAAATAATAATAACCTCATTATAATTTATTCTCACCAACTCAACCTATTTGCAAACCGAAATTAAACACAATGGCACTTAGGCCTATATACACGCAATTTATAATCGCCTTATAACATAATAGTACACATAGCCACATATGCTCACATACCATATTTAAATACCAAATAATTTCACACATGCCATTTTGCAACACTAGGCTTGGATGATCTCGCTCCACATACATAAGTCACTTGGTCGCTAAACTAGACAAAATTTCCAAATTTTGGCTTCCTACTCGAAGTTCCTTTACTAAACCATCCAATTCCTATTGACCCTCACTTGGGATTTTCACTCTACTGACTTTATGCTATCTTGAAACTATGGTGGTCAACCTAGGCCTCACTCATAGGTGCTCTAAAACTATGTGGTAAGTGGAGGTGCTTATTATGGTAAATTTCAGAATGACCTCTAAGGTTTCTTTGGTGCGTTTGGCACTCTTACACTACAAGTTTTCCTTCAAAACTTCTATACTAGACTCTTCTGTTCATAAGGAAACTCCCAAACTTGATGTGGCTCAAGGGCCTAGTTTGGGCCTCCATAGGCCTAAGCTTAAAGTCCATGACTCCCCTATTTTTCTGGGCACAAAAGGGTCTTGATTTGAACTAACTTATGACACATGGTTCTAACTTAAATCCTATGAAATATGGCTGGAAAAACTTCTCTGACACTCCCTCTAACTAAGGCCCAAAATGGCCTAATGAGGGCCTACCTATGACATGGTCAAAACTTCCCATTTCTAAGTTGCAACAAAACTGTCCCCTACTGGACATATTTGGTGTTTCCACTCGTGCACCTAACCAAACGTCTTACAAACCTCCAAAAAACACCTAAAAACTATTGTATACTCCTAGTTCTAGCTTCTGGTGGCTTGGGCCTCAAAGTGCACAACAATGACAAGGTCAAATCTCACTGTAAACCTCAGGGTACCAAACTGATTTTTTGCAGAAACTAATACTCTCCTTTTACCAAGGTTCTTACTTAACAAACCCAACCAACAACAACCAAAAACCCAAACCAAATATTAACTAAGGTGTTCTACTGAACTAACTCCCTTACACTCAAAATAAGCTTGGTGGAGATCATCCTTACCTAAGGTGCAACATAGCAAAATAAAAGTTAACACATTACACAAATTACAAGTCATCAAGTTTTTGAAAATGACAAGTTATATATTCTTTATAAATGTATACGAATTAAAATCACATCACAAGGAGCACAAATCAAGATTAATATCTTAACCATACTAAAATTAAGGCTTACTAACAAAATCAATCCAAATGATCAAAAACTTTCGAAATACATGAGTGGTTTACATGTATGCATGCCTTCGAATATTCAAACCAAAACAATATGGTTTTCAAAATAAATTTTACCATGAAATCAACATGCAAGCCTAGCATAAACTATAACTAAATGATCACTTAGCATGCAAAGGGTTTTATCAAGTTTTTTCTACAAAATTCATGTTATCACCACCAAAAACACATAAAAATGAAACAAGGCAACAAAACAACCTCAAGAACCATTCATTCGGCTCCCTCAAGGTCATGGCCGAATGAAATGGAAGGGAAATGACCATTTAAAATCAAGAGCCTCATTCTCATGACTTGAAATTTCACCATTCCTTGTAGTTATCTTAAAATACAACCTTAAATCCATGAAAATCAAGATTTACTTTGAGTTCCAACTAAAACTTTGTCATGCAAACTCAAAACTTAAACTTTTCACTCAAAACTCTTTGGATTATATATGATCAAGATATAGGAAGTAACATGTACTTGAATGAGAGATAGAAGCTTGAATGGAAAATGAAAGAAAAGAGGGGGGTGGGGCTCGGCCAAAAGAGCCGAGAGGGAGGAGGGCCGAGAGGGGAGGGAGGAGAATGGAGGGGGGATGTGGAATGGTGGAGTGAAAGTGGGGTGATCATCATATTTGTTTGGTTTTTATGCTTTTGATTTGACCATAAGTGAGTGGATTAAATAAATGACAAGAGTAACCTTCTAGCTAAAGTTAGGTAGATTTGCATGCAAGGACAAAGTGATAATTTGGCTAGTAGAATGAAAGTGAGTAGGGTTGGAAATGCCTTCCTTGCCCCTTAGTTGAATGGGAGAGTATTTGCATGCAAGGGTAACCATATAATTTGTTAATTACTAAGAAACTAATTTTCAAAGATTTATTTTTATAAAATAAAATAAAAGTTCAAAAATTATAAAATTTATACCATAAAATAACTTGGATTTTTAGAAATTTTATGAGATCACTTTTGAAATTTGTGAATGAAATAATTTTAAAAGATAATTTTCCCATGGTAAAGAATATTCCTTATAAATCAAAAATAAGGGCAATTAATAAAACTCTTACTTTGAAAAATTTATATTCTACATAAAGCAATTTATAATGCAGAAATTTCCATTCACACAAACGTACAATCATTAAGTATATTTATAATCGGCTCTAATATTATACAAAGTTCACAAATAATATTTCACAAAATACTGGTCGTAACACGTATTCTCGAAAGACGGGATATTATTTCATTATTTCCGTATAAAGTGTTTTATAAAAAGCCCGGTTGGGATAATTATCCAAAACTGATATCAAATCGGATCGTTATTGTAGTTACTTAGCGGCTAAGCAACTAATTTAACGATCCAAAATGATCCAGAATGAACCAATATTCCGTAAATATAAAAAGCATATTTCTTGTTTCAGTTTATTCCTTTATTCATTTACAACCAGTAAAAATATAGTAATTACAGAGAAAAACCCTAGAAACCGATACGTTCTTGAGAATCAAACGCACGAACGAAGGCGTTATCGAACTCCGATTCGGGTGTGCAATATATCAAATCGAAGCTCTCGAAAAACTCTTTCTGAATCAATCAACTATTTTCGTGCAGATATCAAGGTATTTTCTTATTTTCTTATTTTATTTTTGAATTAATTTAAGATTAAATTATGAAAATTTGTTCTTGATGTTCTTGATATGATTTGGTAATTCCATCGTGTAGATAATCTTTTTCTGGTCAATTTGGTATATTATACTTCAAAAATAGAGTTCAATAACACATAGTAATTAAGGTTTGATTTTCTGAAAATTCTTTGAAGAATGTTCTTGGTGTTCTTAAGGATCAAACGATCATTTGAAGGTGATCAAGATTTCAGAATTCGAAGTATGAGTAACCAAAATGTTCAGATTTTCATGCTATTTCTGTTTATGCCATCAAATAATTTGAATGATTGGTAAATTTATAAACCCGATTTTAGGGTTCATGTTCAGATTTGGGGATTTCTATTTGAATGATTTTTGGTTCAAACTGATGTTAGATATAGCTTTAAGTAGTTGTTTATAATCGTTTTAAGTATCAAATTGATATGATTCATTGCTGGGTTGATGGGTCGAGTTAAGGTAGTTTTCTGAATTTTATTTGAAATTTCTGGTTTAATCTCAAATTGTTTGGTCGTTGTGATAACGTGATAAGATTCTAAGTGTTTTAAGCTTCATTTTCATGGGTAAATCATTGTTTTCGGTTGAGAATTGACCAAGTTGGTGTTTTCGCCGGAAGTTACCGAGTTCATGACGATGTTTGATCGTAAATCCGGTTGTAATGATCGTTTGTAAGTGATGTTGTTGAATTCGAGTTCCTGGCTACCTGTTCAATCGATTTGGAACGAAAATTCATGCAGAGGGCCATGTTTTCGGGCTCGTCGGATATCACCGGACTCAGCCGGAATCTGGAGAAATTCCAGAAACCGGCGAGTTGCTAGTCGTCTTTTCCGCAAGTCCGGCGGCTACGCTGCCTGCTGCAACTGCAGTTTGATCCGTTTTTCTGATTTAGCCACTCTATTTTCTTGTTTCTGAAACTGATTTCTTAAAATTATAATTTCTTTTTATAATTATTTTCAGAAAATGTTTTTATACATTTTAAATTCCCAAAAATCAATAGTTTTAATTCTAAAAGCTATTATTTCGAAATTAAATCCTAATTATTCAATTAATTAATTTTAAGTGATAATTAATTATTTAATTAATCAATTAATTTAATTATTAATTGGTTAATTGATTTAATTAATTATTAATTAATCTTAATTGATTTAATAATTGGATTTAATTATTTATTTTTTATTTAGAAATTCCGAAAAATAGTTTCGAGCTTTAAAATATTATTTTAAATTATCTTCAAGGCTTGATAATTATTATAAAATTATTTTAAAGTCATATTTGGGTATTCGAACCGTATTATTTAATTATAAAATGATTCAGAGACCCGTTTTAATTCCGAAAAATCTTCAAAAATTCATAATAAATAAACCGTTCGTCCGTTTAATACGAAACGAATGCCTCTAGACTCCGAAAAATATTTTACTTCTATTAAAAATATTTTTGAGACCTAAATTCCTTTCTATCTGAAGGACGTTTGTTTTATGGATCATTCTGAGTCAACAATTGATCAATAAAATATTCTTTTTGACCCGATTTCATTCCAAATGTATTAAGACCTATCTTTTGTCAATTCAACTTATGTGCTACATGAATTATGTGATTATGTGTTAGATGATTACATGCCCTATGTGTACGTGTTATGTGGATAATGAGTCTGCGTGTCTTTTAAAATTATCTGATTGGGATGTGATCTTTATCTGTTATTATCGGGCGGGTAGATAATAAGAATAAACGTATAGACTAGACAATTATATATATAGTCAGTTCATTGAATAGTATTATTTATGATAGATGCACATAGTTCGAGGCATTCAAAACCACATAGAAATTGTAGAAATAAAGCATGATAGCGTGTAGTAATGAAACGAGTGGATTCGGAATAAAGATAAACCTAAGAGAGTAAAAGATAAGAAAGGTCAAGTAGCCTGTCAAGGGTAATACAGATGCGACAGGACTGAGTGATATGGCAACTAGTTAAAGATTAGAGGATTATCAATTGAGGCAAGTATTCCTAACCTTTCTCCTAAAATACTACAAATATTTATTCGTTTCTATTCTAAGTTCAATATAGTTAAATGTTTTTATATTTCGCTATAATTACTCTTATTTATGCAAGTGCCTTTTTGATCTTATTCCTTGATTATCGATTGATCTCTTGAGCAAGTACCCATTCGTTCGGGTTATTTGCGAACCCTGATTTGGAATGTTTTGAAATCAAAATAATTTGATATCAAAATACTTTATGGGCTGGACGGTTATTATGAGGACTAGTGATGAGCGGGATCCTATTGGTCGGGGATGGACCGGACCCTTAGGCCATAGTTGCCTGGGTACCCCATATGTTGGTTGGGTCTATGCAGTTGGGTATAGATCCGCACTATCTCCTGACTAATCAGCAGGTTATAGTGCATATGTTGGTTTCTAGTGTCCAGTCTAATTTATTGTTGATCGCCATTAACGGTATTCCTTCCTGAATAGTTCATAATTACAAATCAAACAAAGATTTGATTCAAAAGGATGAGATATTGAAACGATCACTGTTCTTTTACAGAGAAATGTGACTTATGATTAAAGGCTAATGAGGGCTGCTGTTTTGTTCGCTCAACTATTTAAATATGTAAAAACGTTTTTAAAATCATTCAACAATCGTTTCCAGTAGTTTTCTGATCTGATACCTGGAAACCATTTATGATACTTGCTGGGCATTTTTGGCTCACTCTTGCTTTGTGAACTCTTATTTCTTTCAGTATCAAATAAGGCAAAGTGAATAGCTTCTAATAGACAACAAAAATGGTGAGATTCCAGCTGAAGAAATTTGGAGATGTCAGAGTGATCAATACAAGGAAATTAGTAATGAGGTAATGAAATTGTATTTAGACAATGTAAATTTTAGAAGGTTAGATTCTTGTTTCATACTATAACCTGTAAGAGATCCTGAATATGAGGGGTTATCTGTATATTTATTTTAATATACATGTTTTTATTATTATTTAAAGTTATGTAGTGACACCCAATCCTGACCCCGAATTTGGGGGGTGTTACAGATATGGTCTTGATAAGTGCAGTTATGTGGAAGGAGAAGCCCCAAAAGGGCAGGTGAGGTGCTGGAAGTACCCCGGTAGCTGGCCAGGCTAACAGGGTACGGGTGTAGATGCTCCTGCTTACCTCTTGCAACAGAATCAATATTTGATAAGGACTGAACCTCCTGAAATTAAGAAGGACAGATTAGCAATTAAGAAATGGATTCTAGGGGCATGTGGCATTATTATACATGGACTATGTAGAATGGTTATCAATGTGCATTTCTAGGCATCCCCCTAGAATCCATTTCTTAATTGCTAATCTGTCCTTCTTAATTTCAGGAGGTTCAGTCCTTATCAAATATTGATTCTGTTGCAAGAGGTAAGCAGGAGCATCTACACCCGTACCCTGTTAGCCTGGCCAGCTACCGGGGTACTTCCAGCACCTCACCTGCCCTTTTGGGGCTTCTCCTTCCACATAACTGCACTTATCAAGACCATATCTGTAACACCCCCCAAATTCGGGGTCAGGATTGGGTGTCACTACATAACTTTAAATAATAATAAAAACATGTATATTAAAATAAATATACAGATAACCCCTCATATTCAGGATCTCTTACAGGTTATAGTATGAAACAAGAATCTAACCTTCTAAAATTTACATTGTCTAAATACAATTTCATTACCTCATTACTAATTTCCTTGTATTGATCACTCTGACATCTCCAAATTTCTTCAGCTGGAATCTCACCATTTTTGTTGTCTATTAGAAGCTATTCACTTTGCCTTATTTGATACTGAAAGAAATAAGAGTTCACAAAGCAAGAGTGAGCCAAAAATGCCCAGCAAGTATCATAAATGGTTTCCAGGTATCAGATCAGAAAACTACTGGAAACGATTGTTGAATGATTTTAAAAACGTTTTTACATATTTAAATAGTTGAGCGAACAAAACAGCAGCCCTCATTAGCCTTTAATCATAAGTCACATTTCTCTGTAAAAGAACAGTGATCGTTTCAATATCTCATCCTTTTGAATCAAATCTTTGTTTGATTTGTAATTATGAACTATTCAGGAAGGAATACCGTTAATGGCGATCAACAATAAATTAGACTGGACACTAGAAACCAACATATGCACTATAACCTGCTGATTAGTCAGGAGATAGTGCGGATCTATACCCAACTGCATAGACCCAACCAACATATGGGGTACCCAGGCAACTATGGCCTAAGGGTCCGGTCCATCCCCGACCAATAGGATCCCGCTCATCACTAGTCCTCATAATAACCGTCCAGCCCATAAAGTATTTTGATATCAAATTATTTTGATTTCAAAACATTCCAAATCAGGGTTCGCAAATAACCCGAACGAATGGGTACTTGCTCAAGAGATCAATCGATAATCAAGGAATAAGATCAAAAAGGCACTTGCATAAATAAGAGTAATTATAGCGAAATATAAAAACATTTAACTATATTGAACTTAGAATAGAAACGAATAAATATTTGTAGTATTTTAGGAGAAAGGTTAGGAATACTTGCCTCAATTGATAATCCTCTAATCTTTAACTAGTTGCCATATCACTCAGTCCTGTCGCATCTGTATTACCCTTGACAGGCTACTTGACCTTTCTTATCTTTTACTCCCTTAGGTTTATCTTTATTCCGAATCCACTCGTTTCATTACTACACGCTATCATGCTTTATTTCTACAATTTCTATGTGGTTTTGAATGCCTCGAACTATGTGCATCTATCATAAATAATACTATTCAATGAACTGACTATATATATAATTGTCTAGTCTATACGTTTATTCTTATTATCTACCCGCCCGATAATAACAGATAAAGATCACATCCCAATCAGATAATTTTAAAAGACACGCAGACTCATTATCCACATAACACGTACACATAGGGCATGTAATCATCTAACACATAATCACATAATTCATGTAGCACATAAGTTGAATTGACAAAAGATAGGTCTTAATACATTTGGAATGAAATCGGGTCAAAAAGAATATTTTATTGATCAATTGTTGACTCAGAATGATCCATAAAACAAACGTCCTTCAGATAGAAAGGAATTTAGGTCTCAAAAATATTTTTAATAGAAGTAAAATATTTTTCGGAGTCTAGAGGCATTCGTTTCGTATTAAACGGACGAACGGTTTATTTATTATGAATTTTTGAAGATTTTTCGGAATTAAAACGGGTCTCTGAATCATTTTATAATTAAATAATACGGTTCGAATACCCAAATATGACTTTAAAATAATTTTATAATAATTATCAAGCCTTGAAGATAATTTAAAATAATATTTTAAAGCTCGAAACTATTTTTCGGAATTTCTAAATAAAAAATAAATAATTAAATCCAATTATTAAATCAATTAAGATTAATTAATAATTAATTAAATCAATTAACCAATTAATAATTAAATTAATTGATTAATTAAATAATTAATTATCACTTAAAATTAATTAATTGAATAATTAGGATTTAATTTCGAAATAATAGCTTTTAGAATTAAAACTATTGATTTTTGGGAATTTAAAATGTATAAAAACATTTTCTGAAAATAATTATAAAAAGAAATTATAATTTTAAGAAATCAGTTTCAGAAACAAGAAAATAGAGTGGCTAAATCAGAAAAACGGATCAAACTGCAGTTGCAGCAGGCAACGTAGCCGCCGGACTTGCGGAAAAGACGACTAGCAACTCGCCGGTTTCTGGAATTTCTCCAGATTCCGGCTGAGTCCGGTGATATCCGACGAGCCCGAAAACATGGCCCTCTGCATGAATTTTCGTTCCAAATCGATTGAACAGGTAGCCAGGAACTCGAATTCAACTCGAACTCGAACTGATGTACTCGTCCCAGGTTATTGTTCCCTCCGCCTCCCATGCCCAGAAACCTTGCAAACTCAGTCCCAATAATGCCACATCTCTCCACCTACTGCAGCAGGACAAGGTGAAGCTGCAGGAGGGAACAATAACCTGGGACGAGTACATCAGTTCTTACACCCGAAAATTAAAGGTAAAATCAGTTATTCCGGTGACATTTACTCGGGGTGTTTTACAAAAATACTCTCACAATATTTGGTGCTAGAAGGAGGGGATCATCACGTTCTTTAGAGATAAGAGATGCTCGACTATAGTCGTACCTCAAAGAATAATTTTGGTAATATTAAAATGAGCCTGAGAGCGATAACTCAGGCGGGGATTTTGTGAATCGAGCCCATATATGAGAAGGAGAATCAGTCTCTCAAGAAATGATGCCTAAAAAGGTGAGGAATTGAAGGAGATATCATGGCTCACCAGACAAAATAGGTAAAAAAAGCGTAAAAGTGAATATATGGCTTCGGTGTGCATGGGTTACGGTCTTGGTGAAAAAGAACTAAGAAAAATGGCCATAAAGGAGGATTATTTAAGTTGATTTTGACTTGGAACAGGTGGAAAGTAGGTCCATAATGGCTTCAGGCACGAAGCCATACCCTCATCCACTGATGAAAAAAATGTCATTTAGATAGGTCAATATGGGGTTTAGGTGCGAAGGCGTACCTTCATCTGCTGATGGATGTAAAGGCCATCTTGGTAGGTCAATGTGGGCTTCAGGCACAAAGTTGAACCCCAAGCTACCGATGAAGGTAATGGTCATCAGGATAGGAACATATGAGCTTCTAGCACGAAACCAATATTGACCTACATTCGCTGACAAATGTAAGGGCCATTTGGAAAGTTTTTAGGAGAAGGGTGCTGGAGTTTGTGGCAAGAAGAACCTCATTCTGAAGGTTACCCATGGTAGAAAGTTCCCAAAATACAAGGAAGAACCTCATCTTGGAAGTTCAAGTTCTTAGAGGTTAAGAACTATTAAAGTTCTTATAGTGGAAATTATGGAACAAATCTCTGGTTCACATAATGCTTTAGTTCATATGGGGAGTAAGAAGCTGAAGCTAAATGTGCGAATCCCATGATTGGTAAATGAAGCTGAATCCGATATGCGAATCCCCTGATTGGTTAACGTAGGTGAAGCCAAGGATGAGAACCTCCTAGGTAATGAGATGAATGATGACCTGGAAAAATATGAGGTGTGAACTTTTTAATTGGCGAATGCAGCTGAAGCCGAGGATTTGAACCTCCTGGTTAATGAACATTATATAAATTTGGATGCTAGCAAAGAGGTTCATATGAAGATATAAACGTCCTGGGAAAAGAGGCACCGAAGGACCTAGAAATACATAAGGGTTTGGACCTCTCGAAGGATAAGGTTCATGTAAAATAACCCCAAGGTCAAGAAGCTCCATCTATTAGAAACATCGAATGAGGTTCTCATACAGGGAGGTTCGACGATGGTCACCTGAACGAGAAGATTCGATCATGTCTCATTCTAACAGCTAGTAAGGAGACGATGAGGCCAATAATGAAACCTCAAATCGAATGAATTTTGATTTGTCTATCGTGGAATTAATGGAAGCAAATTCAAAAAATGTAGTTATTGTGTTTAAAATCTCAAATATGCTCGATTTAAGGCCCATAGGGAGTTTGAGCTTGTTTGGCATTAAGTAGGAATAATTATGGTATGGGTTAATATTATAAAAACATGTATTTCATATATTTTTAGGGTCTGTGAGAACCCGAGATCCATAAAGTGGGATTCCACTAGCTGTGTGAACCTAGGGATTCTTATACAAAGCTGGAGCTCCTTTGTACAGGGCTTGTTGGTAGTGAATATGGTTATGGAAGCTTTAAAAGGGTCATAAAAGTGCTAGAAGTACCTTGGTAGTTAATTAGGTTGGTAAGGTACAGGTACAGGTGCTCGTGCGTGGTTAACTTTACCCGATGAGCTATTGTTAACAACATCACCAATAAAGGTTTTTAAGGCACCTCACCCCAAAAAAATAGGCATGCAAATGAGGTTCTTGTTTCCAGATATTTGCGAAACTTCGAAGGTCATCAAGTCAGATGCCTTTACCAGATTAAGGAAGAAGCCTACTACCGGAAGGTTCACTGGTGGAACCTCATCACAGGTTTAGGTACATGCAAGTACTCCGAAAACTGGGCGCCAGGAGGTTCATGCAATCATGAGTAGGAAAAGAAGACTCGAAGGCACTTTGATAGCAAGGTTAGAGCTCCCCATTTGAAGGTTCATTGGCATTAAGGATGGAAAATTCCATGCTACGTGAAGTGTCAAGGCAGGGAAGCTCCTTTTCCATATTCATGGCATAAATAGGGAAGGTTCGAGGTATATTTTTTTTATTCTTGAACTCACCCCTCACCTTAATATGATAAATGTATGTGAGATTCTTTTCTCTAATCTAATATATGAATTTAGTTTACATGTTGGATGATTTGATAATGTTCTTAATTGGTTGAAAGAATACATAGGAATATTTAATATGCTTATAGTTGATTAGGCTTCACAAGCATAAGTTACTTAAAATTGATTTAAGTAATTTGCTACTTGATATCCTCTACATGGTTAAGGTTAAATATATGGTTCATACGTATTTTACATACTGGGGTACCGATGAACGCTTGAACCTTGTTCTTTACTATAAGTTTAAAATATATTAAGGAACTCGGGAGTAGTAGGTATATATATCACAGATACCTGTAACTTGAAAATAGCTAAATTTAAAAGAAATTTAAAATTTAGTTGGAACTGAAATGAATGGGTATGCTCAGATTTCTTTATAATTGGGCTATACATGAACCTAATACTATGATTATAGTGCATTTCATTTATGCTATGAGGTGTTCTATATGAAAAGGTCATTATTGTTTGCATGATCTACTCGGTACGTGGCATGTTAATATTTGCTAAGTTATAATGTTTATCCATGCATGAATGTGGGTATTAACTAGATTAAAGTTGATAAATGTACATATCTTTAATGGCATATTGTCTAGGATAAGTGTAAAAGGATATCATGATATTTGCTTTGTTGTATGCTACCTAAATAGTTGGGCAGGAATGCCAAAGATCCTAGAGAAAAATGTGCAGGTTCAGTTGCGCATGTGAAATCTTCATCATAGAAGGATCATTTAGAATAACAAGCAATTTACAGGTTTAAAGTAACTCTCGGTATCCCATGAGGTTCAGGTGAAGCTCTTATGAGCTTCACAGATTTATTTAAAGCTCACCGCAACTCCATAGGTTTAGATGAAGCTCACCCTAGCTTCACAGGTTGAGTTGAATCTCACCCTGAGCTTCACATGTTTAGCCGAAGCTCACCCCAGCTTCACAGGTTCAGTTGAAGCTCACCCCGAGCTTCACAAATTCAGCTGGAGCTGACCCCAGCTTCACAAGTTCAGTTGAAACTCACCCCAGCTTCACTGGTTCAGGTGAAGCTCACCCCAGCTTCACAGGTTTAGGTGAAGCTCACCCCAGCTTTACTGGTTCGGTTGTAGCTCACCCCAACTTCACAGGTTTAGGTGAAGCTCACCCTAGCTTCACAGGTTTAGTTAAAGCTCACCCGAGCTCATTAGTTCAGCCGAGGGTCACCCCACCTTCACATGTTTAGCTGAAGCTCACCCCATATTTATAGATTCAGCTAAAGCTCACACCAGCTTCACAGGTTTAGGTGAAGCTCACCCCAACTTTACAGGTTCAGCGGAATCTCACCCCAGCTTCACATGTTTAGTTGAAGCTCACCCGAGCTTCAAAAGTTTAACTGAGGCTCACCCATTCATCAGATGTTTAACTTGAGCTCACATGCACTTAATAGGTTCAATGATGTATAGTGGTAGATGCAGGTTCAGTCACCACTGTATTTGATGTGTAAAATATACCTTTAACTAACATCTTGCAGGTCCCCTAATATCAACCTAATGCTAACGGGTTTCATGATTATACTTATTAAAAAGCTTTGAATTTGAAGGTTCACTGATGCGAAGCTGAAGCTGACATTTTTAGTCAACATTTGAGCTTCTCAATACGCTTAAGGTTTGGGGTAAAGGAGGTTTACACATTCCATCAAAGGGAAGTCGAACGGCTCAGAGGTAATTTGGTTTCCCAATATTCGGTCATGGAGGAGCTTGAGTCATGGGAAGAAGGTGCTCATCTGAAGCTCACACAAAAGACATCTTTGACCTCTCAATAGAAAAACATGAACCTTAACTAGCACGACAAAAGCAAAGATAATTCATACTTTCATGCTTTTACATATTATGTATTATACTAATTTCTATGCATTCAAGGAATACACTTTTATTGATAAGTATAGGTCATTACTCGTAGCTGCCATGCCTAGGTTCAAGTTCAGATTTATTTCTACTAGATTCATGTATGCTCGGGGGGGGGGGGGTAGTACACGTATCTATCACCGGTAGTTAAATTCAATTAATATAGTTATATGGAATCAATGAGGTTATAGCTTTATATGAACACCTAATGCTTTTATGCCTCCATGTTTACCTCAAATACATGATTACTTGGTCTTAGTTATTCACCACAAGTTATTATATGTTAAAGAATTAAGGGTAGTGGGTATACGCACATCTATGACAATGGTGTTGTTAAAATGTCAAATTGCATTTTATGCATGGATTGGATTAGATGGGTTTTTATTGCTCATAATGGTTATACATCTATGTATATGATATTTGCGAATAGATTGTACTATGTTCGATAGGTTCGTATGCATACTCGTACCTCAGACATATGAAGCGCTGATGATTATATTTTAAATTGGATGGGAAGCGAATGTTAGCTTGGACTCACTTAGGACCCAAAATAAATTACACTAATTTTTGTGGTTCGGAGTTAAAGATAGCAACAAGTGTACCTTGGAAGATAGCAATGGGTGTAGCTAGGAATATAGCTATTGGCGCAACTTGGATGTGAAGATAGCTACGGGTGTAGCTTGATTTTGGAGATAGCCACTGTTAAGTGGCATTTATGACACTTTATTACGCTTCGTAAAGCTTTGAATTAGTGTTTTGTACTCAAGTTGTTAGTGTTTTTAATGTGTTTTCGTAGTGTTTTTGCATTTCAGGCATTTACCAGGTAACCAGGTGAATTAGCATGGTTTTAGTGCTAATTTGGTGTTAGAATGGTGTCCAAATTAAAAGCTCGTGAAAGACCAACTCAAATCAGCAAGAAAGGAAGAAGTCATGAAATTTCTCCAGAGGCACAGCGCGCCCGCGCTGAAGAAGCGCGCGGCCACGCCAGGAAGGTAGAATGTCAGTACGCCCGCACTGAAGAAGCACGTGGCCGCCCCAGGTCGAGAAAAGAAAATTTTGTTTCTATTCTGATTTTAATCCAGAAGACTTCTACTCTGCATGGGATGCTATATATACATAAATAAAGGTTGTTTTTATAAGGAGATGTACCAGAGCTAAGGAGAAGGCGTAATAAGACCGTAGGGCATTATTCAACCAAGGTGAAGAAGATAAAGTTTATTCTTGTGATTCGTTGTTTTAAGTTGTAACTTTAGATGCTAGTTTTCTTATTCTTGAACCTTTACTTTTATTTCATTCTTGGTTTTATTAAGTATAAAGACTACGTTTATTATACCATGCTTTCATCGGAACCCATGTTGATGATGAGTCCGATTATAGGCTAATCATTATCGTGGGGTTCTAACGGATTTATTTATGGATTTCTTTAGTTAATTTGTTTCGATGCCTTAGTGTGTGGTGATTATATGATAACTAGTTTTGGTTGCACTTATTAGTCTTATGAGCATCGCGAACTTATAAGATAGTGTGTTAATCTTTAATGAAATGAAAGTGAATTTAAGGGTTTAGAACTTGCAATGCTAGCATAGGTTCATGTATTTGATATGCATGATTCGTAGGTAATTTTAACCATCTTACTTTCCCTATGTAATCAAGATAGATAACTTGCGCATTAAACCGTTATGTTTTCAATTCTTATAGACATATAAGGACTAAGCATAATTGGTTTCTATTCAACTTCTATCTCTTTTGTGGATGCTTGGTAGTAGGGTATTCGTACAACGAAAGTTGGCGTTTACTAGTTTCGTGTTATCTGATTAGTGTCATCACCATTACATGCTAAGGTTAAGAACAAAAAGGCTATTGAATGAAGTAATTAACGAAGTTAGGATTCCATGTTTGTCAAGTATATTGATTCAACCATTCTTGTTCTCTTAACTATAATTGTTAGTTTAATTCTTAGTTATAAACAATCTTAACTTGTTATTTGTCTTAGCATTAAATAATAACCCTATTATTGTTGCATAGGTGCATATTCTTAAATTAACCAAGAGTCTCTGTGGGAACAGAATTTGATCTAAATCTTATACTACTTGTGAGCGTGTATACTTGCGTGTATTATTAGCGCGTGTTAATGTCCTAACAAGTTTTTTGGTGCCGCTGCCGGGGACTTCAGTGTTAATTTTTAGTTTATGTGTTTGTCATCATTGGTCATTAAAGTTCAGTGACTCGGACATTGTTACTTACTTAATTCCTTATCATGTTTCAGGTACTCTAGCGAGCGTGTATACATACGCGTTCTCGGTCTCGTAAGAGGACACTGGATCAAGCTGAGGAAGAAGTTGTAGTCGAGGAGAAAGTAGAAGAAGAAATCTCAGTTGAGAAGGAAGAAGAAGCTCTTGTTGCAATGGGAGAACCAGAAGCAAATCCAAAGGCTTTGATGGACTACTCTCAACCGAAGATCGATGATATTCAGTCTAGCATTGTTCGCCCAGCCATCTCGGCTAATACCTTTGAGATCAAGTCGAACACGATTCAGATGATACAGAACTCAGTTCAGTTTGGGGGTTCTCCGACAGAAGACCCCAATATTCACACCAGAGATTTCATCGAGATCTGCGACACTTTCATGTTCAATGGAATTTCGGAATATGCTATTAAATTGAGGCTTTTCCCATTATCTCTGCGGGATAAAGCTAAGTGCTAGTTACAGTCTCTATCACTAGGGTCTATCATCAAGTGGGAGGATCTTGCTCATAAATTCTTAACCAAATTCTTTCCTATGGCGAAGACCAATGCAATCAGAAACACACTTACTCAATTTGCTCAACAATCTGGAGAATCTTTATGGGAGGCTTGGGATCGATATAAGGAGATGCTTAGGAAGTGTCCTTATCATGAGATGCCTGATTGGATGATCATTAACTGTTTCTATAATGGTTTGGGTGTTACTTCTAGACCCATGCTTGATGTACCATCAGGAGGAGCCTTGTGGGCTAAAAGCTACGATGAAGCTTATGAATTGATTGAACTGATGGCTGCTAATGAATACCAGAATCCTACTCAGCGACTATCTCAGGGTAAGGTAGCAGGAATTCTGGAGTTGGATGCAGTTACTGCTATAGCTGCTCAACTTAAGGCTTTGACGATGAAGGTGGATTCTCAATCTAATTATGGAGTTAATCATATCACTAGTGTTTGTGAGCTTTGTGCTGGTGCCCGTGAGACTGATCAGTGTGCCATTTCTAGTGAATCAGCTCAGTTCATGAGCAACTTTCAGAGGTTCGTAGCAACTTGTACCAAGCACCTATCATCCTAAAAACCACAATCATCCTAACTTTAGCTGGAGCAATACTCAGAATATGGTTCAAAAGCCTTATCAGCAGTACCCAGCAAAGCAGTACAAACCCCCTGGGTTTCAGCAACCGCAATATACACCAAGGTAACAACTCCAGCTACAACAGGGCAATGAAAAATTTGAATTGGAGGAGTTGAGGCTCATGTGCAAGAGCCAAGCAGTTTCTATCAAGACCTTGGAAAATCAAATTGGGCAAATAGCCAATGCCTTGTTAAATCGTCAACCCGGTACACTTTCTAGTGACACTGAAATACCAGGAAATAGGGAAGCAAAGGAGCGGGTAAAGGCAATTACATTCAGGTCTGAGAAGGTTGCAAACCCTGAACATTCTCATGGTTCGGATGAAGAAGTTGTAGCTGAAGAAGAAGTACAGAAGGAAGCTGAAGTGGAACCAAGGAAGACTACTGTTGAACACACTCCTCCTGAGGGTAATATATGGAAGAAACAGACCTATCCTCCACCTCCCTTTCCTAAGAGGATGCAGAAGAAAAAGATGGATAAGCAGTTTGAGAAGTTTCTGGAGGTGTTCAAGACACTTCACATCAACATACCTTTCGCTGAAGCTCTTGAGCATATGCCTAGTTATGCGAACTTTATGAAAGGTATTCTCTCTCGGAAGGTGAAGGTTGATGACTTAGAGACATCTGCTCTCATAGAGGAGTGCAGTGCTGTGTTGCAACAGAAGTAGCCTCCGAAGCTTAAAGATCTTGGAAGCTACACTATTCCTTGCACCATTGGAAAAGTTCATTTGACAAATGCTTATGTGACTTGGGAGCTAGCATCAATTTGATGCCTTTGTCAATCTTCGAGAAGTTGGACTTACCGGATCCAAAGCCTACTTATATGACTTTGTAGTTGGCCGATTGTTCTATTACTTATCCACGAGGCATTGTTGAGGATGTTTTGGTCAAGGTGGATAAACTCGTCTTTCCTTTTAATTTTGTAATTCTTGATTTCGAGGAGGATAAGAAGATTCTCATTATCTTGGAAAGACCTTTCTTGGCTACTGGCCAAACCTTGATAGATGTGCAGAAAGGTAAGCTCACCATGCGAGTGTTGGATCAGGATGTAACTTTTAATGTGTTCCATTCCATGAAGTTCCCTACGAAAATGAGGAGTGCTTAAAGGTGGAGTTGGTCGATTCTGTGGTTACTTCAGAACTTGATCAATTACTAAGGTCTAATGCCTTAGAAAAAGCCTTGTTGGGGAATTATAATAACGAAGATGATGAAGGTGATAAGCAGTTATAATATCTGAATGCTTCTCCCTGGAAGAGGAAGATGGATATGCCTTTTGAATCTCTTGGAATGGAGGAGCTGAACAAATCTCTTAAGCGCCTCAAGCCATCTATTGAGGAAGCTCCTACACTTGAGCTTAAACCATTGCCTGAACGCTATGGTTATAGATGATGAGTTCACAAGGTACACTTGGGTGTATTTCTTGCACAAGAAGAATGAAACTGTATCTACTCTAACTGATCATGTCAGACAGCTGGATAAGTTGATCAAAGATTCTGTTAAAATTATAAGAAGTGATAATGGCATTGAGTTCAAAAATTCAATCATGGAAGAGTTCTGCAAAGTGCATGGAATCAAACAGGAATTTTCTGCACCTGGAACTCCACAGAAAAATGGAGTTGTAGAAAGAAAGAATAGGACTCTCATTGAAGTTGCACGAACTATGCTTGATGAAGCAAAGCTGCCAACCTACTTTTGGGCTGAAGTTGTGCAGACTGTTTATTTTACACAGAATGCTACACTCATAAACAAGCAAGGAAAAACATCATATGAGATGGTGAAGAAAAAGAAACCAAATCTGAAATACTTTCATGTATTTTGATGTAAGTGTTTTGTTCTTAAGACTCATCCTGAATAGCTGTCAAAATTTGATCTAAAAGCTGATGAAGGAATTTTCGTTAGATATCCACTTTCCACAAAAGCCTTCAGAGTCTACAATTTAAGAACAAAGGTGGTCATGGAATCTATCAATGTATCTTTTGATGATAAGAAGCTTACCGGACTTGAAGATTTCAATGATCACAATCAGCTGTGATTTGAAAATGAAGACTTAAATTTTGATTCTGTAAATTCTGATGACTTATACTCTGATCATGTAAGTACTGATGTTATTGAATCTGTGATAACAACTCCAAAGGAAAATGCACCTGTCCAGGGGGAGCAAGCTGAATATCCTACCACATCTCAAGACTCTCAAGAAACATCAGAACTTGTCACTGGCTCTTCAAGTTCTAATTCATCTAGTTTTGATGAGCCAAATTCTGATAATTCTGGAAACTCTGATACTTCAAATCCTGAAGGATCCAAGTCAAATTTTGAAGTCTCAGAGAGCATAACTACAGGAGGAATATCAGAAAATACTGATGGAGACAGCATGGATCATGGGGGAGGATCCAGTTCTAGAAGTCAACTTCAATCTGCAAGGAAGTGGACCAAATCACATACACCTGACTTAATAATTGAAGATCCTGAAGCAGGTGTCAGAACTAGAACTGCAACATCAAATGAATGTCTCTATCATTTTTTTCTATCTCAGATTGAACCAAAGAAAGTGGAAGAAGCTCTTGAAGATGCTGATTGGGTGCAAGCAATGCAGGAAGAGTTAAATGAATTTGAAATAAATAAAGTCTAGACCCTAGTGCCAAGACCAAAGAACAGATCAGTTGTTGGCATAAAGTGGGTATTCAGAAATAAAACTGACAGTGATGGCATAATTACAAGAAACAAAGCAAGGCTGGTTGCTAAAGGCTACTCTCAACAGGAGGGTATTGATTATGATGAAATATTTGCACCAGTTGTTAGATTAGAAGCCATAAGAATCTTTTTGGCTTATGCTGCTCACAGAAAGTTTAAAGTTTTTCAAATGGATGTAAAAAGTGCTTTTCTCAATGGAGAATTGGAAGAATAGGTGTATGTTGAACAACCTCCAAGCTTTGTAGATTCAAAATTTCCAAATCATGTCGACAGGCTTGACAAATCACTTTATGGCCTTAAGCAAGCTCCTAGAGCATGGTATGAGACTTTAGCTCAATTGATAAAATACTGTTCTACCTCAACCATGGAAAGGACCTACTTTTGGTAAAGATATATGTTGATGATATCATATTTGGTTCTACAAATGCCAAACTCTGTGAGAGGTTTACAAAGCTAATGCAGTCAAGATATCAAATGACTATGATGGGAGAACTCAGCTATTTTCTGGGACTTCAAGTCAAGAAAAATGAATAAGGTACTTTTATCAGTCAATCTAAGTACACCAGAAATTTACTAAAGAAATTTAGAATGCAAGATTGTTCAACTACATCCACTCCCATGGCCACTGCAACCAAGTTAGATAAAGATACTGGTTCATCAGTAGATATTACTACCTACAGAGGTATGATTGGCTCTTTACTCTATTTAACTACAAGTAGACCTGATATCATGTATGCTACCTATCTTTGTGCAAGATTTCAGGCTGATCCAAGAGAACCTCACTTAATAGCTGTGAAAAGAATTTTCAAGTACCTCAAGGGTACAGCTGATCTAGGATTGTGGTATCCTAGAAAATCAGATTTTAAGCTAATAGGTTACTCAGATGGAGATTTTGCAGGATGCAAAATAGACATGAAAAGCACTAGTGGAAGCTGCCAATTTCTTGGAGGCAGATTGGTTTCTTGGTTTAGCAAGAAACAGAATTCAATTTCCACATCAACTGCAGAAGTAGAATATATTGCTACAGGAAGCTGTTGTGCACAGATTCTTTGGATGAAGAATCAGTTACTGGATTATGGGTTAGAATTTTCAAAAATACCTATTTACTATGATAATCAAAGTGCAATTGCTATGGCAGGTATTCCAGTTCAACACTCAATGACAAAGCACATCACCATTAGGTACCATTTCATAAGGGAAAATGCGATGGAAGGTACAGTGGAATTGTATTTTGTTCCAACAGATCAACAACTAGCAGATATATTCATAAAACCACTATGTGAAGCTACCTTTACAAGACTGGTAAATGAACTTGGAATGGTTTCAGATTCTTTCTCTAAAGCTGCTTAGTTTTTGTTCTCATACATCAGACTATATGATCAGTGTTTACAGATTGTTTTATCTTCATATAATATGTGGTTAAATTGAAATTCATTAAACGCTGATTGTTATCTAATGTGGATCTTTATACTCTGATAAGTGTTTTGAATGTTCAGTGATAATTCAATCCAATAAGGATAACTGTGCTAGATGCCGACCTAGTAGTCTTTAACATACTAGAAATCCCATGTTTGAATTAGTTGTTTATCTGGAAACTCATTAACACAAGCAAATTCTGATATTGAGCTTAGTCAAGTTTACTTTGTGTATCTTATTACTAAGTCACAAACTAGATTCTTGTTTCTTATTTGTCAAATTCTGATGTCAGTAAATCTTAAGGATGAACTAAATGTTGATAAGCCTCACTTATCAAAAGAAAAGAAAAGAAAAGAAAAGTCAGGTACTCCTTTGAGATCTAGAGTAAATATGTGAAAGGGAAGACGCAAGTGCATTGCTGGTATTAAGTAATATGCATTAGAAAAGAAAATAATTTTTTCTTGGTGACTTTTCATATTCTCTGATTACTGGAGAAATACCCTGATATTAGCATAAATTATGATAAGCAGTTGTGACTCACTTACACTGGGAAGCCACTGTAAAAAGGAATTTCAAAAGATGCATAAAATGAGCACAAACAATTGAGGTGGACTCTTGCATAAATTTGTTCTATAGTGGACTTCATGATTGATGACAGATTTTAAGCACTTTTCTTAGTTATGCCTTATTTCTAAGATGTACTGAAGTTTATCAGACTTTAATCTTTATCTGATATTCTGCTGAATGCACGCACTATCACTCCATATGAATGATAAAAATTACTGTGGTGATTAAGTTGTTTTTGACAAACAGTTAAGTGCCATTTGCATAAATTCTGAGGACAAGTTCTGATGGAAGTTTTGATGATTAAACTTTGAAGAAAACAAGTCAGTATTTGTATGAAGAATCATAGAAAAAGATATTCACTTTTTGAGTTGATAAGCCATATTCTGATGATTGTTAAGTTCTGATAATAGTTAAGTTCTGATATTAAATCCTGATGGAATCCTTGATACTTACGTGGCATTATTCTTTACTTGACTTATTTGTGGTAAATACTGAAACTGTCATATTTAATCAGAATATATTTAGGTGAGATAAAAACTGTCATAATCATTAAGGGTTAGTGGTAAACGTGTTCGTCCTGAAAAACTGCATGTGTACGGTAATTATTGCTTATTTCCGGTGCCCATTAACTCCTGCTTTAACTTTTTACAGACTATTCACACGTTACTAGGTGTAAATAGTCTGACATGCTTCAAAAATATAACTGTTGAGTGGAGAGAGTATATATATGGGAGTTAAAAGATTTTCTAATCTTTTACTTACTTTTCTATTCTTAATCTCTTTTATTCTCTCTCTCTCTAATATCCTCTGAAGCGTTTTCTTACAGGACTTTTATCAAACACCTTGCAAACACTATCTTTCTCACTTAATTTCTTACAGAGATGGCACTAAAAGACTTGATCTTCAATGGAGCTAAGTTTGTTCCTAACAATTACTCGTCTATTTTTAGTAAGGATGAAGCTCCATCGGAACTTCACTTTATTCAGGATTTCCTTGCTAATTCTGATATTGGGTATGCTTTGACCCCGCCTGAAGCAATCTCTGGAACTCAAGTGCTGGAGTTTTGCAGAAGTGGAATCTATGATGATGGTGGTGCTCAAGGGTCCCCAAGTATAATCTTTTCAACAGGGGAGGATGAGCATGTAGTGACTCTGGCTACAGTACGCCAAGCACTGCACTTGCCTATGAACCGCGCTTATACAACTGTTGAGGAACCAATTCTTTAATATATGATGGGAAGTCTGGGGTATGAAAAGACATTGGCAAAGCTGGGTCAATTGAAGAGACCTTACATAAGGAGGGAATGGAGTTTCTTCTTTGACTGCATTACAAAGGCCTTCACCAACAAATGTTCTAATTTCGATGCAATCCCTATACTCAGTCAACAAATCGGGTATGCTCTCATTAATCAAACTGATTTTGATTATGAAAGTGTTGTTTTAGGCTTTATTAGGGATAGGATGATAGAAGATAGGAATACTGTCTATTTTGTTAGATTCTGTCAGCGTATCTATAGTGTTTGTTGTTCTGATAAGCCCCAATTAGCCAGTGAATTAATTCCACCATTTATACTAGCTAAAAGAGCTTTTAATGACTTATTATCTACTGATAATAAGAAGGTTGTGTTAAGACCCCTCCACATTCCTTTATCTGTCAAACAAGCCTTAATAACCTATGATCCAATTACATACACTGTACTATATCCTGATGTCCAACCATCTGAACCTCAACCATCAGCACCTACCACCACTACACAAACACCTCACACTTCTCAACCACAACCACAACCAACTATCAGAATATACTTCAAACCAACACAATCATCTCAACCATCAGCACATACCATCAGGCCTTCATCTTCGAAACCTTCCAAGAGGACAAAGTCTGTTCCTCAACCTCCACAAAAGTGAAGGAAGAAACAGTTGAAGCACAGGTTCATGCATCAAAACCTGTGACAGTTGAAGCTGAGGATGTTACTTCTCAGAAAGAAACTGCAGCTCAAAGTTCTGATACTTTGAAGAGGAAATCTGTAAGTTCTGATGCTGCAACATCAACTCCTTCACTGGCAAGGAGACTGAAGAAAATGAGGGCATAAAGGTACAAGGCCAAGCCTATATCTGAGGATTCAACTGAAGTTAAGGAAGGGGATCAGGAATCTCTGATCTCATCAGAACCTGTGGTAATTGAAGCTCTACCATTCCCTACTCAAGCTAAAGATTTTGTGTCAACACCTCCCGTCTCTCCTATTAAAGCTACAGATGATGCTGAAGAATAAGCTACAACTTCTGAAATAGATATTCATAATCTGAATATACCAACTGTTCTTTATCTGGAAGCTCCATCTACAGCAGCTCAACAATCTCCAACTCATTCTCCAATCTTAGATGCTGAGATACCATCTACACCAGCTCTGGAGATAAATTCTGATGCTCAGAATTTAAATGAAGTTGTTCCTGAATCTCCAGTTGCATCACACACTCTTATGTTGTCAGAAAATAATGAATCTTCCTCAAGTTCTGAAGACAGTGTTTCTGTTGAGACACCAGCTCCCATTCTCGGAAAGGAAGAATTGGTCAAGAAATTTGTTGAACAGGATGCTCCTGTACCTTGGGAAGAAACTCACAGGGGAGTTGAGTGGACCAAGAAGTGGAATGAATCAGAGTTTATTCTAAGCACCAAAATTCTGACAGAGCATGTGTCAAAAGCTGATAAGTTATTATCAAATTCTGATTTCAAGACTCAACTCAAGGTTACAGCTATGAGTACAAGAAGTCTTCGTGGTCTACATTCCATTACTCATGATAAGATTGATACACTAAAGGAACATGTTGATAAGCCAGATCTACAACTCAAGCTTGACAAGAACAGATATATCAGACCTACTCTTGAGAAAGTTGAAGCCATTGAGAAGATTCAAGTGGAGCAACATGCCCAAATTACTGAGGTCCTACAAAATCAAGCTTCTCAGAAAGCTCAATTGGATGAAATCCAATCTTCAGTTGAACTTCTTCTCTCTCTCTCTCTTACTTCCTGATGATGCCAAAAAAGGGGAGAAGGTAGCTAAGTCCAAATGCTCACCTACTCAAATACTGAAGAAGAAGGATGATGAAGGTGATGACCAGGGAAACTCTGATAAGAGCAGAGGTCAAGGAAAAGATCAAGGAAAATCTTGTACACTGGACAAGTCAAGTTCTGATAAGCAAAGTCTGATGTCAAGTTCTGATATCCTGATTCAGTCAAGATCTAAAGACTCTCAGAAGTTTTGAAGACTCTGAAGATAAAAGGGGAGCAGACTATTGTTTATTACAAAGATCCTAAAATCCAGACACTTGATGAGGAGATAGCTAGAATATTATTTCTGAAAAAAATCCAGGAATGGATTTGGAAACTCTCAAGGAGGAAGAAGCTAGGTTTGTAGTTGAGAAGACAAATCTTAAGTCTAAAGCTTCTGATGCAAAGAAACCTCCAAGGCCTAAGGAAAAAGGCATTCTGATCAAAGAAAAGTCAAATTCTGAGGCTTCAAAGTCCAAGACTAGATCACAAACTGAGATTGAGCCTAAGTCAAAGGGAAAATAAAAGGTTGGTGAACCTTTAAAGATTCAGAAAAAGATAAGTTCTTCCATTCCAGTCTATTAAGCTACAATGCATGATGATGATTTGATAGAAGATGAAACTGTTCAAATTCTAAAGAGAAGAAAGTTAATTGAAGAATCTAAAATAACCTCTGATACTACTCAAGTTGTTCAGAATGAAGAACAGCTAGCTATAGAAGAAACATCAAATTCTGATCAAGCTATCAAGACATCAACTACTGATAATGCTCAAGTTGATATGAAAAAGATGATAATTGCTGATATGAAGAAGCTGTTATGGAAGAAAGCTACTCCAGTTGAACCAAAATCCAATCTTATGATTAATCAACTCACAACATTTGGGTTGAGAGCCAAGCAACCTAGAGATAGAGTTGGATTAGGTTCTGATGAAGAGAAGATACAAACAGGAGTAGAAGTTACTCTAAGAGATCCTTTCATGTTGACAGATAAACCATATGAACAAATCAAACAAAATCACCTTGATAAAGTGCTGTCTGCTCAAATTGTGATAGATGCTCATGATAAGGACAATCTAAAAGAGAAATTGATCTTATTTCTCAATGATGGAAGAACCTACAGACTAGCTGATACTGATGTGCGAAAGAAGTCTGTCAGAGAGCTTTAACATATTCACTATCTTCTGGAAGTAAAATCTGATATTACAAGAAGATGGTTAGAATACATTTTGAAGGCTATAAGAGATCATCTCAGAATCTCTGGTACAAAAGCTTTTCAGTATATACCAATGATTACTGAAGATGATGGAAGAAAAATTCCTATGCTGAAGAACTCTGCTAAGGTGGAAGTTATTCTGAAAGGAAGATGCTTATGTTATAATGAAAATTCTTCACATCCTAAAGTTATCAGACTTGGTGATGGACTTGAAAGAACATCAGTTCAAGCTCTCAGAACAACCATTTATCAAATTGGTGACAATAAAGATGAAGAACTGATGCAGGTCAAAGCACAGTTAGTTGAAGTTCTGAGAAAAGCTGAAGATAAGCTGGTAAAAGATTTTGTTAAAAATCATTATGGATTCAGATTGATCCGGTGATGTTGGTAAAGCTACAAGGACCGTAAGTTGTAGTTAATAGTCTTATTAAACTCTCATTGCATGTGAACTTAAATGTTTTTGACATCATCAAATCTATTAACTTGTATATGTTTGCATAATTTACAAGTTGGGGGGATTGTTAGATATATTTGAGATGTCATGTCTAATATGTTTCATATTTAGTTTTCAGATTTTAACAAACAGGAAATATCAGGACTTACTGGAATCAGTACTTACTGGAAGTCAGAAGATAGATATCAGAACTTAAGGTCATATCAGGACTTAAGTGCGGGAGGACTTATAGTTAAGGAAGGAAGCTGATTTACAAGATAGAAGATCGAGACTAAAACAAAAGAAGATAAGCATGGAAAGAGTTAGAAGATAAGAATACTTGTATAAGATATCTAATTGATCTATTTTAGGAGACATAATTATATTCCATATCAATTAAAAGTTATCTTGTAACTGTGTACTATATAAACACAGACATAGGTTAACACTATATGTGTTATCATTATCGAGAAGATCATATATTGTAACCTAGCAGCTCTTAGTGATACTTCTTCATCACTGAGATAGAACAGTTCCATTGTAACAGAGTTGATTATATTGAATATATCTGTTTACCGTTACTTGTGTTCGAAATCGATTTATTTGTAATAAACACTGTATTCAATCCCCTTCTACAGTGTTGTGTGACCTACCACATTATCATCTTGAGTCTCTCCTTTCTACTAAGGGTGTCAGCCACCACATTGGTTTTCCCTGGATGATAAAGAATCTTATAATCATAATCCTTGATTAGCTCTAACCACCTCCTCTAGTGCATGTTGAGCTCTTTCTGCGTGAAAATATACTTGAGCTCTTATGGTTTGTATAAATCTCGCACTTCTCTCCATACAAGTAGTGCCTCCAATCTTTAGGGCAAAACTATTTCCATGAGCCCCAGATTATGGGTGGGATATCGAATTTCATATTCCCTTAATTATCTTAATGCGTACACGATTACCTTGCCGTACTATATAAGAACGCCCCCTAATTCCTTGTGTGAAGCGTCACTACAAATCACAAAATCTCTTTTTCCATCTGGCAATGCTAACATAGAGGCCATCACAAATCTTTTCTTTAGTTCATGGAAGCTGTTCTCACATTTCTATGTCCATTCAAACTTCTCAGTCTTACGAGTAAGCCGCTTTAAAGTGGTTGTGATCTTTGCAAACTTGAACGAACTTACGGTAGTAACTGGCCAATCCTATCTATGGTAGTCACCATGACTACGGTCATTAATTCCTTAGCGATTATCTCTCTAGTCTTGTTAGGATCCTTCACGAGATCCTCCTCAGCAACAATCCCTTCTGGGATAACATCCTCAACCGCCACATTCTTAATATGAACATCATCTGGTCCCTCGTTAGGGTGCTCCATTGGATCCACAATCTGATCCCCAATATGTAGTAAAACATCATCGCCTTATTGCTTTTGAACTTCAGGGTTCAGAGTCCCGCTACCATATACAATAACGAACTACGCTTTTATCACGATATTCATAAGGTTTCCTGTAAGGGTTTTAACTGTCGGTACTACGTTAGGTAGTCTAACTATGAACTTGGAAAGAGTTCTTATCATCTTAGTGAACTTATTATTTTAACGTCACATCATCTCTGAGGTTTATAACGCTTCGCTCTGATACCATTTCTGTAACACCCCCAAATCCGGGGTCGGGGATCTGGGTTGTCATGAGTTCCATTTCCCTTAACAACACTTAATCTAAATAAACAACCAATTACTGCATACTGTGACCCCATAATACACACACACACACCACAAGTTATAGTCTCAGAGATGAATACCAAAATAACACAAGTCATTTTATTCCATAATTATAAGTCGTTACATCTCAAAAGGGGTTCTGAATAAATTTATATATTCTTTGCCATTATTACAATTCATAAATATACATAAGTCTGGTACATCAAAAGTTGAAATCCTAGCCTATTGGTAGTTCCTACCTCAGCTACGGCGGTACCAACGCCTACCGGAAACTGCGGAACTTTTCCTATCCGCTCGCGAATTGGGAGCTTGGTCCCGTTTATCTTGTCTAGCTTTTGTTGTGTGATGAAAGAATAAAGCAAGGTGAGCAACAAGCCCACCAGAATCGAACCAAGTTTGATATCTTAACGCGACTAAGTCGCAAAATAATCAGTATATATGTATATATACTTTTTAAAATCTTGGAAATCCTCTTCCGTGCATAATATACACAGAGTTCCAGTTTATAACTGTATAAAAATATCATTTCAAGGTGATCTCATATATTTAACCTTGTCTCAATGTTTTTCTAAAAATCTTTGTCATGCATAAGATAATCATTAACTAGATATAAGTTGTAAAGATAAAGTTATAAGATACTCCAATATACTTATATCTTTTTCGAATACTACTTGCACTACCACAGTTCAAGGTATAATCAATTTCAAAAGTGCACCACATAGATGAGACTACAAGATTAGACTTGAATAGAATCAATCTTTAAAATATCATTCAAAAGAAATAAAGTTACGAGATACTTCATTAAGTCCTGATATATATATACACCTATATATATCTCTCATACTTTCCCTGTAAACCTCTGTTATGAACAGTATAAACAGAGTTGTAATACCCAATGAATTTGGAAAGAAGAAAATCTTGGCATAAACCCGATATCTTGCTGATCAGGAAAAGATACCCATTAAGTAAACTTTTCTACTAGTAGATGGATGAATCCCCCACCGGTCATCATCCTGGCCGCATTAGGACCTTGTGCTGGACCGCCACCCGGCCTCTTACGCATTGATGGACTGCCACCCAGCCACTTATACTTTGATAGACCGTACCCTGGCCTGTCGCTTATGCCGACTCATTTAGAAGGACTTACTTCCCAAATGTTGGGCAAGTAATCAAAAGCACTTAATCAAATCAGCAACCTCGTTGCGAATATAATATACACCACATAGCCAGATCCCTTAGGTTTTGAGCGAGTAATTAAATCCCCTTCGAAAGGAATATCTTAAATTTGAAAATAAGTTTTGGGATCCGCTCCAACTTTTAAAATAATTTTGATGACTCGAAAACATTTTTTTGAAAGCATTTGGAATAAAGATGATTTTATAGAATAAATCAATTCCAAGATAATCAAAGAATATCTGAATATTATGCTTTACATAATATTCCAATAACGAATAGCTTTTATCAAAGCAAATGAAGTAAAAGTTTTGAAAATAACTTTCTAAAAATATTTAAGTCAAGAATGATTGACGATGTCAATCATTTCTCGAATACTTGGCGAATAACGAAATTATCGAATAGTCCTCGAATGAATATTCAAACTAATATTCACTTATAATTTAAAATTATCGAATAAACATTATTCGATTAATAGTTTTGAAAACTATATATATAATATACTCGGGAACATCGCCTCCCGGTTTAAAAAAATGTTCAACTCGGGGTCCCCTATACTAAGGGTATATGCAAGTACTGCTTTTCTCTAGCATAGGTATTATGCAGTTTATAAACAATTGAATCGATAACAAGATATCAAGATTCTGAAACATGCATGCATATATATATATCATGCTTCAATATATCGCAAAATTTTCTAATAACAACCATGCACTTATCTCAAGATAATGCATAAATATATTTACATCACAATAAGAGTATAACGGGTAGAAAACTTGCTTCAGTGTTCTGGGGTAGACTTAAGCTTAGAGTGTGTCCGGTAACCTATGAACAACAACATATGCCGGAATTAGACCACGGTCGCTTAAGAAAATAGTCAAAACTCACTCATACCCTAACGGTCGCTTACGGTCACTTATACGCTTTACGATTTGCGTTAATCACTCGCGTACCCTCGGCTCCACTAATTTTAATAAATTAACCGTTACAAATTTTAAGGCGAATCTTTCGCGAGAACTTTAATAACTGCCTTATTCACTTGACATAATTCTCTCATGTTTTAATTAAAAATTTAAGGGTCTCAATTATGGTCTCAAAGTTACTCGAGGTTTCCGGGTTCGCTCGCGAAACGCCGTTACTTAAAATGGTCGTTTCTCATCGCTCGTAACTGGGATTTAGGAGAACAACGTATCAAAACGAAGCTCATAACATGAACTATCTAAATATGGCAAAGGTCATAATCTTACAGTGAGTTCTCGGGTCCTAAAGTTTAGTACAGAAACAGTTAAGAAAAATCGGGCATTATGATAGCTAGAACTTAGCGATTTCCGATATATTTACCACTCCAAATCAATCCCTTCCAACTACAATCCATCCACAACTTCAAGATTCAAATCTAGGCTACTGATATTAGCCAAAACAAGCTCAAGAATATAAATCCAATTCAATATTATACCATCTCCATAATCAACTAATCTACTTAACAATCAAAGTTCAGTTCAAGCTTAATCATGTAAACAACTATTCATCCATCCAAACCATCCCAAAATTCAAGCAAACAAACTTAGTACTTAAAGGTCCAGAAGTTTTATACCTTTATTTGTGAGGGAAAATTTTCTAGAAAGCCTTAAAACCTTGATTAATCCTTATACAAGCTTGGATCTCACAAACAATCAAGAAAACACAAAGTTAGATTTTGAATTTCTAAAAGTCCATTTGCAGGAACTGTAAAAATGAGGGTCTTCCCATGCTTATTTGGACGAGACTTGTGAACAAGAGTTGTATGCCATCTCAATACCTTTCCAAAGAGCTATAGAACATACTATTTGAGTTTTATTGAAGGAGATATGGCAGTTTGAAGTTACTTCTCTGGTTTTGGCCGAGAGCAAGCTTTGAAAAATGGGGTGATGAAGTGCTTCCTGGATTTGCCTTGGTTAATTGGTGTGATGTTTTATTTGTTTAGTTAATCTAACCTTGATTTTATTAACCAAGGTCATAATACATGGCCATAAATCATCCTTGGATAAATATATTTTAAACCATGCTTATGTCATCAAGCATATGTCATCTTACATCCACTTGTCCACACCTTGTGGTTTGATGATGTCATAATCCTTGGCTTCTTGTACAAGCTTGTCTCTTGTACAAGCTTGTCTCTTGGTCGCTTATTTGTTTTACGGTTCACTTAACTCTCGTTCTCTTTAATAGTTTGAGGGATCATATCCGGGATCTTATTACTTGGGCTTCCCTGAACTTTTAATTTCTTATATTAGTTTAATGATCCTCTGCTATAATCCTTAAATAAAAATCCTTTTAATTATGTTACCTTATACTTAATCCTTTCGGTATCTGGTGGATTTTCGGGACAAACCAAAGTGTTCGAATCCGAATTCCGATGACCTTTACATACACTCATTTACTTTATGAAATACTAATACGATCTCAGAATTTCCATAACAGTACTCCTATATAGTGTAGTCTGATAATTTTCCTTGATCAACATAATCAGCAAAAAGTTACTATTCATCAGGGTTTCAAATATTTCCAAAAATTGGGGTTATTACAATATCTCTAGACCTCTACATGAAGAATCTGACTTGTCGATATCTCTGAGATCTCTATATGAGGAATTGTCATGTCGATATCTTTAGTTCTCTACATCTTCATTTGACTTGTCGATATACATGCAGAAATGACTTCTCGATATCTCTTAGGTATCCTCTACAAGTCATTTTAGACTTCTCGACAGACTTCTCGATATCCCTTGATATGTGACTTATCAATATCTTGAATTAGAACATTTTTTCTAGAACAACTATAATGACTCGTGTATTTTTAAATTACTTAAATATGTAATTGTGGAAGTACTGAATAAATTAAGTATGTGTATAGTTTTTGTCAGCTCCGTTTTATTTTATTATTATGTATGTGTGATTTATGGTGTATCGGGTTGTCCCCGTAATTAATTATGGAATTGTATTGAATTGTTTTCACTTTTAAAAGCAGAATTAATGCAAATGCATTTGTATAAATATTTGGAATATCTCTAGAATTGTTTTTTGTGGTTTAATAATTACAATAATTTTTTTTGGGATTTTATAAAATTTAGAAATCAATATTTCATCAATTATTTAACCCTGTATGATTTTCTGATTACATTTAATTGTAAAATATGTATTTAGTTCAATAATTCTTCAAAAATTATGAAACTCATATTTATTTAAGTTTGGAATATTTTGAGAATTTTAAAATTATTTTGGAAATTTTCGGGATTAAATTCACCCGCGCGTCGATTCGTTTAATTTCTAAAATCGGTTATAAATTGTGTTTCAGAAATTGCTAAAATCCTCTACTTCCGGTTGCCGCCGGTTTCGGCCAGCAAGGTGACCTGTATGTATGTGTTGGTGACGCGCATGAATCTTTGTGGTTTTGTGTTGCAATTGGGTTAATTATATAATTTAATCTGATTCCCTTTTTATTTCAGAAATTATTGATTGGAATTTGTGATATTAATATGAATTTATGCGGGGAATATAGTGATTAATCGGCGAAATTTATTTGGAAATCCGAAACGTGTCAGGCACCGATAAATTTTACCGCTGTCGATAATGAACTTCGGTGAGTCGACGGTAGAATGTGATGACGCGATTCTGAGTCCTAATATTTTAAAATAAATAAAATTAGTGTTATATTTTTTTATTCTGGATCAAATTAGTTGATTAATAAGTATTATATTGGGACGATTGAATTGGTGATAATTACTAAATTGTATCGGTAATTGGGATTTGCGAGTTGTGGTTGGTTGTTGTGTTTTAAATTGGATTATGGTTGTGGATTTGACGTTGATTATATTCGACGGGTAGTCCGATAAATAAATGAGACGCTGCCCGATTTTCGTGAAATCAACTATGGAAATGCGGGAGCGTATCCGGTAATTATCGGGACGTCGAGTGGATATATATACTTATACTTTATACGAACTTGATTGTATGTTGTGGTGAATGTTCTGTCCAAAACTCAGTAACCCTAATTTCGTAAAATGACGAGTATACGTATTTTCTGAAAACGAACACTGAATCGATTTCGTGAACGTGAACCCTAATTGTTGTCTGTGTTATTATAATATATATGATTATGAGTCGGAATATGCTATCATAAGGGTAGGTGGTTAGCAAGGATATGTCAAGCATAAATGAGTGTCTAACATATAGTATTTCAACCTTGTAGGTTCTAGTCGGGAAACCGAAAGTGGACGTTGGACTAAAGATAACCTAGTGGTTAGTCGACGAGCTCAGTAGAGTTTCAACAGAAAAACCTGAGTATTGAAGTCGAATCCAATGTGATCTAGTGGATGGACGTTAAAGCTTGAGCGGCAGAGCCGGCTCAGAGTTGATCAATAATAGTTGTAAAGCCCTGTAAGGCAAGTACTTCTAAACCTTTTTCGAAATATAATGCAAATATTTCTAAATTCTCTCGTGATATATTGTTAAGTATTCAAAATAGCTCTGTTTTATATTGTAAGTACTTTGAATCCTTCAGCCTTGAACCTGAGCCACATCATTTGATCTTTGAGCCGTAATCCTTATTCATTGTGGACCATTTCTTGTTGGTTTACCAGATACTAAACCACACAAATACGATACTACTCCACAAATATATACCCATCATCTACCAAACACTGGAACAGAATTATTTGAACATACATAAACTTTTATATTTAACCATACCTTGTGACATCAAAGAACTAAACCTTATAAAATCATTGTTCCTCTAATACCCGATTCTCCTATAGGCTGAAGGCCATTTCTTTTATATACTTTGACATACCCTCATGGTACCCATGAATTTTCACCATGCTCTTATACAAATGTTTTATTGTTGTTGATTATGATCTTGTTTCATTGAGTTATATTTTTTATCATATTGAACTGCTTTAGAATTAGATAGTTTTCTTTATGTAGACCAGATTCGTGGTCAGACCAGATTCGTGGTCAAACCAGATTCGTGGTCGAATTAGGCCAATGTGTGCCTTGGATCCAATTCGTAGAGCAGAGCTGTGTGCCTTGCTCGAGGTTAGTGCGTGACTGATCAGCAACCTAACCTTGGTTTTAAAATTTAAAATGAATATCCAATTATAATGATTATTTAACAAGAAATTTGATTCCTCTGAATCATCTCGTTTGATCATTGTTTAACCTCAGTTATTGTTACTGTGACTTGCTGAGCTAGTTAGCTCATTGTTGCGAATATTTTTATGTATTCTACAGTTAAAAAGGATACGGTTGATAGCGAGGTTTCCCAGTTCAATGTACGAGCTAGAATTCCAGATTGAGTTGGACCGGGCTAGCAGGAGCTTATTATGGTAGTGGGATTATAAGATTGTAAGAATAATTTTATTATCAGTTGTTAGTTAAATTAGTTGGGATTTGGTACGTTGTAATAAAAGTTAAGGTTGTGAATTGTTTTCATACTTTAACCTGTTGCGATCTGTGGTTATGTAAAGCAGGGTCATTGCAAATAATATTTCATATATAGGTTTATATATTGTGTATGTGTTATGGACCCCAAATTTTGGAGGGCGCCACAACAACATTATTCAACTCCAAGCTGCTATATTATTCTCTGAGGCATGATCAGGATCTGATATTTTCCAGAGTTTATTCTTAGCTTGAAAACTGTTCACAGAAAAATCCGTCAGTCTAATCTATAAAACACTTTTACATACCCAAGAAATACAATTATATAATAAAAATATTTATTATCATATAACTTAATCTTAGGGCTGTTAATATGACTTAAACTTGTTATATACATGCCTGTCTTACACAAAAATATCCCCCAATTTGTGAGAAGATTGCTTATCACAAATTCATGCCTGATTACAAGACTAACCCCAAGCTAAAATCAATTACAATAAGGTTGATAGATTAACAAATACACTTTTTATACATTTATTAGTTACATCAGTTTACGGTTACAAAATTAGGTAAATTTCTCATAACCAGTTTCTTTTCTAATTAGGTCCTTGATTTTAACTAGTACTTCAAGTTCTTCAATAATTTCATTCCCTCTTAGAGCTTCCACTAGTTTGAACCATTCTTCCAATCAGTAATTGTTAAGAAGATGAATCATGAATCTTGATAATCATCCAACCTTGATATTCAGAAAGTGTCCATCTTTAGAAATCCTGCTCATCCCTTTTGCCTTAAGTTCATTAGATCTTTGTTCAAACATCTCAATCTCATTGGCATATTTTCTTTCTCTTTCTTTCCTTTCAGCCTTTTTCCTACCATTCCTTATGTTCCTTTCTCTCAACCTTTCAGCTAATACAGCCCTCCTCATTCTTGTACTTGAATCCTTAGCATTCATCAAACTGATCAACCTCTGTAGTTGAAAATGTCTCTATTACTTCTCTATTAATCAAAATAAAGGAGCCATCCTTGTAGTAGATTCTAACTTCCCCCAGAGAAACAACCCAAACTTTGACTATCTCCTCAGCTAGTTGGTGGTGATATACATCATATGTTATGCTCCTTGAAACTAGAAGTCATCCTGATTGAAACAGTTCCAGATAGCACCAACCTCAGCTTGAATTTCTTTAGTTTTTTTCCTGCAGTTTTGAAGTGAGTTTTAGTTGGAGGTTTGAATGAATGTGGTTTTGATATTCTCTTGAGTGAGGTTGGGCTAGCTTTGATAGGTATTTTTAGTAGGGAAGTTGCACTTAGCTTGTAAAGGTACTTGGGCTTTGAGGTCAAAATAGGTTTAGTGTTTGTTTGGCTAGGCTTAAGGGTTTGAGTTTGTTGAGTTTATGAGATTTGACTTTCTTGGACATTATGTTGCTTTATTTCTCCTCCTTCATCCATTCTTCTTTTCTTTCCATCATCCCTACTTTTCTTATCCTCTTCCTTCTTCTTTTCCTCCAGCTTGCTTCCAGTTGCTTTGCTAGACTGACTTGGATTTGATCCAGAAGATTTATGTTCATATTTCTTCTGCTCATCATCATCCAAGTCATCTTTTGTATTGATTTGAGATCTTGGCAACATGGATTCAGCATTCTTCAAATATTTAGCAATTATTTTCAAAGCTTCCACATCTTCAACAGTCTTGTTTTTCTTTGACATCAAATATGTCTATATTATCATCAGCAAGTTTTTGTTCCCCATGACACAGTGCTTTGGAATCTGAAAATATTTGCACCGTCTGGTATTGGGACAGATGTAGGCCACTTCCTTGCTTAGTTGAAGGTAGGCTTCAAGAAATGCAGCCATTTGACCCTTTTTGAGTTTATTGAGCAAAAAAGTGTCCTCTGGAATTACTCTGTTGACCTTATTGATAAGAATGTCCATCTCAGATGCCCTTCTTTATTGGAGATAAGAAAGAGACACCTGCATGCTGTCACAGCCCGAAAATAAAACGAAAAGATAACAACTGAGAAATATAAGTTATTAAAAACGGTTGTTTACAACAAAATCTGAGATCGCAAAGGTTCAGTGTTTGAACAGTCCAATACTAACATCTATTACATATTTTACATAACTACCGGTCCTCACATAATTGTCGGCTATACTACCTGAGCTCTCGCATAAGCCTCAACATCTCCAGAGGACTTACAAGAAGTCTTCTTGAATCTAACTGTACTTGCTAGCTGAAATAACATGAATAAATAGCAAGAAGTGAGACAAATGCTCAGCAAGATATATAACAAGACAAAATTTAACAATATATCAATTCGTAATTTGAAGTTGGGGTGGATTGTGACGGCCTCAACCCCGGGGTCAGGAGTTGACATCACTAAATATATTAAACCACAATTATAAACTACAAGATTATTATTATTATACTATCACGACCTCAATAGCAAGATCTTTTCCAGGTTCAAGTATGACTTAGGTTACAACTATTACCAAATCAAACTTATTTAACAATTCTAACACACTAGCTTAATGCAGCAACTCAATAGACCACCTCTCGTCTGACACAACTACCTTAGAGGAGCCTGGTACATGAGGAACTGGAATCTGGCTCTGCTTATGACAAAAAGAGTCTCCTAGGCATCTTCAATAAGAATATAAAAAACATTATGCAAGGGTGAGCGATCAATCGCTCAGCAGTATTGCTATGTGAATAACAAGTAAAACAGTTTATGATAAGCAATTATAGGAACAAATATCATAACTTGTTACGAAATAAGTAAAACATGTATAAACTACATATCCAAAACTAGCATGCTTTGTAAAATAAAAACATTAGTCACACTTTTAGCATGCTATTACCATTTCTAAATCCACTGTTCCATCACAAAACTATTTGTTCTGCTACGGGAACCACAAAACAAAATCAAATACGTATTGGACATGTGAAGACAAATGATCAGGATATCAACACTAGACGGATCCATCGTCCATCCCACAAACCTGTTCCAGAATTTAGAGACTAGCTAGGTCTCTGACCTGCTGGAACCGAGTTAGTCGCTTTCACATCCATAATAGGCCACTCTGGCCTCTAGATTAACAACACTAGCAACAATAGCAACAATGGCAACAGTACAATCAACAATAATGCAGATAACTGAATATAAAGACACTAAACACCACAACATGGCTTCTCAATACAATAGCAAATGATTAACCTCCCACCACTACTCAAATATAATGGCTAAACTAATCCGATATACAACAAAACTTGGCTGACTATATCCGCCACAAAGTTCATAGAGCAATCTGGCAAATCAATTCAAACTTAAGGAATTCTGGACCCTACTGGGCATACTAGTTTAAGTTTCAATCACCGATTCCTCCAAAGGCGACCTCCTATCATCTACAAGTGACTTGCCATCCACTGAATTAACCTTCTTAAGGCTGCAACCTTCGCTATTGGATCCTGAATCTTCTCTTCTATCTTAATTTTTGAAATAACAACCTGATATAGAGCCTTTATTTCTCCTCACAGTCAACTTCTATTAACCTTCAGTAACTAGGACTTTCTAACTGCAAAGGTTACTGAAGAAATTCATTGCCATGCAATATCGAATGGAATTTCAAAATCAAGGAGTATTTGAGTCGAGCTTCCGCTAAATTTATTGAACGATCACTTATAAAGGAAAAAGAAGTGAAGAATATATAGATATGACTGAGAGCAACCATAAAAGTACATAAGATGGCCAGTCTTAGTATCATATAGTTTACAATATATAATTCGGTGGCATTCCACCAGACCTTTTTTCACACAGACATATAGTCAAACCATATGCATTGTTTGCCCCAATCATTCAATACAATTACCGAGGAAAGAAACAATGTTTAGATATAAATTTTATAGATAGGGAGGAGAATCTAGGTAATGATGAGTCACATAATCTTGAGTTGCTTACATCGAGTTTGATCTCCTTACGGGAAAATAAGCAACTTATTAGGCGATAGAAAATCATTCTGGGAAACAAGATGTGTTTCAAGAAATGCGTATAAGGTTTCAAGATATAATAACAATACTGATCCACATACTTCACAAAACTTGGTTGTCATAGCAACCGCCGACTACTATCATAACATATTATCTGAACTCACCGAGGTCGCATACTCGGTCCAGAAACATCACTTGACATAGAAGATGCGATATTTAGGAATAACATTGGTGTCTCTTCAGTCGACACATTAAGGGTCCGCTCAGAAGCTGAACTCTCACAATCACACTCGTTTTCCCGAGAGGGGAAACTAGAAACCTCTATTGGAAATTTCCAATAATACAGATATATACTAGGGAGACATACTAAAAACTAGGGCAGTTCCAGCCAAACCTCAATAGATGCCAGGGTTACACCTTTGCAACCGACTAAACTCTTAGACTCGCTCCTCTATTTGAGTTTCTGACTCATACCTTTATATAAACCTTTCTACACTCTTTTGACTCTTCTCATAACCTAAATCAGGGACTTAAACCTATAGCTATGATACCAACTATGACGGCCTCAACCCCGGGGTCAGGAGTTGACATCACTAAATATATCAAACCATAATTATAAACTACTAGATTATTATTATTATTATTATTATTATACCATCACACCCCAATATCAAGATCATTTCCAGGTTAAACTATGAATTAGGTTACAACTATTACAAAACCAAACTTATTTAACGATTCTAACACACTAACTTAATGCAGCAACTCAACAGACCACCTCCGGTCTGACACAACTACCTTAGAGGAGCCTGGTACATGAGGAACTGGAATCTGGCTCTGCCTATGACAAAAAAGGTCTCATAGGCATCTGCAATAGAAATATACAAAACATTTTGCGGGTGAGTGATCAATTGCTCAGCAGTGCCCCTATGTGAATAACAAGTAAAACAGTTTATGATAAGCAATTATAGGAACATAAATCATAACTTGTTATGAAATAAGTAAAACATGTATAAACTGGATATCCAAAACTAGCATGCTCTGTAAAAAAACATCAGTCGTGTGTTGTGTCTAAATACCATAGTCCAATTTTAGCATGCTATTACCATTTCCAAATCCACTGTTCCATCACAAAACCATTTGTTCCGCTACAGGAACCAGAAAACCAAATCAGATACGTATTAGACATGTAAAGACAGCTGATCAGGCTATCAACACTAAACAGCTCGGTCTTCCATCCTACAAACCTGTTCCGGAACTCAGAGACTAGCTACGTCTCTTACCTGCTAGACTAATTAGTTAAGTAATGCGCGCAACCGAGTTAGCCACTTATGCAACCACAATAGGCTACTCTAGCCTTTATCTATCCAATATCTGATCATTTTTATCCAATTTTCAAATCACTTTTACCTATCTCAGTTTAAAACAGCTCATTTAACAGCACACATAATTTTTTTGTTCAGAAAATCTTTTTCTTTCAGAGATAGGTACCTTTTTGAAGTTACTTTTTCCCAAAACAGATTTTAAACAAATAATTATAAATATAGTGGATACATAACTTAAAACGTTTATGTTCCTGTTCGAGAATTAAACAACAATTTATTCATAAATACTGAACCATAAAAGTATGGTCAGTGGTACTATTACTGGTTGACCTTGGACCGACTTGGACGCTCGGCCTTTATCGTCTAACTATTAGACTATCCTGGATCCGACTTCAACACTCAGGTCCTTTAATTAGAACCTTGCTGAGCTTGTCAACTGACCACTAGGCTATCTTTAGTCCGACGTCAACTCTCGGGTTTTCCGACTAGAACCTATAGAGTCGAAATACCCTCTGTTAGACGACTAGTTATGCTTGACATATCCTCGCTATTCACTTTACCTAGACGATAACAATTCCCGACTCGTAAGTATATGTATTACTATAATATACATAACAACTAAGGTCCATGTACTCAAAACTCAGTTTGGTATCGGTTTTCAGAAAATATGTATAATCGTCGTTCAGGATAGTAGGTTCACTGAATTATTCTGCAAAATACTTCACCACGATATGAAAGTAGTTTCTCGTAAACTATTTATAAATATTCAATTATATATCCGATGGATATTCCCGATAATTATAGGATGTGTTCCCATATTTCTGAAATTAATTTTCTCAAAAATCGGGCAACATCTCCTCTGCTTATCGGCCTACCCGTCGAAACATAATCGACGCCACCAAACCAAATTCACAACAATGCAATCCAAATAATCTTGAGAATAAATATTTAACTACTACTTTTATAATGAAAATTATAAAATAAAATACAGTAATTCATTATTATTTGGCTCACGAATCATCATTGCCAATAATCCGTCGGCTTAACGAGTTCATTGCCGACGGCGACATAACTCAGATGGTGCCCGTACGGGTTTCCTGTCGGAGTTTCACTAATATCTTTTACAAACTCGATTCATAATTCGATTTTATCATGAAAGATAATCAATAGAAAAATTTTAACTCGAAACCCCGAGTGGCTTTTCAATTTATTGAATTAAAACACAACCAAACAACACCCACAATCAACCGTGCAACAACTGCACAGAACATACACACGCCTACAGCCCTCGCCGGAAAAGAGGTCGGCTGTGAAGGAGTATGACAAAACAGGAAAGTGGCAACACAACAACAACCGACTGCATACACGCATATGTATATACAACCGAATTAAGACTGAAACAAGCAATAATCGGAGGGAACAAAAGGTCGAGGCTTTACCCGAGAGAAAAAGAAGAGAAACGAGGGAAATAAATTGAGAAGAGAGTTGAGTGAGATTTAGGTAAAGACGAAGTGATTACCAGGAGGGTTTGTATCCGTTTGTGTGATTTAATGGTTTTTTTTAACCACTGAACATTTAACACGTGTCAGGTGAGGTTATAAGAATGTGACACGAATCAATTAACTTGACACGTATCCCCTGAGTGGCCAGATTTCATCCCGCGTTTCGCATTTAATCAAACAACTTACGGGTAAATTTATCCCAAAAAATTACCAAATAAATTTCAAAATTCTCGGAATAATTAAAAACAAACAAAATAAAATTTTCGTAATTTTTAAACTATTTTTGAATTGTGCTAACATACCCACATTTAACGATTTAATGAACAAACATGTGGGTGAATTTAATCCGAAAACTTTTAGAAATAAATTTAAAATTCTCAAACTATTAAAAACTTAAGAAACTATGAGTTTCATAATTTTTGAAGCATTCTGGAATTTAATACTGAATTTATACATAAATGCAATCAGAAAATCATTTAGGACTAAATAATTAATGAAATATTGGTTTCTAAATTTTATAAAATCCCAAAAATAATTATTGAAATTATAAAATCATAGAAATAATTTTAGAGATAATCTAAATATTTATAAAAATAAATCTTCAATAAAATCATATTTTAAATGTGAAACAAAAAATTATGGCTCAATAATTAATTATACAAAAGATCCTCGAATACCAATAACCACATATAATTATTAATACAGCTGACAGAACCAATACACATATTTTATTTATTTAATTATTCAACAATTACACTTTTAAATAATACAAAAATACGAGTCGTCATATGGATGTCATCATTATTCAAGACAAAAACATTTTAAAATCAAATCATTGCTCAAAAATCATTTTATGACGTTACGGACTATATCCGGTGATCAGCCGCGAAGTAATCCCAAACCTCGCCGGCTTCTAACAAATTTTAATTGGGATCCCTAGGCAAATTTTAAGCCTAATATCATAAATGTGAAAGGGACTTGCTTCTTAGTCCAATTCAATAATCTCACAAAATATTTATTTTGCTTTGAAAATCTCTTTTAAGCAATTTCATTTATAAAACTGATGCCACAGGGAAACTCCAAGGATTCTAATTAAAGATATCAATTTATTCCATTTTCAAGGGAAACTATCTCTCACTAGTGGGGACATCAAGGAGAAATATCAATGATTCAATGACTAAGGAAGAAAGTATCGAAAAAGGATCATTATGATAATCAATAGGATATGCCACAACAGTTGTATAAGGTAAATTTGAAAGGGAACATCAGTTGCAATAGTTATAAGTGGAATAGTAGGGTACTTTCATACAGAATTTAAAAGCATCAATAAGTATGAGCATTTCCTTGTGAAAGTAAATTGGAATCACGCATGATAAGGTTGAGAGACTTGCATAATATATGTTTAACAGGGGAAAGAATTTGCATAAAATAAGATTGAAAGAGGGATACTTGCTTAAATAAATTTGAAAGGAGTAGAACACATGCATAAGATAAGTTATGAAGGGGAGGCGCACTTGCCACTCCTAACGACCTTAGCTAAACAAAAGCAACCTTGAGTTCCCCTACTCGACATTGATGGAAAGAGTCTTTCCTCTAACGTCTCTTGAACCTACACATATATAACCTCATTACTTAAGGTTCTATAGACAACTCGAATGACTCGTATACTATTCGATTCCAATGCAAGACATATGCACGAAAATTCACTTATTACCATGCATCTCTATCACATAACCACTTAGTGCAGATAATCACATATACTTATAAGTAGTCACATAGAAATATGGCACATAATTCACATAATCATACGAGTATCGAATGATCTCAAGACACTTTACCCTTGACCACTCGATCTTTGTTATTCCTCATTCTTAGACACCAAACCTTGAAATTCACAAGTACTATAAATCCAATTCTTTTGAGTCTTCTTAGCACATTACCTTCTATAACCTTCAACTATCTTAAACATAACAAGACACACTAATTGAACTCACAAACACCTCACACAAGCCCAAGCTTCCCGAGAGCACCATTCGGCACCACCTTGTGCCCTTTGGCAAGTTCGAACCTTTATACTTAGTTACATCACTAAAATCTGACTTTTTCTAACTCCTTACTCATAAAATAACTCCCAAACTTGGTTTGACACTAAGGCCTCACTTGGGCTCACATATGGTTTCCTATGAAGTTGACACAATTATGTAGATTACAATATTTCAAACTGCCCTGTTTTACCCAACTTAAAACTACTTAATTTTGATCTAAGGTTGGTTCTAATGGATTACTAAGCTTCCCTAGTCTCCACTACGTATTTAACTATCAAGGCCCGAGGTTACTTACCCAAAACCAATCCTAAATTGGACCCTAAATGCACTAACTCTAAAACTGTCTCTATTTTGGGTTACTGTCGGTTTTACACCAATTCACCCATCAAAACCAAAGTGTTTTCTCAACTTAAGGATACTGAACTAAAGCCTATACTATGGCTCAACATTATAGAGCTTGGGCCTCCTAGTGCCTCACAAATTCTCACTCAAAACACTCCAATCTTTTGACCAAAACTTCAACTCAACACTCAAGCTAAACTATCCTTCCTTCCTTACTCCCATTCGGACCTAAACAATTCACCACAAGGATCAACAAAACTAAATCACACTACCTCTTATTCAACCTATTATCTACTGAATAGATCATTCCATACTCTAAAAATCAGAGTAACCTATGATATATAAATACAACTATGCATTCATGACAATTACCTTCATTTTCGAACTTAACATGCATATATTCGAATGTTTAACCTCAAACCAAGTCATGATACCCACGAATTATGCTCATTTAACAACCTACCATACTTTAATATAGCAAGGCAAGTCATTATCTAGTGCATGAAAGGAAATATCAAGAATAAATCCTAAAAAATTTGAACATATAGCCAAGAAATCATTTAAACTTGATAGTACTCTACTAATTCCTTTAGATCACAACTTAAAACCTACATGAAAGAATTTATATCATTATATGTCAATAAAAAGGTGGTATGCATGATTTTATACTAACATGAAAGACTTAAAAATATGGGGATCATTGACATGCATGAACTTAAATCAAGTATAAGCTTGGAAACATGGGTTTTACACTAAATGCAAAGAATACAACTAAATTTAGCTCTATTCGGCTCCTTTTTAAGCCATTTCCAAATTTTGAGGAGGAGAATGGTGGGAGTATAACACTTAGCACACTATTACCTTCTCCAAAAACAATGTATCTCAAGGTTTAGACCTTAAGTTCATAAGAACCAAAGTCTTCCACTTGAGTTGCTAAATAACCTAGGAATGCAACACTTAATCACTTAAATTCTTGCACAAAACATATAAATATAACTTGAACAAAGGTAGGACGGTTAGATTACACTAATATCTTGAAGAAGTGAATAAAATTTGAGTGTGTGTGTTTGTTTTGGTTCGGCCCATAGAGAGGAAGAAGAGAGAGAAGGGAGAGAAAGAAGTAGCTTGGTTGAGTGGTTAATCTCTAAAAATGATTCACTTGATGTGGTTTTGAATTTTTATGTGATACTTGGATAGTGGAGTGGGTAAGTGCTAAACTAACCTTCTCCCAAAACAACATAGTTTTGGCATACAAGGCTATTCTAGTAAATTGATTAATAGAAAGAAGTTAGTGGGGTTGGAAATGACTTTGGTACCCCTCTCTCATTTTGGATGTTCAAATGCATGCAAGGGAAAATGGGTAATCAACAAATCTTTATTCAAAATTATACATATTATTTAAAAGAATGACTTTTATAAATAAAAATAAAATTCCATAAATTACAAGAAATACACTATAAAATATCTTGGAATTTTAGAAATTTTATAAGATCACTTTTATAATTTTAGAGAAAATATATTTTTGGAAAGTAAATTTCATCAACTTATAAAATCATGAAAATCACACACAAAATTCCAGATAAAACACTTTGTTCATCGATTTATCATAATATGCTATATTTGGTCGCATAAACATTTAATTGACACATATCCATGCAAGCTTACAATAATTACATACAAATATCCCAATACGACTCAATTACAAGTACTTAAATACCTGTCGTAACACATGCATCTGTCCACATCTGAGTCATTGATATAGGAAATAATCCTCTTCTCTTTGAAGTTCTCATTCATCACCATCACCACCCTCAGGAAATTTATATTTATGTCCAAAGCCTTCTTGTAAATGAAGCGATTGTTTTTTAGAGAGATTCTGATAGCTTTGAGGAGTTCATTAAATTCCTTGTCAAGACAAGGTCGCTCAGCTGCCTTCATAAGTTTGTCCATTCCAATATCATCTTTATTTTGTATTTGAATTGTGGCTTGGCTTGATTTTAGTTGTAGCTGAGACTCCATCTTCCCCTTAATCTTAATTGCAGGCACATGAGGTGTAGTTCGAAAGATTTGGGTCCTTACAGTATGAGGTGTTTCTTGAGGGGGTATTTTTAAGACTCTCCCAAAGACACTGAGGTGTGCATTTGTAGATATTTGTTGGAGTCTATTAGGGTCTTGATGTCTCGTTGCTGGCTGGTGACTAGAGAAGTTAGCTGAGATACTTGAGTAGATAGAGAGTCATTGGAAGATTGTAGATTAGAGACTTGAGTTTGTAGATTTTAAATTTGAAGGTTGGTTGAGGTGGAAAGTATAGGTTGTGAACTTGATGCAGAGAAAGTTCCTAAAGAATTCTGAATAACATTCTTGATCTTCTCTGTTATCAGAGTTGATGGTTCATACATAGCCTTGTACAATTGCTCCAGTTTGACCTTGGAGTCATTATTTTGAGTTATTTTCTTCTGGATCACCTCATGTTAGGCTAAGAAAGATTCTCTCAACTTTGACACATTTTATTCAACTGGTGTGCGAGAGAAAGAGAAAACTTGAAGCTTATCTGAAAACTTATTGAACTTTGATTTCATAGCAGAGAAAGTAGGCATAAGTTCATCAATCCTCTGATTTATCAATTTCTTCACAGCAAGCTAATGACCATCCAAATTTTTCTCCATTGCTCTTCCAATGTGATGAAAGGCTTTAAGATGAGCTTTGTACACTTCGGTAATGACATCATAAACTTCTTGTGGAGTGAGGACCTTGGAATTACTTTCCAGAATGGTGATGAACTCTCCAAACTTAGCCAAGCCCTCCTCGTTGCTCACTGTGAAGTCCTTAGACAACCATGCATTCACATTCCCATCTGCTTCATCTGCAATTTTATTTTGTTGATCTTCAACATCCTCCTTGTATGAAATTAGAATTGTTTGATAGTCTTGATTAGAAATATCAGTTGTGAGGAGCTGTTGAGTAATAATTGCTAGGCATGCAAGCTGATCAACTAGAAGATCATCTACTGTAGTAAGTTGAGCTTGGGTATCTTGCAGCCATTGAGAGATGAGATTGGGTTGTTGTGATGAGAAATGAAGGTTGATTGGGATATATTGAGGTTGATGGTTGGTTAGAGGAGTTTGAAATGGATGGGATAAAGGTTGTAATTGTTCCTGTGACAGGGGTCACAGTTTGACTCACAATTGGAACTGTGGTTGTGATAGTGTGTTGTTCACTAGTAGAGTGTACCTCCATTTAGATTGGAGGGGATTTGACCAGGTTACTATTATGTACCATGGCCTCAAACCCTTGTTCCTCTTACAAGGAACTAGCACCTGAATGTGCTTGACTTGCCTCCTCAATGACTGGATCATTGACAATTTTACTCCCAACCTCAATTAACAAAGCAATTTCAGCAAGGGTTGTGAGGCGAGTTGTTTTTTCTTGAGAAAACTCCAATAAAATTGGAGAGAATTTGAGTAGCTCCCCCAGAGTACTACCCTTAAATCTAGCAGTCTGTGAAGACTGTGGTGCACATGAAGGTACAAATGAAACCTGCATAGGGTCTTCAGGAAAAATTGATGAAACCCCTATATTTGTGATGGTGTCATCAAGGTCTACCTCAGCATGGAGCCTCTCACAATCTAGAGATTATTTCTGAGTGGTGACCACAATTTATTGAACCGTGTCACATAATGTTTGCAAGGCTTGAGAAGTGGATTCAAGCCTTTCACTTTATGAAGAAGAAATTTGTGATATAAGATTAGAGATTTCAAAAATGATTTTTGGCAACACCCTCTGAATGGATGAAGGAGTTTCAATTGCTGTGCTCTCATTGTGTGTGCCATCCAAATATCTTCTTTCAACCTCTTAAGAATGCTCAAGAGGTGGTGGAGACTCTATACATGATGCATTGGGGAGAATGCTTTGTTCAATAGTGATACCTTGTTGAGAAGGTGCCCCTAGAGTCTGTTGATTCCCTTTTGTTACAACTGCATCTTTTTCAGAAGATGCAGAGTGGCTATTTGAGTGGTCAACTCAACCTTCCTTAACTTTTTTGGTATTCTGACTAGGGTTGACTCAATATTTGTTTGTTCCTCACTATTCTCAACAACAAATACCATGGATGTTTACTTTCTCTTCTTTTTACTGACTCCACCCTGTTGAGAGGATGAAGTAGTTGGTTCCCTAGCTTCTAATGATTTTGAAGAAATGGTCTCAGTTGTAGAAGGCTCATGTGTGCTATCCTGTTTGTATACTTCTACAGGCGCAGGAGCCATAACTGTACTAGAAATTGTACTAGACCTCATGTCAGGCATAGGGTAAGGGTAGGTTCTAAATTTCTCCAACATAAATTTAGTGATATTTAGAGCTATCTTTACCTGATTCTTTGTAGTCAGTGAACCAAACAAAATTTTGGCCACCTGTTTACAATTGCGTATTTGATTTCTATCTATTCCTCCAAGCATATGAATGTCAGCTACTTTGTGGTTTAAAGTTTACATTATAAATCTAGGGAAGAAGATTTCTTTACCTCTACTTACCAATGGCATGGTTAGCCTTGTGTGGAGTTCTTCCAGGATCAACATACCAACATTGAGGTTCCTTTTGTATGCTATGGAATACACCAGCTTCTGCACCATAATGGAGATGTTATCATATCCAGTTTTCCTGCATGTGAAAACTCTAACAATGGAGTCAAAGATGAATGACCATTCTCTCCTTAGACTCTTTTTGTTCAGCTTGGCCATGTTGATCTTCTCACTGTAGTTTATGAAAACCATAAACTCGTCCAACTCTTGGGTTGTTGGTGCCTCCACAAAGCTGTCTGTAGTTATGCCTAAGGCCTGGTTGACATCATCAGCACCAAACTTCATACCAACACCTTGAATTGTGCAATTAACCACCAAGGAAACTGCTTGATTCTCATGAACAATAGTGTTCATAATAGCTGAATTCCAGAACTCATTTAGCACATCTAAATAAAGCACAAGATTGGCATTGACAAAACACTTGAAGTTATTAGGTCCTTGGTTTGCATCCATAAATGCTAAATAGTTGGTTCCATCCTTAAGGATAACAGCTCTAACATTGTTGGCATCCATTGAAAGTGTTTGAGTTTGAGTGGGTAGGAAATTTGAGAAAGAAAGAGTTTGAAATGAGTGAGAGCGGTGAAGATTTGCAGAAATTAGGTCAATTGAGATCTCAAAAGCATAAAGAGGGGTTAGGTCGAGATGTCTGGGTATTTATAGGTTAGAAATGTAGGAATAAATAGTTGATATTTTCTTATCGAGAAGTCACGTAAATTAGAAAACTCATGTCGAGATGTCACTATCCTGACTCTTATCGAGAACTAAATAGTGACTTATCGATATGTAGAATAAATACCCAGTTTGTCCTAATTGGACTGAGTTATTCCAATTTATATTGAATAAACCAACATAAAATTAGAATGATTTTGTATCAAAAGTATTTTACTAAAATAATTTATTAAATTAAATTATTTCAGTTCTTAGTTATCGAGAAGTCTAAAATTTATATTTATAGTGAACTCCATATATATATACATATTTATATATATATATATATATATCAAGATCTCTACAATACTTATCGAGAAGTCATAAAGAGGCTTGTGGAGAAGTCTCAAGAAGTCATGAAAAAGACTTATCGACAACTCTGTCGAGAAGTCTCAAAATGACTTATTGAGAAGTCGTCTACACTTATCGAGAACTCAGTTCTCTACATACTTTTATTCTTTTTCAGTTTTGTCTTATTTTAATTTCATATATTAAAAATATGAATTAACTATTAGAAAGTTTTTCTCAGAATTGGAAAAATTCCAAGTTAAAATTTAAATTTTAAAAAATAAATATACAGAGAATTCTGAAATATTTATAAATTATATTCCAATTAATTTCTAATTTATCAAAAATTAATCTGTTGTAACACATTAGTTGAGTTCTTGCCTTTAGGATGAAGAATTTAACATACCAATTTCACCTACAAGTCTAGTGAAAGTTGCTTCAACCAAAGGTTTAGTAAAAAAACCAGCTAATTATTTTTCTGTTGGAACCAAAATAAGCTCAATTGTACCATTTGCAGTATGTTCTCTAATAAAATGGTACCTTGCATCAATGTGCTTAGTTCTAGAATGATTAGTTGGATTAGCAACAATAGATATGGCACTAGTATTGTCATATATGATTGGAATTTTATGTAAAACTAGGCCATAGTCCATTAATTGATTTCTAAGGCAAAGAACTTGAGCAAAACAACTTCCAGTAGCTATGTATTCAACCTCAACTGTGGAAGTTGACATATATTGTTGTTTCTTACTATACAAAGATACAAGTCTTTGAGCAAGGAATTGACAGCTTCCACTTGTACTCTTCCTATCTACCCTGCATCTAGAAAAATCTGCATCTGTGTATCCAATAGCTTCAAAACTAGTTCTCTTAGGATACCACAATCCCAAGTTTGTTGTTCCCTTGAAATATCTGAAAATTTTCTTGATAGCCACCAAATGTGATTCTTTAGGATTTGCTTGAAATCTAGAACACATACATGTTGCAAATATAATGTCTGGTCTACTAGCAGTTTAGTATAACACAGATCCAATCATTCCTTTATAACCTGAAATATCTACACATTTTCCTTTCTTATCGTCATCCAACTTGGTAGCTGTAGACATAGGTGTTGATGCAGGTGAACAGTCAACCATTCCAAATTTTTTCAACAGATATTTAACATACTTGGTTTGACTGATAAAGATCCCATCACTTTTTTGGCTAACTTGAAGACCAAGGAAGTAACTTAATTTTCCCATCATGCTAATCTCATATTCACTCTGCATGAGTCTTGAAAATATTTGTAGAACCAAAAATGATATCATCCATATAAATTTGAACTAGGATAATGTCATCACCATGCTGCTTGTAGAATAGAGTCTTATCAATTGTCCCTCTAGTAAATCCATATTTGACGTTTATAACACTTAGCTCTGATACCATTTCTCTAACACCTCCAGATCCGGGGTCAGGAATCCGGGTTTTCATGGTCTTTCTTTCCATTAATATCACTTAACTTAAATAAAAAATAAATAACTTCATGCTGTGACCCCGCAATAATAGTCTCAGAGATGGATGAAATTGAAATAAGTAATAGTCGTTGGAATCCATAAGGTAAAAGTTATTACAAACCCAAAATAATTACTTAATAAGTTTAGAGTTCTTTGCCATTATCCAACACAAGTTATAATTATACATAATTTGATTTCCAAAAGTTGAACGCCTAAGCTACAAATAGATCTACCTCTGTAGCAATGGCGGCTAAGATATGAGCGAAAAGACGTGGAACTCTTCCCACGCTCTTGAGGTGGTTTTTCTTGAGTATGTCCATCTTGCCTAACTGTTGTTGTGTGATGAAGAAATGATGCAAGGGTGAGCAAAATAGCTCACCAAAATAACATGTATATTATGATTAATAATGCAAAGTAACTTTATCGATGGTTTTTCTGAAAATATTTGTTATGCATTTAATAATCATTTACTAGATATAAATTTAAATGATGAAGTTATAAGATACTTTAACATATATATCTTTTTCAGAAAAAACTACTTGAACTACTACTATTCAACATATAATTATTTTTCAAAAATTCATCTCATAGATGAAGTTACAAGGTGATTCAAGATAAAACCTTTTCATAATTTGAACATATATAATAAGGGTATTATATAAGTGGAAATGTTCAGAGCACTATTGTAACAACCCAAATCCGGGGTCAAGATTTGGTGTCACTAAATATTCTGTACATAAAATAAACAAATAACCCCTTGAATCTGGATCGTTTATAGGTTATGGTATGAAACAAGAATCTAACCTTCTACAACTCACAACAATTACAATACAAGCTTAAATACCTTTATGCTAACGTCTTTTTCATATCTGTCTAACATCTTCGTCCTCTTGCAGCGGAGATCTCTTTAACTTCTGCTGTCTAAGGAAATCTATTCACTTTTATCTTTGTCTGCTTCTGGAAGAAATAAAAATTTACAAAACAAGAGTGAGCCAAAAATGTCCAGGAAGTATATAATTTGAGTTTCGAATATTAATTTCAAAGGAAAATTTCCGGAAAATCCTTAGGCAATTTTAAACAAATCTATTTAATTGAGGGAGTTGAGCGAATAAACATTGGCTGTTACCAGCCTTTAATTATAAATCCAAAAATGACAAGCGATTCCCGGATTCATCTCCTGAATCAGGGTTTTTGTCCGGTTTTGGAATTATAAAACCTTTCGAGAAAGAATGCCGTTAATGGCGATCAACAACAAATTAGACTGGACACTAGTTAGCACCTATATCCAGCTGATCAATCAAGATACAGTGCAGATCTATACCTAACTGTATAGATCCGGTCGGATATCCAGGCTCTATGGCCCATCTTCAGGCACCGGTCATGTCCCGGTCCTTAGGATTAAGTAAAACTTAATCCCACACATCATCATCATCTAGCCCATGGAGTATTTTGATGTCAAATCATTTTGAATTCAAAACATCCCAATTCAGGGTTCGCAAATAACCCAAAAGAATGGGTATTTGCTTCAGAGAACAATCGAATTATAGGAACAAGAATAAAAGGAACATGCATAATAAGAGTAATTGCAACGAAATTTAAAACATTTAACTATTCTGAACTTAGAATAGGAACGAAGAAATAATTGCAGTGTTTTAAAAGAAAAATCAAGAATACTTGCCTTGAGAAGCTTTAACTACTATTATCGGTTGACTTTTGAATTTCCTTGAACGTTTGGCTTTATCGTCAAACTACTATCCTATTCTGGATACAATCCTATTCTTCATGTCCTTCGATTATAATCTTGTTGAATCTGATAATTATTCACTAGATCATTCCTAGTCCAATGGCAAATCTCGGGTCTTCCGACTAGGACCTACAGGGTTAGAATACCCTAATTCAGATAATCGTTTCACTTAAAATCACATCACTATCCTATTCTACCCAACAATTTCATAATCCAACTCATATTTATATGTATTATTGAAATATACATAGCAATTATGGTTCACATCTTCGAAACTCGGTTCGGTGCTTGTTTTCGGAAAGTATGTATATTTGTCGTTTTGAAAAACAGGGCAATCGATTGTTTATAAATTATTTTGTCTCAATCGCACTTAAGTTCATATAATATAAGTAAATATGGTTATTTGATGTCTCCGATAATTTCGGGTTACATTCCCGTATTTACGGAATTATTTTTTTTCCAAAAACTGGCAGCGTCTCCTTTGTTTATCGGCCTGCCCGTCGAAATCAACTTGACGCCAAATCACAACAACAACCACAACAGAATCCATTCCACAATCCAATTACCAATCCCAACCACCGATATAAATTCAATTATTTATCATTATTATTCATATTTTTATGATTTTTATTCGTATTTTATATTTTAAAGCGTAGGACTCAGATCGTATCATCATAGTCCACCGTCGGCTCTCCGAGGCTCATCGCCGACGGCGGTAAAATCCACGGGTTCCCGTAATACCGGGCATCCTACATAAATTCCACCGATTAATTATATAATTTATCGCAAGATATTTATTTTTATTTCATGAATATTTATTCATTTATTTCCCTGCAGAAAATCAATTAATAAATTAATATAAACAAAAATTAATTCGAATTAACAAGAATCAAATAACAGGAAACAATCGGAAACCATCCCGCCACCGACACACGCCACCACTCGCGGGCGGCCAGAAACACAGAAATCAGGAAAACACGGCGGCAACACAGACCACCTCACGCGCATACGCGCTGCAAACACGCCGCCACAACTGCGGCACACACGCGCACACACACCCAACAACGCACACACACACACAGCTTTATACACACATATACACAAACGTATGCATACACATACTAACAGGAATGAGTCAAAGCTAGTAACCGGAAAAAGGCGGCCGGAAAAGTACTGAAGCAAGGCGGCAGAATCGAGCAGCGGCAGAACCGAGCAGCGGCGGAACAAAGAAAAAGGAGAAGAGAAATCAGGAAGGGAAATGGGGAGATGAAGAGACATTAGAGATGGGATATATTAAAGAGAGAAAGAGCAAAGAAATCGATCAATCGATCGGGAGAGGAGAGGAATTAGGGTTTTATTTTATTTTGTTATCTCTTTCTTGTTTTTTTCCCGTTATTATCCTATTTTATGTTACGGAGTTGTGAATTTAACGGTATATGCGTGCAAAAACTCAGCGAATTAATATCCAAAATAATTTCTAAATTTTATAAATATTTCAAAACTAATAAAACACAAGTTTCGTAAGTTTGAAAATATTTTTAAAGCGCTCAACATACTCGAAATTAACAGTTTAATAAATGAACTTGCAGGTGGATCTAATCCGAAAATTCTCGAAATAATTTTAAAATTCTCAAAATATTCAAAAGTTAATAAAATAAAATTTTCATGATTTTTGAAATATTTTGGAATTAAATAATGATTTTACAATTTAATGAAGCCAGAAAATCATTTAAAATTAAATAATTAATAAAATATTGATTTCTAAATTTTAGAAACCCCTAAAAATAATAAATAAAATTATAGAACAACAAAAATAATTTTAGAAACAATTTAGCATTTATAAGAATAAATATTCAATAAGACCACTTTAAAAATGAATTAAGTTCATACAACTCGATAATTAATTACAAAATTAATCTTCGCATCCAACAAATCACAAACAATTAATACTACAGCGACACATAACTGACATAACCATCACATATTTTATTTGTTTAATAATTCAATAATTATACTTACATATCGGATCCGAAAATAGGTTAATTAGCCGCTAAGTAACTTAAAAGACGATACAATTTTAATACCAAATTTGGATAATTATCAAAACAGAGTTTCCTATAAAATACTTTATACGAAAATAAGGTAATAATGTCTCGCCTTTTGAGAATACGAATTTTTATCGATATATAAAAGGATTTGCGTATCAAAAATTTCACGCCGGGACTCGTACGGATCAAACCGTACCCCGGATCGAGAAAGTCAAAACACAGAAAGTGTTCAGAATTATCAGATTAGGTTAGGAAGAAGTTTTCAGAAGAGTTTCGGGTTGTAAAAATGCAAAAACGGTTGAAGTGGGACGATTTCTGGTTCTAAAAAGTAATTTTATAATTACGTGAAATAATAATTATTAACTCTATAAATTCTTATAAAATCATATAATGATCCAAAAATTAACAGAAAAATACCAAGACTATCTACATTTTATCTTAGATAATTAGAGATTAAAATATCTAAATTTTATCAGAAGTAAACACCCAAATACTATTATCCATCATCAAATAATTCACCAAAATTCACATAAAAATCACATAATAATTATTTATTGATAAAAATAATTATATAATATTTTCCGGACGTTACAACTATTTAAGTGCGAGTACTCAATCACTGACAACACTTTTGATAAATCAGCCAATGGGCTTTCCAATACAGAGTTGTATTCAAGTTAAATTTTTGAAGAAGGAAGGGAACATCTGAAATAAACTATGATACCCTGCTGATCAGGAAATGTATCATTCATTTGACTTTACTACTAGTAGGTAGACAAATTTCCTTTCGGTCATCACCCTGGCCGCATTAGGGCATTATGCTGGACTATCCCACAACCTCCTATGCGTTGATGGACTATCCCACAGCCTCTTACACTTATCCCGACACACTAGGTGCCGAGAACTTATCCTACCATGTCTTTTAATGGCCTTAAACATGTTCTCAAAGTTACTCGAGGGGTGGAGGTTCGCTCGCAAAATGTCGTTACTTAAAACGGTCATTTCTCATAAACCGTAAATAGGATTAAAGAGATCCAAATATCAAAACAAAGCTTAAAATATAACCTACCTAGGAATGGAAATGGTGAGTTCATAAAAGTGGGTGTTGAGGTCCAAAAGTTAAGTACAAAAACCATTTCTAGAAAAATGGGCATTACGACGGCTATACTTTAGCGATTCCCAAATTTTTACAATACGAAATCATACCAAACCAACTACAACTCAACAAAAACTCAAGATCCATACATATACTACTCATCTAAGTCAAAAAAGCTCAAAAATCTCAATCCAACAAGTATTATACCATCTTCATAATCAACAAAACTACTTAACAATCAAAGCTCTAAACATGCTTAAACATTCAATTTACTACTCATCCATCCAAACCATCTTAAAAATCAAACAATCAAACTTATTGGAGAGTGTAGAGGTACTGAGAAGCCTCAAAGAACCTTGATCTAACCTTATACAACCTTGATCTTAAAAACAAAATCAAGAAATACAAAGTTAGATTTTGAAAACACTATTCATCCTAAAATTTGATGAATTGTTTAGCTATGAAACCCTTGGAATCAAGAGCTAAAATTCATAGAATAACTAAGTTATGAAATGTGGAATCCATATAAACAAACCTCTAGAATTATTCTTGTGTAGAGCTAGGGTTTTGGAAATTTTCTCCTTGCTTTTTCTTGTAAAATCCGAGAACAAGAATGTGGTGGGGGAGAGAATAATGTGTTCTTCATTGGTTACTTGGTAATTGTGTGATGAATGACTTGGTTAATTCTTAACCTTGGTTAATTGGGTGATTAAAATACTTGGCCAAGAATCATCCTTGTATAAATATCTTGGCCAATGCTTGCATCCTCAAGCTTGTATCATATTCTTGACACTTGTCCTTCTCCTATGGTTTGATGATGTCATCCCCCTATAATCTCTTTGATTAGTACTTAATTTATTTATTAATCTCCTTGTTATTTGCATAAGCTTAATTCTTGGTCGCTTATTTTCTTTTACGGTTCGCTTACTCTCGTTCTCGTTGATCGTTTGAGGGATCATATTCGGGATCTTATTACTTGGGTTTCCCTAAACCTTTCTTAATATCTTATATTCCTTTAATGATCTTCTGTTATAATCCTAGAATTGAATTCCTTTTTATCATGATACCATATAGTTAATTCTTTCAGTATCTTGTGCATTTTCGAAAAAAATCAAATTGTTCGAATTCAAATTCTGACGATCTTTACATACACTCATTTACATTATATAGTACTAATATGATCTTATAATTTTCATAACAGAGCTCATATATAGGGTGTTTTGATAATTTTTATTAATCAGCAAATTCATCAAAAGTCACTATTCATCAGGACTACAAAAATTGGGGTTATTACATTGCTTGCTTCGATCCAAAAAGAGCCTTCAACAGTTTATACACAAAGTTTGGAAATTCTGAATCTTCAAAGCCAGGTGGCTGCTGCACATAGACTTCTTCTTCCAATTCACCATTAAAGAATGCACTCTTTACATCCATTTGATATACCTTGAAATTTGAGTGTGCAAAAGTTTAATCAAAATCAATTCCTTCTTCTTGTGAGTAGCCTTTGGCAACCAGTCTTGCTCTTTTTCTTGTCACAATTTCCATTTTCATCCATTTTATGGTGTGATCTTGTTGACTAGAGTTGTCTGCATTTTCTTCATTACTGGCATGACTTGCAGAGCTATCATCTCTTCCCCCCCCGAGTTTGTGCCATCAAATTCAGGTGGGCTTGTCATTTGAGATGAATCCTCATATTCACAGTTCACTGGTTCATTTATTTCTTCTCCATTCTTTGTTTGTGTTAATCTTAGCTTCTTCTTCAGAATCACTATCAATATTCAGATTTTCAAATTTTAGGGCTTCAACTTCATTCTCATCAAGGCATTCCAAGCCTGTGCACTTTTCATCATTAAAGGTCAGATCTGTACTTTCCATAATTTTCTTTTGCTCAAGCACATAAACTTTGTATGCAGTTATTTCCAATGAATATCCCAGAAAAATAACTTCAAATACTTTAGAGTCAAATTTTCCAACATATTCAGAGTTGTCTTTAAGCACAAAGCATTTGCTTCCAAACACATGCATATGTTTTTTAGTAGGATTTCTTTTATTCAAAATTTGAGTAAGGTGACTTGCTAAGGTTTTTGTTGATTAAAAATCTATTTTGAGTTTAGCATGTAGTGTTAACAGCTTCTTCCCAAAAACTTGTTGGAAAATTGGCATCTTGCAACATTGTTCTTGCAGCTTCAATTGGAGTTCTATTTTTCCTTTCAACCACACCATTTTGCTGGGGTGTTCTTGCAGTTGAGAACTCTTGAGCAATGCCCTTGTCTTTGCAGAATTCACTTAAAGCTGCATTCCTGAATTCTGTGTCATTATCACTCCTCAATCTTTTAACACAATTTTGATCCCCATCCCGTTTCTCAACTTTCTTTATGTATTTAATGATGATGTATGGAGTTTCATCCTTTAAATGTATAAATTCCATCCAAGTGTATCTTGAGTAGTCATCGATCATCACTATTGCATATTTCTTTCTAAAAATAGACAAGACATTAACTGGTCCAAACAGGTCCATATGAATAAGCTGTAATGGAGCACTTATAGAATTTACAGTCTTGTTCTTGTGACTAGACCTCATCATTTTGCCTTTTTGACAAGTCTCACACATTCCATCTTGAGCAAATTCCAGAGTTGGCATATCTCTCACTAATTCCTTTTTCACCAAGGTCTTGATTATTTTGTAATTCAGGTGAGAGAGTTTCTTGTGCCACAACTTGCTTTGCTCAATGGATGCTTTGGTGTAGAAGCAACATATCCCATCCTTGTTTGCTGAATTTAAGTCTGCAATAAACAGGCTCCCTCTCTTTACTCCTTTCAAAGCAACTTCAACAGTTTTCTTGCTAGTGATTGAACAATCTTCTTTGTAAAATATTACCTTGAAACCTTCGTCTGTAAACTGGATGACACTGAAAAGATTTACTTCAAGACCAGCAACTAGTGCTGCATCTTCAATGACAATATTTACAGAAATTAACTTGCCATGTCCAATAGTGAATCATTTATTGTTGTCTCCAAAAGTCACCAATAGGCCAACCATCTCCTCAAACTGTGATAACAGGGCTTTATCACCTTTTGTATGCCCGGAACATCCACTTTCAATGATCCATATGACTTTATTCTTCTTGCTCTACACATAATGAGGATTAATTATATTTAGCTACCCAAGTAGTGTTGGGCACTTTGTTCTTTTTCACAAAAGTTTCAGAAGTAGAATTTGAATTTTAAAAAAAAACATCATTCATAGTTTAAATGATGTTACGTGCTGATTCTCAATGATCAGGAGGAGCTCAGGATCTGACTGTGTTTAAATATCATCAGGATTTGATGCATCATCAGTATCTGCAGAACATCAGCATCTAAAGGCAGTCTATTGTGAAGATTGATTTTGTTCCTTATTTTGAGGGATAGATATCTGTTACATTCTGAGTGATAGGACTTTGTATATTCAGTTAAAGATATGTATCATTCTATGTTAGTAATTGATAACGCATATCTTAGATTGATTTGTAGCAGCTGTGTATTATATAAACACAGTTTAGGTCATCACATAGTGATCAACTCGAGCATTGTAAGACCTAGCAGCTCTCAAGAACATCAGTATTTCTTGAGGGAGTTCGTAACAGTTTTAATCAGTAATATAAAGAACTGGTATATTTTATACTTGTTCGAAACATTTATACAATTGTATCGAACCCCCCTTAAACAATTATATTACTACTGGGCAATAATTGGTATCAGAGCAAACTGATAAATTTACAATCAGAAGCGATCTAAACATGTCTCTGAACAAGTATGAAGGTATTAAAATCCCTATTCTGAAAAAGGCTGAATATCCCACATAGAAGGTGAAGATGCTCATGAACCTGGAGGCTACAGATCCAGACTACCTCGACGTAATCAATGATGGACCCTACATGCCAATAAAACTGGTGCCTGCAACTCCTACTGTTGCTGAACACTATCAGTTAAAGGAAAAGAGTGGGTGGACACCAGAAGAGAAAGTTATTATGCTGAAGGATGCAAAGGTAAGAAATATTTTGCATAACAGTCTTGATTCTGTCATGTCAAACAGGATTGTAGCCTACAAGACTTCCAAGGAGATCTGGGATGCTCTTGAAACTCAATGTCAAGGAACCATGGCCATCAAGAAGAACAGAAGGGCTATTATAATTCAAGAATATGAACATTTTGAGGCTAAACTTGATGAAAGTCTCACCGACATCTATGACAGGTTTCTTACCCTGCTCAACAATCTATCCTTGGTGGGAAAGGTGTATGATCAGGAGGATTCAAACACTAACTTTCTGAGAGCCTTGAATGAGGAATGGGAGACTTAGACTTCAATCATACGACATTAGTATATTTTGGAAATAATCACCCTTGATGAAGTTTATGGCATGCTGAGAACTCATGATTTGGAAGTTCAGTAAAGGAAAGAAAGGAAAAGCAACAAGGGAAAATCAGTTCCTTTGAAAGTGAATGTTAAAGCTTCAAAAGAAAGGTCTGTTGTAGCTGTAAGGAAAAAGAACAATCTGCCAGAATCAGATACTGATGATCCATCATCAAATCCTGATGATGATACTAATTCCTAAACTGATGAGAACATGACAGATTCTGATGTCATGCAAATGGCTGCATTGCTAGTTAAGGGCTTTAAGAGGATGCAATTCAGGAAGTCTCAGAAGAAAAGAAGCTTCAAAAAGAAGTTCAGTAGAGAGGAAAGGAAGTCGTCTGGAAGAAGAGAAGGAAATGACTCTAAAGCTGGAAAAGTCGAAAGGTCGAAAATCAAGTGCTACAACTGTGATGAACCCGGTCACTTTGCTACAGAGTTGAAAAAGACAAAGCATGACAAAGGGAAGAATAAAGCCTTGATTACATCAAGCAAGAATTAGATGGACTCCTCTGATTCTGAAAATGAAGAAAAATGCTATGCACTGATGGCTAGCATTGATGCTCCTGCTTCCTCTGACTCTAAGGTATCAACTTCTTTCTTCTCTTTTGATACTGAAGATATATCTGAACTGAAATCTATTCTTAAGTCTATCCATGGAAATTTTAAAAATAAAATTCTAGAGAACAATAGACTGTTAACTGAAAATGAAATCTTAAAATCTAGGAATGATCAGTCGGAGTCTGACTTAGTAAATCAGATTGAAATTCAGAAAGAATGTGAGAAAGCTAAACATACAGCAAAGATACTAGAAGCTAAGTATAGTATGTTAGAGAATGAATTAGAAAATGAGAGGAAAACCTTTAAAACCTGGACTATTTCAGGCAAAAAGGTCATGAGATGATCTCTAAGAAAAACTGGAAAGAATGTCTTGGTTATGTAGTTGGAGTTAAGGATGTTGACACTGAAAATAAAACTATCCTTTAGACTCCTGTTAAGTTTATCTCTTCAGAGGCTGATGAACCCAAATCTATCTTTGAAAAGGGTTCAACATCAGCATCCCAAGAAAAGTCAGTAAGTGATAAATCTCAAAGAAAGGAAAACAAGGAAACCATTAAGACTGTTAAGAAAGAAAAGAACATAGGACTTTTGTCTAAAAGACAATTCAAAAAGAAATTATTTGAGGTTACTAACAAACCTCAAGTTAAAAGTCCTAAAAGAAACAGGAATGGTAAGCAAGGTATTTCTAAGGATTCTAATTATAAGCTTGTTCCCAATGCTCCTAGAAAAACTTGTTTTAACTGTGGTAATACTAATCATCTTGCAATTGATTGCAGGAAGAGTAAGAAAATGAAAACTTCTATTCATGACTCTAATGTTAGGGGTAGATCGGTATTTTATAAACCACAAAATCCTTGTTTACATTGTGGTAGTAGTTGGCTTTCAATTTACACTTGTAGTTCCTATCATAAGCTGTATCACAACTATTATGAACCTTTGCCTAAATTTAATAAAGCTACTTATGTGCTCAATTTTTCTAGTTCTACTAAATCTACTTCTGATAAGACAAATCCTGATAAGGGAAAAACTGTCAGAAGTATTTCTGAATCACAAAGGCTTAAGTTGTCCAAAAAGAGGGGCCAACAAGTGTGGGTCCTTGAAAATCCTTCTAATTAATTACTCTTCTGACTGCAGGGTAACAAGAAAAATACTCTTGTCTTGGATAGTGGATCATCAGGACACATGACTAGAAATGAATTCCTGCTGTCAGAATTTGAAAAGAAGGCTGCCCCATATGTATCTTATAGAGATGGAAATATAGGACACGCTCTGGGATATGGAAACTTAATAATTGGAAAGATAGCAATAGAGAATGTAGCTCTGGTGGAAGGACTAAAGCATAATCTTCTAAGCATCAGTCAAATCACTGACAGAGGTTATCATGTGGTGTTCTATGACTCTCACTGTGAAGTTGTTCATAACAAGTCAAAGAAGATTATCTTGATGGGATACAGACATGGAAATATTTATGAAGCAAGACTACATGAAAGTCTTGAGCAAGAAGCTACTTGCCTTATCTCAAAGGCATCAGTAGATGAGAGCTGGAACTGGCACAAGAAGCTCTCACATCTTAACTTCAATTCAATCAATGAACTTGCAACTAAGGAGCTAGTAAGAGGATTACCAAATATGCTATACTCATCGGATGGTTTTTGTTATGTTTGTCAAAAGTCTAAGAAAAGAAGAGTATCTTTCAAAAGTAAAACAGAGTTCTCTATCACTGAGCCATATCATATGTTACACTTGGATCTCTTTGGACCAGTAAACATAATGTCTATCAACAAGAAAAGGTACACAGTTGTAATTGTTGATGATTTCACTAGATACACTTGGGCTTATTTTCTACACAGGAAGGATGAAACTCCAGAAATTCTCCTGGATCATATAAGGCAAATTGAGAATGGATCCACCTTCAAAGTGAAAATACTGAGAAATGATAATGGAACTGAGTTAGAACTCAAAAATGGAGGAAGTTTGCAAGTACAAAGGCATACAACAACATTTCTCAGCTCCTGGCACACCCCAACAAAATGGTGTTATTAAGAGAAAGAACAGATTCCTGATTGAAGCTGGCAGGACTCTGCTGGAAGAAGCAAAACTACCCACTTACTTTTGGGCTGAAGCAGTAAACACAGTCTGTTATACTCAGAATATCACACTGATAAACAGACATGGTATTACTCCTTATCAGATGCTGAAAGAAAAGAAGCCCAGTCTCAAAATCTTCATGTATTTGGATGTAAGTGCTTTCATCTGAGAACACATACTGATCAGCTAGGAAAATTTGAATCAAAAGCTGATGAATCTTTGTTGGTTACTCACCATCAAGAGCATACAGGGTTTTTAATCTGAGAACAAATACTGTAGTTATATCCATAAATGTATCTTTTGATGATAAGAAGATTCCTGGTTTTGAAGAAGACTCTCATGAAAGTCTAATCTTCTAACGACCGTAAAATTTTAATATAATAATTATTTATTTATGTGCTATTTATGTGAAAGTAGAGAATAAATATATATAATAATATATTTATTCCAGTCTGATGTATTTCAGAGGAATTGTGATAAAGTGAATTGTGGATTTATTGATGCTATAATAGCATTATAAAATTTAAAGACGAAAATTAAAATATGAAAGTGAAATGTGAAAGTGGAAATTGAAAAGTGGAAAAGTGGGAATAATGGAAATATAAGAAGTTAGTTAGAAAAATAAAATATGTGATATTTATATGCTAAAGTGTGGTTTAAGTGATAATTAGTATGTTTGAAATTTATTTATGTGATTATTAGAGTGCTTGGAAATTTATTTATGAAATTTTAAGTGAATATTGAAAAATAAAGTGTGAATAAATGTTTATTTAAATTTCTGAAAAATAGTTGGAAAACAATAAAACTTTTATTATTGTTCTAAAATCATTATTTTGGTATTAAAAACTTTATAATAATGTGAAAGTGAGTATTTTGGGCTATTTCCTATTTTTAATTCGAATTAAGAAATGTTTTTGCACTTTTCGTAGTCAAACTTGTAAAATTCATGCAAAAATAACCGTACATCAGAAAAATATTTTAAAAATATGCACGTGAAGCTAATTTTGTGCTCTACATTTTAAAAATATAAAATTCAGAACTTTCAGAACTTTCAGAACTTTCAGAACAGTTTGTATTTTATTAAAGAAACGTTTTTGCATTCATTTATCAAAAGAAAACTATTAAAACAAAAACTTTTATACGTCAAATTACCAAAATACCCTTGTTTTATGAAATAAAACATCAGCCTCCCTCTTTCTTTCCTCATTTTACCCGAGACATCGTCCTCCCCCATCTCATCCTCTCGGTTTTCTTTTCCCCCGGCCACAAACCACACACACAAGCACACAACTTTTTCTTCTTCTTTTGTTGCTAGGTAAGGATCTAATCTTTTCTCTTCTTTTACATTAAACTTGTACTTTGCATGCTGTTATCCGTGTGTATGTATAGGTTTGTGTATATTTGAGTTTGGTGTTGTTGAGGGAGAAACTAGAGTTTCATGTGATTTCACTTGAGTTTATTGAGTAATAGAGTGTTAGTTAATTCAAATTGCATGTCATGGATTATAGTTGCATGTTAGAAATTGGTGTCTTATGTGTATGTATATGTGAAGAATGTGTATGTATATGGTGTTTCTTGGTGAAAATAGTTGTTAATTTAGTGGTTTAAAGTACTAAAGTTTTGTATCATGGAAGTATATATATTTGTGGCTTGTGTATATATATATATGAGAGAATGGATTTCATGACTTATGTGATGTAGTTGATGGTGATAAGAGTGTTTAAGTGAATCTAATTGTTTAAAAAGTGTTGTATGTAATTAATCTCCTTTGCGTGTTCTTTTATGAATTTAAGTTCTAAATATAATTATGGCAATAAATTAGTAATGCATGCTAAGATATCTTGATGTATATTAGTTTTGATATATGCATGTCATTGTTTTGTTGTTACTGAGAGAAACATGTGTTTAAATGGCTTTTCTATGTGAAATTGATTGTTAATATAATTATAAAGATATAAGGTTTGATTTCAAAGTATTAGGTTCTGTTTTCTTTCTAAATTCGTATAAAATTCATTACAGGTCGGAATATTATGATTTTAGAGTCTTTAGAAAGATAATTCAATTCTCTACAACTTTGATTCTTTAAGTTTTTCGAAATTCTGCTTATAAGGAGGTGATTTCTGCAGTTTTTGTAACCTACCAGAAAATTTTTAAAACTGAGAGGCAGACTTTGAAAATTTATAGTAAATTATATATATATCAGAAAATTTTGAAGAATACCATTCTAAAAAGATCTTTTCAAACTCTACATTTTGTGTTCACAACTAAGAGTCATATTCTGAGATTTAGGAGTCTTAAATGTCAAATTACTTCTGCGATCAGGGCTTGACTCTGTTCAGGCAGCCCACATTTATCCAATTTCCGAATTCGTTATTTATCCATTTTTAATGAGCCTTAAACTCTTGGAAAGATCTAAGAAGTATCTACAACTTTCATGTTTTATGATTTTTCATTTGACTTTAATATAACATAGTAAATTGGCATTCTTTCGAGATGGTCGGGTTATACTTTAAACTCTTAAGAGTCTATGTATAAGACATTTTGATTAATAATCTTGTATCTAGCTTTAATATGGTAAATACGATAAAATATGTGTATTTTTGTGATGGCGTGTGCTAGTATGTGCCTTATTTAAATTGGTTTATGTCCTTGGTTGTTAAATGTGTTTGGCTATTTGGTCTGTTTTGATTGTAAACTAGTATCCATAATAATGTACTAGTTGTGTAAAGTATTTATAAGTCAATGTACTTAGTTTTTATAGAATGGTTTATTATTTACTTGTTTATTCTTGAAATAGTATAAAGAGCAAGTAAGTTGAATGGTATGTTTATGATGAAGTTTGTATAGTAGTATTATACTACCATAATATAGTATTGTGATTGTATATGAGGCTGATTGCTTGTGTTTGGGTGTCGACAATGGTCGACTGGTATGTTAGAAATACAGAGGATATGCTGCCGAAATTTCGTTAAAATCTTTTAAAGATCTAACGTAGTTTGGCTAGCTATCCAATGTAGTTTCACTTGTCGAGTAACTAGACTATCTTCGAAAAGCGATTACGTTTTCAAGATGCTTAAATACTATTATAGTTTCACTAGGTTAGTTGCTAGTCGAATTAAGTTATCAAATGACGATCAGTTATTCGAATCAACTTAGTTTGACTTACAATTAATTCGTCAAACTATAATATGGATTTCAAATTCTTTTAAACTTAAAGTTTATTTTCTAAACATGATCAAATAATTTGCAAGAGCGTTTTAAATTTAAAATTTTATTTCAAATAAGGAATTATTTCCTAAGTTTGAAATTGAAGATCGGATAGTGACCATATGTGCAATATGTGTCATGTGCTATGTGACCTGTTTATGATATGTGTGCTATATATATATATGAAATAATAGTACATATATAAGTATAATGTAGGTATCGCGAAAGGGGTAGTTAAGGTAGACGTTTAAAGTGAACGTCGAACTGTATTTAGAATGATTCTGAAATAGAGTTTTTACTCGTGTAGAGTTAAAGAGGGAGTACGCAAGCATAGGAAAGGAACAAGATAAAGCTAAGATCCAGTGAAGATTATGGTTAGGCGGGAGTGTAATAGTGTGATACTTTTGAGAGGCAAGTAACGAAACCTCAACTGTTCTCTCTCTCTCTCTTTTACTTATATTCCTACCTCTTGATTTAAATTTTGAATACCATATCTCAGCCATTGATAAATAAGCCTGTTTCCTTTATATTTTCAAATGCTCACAATTTCATTCATTATGAGAACCTTTTGGTTCATTGTTGATAATACCTATGTTTGAACCCATTGCGTTCTTTTTGATACCTGATACTTGACATGATATCCCTGAGTTTCAAAAATAAACTTAAATATGATTTCAGACTTTCCAATAAGGTCTTATTTCATCAAAAGGTTGGTAAAGCTTAAAATTGAAAGATATCTTCATAAATGATATAGGAATTCCGTCAAAAATGTTTTCTACAGATTCCTATAGATTGGAGGCGTAAGTGGCCGAGTGACGCTGGTCCAGCATTTTTGGTTGTGTTGCGCTAGCAATGGCAATAAGTCTAGCTGACTAGTTTTGGAACTAGTCTTAGGGGACCCTATATACATGGAAGCTCAGAAGGACGATTAGGTCCTGATGGGAGGCATTACGTGGCTGATCACCCGTATTGTCTATGACGTTGTGGGAAAAATCCAATCAAAAGATATATTTTGAAATAAATATTTCCTTAGAAAATGTTTGTGTGAAAAGGTTTTTGAAAAGATGTTAGAAAGAATTTTATGAAGAGTTTTGAAAGAAAACTTGAATTTTGAACTGACGATAAGGAGTTTTTTTCTATAATTCCTTTCCTTATTCCTTATATTGGATTTCCATTTGAATATCATAGTTGGCCTTGATACCTATTGATCCCTGATAGCTTAACTATTTTAATATTATTGTTACTTGCTGAGCTTTTGTAGCTCACGTTGCTTTGTTATCTAAATTTTACAGTTAAGCTCGAGTATAGTTGGATTTAGAAGGTCAGCTAGGAAGAATGCTAACTTTGGACCTTCGCGCACAGTTAGATTCGCTATGTCATCGCAGGTAGCTAGAAAGGGGGTAGATCAGTGACATCTTCTATATGAAGTTATCTTTTGTATTTAGAAAAGATTGTAATAGCATCATGTTGTGTAGTTAGATGTAACTTGTTTCATACCTTAACCTGTATTAGATCCTGTAACAGTGCAAGGGGCCATGGTATTATGTTTATGATTCTGTTTTATATTATTGTAATTTGTAGCATGGTGACTCCACAATCTAGGGCCCTGATTATGAGGGTGTCACAGTTTGGTATCAGAGCTACAGGTTTTGGTCACTGAAACAAGTCAGGATTAGGTGGGTTGTAGGAATGTTTAGTTAGGAATTAAGTTTTAAACTATATAGAGTTTGGGTTGGGATTGTAGGATATAGTCTCGACTTTAAGATCTCTACGATACAATGGCGTTAGAATTTAAGATAACCTTTTTCGTTTCACCTTGCATACCTATGTTATCGCAGATGCCGGATAGCAGCATCAGTGATGATGAATCGGATAGGACTTCTCCTACCGACCCTTCAGCCTTAGCGTCTAGTCATGAGTACGAGTCTGAGATTGATTTTGAGGAAGAAATTGTGTGGCATCCGGTCAGATCGACTACCGGGACTCTTGTCTTACAAGCTATGGAACCTGTTTCGGCCCCTGACAATTCTAGTTCCACAAATTCCCTACTGCATTTATGCGGAGCTATCACGCGACCGAGAAATGGTGTTTGGACAAAGGTTCAGAATTAAGATCCTTAGTTGACCAGATGTCTAATGAGACTAGGCAACGGGTAGACGTTTCTGAAAGTGAGTGGGTATCTAGGATTGAATGTCTAGAAGAGATGGCATGTGGTCATCTTCGGTAAGGATCATCTGTTTACACTTCTTGGGAAAGGACTGGGAGACTGATGAAGTTGGAAAGATGGATGTGGACTGTGTTAAGGATTGCTCGACAAAGGAGATATTAAGCTATTGGGAAAAGAAGTTGTTGGCGTGGTACTCAGCTCAGTTAGTAGAACTTGTTTAGATACTATTTTACGTCAGTATCAGATGGTTCTAAGTTAATCTTTTCAGATGTGTAGGTCACCATTGATTTCGATAATTTCCTTGTTGTTGTCTAGCAGCTTGTGATAGTTGGGGTTGTTTTTCCCATTATTTTACCCCTTTGACTAATCTTCGGACTGCTGTTTTCTCTCCTGTTATTTTTGAACTCAAGTGTTGGAACCATAACTTTTACCTTTACAGATGTACGCCCTTTTTTTCATATTCGTTGAACACCTTACTATTTCCTCCATATACAACTTTTATATACCCACCTTAACATTCCAAAATTGTTTTATTACCAATAAACCATACCTTGTTATTTCCTTGAGGAAAGCGAGCAACTTATAGGGTAATAAGGCTGCATGAGTTAAATCTTTTTATTGTACTAAAAAGATAGAATTAAATCCTTTTACAAGGATAGAAATTACATGTTTTCTTAAGCATGTAGCATATTGCTTAGTAAGTTGCTTGTTTACTCGTCAAGAGGATATCGCTCTCAAGCCAATTTCTCAAACCTATAACACTGGAAGTTTGGAGTCAAACTGACCCTACCATAACCAAAATTTTCTAACCAGTCTGACAATAACTGCTGATTTGACACAATAATAACAACAGCGCCAAGCCGTAAGTGGTAAGTTTTATATCCTCATAAGATGCCAAATTCCCATTAGCTCAGGAAACTGTGGAACTGACCAAAGCCAGAGTTTGGCTTAAGTAAATAGATAAAACTTTTGGCATGGTTAAAGTTGGTGAAGACCAAAAGACAGAGTTTTCAAGTTGGTTTCTAGTGGAAATCAGTTAGAGAAATGGAAAGAGAAAGTACGATGACATGGTAGAGATTTACGGAGCCGTTTCTAGTAAAGGATACACAAGACTGTATGAAGGAGCACTTGGGGGTAAAACTTTGAAGTTGAAAATAAGAAAATATAAGCAAAGCGGTTATAAGCCCAAGATTACTGATTTAACATAAATGGTGTCAGAAATAGGCTTTTAAGGATGTAGAAAGAGCCAAGAGGTTCAAGCATCGGATTCAGCAGCAGGTTAGAAGCTGGATGGCTGTATTTGAACGTCGAACTTATGTGAGCAGTGGTTTATAAGGCTGTGATTATAAAAGAAGAAAGTAAGTGATCTAGGGAAGAAAATAAATATAGATAAAGTTGAAGAAAATAAAATGGATTACTTTACTGAGAAATGCATGAGTATAAGTGTAAGAGTGGATCCGGATTTTACTTGTAATAAGTGTGGTATGGTGGGCTATTCTATAAGGTATTCTAAGGAACTACTCCAAACAACTAAAATTTCAAGGTGTCATAAGACCATCACGAGCATCGGAATTTTTAGGTAAGGACCTTCATTATATCTAAGGAAGATATAGTTCAAAATGTGGAAGTGGTAATAGGAACACTGTAATTTAAGATCAACCGTTATGACCAAATTTGGTTATAAGAGTAGTCGATCAGGACAGAGTTCACGTTGGTCAGGTATGTTAATATTTTGACATTAAGATAACAGATTGTTCTTTCATCGTGAATATGATATCTTCCAAATTAAGAAAAATTTGATAAAACCCTAGGAATGGATTTGTTATAGGATTATGATGCACAAATAAGTACAAGAAGAAACAGATTAACATGAAGTCTTTGAATGACAAGAAAGTTATGCTTCGAGGACAAAAGTATGTTAAGAAATTCAGACCCTTATTTTAAGTTAAAAAGATTGTAAAGACGAGGATGTGAAGCCTATGTGTGTCACACATGTAGTGAATATCCGTCAAGAAATACTCAAGATTGAAGAAATCCTCATGATTAAAGAGGTCAAGGTGTGTTTGCAGATAAGAAACTTTGCTTATCTCATAGTAGAGAAGTGAATTTTTAGTGCGATACCTAGAATTAAATCAGTGGCAAAAGACTACACAGAGTGGTACTAGTTGAAATGAGAAGACTGGCAATTCGACTGCCATAAATTGGATAAAGGAGTTATAAGGCTTAGTATATCGATTATGGAAAGCTCAATTATACAATCAAGCATAAGTAACTGAAATGATGATTGAGTTGAACTGTTGGGAAGAGCAACATACTTCTCTATGGTTGATTTAAGAATGAAGTTACTTTCAAGTAGAAATTAAGTTTGAAAAATTTGCTAGAGACAGTAATTTATACAAGGCTTTAATAATGTGTTATTTATTCAATACGAAGGGTGAGTACACCAAACACTGGAAGGATGACTTGATGATCCTAAGAAAAAGAAAAGAATAGCTGTATGTGAAGTTTTTAAATTTTGAGTTATTAAAGAAATAGGTAGTCGTGAGGGAATCAACGTAAATTCCACAAGTGTTGAAATTTAAAAGAAGTGGGAAATGATAGAGATATCTACGGAAACAAGGAACTTTAGTAATGGCCAACTCTTATAAGGAAATTGTTTAAGAAAGATAATGACATCAGTGACAATGACAATAAGGAGGAGGGAAAAGTTTGATTAGAAAGATAAGCATGAGAGAAATTTTTTTATTAAGGAAAGGCTTAGTGTCCTAACCATGTTGGTTCTACTTGGTGATCGAGACAATCTTGCGATTTATAATGGTATTTCTTATAATGGGTTAGAATGTATTTTGGTACAATATGGTCAGGTTATTGAGTATAGTTACCGAACAACGAAAGTCTTGCAAGTAATTTCATTTAGCAAATGATTTGAAACTAACAGAAACTTGAGTGCCCCAAGATTTGGAGACATTTATTCGTATAGAAACAAGTAAGAAAACCCGTATGGATTAAAGGATCCAGAAGTTTTGTCTTTATATAGAAAGGACTTAATATAAGACAAGAACGATGGTAGAAATCAATCAAGTTAGTACATTTCTAATTGGTTAATGAAACATTTCAACAAGACAACTAGATGAGGATAATAGTCATGTGGTATGGGATTTCAGAGTGTATTGCAAAAGGTATAGCAAAGAATTGCTCAAAGACTTTGGAATAAGTTCCAAGTTTATGTAGACACTAAAATGTAGATGAGAACAATTCATCGTCAATGAGGGCATCTTCAAAAGAAAGGATGATTCAGATAGGGGATGATATACTAAGAGTGGATGCCTTATACAGTAAATAAAACTAAGGATGAACATCCGTCGTTAGTGGATTTATGCCGTAGCAAATGTAATGCGAATATTGGTATATCACCTTATGAGCTCTATATGTAAGAAGACCATTAATGTCATCAAACGAACCTAGATAGATTTTGATCTATGAGTGTATTACGAGGAAAGAGCGATTCGGAAGCTCCGAGTGTGAATAACGTGGAAAGAAGTTATTGCTGCAAATATTCATGTTGGTGAGTTTCCGTGATTGATGGAAAAGAAGTAGTAAATCTGGTATGAAAAGCTACATTGATGTGGATGTGTAATCCACTCTCGAGATACGAAAGAATGGGTTATAGTTGTTATACGAGTACGTGTATGAGAAACCTATGAAAACGATCAATGATAAATTTCTCTTCTACCACTCTAAAGTGTAATTTTTATTGTTTTCTAAAATATCCAGAATCTGTTCTATACTTCCAACTCCCTTCGAACATCTTCTGTTTCCTTGAAAATTGGTCATCTGATTGAGACAAACAATACACGTACTGTGGTTGTTTGTCTTCGTGACAAATAGTTTGGTGGGACGCCACCTAAATGTGTGTTGTGAACTGTATGGTACTAAGACTGGCCATCTTAAGTACTAATATGGTTGTTCTCAATCATGTCATTATCATTTTCATTCTTTTCTTCTTGATCATTGAACCTTAGTTCCAATCAACTATTCTGAAATAATGTGTTTCATCGACAAACTTTTGAATCAAGAATTGGCGCAAGTGAGAATTTTGCATTTAATATTCCTTACCTTCAATCTAAAAATGTTAGAGTATAGACGAACCATCAGACGAGATTCTGTGCATCAGGATTTACGCAAAGTTTTGAAGGACAAGATAAGTCGTGTTTGAGATGATATTATCTCTGCACATACGCCATTTTCACATTATATTGTGTAATGGTTCTTAAACTTTAGGATTCTAATTACGGACCATGAAATAGAATATGGATACTTAAGGATTTAGCTTGTCTTATGAGGAACATCCGATAAAGATGGTAGATCGGAGAGAAAAGCGCTTAGGAATAAATATGTGTCCCTAGTCAAAGTTTTGTGGAGAATTCCTCTTGTGGAAGAGTTCACATGGGAACTCGAGAGTGAAATGCTCGAGAAGTATCCCTAATTGTTTACTTAGGCGTGATTCTGGGGATAGAATCCTTTAAGGGGGGAAGAATGTAACGACTGTAAAATTTTAATATAATGATTATTTGTTTTTGTGCTATTTATGTGAAAGTAGAGAATAATATATATAATAATATATTTATTCCAGTCTGATGTATTTCAGAGAAATTGTGATAAAGTGAACTGTGGATTTATTGATGCTATAATAGCATTATAAAATTTAAAGACGGAAAGTTAAATGTGAAAGTGGAAATTGAAAAGTAAAAAAGTGGGAATTATGGAAATATAAGATTTTGTTAGAAAAATAAAATATGTGATATTTATATGCTAAAGTATGGTTTAAGTGATTATTAGTATGTTTGAAATTTATTTATGTGATTATTAGAGTGCTTGGAAATTTATTTATGAAATTTTAAGTGAATATTGAAAAATAAAGTGTGAATAAATATTTATTTAAATTTCTGAAAAATAGTTGGAAAATAATAAAACTTTTATTATTGTTCTAAAATAATTATTTTGGTATTAAAAACTTTATAATAATGTGAAAGTGAGTATTTTGGGCTATTTCCTATTTTTAATTTGAATTAAGAAATGTTTTTGCACTTTTCGTAGTCAAACTTGTAAAATTCATACAAAAATAACCGTGCATCAGAAAAATATTTTAAAAATATGCACGCGAAGCTAATTTCGTGCTCTACATTTTAAAAATATAAAATTTATAAATTTCAGAACAATTTGTATTTTATTAAAGAAACGTTTTTGCATTCATTTATCAAAAGAAAACTATTAAAACAAAAACTTTTATACGTGAAATTACCAAAATAACCTTGTTTTATTAAATAAAACACCAGCCTCCCTCTTTCTTTCCTCATTTTACCCTAGAAATCATCCTCCCCCATCTCTTCCTCTCGGTTTTCTTTTCCCCGGCCAAAAACCACACACACAAGCACACAACTTTTTCTTTTTCCTTTGTTGCTAGGTAAGGATCTAATCTTTTCTCTTCTTTTACATTAAACTTGTACTTTGCATGCTGGTATCCGTGTGTATGTATAGGTGTGTGTATATTTGAGTTTGGTGTTGTTGAGGGAGAAACTAGAGTTTCATGTGATTTCATGTGTTGTTGAAGAATACCATTCCAAAAGATCTTTTCGAACTCTACATTTTGTGTTCACAACTCAGAGTCATATTCTGGGATTTAGGAGTCTTAAATGTCAAATTACTTCTGCGATCAGGGCCTGACTCTGTTCAGGCAGCCCACATTTATCCAATTTCAGAATTCATTATTTATCCATTTTTATTGAGCCTTACCCTCTTGGAAAGATGTCAGAAGTATCTACAACATTCACGTTTTATGATTTTTCATTTGACTTTAATATAACAGAGTAAATTGGCATTCTTTCGAGATGGTCGGGTTATACTTTAAACTCTTAAGAGTCTATGTATAAGACATTTTAATGAGTAATCTTGTATTTAGCTTTAATATGGTAAATACAATAGAATATGTGTATTTGTGTGATGGCGTGTGCTAGTATGTGCCTTATTGAAATTGGTTTATGTCCTTGGTTGTTAAATGTGTCTGGCTATTTGGTCTGTTTTGATTGTAAACTAGTATCCATAATAATGTACTAGTTGTGTAAAGTATTTATAAGTCAATGTACTTAGTTTTTATAGAATGGTTTATTATTTACTTGTTTATTCTTGAAATAGTATAAAGAGCAAGTAAGTTGAATGGTATATTTGTGATGAAGTTTGTATAGTAGTATTATACTACCATAATATAGTATTGTGATTGTATATGAGGCTGATTGCTTGTGTTTGGGTGTCAACAATTGTCGACTGGTATATTGGAAATACAGAGGATATGCTTCCGAAATTTTGTTAAAATCTTTTAAAGATCTAACGTAGTTTGGCTAGCTATCCATTGTAGTTTCACTTCTCGAGTAACTAGACTATCTTCGAAAAGAGATTAGGTTTTCAAGATACTTAAATACTATTATAGTTTCATTAGGTTAGTTGCTAGTCGAATTAAGTTATCAAATGACGATCAGTTATTCGAATCAACTTAGTTTGACTTACAATTAATTCGTCAAACTGTAATACGGATTTCAAATTCTTTTAAACTTAAAGTTTATTTTCTAAACATGATCAAATAATTTGCAAGAGAGTTTTAAATTTAAAATTTTATTTCAAATAAGGAATTATTTTCTAAGTTTGAAATTGAAGATCGGATAGTGACCTTATGTGCAATATGTGTTATGTGCTATGTGACCTGTTTATGATATTGTGCTATATATATATATATATGAAATAATAGTACATATATAAGTATAATGTAGGTATCGTGAAAGGGGTAGTTAAGGTAGACATTTAAAGTGAACGTCGAACTGTATTTAGAATGATTCTGAAATAGAGTTCTTACTCGTGTAGAGTTAAAGAGTGAGTACGCAAGCATAGGAAAGGAAAAAGTTAAAGCTAAGATCCAGTGTAGATTGTGTTTAGGCAGGACTGTGATAGTGTGATACTTTTGAGAGGCAAGTAACAAAACCTCAACTGTTCTCTCTCTCTCTTTTACTTATATTCCTGCCTGTTGATTTAAATTTTGAATACCATATCTCAGCCATTGATAAATAAGCCTGTTACCTTTATATTTTCAAATGCTCACAATTTCATTCATTATGAGAACCTTTTGGTTCATTGTTGATAATACCTATGTTTGAACCCATTGCGTTCTTTTTGATACCTGATACTTGACATGATATCCCTGAGTTTCAAAAATAAACTTAAATATGATTTCAGACTTTCCAATAAGGTCTTATTTCATCAAAAGGTTGGTAAAGCTTAAAATTGAAAGATATCTTCATAAATGATATAGGAATTCCGTCAAAAATGTTTTCTACAGATTCCTATAGATTGGAGGCGTAAGTGGCCGAGTGACGCTGGTCCAGCATTTTTGGTTGTGTTGCGCTAGCAATGGCAATAAGTCTAGCTGACTAGTTTTGGAACTAGTCTTAGGGGACCCTATATACATGGAAGCTCAGAAGGACGATTAGGTCCTGATGGGAGGCATTACGTGGCTGATCACCCGTATTGTCTATGACGTTGTGGGAAAAATCCAATCAAAAGATATATTTTGAAATAAATATTTCCTTAGAAAATGTTTGTGTGAAAAGGTTTTTGAAAAGATGTTAGAAAGAATTTTATGAAGAGTTTTGAAAGAAAACTTGAATTTTGAACTGACGATAAGGAGTTTTTTTCTATAATTCCTTTCCTTATTCCTTATATTGGATTTCCATTTGAATATCATAGTTGGCCTTGATACCTATTGATCCCTGATAGCTTAACTATTTTAATGTTATTGTTACTTGCTGAGCTTTTGTAGCTCACGTTGCTTTGTTATCTAAATTTTACAGTTAAGCTCGAGTATGGTTGGATTTAGAAGGTCAGCTAGGAAGAATGCTAACTTTGGACCTTCGCGCACAGTTAGATTCGCTATGTCATCGCAGGTAGCTAGAAAGGGGGTAGATCAGTGACAGCTTTTATATGAAGTTATCTTTTGTATTTAGAAAAGATTGTAATAGCATCATGTTGTCTAGTTAGATGTAACTTGTTTCATACCTTAACCTGTATTAGATCCTGTAGCAGTGCAAGGGGCCATGGCATTATGTTTATGATTCTGTTTTATATTATTGTAATTTGTAGCATGGTGACTCCACAATCTAGGCCCCTGATTGTGAGGGTGTCACAAATCTTTGCAAATGAAAATGCACTATTGGAATCTGCATCAAACTCTAATGAATTGTCAATTACTGATGATCCAAATCCTGATACTCCTTCATACTCTGTAGATGATCATTGTACTAATGAACCTGCACATGTTGAGGGGGAGCAACAGCAAGGTTCAACTGATAGTACTAAGACTGAAGAATCAACTCAAGGTTCTTCTCAATCTGGTCATTTAGAATCCAATGCTGATTCAATATCAGATGGAGATGAGTCAAATCTTAAAACTTCATCAGGAGATAACAACACTGATTCAGGGGGAGCCTCAAATGCATTTGATGAGGCATACAATTCAGGGGGAACATCTAGCTCCAGAAGGACATTTCCTAGTGCCAGAAAATGGACTAAAGATCATACTTCTGATTTGATCATTGGAAATCCTGATGAAGGTGTAAAGATAAGGAGTGCAACTCAAAATGAATGTTTGTATCATAATCTACTTTCAAAAGAAGAACCAAAGAAAGTAGAAGATGCACTCAAGGATGCAGATTGGGTCATAGCTATGCAAGAAAAGTTGAATGAGTTTGAAAGAAGTGAAGTTTGGAAGTTGGTGCCTAGACCTAAAAATAGGTCAATTGTAGGAACAAAGTGGGTCTTCAGAAATAAGACTGATTCTGATGGAACCATTTTCAGAAACAAGGCAAGATTAGTGGCTAAAGGATATTCCCAACAGGAAGACATTGACTATGATGAAACATTTGCTCATGTTGCAAGGCTGGAAGCAATCAGAATTTTCTTGGCATATGCTGCACATAAGAAATTTAAAGTCTTTTAGATGGATGTCAAGAGTGCATTTCTCAATGGAGAACTTGAAGAGGAAGTCTATGTTGAACAGCCACCAGGTTTTGTGGATCCTAAACATCCTGATTATGTTTATGGACATGATAAAGCACTCTATAGACTAAAGCAAACACCTAGGGCATGGTATGAGACCCTTGCTCAGTTTCTGCTTGAAAGTGGATTCAAAAGAGGTACAATAGATAAAACTTTATTTTATCTGAATCAAGGTAAAGATCTGCTTTTAGTTCAAATTTATGTGGATGATATCATTTTTGGATCAACTAATCAAAAACAGTGTGATAAGTTCTCAAAGTTGATGCAATCAAGATATCAAATGAGCATGATGGGAGAGATGAGTTACTTCTTGGGATTGCAAATTAAACAGACTGATAATGGTATCTATATTAATCAGTCAAAGTACACAAAGAATCTATTGAAAAGGTTTAATATGCAAGAAAGTGCAGTTGCAACTACTCCTATGGAAACTGCTACAAAGCTTGATCCCCATGAAGGTACAGCAGTTGATGTCACAAACTACAGAGGTATGATTGGTTCTCTTTTCTACCTAACGGCTAGGAAGCCAGACATTATGTTTGCCACATGTTTGTGTGCAAGATTTCAGGCCGATCATAGGGAGACATATCTTATTGCAGTAAAGAGAATCTTCAGATACCTCAAGGGTACTGTATCACTTGGTCTCTTGTATGCAAGGGAAGTTTATTTTGGATTATGTGGATATTTGGACACTGACTTTGCTGGATGCAAGATAGACATGAAGAGTATATCAGGGAGCTATCCGTTTTTGAGAGGCAGATTAGTCTCATGGTTCAGTAAGAAGCAGAAATCCATTTTTACTTCAACTGTTGAGGCTGAATATATTGCAGCTGGGAGTTGCTGTGCTCAGTTGTTATGGATGAGAAATCAGCTCATGGACTATGGATTATCATTTTCTAATATTCCTATTTATTGTAATAATCAAAGTGCTATTACTATGACAGGAAACTCAGTGCAACACTCTTTTACTAAACATATCAGCATCAGATTTAACTTTATAAGAGAGCATGTCATGGAAGGAACAATTGAGCTGGCTGGTATCTTTACGAAGCCATTACCTGAAGTAAAATTTACAAAGCTTGTCAATGAACTTGGTATGGTTAGTTGGGATATATACTTTCTTTTAAATTTATATTTGATCAGATCCTGATTTATATTGATCAAATCCTGATATGTCCTAAATGTTGTTCAAGATATTAAGCTGGGAATTTTTGATGTATTTTATTATATGCATGTTAAATTAAGTGAATTTTTTGCTAAATGTGCATGTATGAATATATATCATTGTCATCATTGCAAATCAGTCTAGGGAGACACGCTATAATAAGATATTTTTTGGTTAAATCATTAATTTAACTCTGCACTTAATAATTAATCAGACCCCTAGTCTTTTGATATTTCCTCTCTCTCTCTCTCTCTCTCTCTCTCTCTCTCTCTCTCTCTTTCTCTCTCTCTCGGTTATTTAAACCATTATTCTCATCAAGTCCAGTCATATCTTTCAAATGCTTAACTCTCAAATCTTCTTCAGTTTTTACATCTTCTTCCTTTCTCAAACAATGGAGAATTTCGGTTGGTTCTACAGTTATGGCACAAATTTGGTAACACTCTTTCGAGCTGGAGTACAACGTCGTCAGTGGCATATCAACGCCATCCCAGATGACATTTGGATTCAACTTCCAGAAGTCTCCAAAAATGACTTTATGGGGTTTCAGAAAGAACTTCATCTATACAACCTTCGCCAACAAGAGAAGATTATTCGTCTTGCTATTCTCTTTGTTGAAAGCAAGAACAAGTCTTAATCATCCTCTCCTTGGTTCTCTTCACCATCATCCTTGTCAGCTTCAAAGACTAAGGTTGTCATCACTGTTGTTGTTCTTCTCTATTAGACTAGGATTTTCTTGTAATCACCTATGCATGTAATCAAAAATTTTATGAAATGTACTCTCTTGAACCATTAATGAAATTTTGTTTGTTTTGCTTACAAGACCTAATCTATGTTCCTTAGTTGTGTATGCATGTGCTCGTTCTTAATTGTAGCATGTTAATATCTAAATCACACAATTAACATGTATCTTTTGATGTTTCTTGAGATTAAAATTGTGGTTTTCTAATAAGCTTGAGTTGTTTTGGCAAATACTGATGAATTTGAATCGACAAATCCTAACATTGTCAAATCCTGACAGATAAGAGGTTCCAAATACTGATGATAGGTCAGCATGTTTTAATTTAGAATATTATTGAAAAATGATTTCTGAATTATTTAATGCTGAAAAGTGATTGTCTTCTTAATTATTGTTTAAAAGTGGATAAATTATTGAACAAATTCACACAGCAATTTATTGAAAGAGTTGTGCGTCTTTCATTGCTAATTCCACACATTACTCCACTTTCCACTCCTATTCTTCAGTAATTACCCTCTATCAGAAGTCTAATTCACTAAGCTTCCTTCTCCGTGTGTATTACATACAACTAAGCTTTGCAAACTTATATTTGCACAAGAACTTTTGTGACACAAATCATCATACACACATCCTCACTATTCACATCTAACGAATATTTTTCCTTAATGCCTACAAACATCATGTCATCTTCTGAGATTTCACCTTTCTTTAGCCAAACCACTATTGGAACCAATAACTACTTGGCTCCGCTTACACATCAGCAGTTTCCCCAATCTTTTCATGATATACAAGATTTCTTACTCCAATGTCCGATTGGGTATGCTCTCAGAAATCCTACTAAGGTATCATACAGGGCTGTAATGCAGGTATGGAATACAGCTCTAGTTAATGAGACAAATATTGCTTTCTCTTTTGAATATAAGGGACACAAGTATGAGGTTGATGCTGATCTTCTGGTTCAAGCATTGAGGTTGCCTGCTTGTGATGGTGCTCCTGATAATTATGCAACTGAACGGCTGTTTGATATGCTCAGAACTCTGAGCTATAAAGGTGACATCACAAAAATTGGAAAATTGACGAGGACAAAATTAAAGAGAGAATGGAATTTCTTCTTTGACTGCATCAGCAAATATTTCTTGAATAAGACAACAAATTTTGATGCTCTTCCGTCTACGTCTATGAAAATTTGGTACTCTTTTCTCTACTTTGGTAATTTTGACTATGGTAACACCATTCTTCAATTTATTATTTCTAGGAGAACAGATACATCAGGAGTAAAAGGGTATACTAGATTTCTTCAACTGATTTTTAATTTTCTATGCCCTAATGCTGAATTTGCTAAGGATGAATTGCTTCCTGTATTTCAAATTTCTGAGATGGCTATCACTGATCATATTAAAAGAGATGAAAATATTAAATTTTCAGGACCTCCTTTTCTGCCTCAGGAGGGCAAATAATTTCTGTTGAGAAAGACATACTCCTTCACAAGTGCCTGCAAATCCTGATGCTGGCACCTCTGTAACTTTTCCTGATGCTGTGAAACAAGACACTACCCATCTTGTCTCTAACCCAAGCATTCCTTCTCCTAAACAGAACTCCAATCCGACTCCTAAATTAGCCCTCTCTTATGTCTCCCAAAAGGCATCAGTTGTACTAAAGAAAAGGCTGGTTAAGAAATCTGTTCAATCTGAACAGAGAGCTCAACATGCCTCACTGAGTGAGAGTGAGAAGAGAGAAGAATATTTTCCAGTCCGGAAAAGAAGGTTGATCATGCAAGATGATTCTAACTCTGATGATCAGATGCCCATTGGCCAAGGATGAAGATAAAGAAATCAACAGTTGTAATTCCTGATGACTCTGTTGACACAACTGGAACCAAGGAGCCAACTACTGATGCTAGTGCTATGATCAAACAGTTTCCAGTGATCAAAGAAACTGTTGTGCCCAAGACAGCTAACAAAAGCAAGTTGAAAAGAAAAGCTGATGATGTGGTTAGGTACATCAGAAAGAAGAAAAAGGCTCAGTCCTCTGCTATGGATGTTAGTCCACAAGAACCTAAGTCTCAAATGGATTTAGCAACTGAGACACATCCAGTCACACAAGAACCATCTTCTCAAAGAGAAGATGCAGAAAAAGAGGATGCACAAATCATTGTTGATTTTGCTCAAGGTGATCTTCTTGCTGACTCTAAACAACTGCTGTAAGAAAAGAAGGCTCATCAGGATGTATGATCAAAGGTGGATGCAGTTATTGATATTTGAGAAGAGTACACAAGAACCTTCACCAATACTTGTTGAAGCAGCTAATATTCCTCAGGCCCCGCAAGAACCATCAGTTTAAAGTACTGATGCTGGCCTACTTCATTCTCCTGACAAATCAAATCCTGATGCTACAACAAATCCTGATATTGATCAACTGTCCATTCAAACAGCTTCTACTGATGATTCCTTGATTCTAACTAGCTTGTTAAAGCATCCTGATGCGTTGTTTGTTCCTCCACTATCATCACTTCCACTTGAGGACTCACCTTCAGGTATTGCTTATTTTCCTTAGTTGTTCCTCATATTTGTATGATTATAAATAGTCTCTTGTTTGAGGTTACCTCTATTTATATGACAAGCATACTACTCCTCTCATCCATCTCTTATTTCTGTGCAAAATATATAATTGTGCTTTTCTGCGAGACTATGTGAAAATACTATTTGAGAAAATTATATTTTGAGTGGCAGTCTCCTGTACTGGCAAAAGGAGAGGTAGCTTTGAGAAAAGAATTTTATAAGTGTTTCTTTACTTATAAACTTTCTTATGTGAGAAACATATTACTCTAAAAAGTAATATATTGTATGAGAAGTGATGAGATCACTTGAAAAGAAAAGAGAGATTTAGGTATTACCTCGTTTAATATTTCAGGATCTCATTAGGAACAGACACCTATTGCTAAGGATCCTCATAAAGGCAAAACAATTATGCCTAGATCTGCAAATTCTTCTGAGGGTCTGTGTAACGCCCTCAATCTCGGGGTTAGGAAATGAGGACTTACACACCTCTAATCTAATAATTAAATATGCATAAACCCCAATTAACTACTAACAAGATCAACAGGATAAAGTATGAGACAAGATTACAACTACCAACCACAAAATATAACTTACAAACCCAAAATATTATTAAATAACCAACGTCGATTCCAGCTGGGAACCGACAGATAACCCATTGTATCTTTATACACTTCTTTCTAGGCGCGAGCTCACTCATAAATACCACTACCTGCTCTGGAAACCGGAAGCCCTCAACACGGTAGGGACCACCAGGTATGCGCTTACGAGCAGTGCGCCTAAGCCTGGCCATCTTCTTGCTTAACTGCCATGGTTAGATTAAAATAAAACAAATGAGTATAAAACTCAGCAAGTAACTATACAGCAGTTCTAAAATATCAAATCACAATATTCTTTACCAAACTCAGGGCATTCTACTTTATTTGATCTAGGTGGCAGATTTCCATCTTTTGGGTTAAGGAAAGGTTTCTGAAGAAAAGTGTGGGGCTTTCAAGGAACAAGGCTCAAAGCAGGACGAAAGCCGACATTCATCACAAATTATTAAAGGATCAAAATAGATCTTTCGATAGAGGAAAACAACATTATTTCAAGATATATAATCAGTTATATGATCAGCAATTTCAAAAATCAGGGTTCTCGAGCTTTAAGCTCCACAATAACATAATCAACTCTTTTCAAAGCAATATAAACCATTTTCATTTTCAAAATCAATTTACTGTACAAAAGTTTCAGTTCCCCTTTTTAAATAATCACTTAGAACCCTTGATTAGATCACTTTATCTTTCCATTTCATTATATACGGGTGATCAGCCTCTTATATACTGGACTAGTCCCACTAGCCACTTACGTCCCAATCCAATCCATCAGGAATTCATTTGGAAAACCTTTAGTTGGAAAAACAAATAGGTTTTCTAAAATGCATTTTTATCATTACCAAGCATTTGAAATCATTCGGACTCTTTCAAGTCGAAACTCATTCTTAAATCAGATTTTAAGGAAACAAAGTTCAGGGAGTGATTCAAGGATACGCAAGGAACAATTCATAAGAATTCTGTATCAGGGATAACAAGGTACTAAATTAAAAGGATCAACATTTGTTTAAGGATCAATAGGGTGATCAAGAGAAACAGGGTATCATTAAACAGGGTTAACAAGGATAATAAAAAAGGTTCAATATAATTCATGGCATAATAGGTAACTTGAACAGAAAGGACAGATTATCAAAGGGTGAAATCAATAGGCTCGTCAATAACAGATTATCAAGAAAAAGGGTACTTTAAATCAATATCAGGGTTTCATAAAGCAAGGGTTTCATACTTAAACAGTTCAATACTCTACATGGTATGAACAACATTCTCTTTATAACCATTTACACAAGTAATCAGAGTTACTTGCCTGAATTTGCTTTCCTGAAGGTTGAACTACTACCACCTAGTAAATACTTTCCTTTCCTAGCCTGAATGCCCTTATGCTCCGAATCTACAATAAAACCAAAATCTTAATCAGATTCTCAACTCTCGTTCCCGGAACGATCACTCTAAATGATAACTCGACTATATCTTTGACTCGAGCATATGAATATAGCTTATACATGTAAGCACATAGCACATAGCACATAGCATATCTCTTTTTCATAACTTTTATATCCTTATACACTTAACAACCAAAGCGTATTCGCTCAACCTTGGCTACTTTTCAATTACACTAATATAGCTCTTTTTACGACCATAGCTATCACTTATAACTCTTAATAATAAACGATTTAATTTCATTTTTCCTTCATTCCTTAATTCGAACCATACATACAAAACACAACCAAGTATACTCAATTTCAACCTCATATAATCAAACACAACTAATGCAATTCACAAGGGTCATTTAGCACTTAAACTTATCCCTTTTTAATCAAAAATCAGAATCCTAATTATATTAAAATTCGAAATTAACACTTTCTTTTAATTATTAAAATTCGATCATAAAAATCATCTAATCTTTATCTGCAATCAATTTCTCACTAGTCATTAAGATAATTGGCAAGAACCTACTTAGTTCCACCTTTTTACTACTAAGACCCATTCGGGTTTTTCCATAAATCAAACATGCAAGAATCAATTTGACATGCAAAGTTATATACCACATTTCCACTTATTTTAATCCCTTATTAAATCATTCTATCCATTACATCACCCAACCATGCATTACTTAGCAACTTCATCTTAATCATCAACATGCATCCTCTTATTCATCAAACTAATCCTTTTTTTAAACCAATTTCCATTCGGAAAGACTCAAATTTACAACTCAAGGACAAATCAATGACATACACATCTTGATCTTCTTTAAAACTAGCATGCAATCACTTTTAGGCATTATAAACTTAGTTTTTACCAAGATTAACTCACAAAAATCAAATTCCGTTTCTTATCAACAACCATTCGAACCAAAACATACATACATGCTCACATACAATCCAAATTCAACTCTTCACTATATCAAACACTCATTTTTATAGATTAAACCAACTAAATCTCTTAACACAAATCCAAGAATTCGAATTTCACCTAAATCACAACATCCATGCATCATCTCAAGTTTATAAATCACAAATCAATTGTAATTATTCTATACTTTCTATTAACAACTATCCATCATCAATTTCATTGTCAAAAATCAACTTGATCTCTTTAAAAGCAAAAACCCATTACGCTATATAGAAAAATACCACATGCAACCACTAAAATTAGAGTGTATTTAGTCTAGAGTTCAGTTTACACATCATAACTCACCACCGTTTCACCGGAGTTCATCACCGGTGGCGGTGGCTTCACTGTGGTGCCCTCATTCGAGGGTGTCCAACCACGAAACCCCCGATTTCCGGCAATTACGCAAAATAACTAACATGCACATCTTTTCTATCATTTGTTTGCAAATAATCAAGCTTAAACAAGATGACATTAATCAACAACAAGAAGAACCATGTGGTTCTCGGGTGAACACACACACCGAGCACACACAACACACACACACATCGACATGCAAGCTTAATCACACACATGCACACGAATTAAAGCTCTTGTATGAAATAAGGATGAAGATTATGGAGTGTTTCAAAGAATTAGAGAGGGAGAGACAATATATCGAGATGAATAAGAGAGAGAGAGTTGCTGAGAGAGAGAGTGAGAGAGAGTTCGGGAAAGAAAGAGAGAAAGGAGAGAAGAGAAAGTGAGTGCACAAAAGAAAGAAAAGAAAGGAAAGTGGGTTATATATACCACTTAGAAACAAGGGCAATTTGGTAATTTACTAACTCTCTTGTTAACTCACTCATTCCTTTTCTTTTTACTTAAATGCAACAAAATTCAAATATAAAATATATCTCTCTCGGGAACTCGAGGATTATTGAAAATGACAATTTTAACACGTAGGCCTCGAAATTAGCTTTTTAACCATTACTCATAATGAATTTTTGAGCGAACGGTTGATTTTATATGAATTTCGCAAACTTGCTTTAATAAATACATTTTTCTCATAAAATCAATTTAAAAATATAAAGACCAACAATTAAATTCACTCATCATTTTTAAAAAGTCTCTAGGACCATTACGAAGATCACATAACAAATCCTATGTTTTTATCTTACTCGGATGATTTTATAAAAATGCATGAAGGTTAATTAAACCTTTATTTAAATCACGTAATTCCTTTAAAATTCACAAAATTGACACAGAACACATAGTCATGCACATAGCCAAGCAATCACACATATACAGTCACATAACGACTTAGGTCTGATCATAGAATTTAACCTTCTTTATTCTTTATCCTCTTTTACGCGTACCAGGTCACGTTCAGCCTGACGGCCCGACGCTCAGCGTTTCGATTACGCTTCTCATTATCTTTACCAAGCAACACGTCACTTAGGACGAAATACTTTATTTACTCATTCATTTCATTCAATCACACATAATTCACATTTTATATTCTTTAATTCCATATTAGGACGGGTTCTGTTCTACCTGACGACCCGACACCACAGCTTATCTTTTAAGCTGACCCTTTAAATTGGAACGTTTTTATCCACGCTCCTAAACTCTAGTATACAGATAAGACAATTAATCATCACTTAGTCTCATAATTATAATCACATCACATATCACATTCTTGATTGACTTAATTACGTCGCAAAATTCTCAGTCGTCACAATCTACCCTCCTTAAAAGGATTCTGTTCCCAGAATCTAATCTAAGCAAATAGATGGGGATACTTTTCTTTCATTTCGCTTTCTAGTTCCCAAGTCGATTCTTCGACTAATGGATTTCTCCACAACACTCTAACTAGAGGTACAACTTTATTTCTAAGCGTCCTTTCTTTTCGATCCAAAATTCGCACTGGTTGTTCCACATAGGATAAATCTGGTTGGATTTCCACTGGTTCCAACTCGATCACATGGCTCGCATCAGCATTATACTTCTTTAGAAGAGATACATGAAACACATTGTGCAGATGTTGCATTTGCGGAGGTAGCGCCAATTCATACGCCACTTTCCCAACTTGTCGCAATACTTCAAATGGTCCAATGTACCTTGGACTCAGCTTTCCTTTCTTTCCAAATCGAGTTAAACCTTTCCAAGGAGATATCTTCAACAAGACTTTGTCTCCAGTTTTGAATTGCACATCTTTCCATTCTTGATTTGCGTACTTTGCCTGTCGATCTTGAGCTGCAATTAATCTCTTTCGAATCATTTCAACCTTTTCTTTCGTTTGATGAACTAGCTCTGGGCCAATTAACTTGCACTCACCAACTTCGTCCCAATAAGTAGGGGATCTACACTTTCTTCCGTACAACGCTTCATAAGGCGGCATGCCAATACTCGCCTGATAACTGTTGTTGTAGGAAAACTCAATTAAGGGCAAATGATCGTCCCAATTTCCTTTGAAATCTATTGCACAGGTTCGCAACATGTCTTCAATCGTCTGAATTGTTCTTTCACTTTGTCTGTCTGTCTGTGGATGATATGCCATACTCATTTTCAATTTCGTTCCCAAATGATCATGGAATTGTCGCCAAAATCTCGAATTAAACCTTGGATCTCTATTAGACACGATAGATACAGGAACTCTATGACGCATCACAATCTCATCTAGATACAATTTGATCAACTTTTCCAATGAAAACCTTTCGTTTATCGACAAGAAATGTGCGGAGTTTGTCAACCGATCGATTACCACCCAAATCGCATCGTGATTTGACTTGGTTTTAGGTAATCCTACCACGAAATCCATCACTATATGTTCCCATTTTCATTCGGGTATGTCCAGTGGCTGAAGCAATCCGCTTGGCCTTTGATGTTCCGCTTTAACTCTTTGGCACGTGTAACACTTACTTATGCATTCCGCAATTTCCTTCTTCATGTTCGGCCACCAATATATTTCTTTTAAATCCTGGTACATCTTTGTGCTTCCAGGGTGAATTGAAAATCTCGAGTTATGCGCTTCTTGCAAAACCTCGTGCTTTAGTTCCACCACATTAGGTATCAAAATACGTGAGTTAACACGGTATATCCCTTTTCCATCCTTTTCAACTTTAATTCCTTCTCCCGTCAACTTATCCTTTTCGTGATTCATCACTTGCTCTTGACATCATCGAATCTTTTCCAAAATTTCAGGTTGAAACAGCATCGCATTAATAGCTTCACCTCCATATTCTGGAGTCTGCACCTCTATTTCCATCTTGTCAAAGTCCTTGATTAATTTTTCCGATGTCGTTAACCGGTTCAATCTTTCTTTTCAACTCAAAGCATCAGCTACCACATTTGCCTTTCCAGGATGATAGTTTATCGCACAATCATAGTCTTTGATCAATTCCAACCACCTTCTTTGTCGCATATTCAATTCTTTCTGAGTAAAGATATACTTTAAGCTTTTATGATCCGTGTAAATCTCGCACTTTTCCCCGTATAAATAATGCCTCAAAATCTTAAGGGCAAACACAATTGTTGCCAATTCCAAATCGTGCGTTGGATACTTTTGCTCATGCGGCTTGAGTTGCCTTGACGCATATGCTATTACCTTCCCATGTTTCATTAACACGCATCCAAGTCCTTTATATGAAGCATCACTGAATATCACAAATTCCCCTTTGTCATCTGGTAATACCAACACTTGGGCGGTTACCAATCTCTTCTTTAACTCTTGAAAACTATCCTCGCACTTTTCTGTCCAAACGAACTTCTCGTTCTTTCTCGTCAACTTTGTCAACGGAATGACAATCTTAGAGAAATCTTGCAGAAATCTTCTATAGTATCCGGCTAATCCCAGAAAACTTCTGACTTCCGTCGGAGTCTTGGGTATTTCCCAATTCATTACGGCTTCTATCTTGGCTGGGTCCACTTTAATTCCTTCTTTATTCACTACATGACCGAGAAATTGCACTTCCTTTAGCCAAAATTCACACTTTGAAAATTTAGCATACAGTTTCTCTTTTCGCAGAATTTCCAAAGAAATCCTCAAATGCTCCTTATGATCTTCTTCCGTCTTGGAGTAAATCAGTATATCGTCGATAAACACAATAACGAACTTATCCAAATACTGCTTGAATACTCTGTTCATAAGATCCATAAATGCAGCTGGCGCATTCGTCAAGCCAAATGCCATTACCCAAAACTCATAATGTTCGTATCTCGTTCGAAACGCTGTCTTGGGTATATCTTCCGCTTTAATCTTTAACTGATGATACCCAGATCTTAAATCAATCTTTGAGAAACATGAAGCTCCTTTTAACTGGTCAACAAATCATCAATCCGTGGTAGAGGATACTTATTTTTGATCGTCAACTTATTCAGCTCACGATAATCAATGCACAACCGCATACTTCCATCCTTTTTCTTTACAAATAACACCGGTGCACCCCACGGGGATACACTCGGTCGGATCACTCCTTTGCCAACAACTCTTGCAGCTGAGCTGCCAATTCCTTCATCTCGACCGGCGCCATGCGATAGGGAGCTTTCGACACTGGTTCTGTACCAGGAGCCAAATCAATCATAAACTCGATCTCACTGTCTGGAGGTAGTCCAGGCAATTCATCAGGAAACACATCCGGAAAATCTCTTACTACCGGAATATCCTCGATCTTCACAGATTCTTTCTCCACGTCCATGACATGAGCCAAATAAACTTCGCATCCTTGACGTATTAATCTTCTTGTCTCAATAGCCGTTAGAAATTTCTTCTCTTACCTCTTTCCTTTAAATATCACTTCCTCACCATCCTTGGTTCTTAACTTCACCTTCTTACTTTTACATTCTATTTGTGCCTCATGGTCTGACAACCAATCCATTCCTAGTATAACCTCAAATTCTCCTAACTTAAAAGGAATTAAGTAAGCAGAAAAGTACCGACCTTCTATAGACACATCACAATCAGGACAAATCTTATTAACAAAAATTTCTCTTGATTTGCTACCTCTATAATCATATTAGGCTCTAGAGGGTACGCAACACAATTTAACTTATCAAGAATACTTTCAGAGATAAAAGATCTAGTTGCTCCAGAATCCATCCAAACTTTTACTTCTACTGAGTTTATAAAAAGCATACATGCCACCACGTCCACATCTTGCACCGCATCTTTCATTGTCATGTTAAAGGTTCTAGCTCTGGGTTGAGCCGATGGTGCTGGGAGAGACGGCGGTCCAGCAATTCTGAGAACATTAGCCTTTTGCACATGCTCCTTGCAATTCCTGGCCATATGGCCCACTTTGCCACACTTGAAACAAGCCAAATCAGACTTCCTTACTCCACTTGGACATTCTGAAGAATAATGCCCCTTCTGGTTGCACTTAAAATACGTTATATCCAGCTTATTACACCTCCCCGGGTGTCTCTTTCCACAGTTCCTGCATTCTTGCATCTGGGGTCTGCTATCCTTCCCTGGTTGTCCAACTTTCTGGAAACAGTTCTTCTGAGCTCCATTACCGGGTCTAAACTTCTGGAACTTTTGGTTCTGACCTCCACCATTCTTCCCAAACTTCCCTCTGAACTTTGAGCTTCCTTGCTCTTGCTCAAAGCTTCCAAACTTCCTCTTTCTTCCTTCATTTTCCCTTCGGGCAGCTTCCCGCTCACCTTCCACTATCATTGCTTTCTGAACCAAAGCAGCATAATTCTTAATTTCCAACATTGCTATCTGACTCCTAATCCACGGCTTAAGTCCCTGTTGGAACCTCTTAGCCTTCTTCGCTTCCGTATTCACATACTCGGGTACGAATCTAGACAATTCTGAAAACTTCACCTCATATTCCGCTACTGACATTTCCTCCTATCTAAGATCTAGAAATTTCATCTCCAATTGATCTTGCATATAGCTTGGCAAATACTTTTCTAGAAACATCTCAGTAAACTTCTCCCAAGATAAGTCTTTGCCTTCTAACAACGCCTTAGAAGACTCCCACCAGCAACTTGCTTCATCTTTCAGATAATAACTTGCATACTGAGCTTTCTTGTCATCCTTAACTTCTGCTAACTCGAAGGCTTTTTCCATCTCTCTCAACCACGACTGCACTTTAATCGGGTCTGGCAAACCTAAGAACTCTGGAGGATGAACATATTGAAAGTGCTTAAAGTTTCCAACTTAGGGGCCACAGGTTGTTACAAAAGCTGAGCAAGTCTGCTCATCATAGTGGTTTCTGGGTTTATTTTTGGGTCTTGAGTGGGAATTTCTTCTTCTTGGTGATCTGGTGAGTTGGCCATTTCTTACAAACCTGATTGAGCAATTATTTAGCAATACGATGGCATGGCATGTATAATAACAATTTTTATGAAATCTCTTTTGTGGGTTTTAAGTTTTACCCAATTTGCACATGCAATCCTATTACTACATAATTCTCATATCAGTGTTGTTTTATCATGGCACAAAACAGGGTTTTATGAACTTTAAAACATGGTTGTATGAAAACATGGTATTGTGAACAGTTTATAAGATAATCAAGGTGCACAATGGAAAGCAAGACAATAGAATTATTTAAACAAAGGTTACATAGAGAATATTCTGGATCTTAAGGTTCTGAAACAGGGTACAATAAATAGCAGGGTTAAACAGAGGAAAAACTGGAAAACATCCCCCTATTTACCCCTAACTTCCAACTACTACTACTACTACACTGGTCTGAAATTACAACAAGATAAATGAAAAGGGATCCCGGCATCTGACCAAGTATCCCAAAGCCTACCGGCGCTAAAAAACAACAACAATCTACGGGCTCAACCAACAGTCCCGTCTAATCATCTAGAATCTCTCTCAATACAACCAACATCCAGTGAATGATCTTATGCAGCCTCCGGGCCTCAGCATCAGCATCACTAGTGGATGGTCCCTCATCCAATCTCCTCCTGGCAACCTGCTCCACCATCTTCACCCGAACTCACCACTCATCATCCATAACAGAAGCACTCTGCCTAGACTCTCTGGCTAGTCTCTCCACCAAAGCTCCCAACTCAGGAATGCGGGAGTAGAAAAAGTCTCGATCCTGGGCTAACTTGCCACCAACACTGACAGGAACAGTCTTAGGCATCTCCGACTCTAGCTCAGAGGTAGGGGTCTCTGAATCAGGCCTCAAGGGTGAAATCTGCATGGGGATCTCACTACTCTCAGAAGGGTCCTCCTCTGGGTCTGAACTAACATACACAGGCTCTTCTGGAGAGGGTGGAACGGGGTCCACAGGGGTACCAGTCAAACTAATCTCTGAGTCTGAGTCACTACCACTACTAGGATCCTAAGAGAAAATATAAAACAGCAACCAAGAAACAATGTTAGGGTTAAATAAAGCTTCCAGCTAACTCACACCCTAACTCTAGTTTCCGCTTTACCAATAAACACTTTCCTTAGACTATACCTAATAGTCTAACTCAACTTTATATGAGTCGAACTCTCTCACGATATAGATATATTCCCAAAATACCCCTTTAAATCCTAATTTGTCTCAGGGACTAGATCCTGTAGCTCTGATACCAACTTGTGATGCCCTCAATCTCGGGGTTAGTAAATGAGGAGTCACACACCTCTAATCTAATAATTAAATATGCATAAACCCTGATTAACTACTAACAGGATCAACAGGATAAAGTATGAGACAAGATTACAACTACCAACCACAAAATATAACTTACAAACCCAAAATATTATTAAATAACTAACGTCGATTCCGGCTGGGAACCGACAGATAACCCATTGTATCTTTATACACTTCTTTCTAGGCGCGAGCTTACTCATAAATACCACTACCTGCTCTGGCAACCGGAAGCCCTCAACACGGTAGGGACCACCAGGTACGCTCTTACGAGCAGTGCGCCTAAGCATGGCCTTCTTCTTGCTTAACTTCCATGGTTAGATTAAAACAAAACAAAAGAGTATATAACTCAGCAAGTAACTATACAACAGTTCTACAATATCAAATCACAATATGCTTTACCAAACTCAGGGCATTCTACTTTATTTGATCTAGGTGGCAGATTTCCATCTTTTGGGTTAAGGAAAAGTTTCTGAAGAAAAGTGTGGGGCTTTCAAGGAACAAGGCTCAAAGTAGGACGAAAGCCGACATTCATCATAAATCATTAAAGGATCAAAATAGATCTTTCGATAGAGGAAAGCAACATTATTTCAAGATATAGAATCAGTTATATGATCAGCAATTTCAAAAATCAGGGTTCTCGAGCTTTAAGCTCCACAATAACATAATTAACTATTTTCAAAGCAATATAAACCATTTTCATTTTCAAAATCAATTTACTGAACAAAAGTTTCAGTTCCCCTTTTTAAATAATCACTTAGAACCCTTCATTGGATCACTTTATCTTTCCATTTCATTATATACAGGTGATCAGCCCGTATCGACCTCCATTCCGGTCTTTAAGGTACCAATCGACATAATTTCAGCCTTAAGTTGGACTAGCCCCGCTAGCCTCTTACCATGACTGGACTAGTCCCACTAGCCTTTTACATCCCAATCCAATCCATCAGGAATTCATTTGGAAAACCTAGAGTTGGAAAAACAAATAGGTGTTCTAAAATCCATTTTTATGATTACCAAGCATTTGAAATTTTTCGGACTCTTTCAAGTCGAAACTCATTCTTAAATCAGATTTTAAGGAAACAAAGTTCAGGGAGTGATTCTAGGATACGCAAGGAACAATTCATAAGAATTCTGTATCAGGGATAACAAGGTACTAAATTAGAAGGATCAACATTTGTTTAGGGATCAATAGGGTGATCAAGAGAAACAGGGTATCATTAAACAGGGTTAACAAGGATAATCAAAAAGGTTCAATATAATTCATGGCTTAATAGGTAACTTGAACAGAAAGGACAGATTATCAAAGGGTGAAATCAATAGGCTCGTCAATAACAGATTATCAAGAACAAGGGTACTTTAAATCAATATCAGGGTTTCATAAAGCAAGGGTTTCATACTTAAACAGTTCAATACTCTACATGGTATGAACAACATTCTCTTTATAACCATTTACACAAGTAATCAGAGTTACTTGCCTGAATTTGCTTTCCTGAAGGTTGAACTACTGCCACCTAGTAAATACTTTCCTTTCCTAGCCTGAATGCCCTCACGCTACGAATCTACAATAAAACCAAAATCTTAATCAGATTCTCAACTCTCGTTCCCGGAACGATCACTCTAAACGATAACTCGACTATATCTTTGACTCGAGCATACGAATATAGCTTATACATGTAAGCACATAGCACATAGCACATAGCATATCTCTTTTTCGTAACTTTTATATCCTTATACACTTAACAACCAAAGCGTATTTGCTCAACCTTGGCTATTTTTCAATTACACTGATATAGCTCTTTTTACGACCATAGCTATCACTTATAACTCTTAATAATAAACGATTTAATTTCATTTTTCCTTCATTCCTTTATTCGAACCATACATATAAAACACAACCATGTATACTCAATTTCAACCTCATATAATCAAACACAACTAATGCAATTCACAAGGGTCATTTAGCACTTAAACTTATCCCTTTTTAATCAAAAATCCAAATACTAATTATATTAAGATTCGAAATTAACACTTTCTTTTAATTATTAAAATTCGATCATAAAAACCATCCAATCTTTATCATGCAATCAATTTCTCACTAGTCATTAAGATAATTGGCAAGAACCTACTTAGTTCCACCTTTTTACTACTAAGATCCATTCGGGTTTTTCCATAAATCAAACATGCAAGAATCAATTTGACATGCAAAGTTATATACCACATTTCCACTTATTTTAATCCCTTATTAAATCATTCTATCCATTACATCACCCAACCATGCATTATTTAGCAACTTCATCTTAATCATCAACATGCATCCTCTTATTCATCAAACTAATCTTTTTTTGAAACCAATTTCCATTCGGCAAGACTCAAATTTACAACTAAAGGACAAATCAATGACATGCACATCATGATCTTCTTTAAAACTAGCATGCAATCACTTTTAGGCCTTATAAACTTAGTTTTTACCAAGATTAACTCACAAAAATCAAATTCCTTTTCTTATCAACAACCATTCGAACCAAAACATACATACATGCTCACATACAATCCAAATTCAACTCTTCACTATATCAAACACTCATTTTCATAGATTAAACCAACTAAATCTCTTAACACAAATCCAAGAATTCGAATTTCACCTAAATCACAACATGCATGCATCATCTCAAGTTTATAAATCACAAATCAATTGTAATTATTCTATACTTTCTATTAACAACTATCCATCATCGATTTCATTATCAAAAATCAACTTGATCTCTTTAAAAACAAAAACCCATTCGGCTATATAGAAAAACACCACATGCAACTACTAAAATTAGAGTGTATTTAGTCTAGAGTTCAGTTTACACATCATAACTCACCACCGGTTCACCGGAGTTCATCACCGGTGGTGGTGGCTTCACGGTGGTGCCCTCATTCGAGGGTGTCCAGCCACGAAACCCCCGATTTCCGTCAATTACGCAAAATAACTAACATGCACATCTTTTCTATCATTTGTTTGCAAAGAATCAAGCTTAAACAAGATGACATTAATCAACAACAAGAAGAACCATGTGGCTCTCGGGTGAACACACACACCGAGCACACACAACACACACACATCGACATGCAAGCTTAATCACACACATGCACACGAATTAACGCTCTTGCATGGAATAAGGATGAAGATTCATGGAGTGTTTCAAAGAATTAGAGAGGGAGAGACAATATACCGAGAGGAATAAGAGAGAGAGAGTTGCCGAGAGAGAGAGTGAGAGAGAGTTCGGGAGAGAAAGAGAGAAAGGAGAGAAGAGAAAGTGAGTACACAAAAGAAAGAAAAGAAAGGAAAGTGGGTTATATATATACCACTTAGAAACAAGGGCAATTTGGTAATTTACTAACTCTCTTTCTAACTCACTCATTCCTTTTCTTTTTACTCAAATGCAACAAAATTCAAATATAAAATATATCTCTCTCGAGAAGTCGAGGATTATTGAAAATGACAATTTTAACACGTAGGCCTCAAAATTAGCTTTTTAACCATTACTCATAATGAATTTTTGAGCGAACGGTTGATTTTATATGAATTTCGCAAACTTGCTTTAATAAATATATTTTTCTCATAAAATCAATTTAAAAATGCAAAGACCAACAATTAAATTCACTCATCATTTTTAAAAAGTCTCTAGGACCATTACGAAAATCATAGAACAAATTCCATGTTTTTATCTTACTCGGATGATTTTATAAAAATGCATGGAGGTTAATTAAACCTTTATTAAAATCACGTAATTCCTTTAAAATTCACAAAATTGACACATAACACATAGTCATGCACATAGTCAAGCAATCACCCATAAACAGTCACATAACGACTTAGATCTGATCTAAGAATTTATCTTTCTTTATTCTTTATCCTCTTTTACGCGTACCGGGTCACGTTCAGCCTGACGGCCTGACGCTCAGCGTTTCGATTACGCTTCTCATTATCTTTACCAAGCAACACGTCACTTAGGATGAAATACTTTATTTACTCATTCATTTCATTTAATCGCACATAATTCATATTTTATATTCTTTAATTCCATATTAGGACGGGTTCCGTTCTACCTGACGGCCCGACACCACAGCTTATCTTTTAAGCTGACCCTTTAAATTGGAACGTTTTTATCCACGCTCCTAAACTCTAGTATACAGATAAGACAATTAATCATCACTTAGTCTCATAACTATAATCACATCACATATCACATTCTTTATTGACTTAATTACGTCGCAAAATTCTCAGTCGTCACAGTCTGTCTAGCTCTGATTCTGATGAAGATAGTGATCATGATGATTCTGACACAACTCAGCTTATGATTGCTATTGATGCATCTAAGAAGTCCAATGTTGGTTCTTCTTCACATTTCAATGCTGATTCTTCTTATTACACTGCTGATGCTGAGCATTTTCGAAAGACTGAATGGAATTTTGCATGGAGAGATGCACATATTTCTATCTCCTCAGCTGTTGGTATGCAACATGTTCACATGGCCTATGATGAACTTCAAAACCCTGAACTTAAATTGCATCTTAAGGCCTCTAGCATTGATGTAAAAGGAATTCTCTTTGAACTTGCTGATATGAAGCAATCTCAGACTAGTGTACAGAACAAGATTGATGTATTTATGATTAATCCACTTACTTCAGCTGAACTCATAAGTGTGAAAAAGGTTGTTAAAGCCGTGGTTCAATCTCAACAAAGCATGGATTCTTGATTTTCTTCCTTGGAAGATAACGTGTCTTCAATGGCTGATAAACTGGATGCTATATTTTCTCTTCTTTCAAATACTGATGCCAAAAAGGGGGAGAAGATAGCTGTCGCAAAATGTACACCTGACTATATTTAGTTGAAAGATAAAGATACTAATGGTGATGGTGATAAAAATCCGGTGGAAAATGAAATATTATTATTATTAACCCTTTAATTGATTATTCTTATTAACCAATTAACTAATAATTAAAACACCTTTTAATCATTAATCCCTTTTCTAAACACTTTAGAAAAATTATTCTCTCACTTAATTTAATTTCCAAAATTAAATTCTTAATTAATAATATTAAGAACTTTTCTTAATTAATTTATAATTAATTAAATCTCATTTAATCAATTATTAAATTTGCTAATTAATTATTTATTTCACAAATAAATAATTATAAGTCATTATTAATTAATTCCTCCATAATTAAATCATTCTCTTTTATGGTGTGACCCTGTAGGTTCAATATTAAGCCGATAATAGAAATAAATAATAATAAAACTATTTTATCATTATTTATATAAATTCTCTAATTCACTAAATATGATTAATTAATTAATCATATTTATTCTACATCGTGAGGGATACTTCTCAGCATATCGCGACTATCCGGATAATACAAATTCACTGCTTAGAATATCAAGAACCCATTCAGTGAATAGTTATCGTACAATCAATTCCTTCTACCCTACAATGTCACGATTAAATACAAGGCATGGAACTTGTGTCAAGTCTATCTTATTTAATCATATGTTTTCCCATTCACTATGCTTAGTTCTAATTAATGTAAATTAGAAACTCCTTTCTAATTTCATTCACTCTGGCCAGAGATTCCTGAACTAGCATAAGTGGATCAACATTGAACATTCTCTTCCTTCACTGGAAGGGGTAGATCCTTTATTGATCATACACTATCTTCATGTACAAATTCCTACACCCAGTAGAGCCCTTATTATTGTCCCTAAAGACTAAGAACTAAACCAAAGTATAGTTCAGTGTACACAAGATGACTATGATAACCTTAAGTCTAAGGATACTTGTACAACTATCACTATGTGAACATCTGCTGACACGTGAGTGAACTCCATCAGTTGTTCAGCTGTGTGAGTCATGTTCAGTGAACTTATTCTATAATAAGCACCTACATACTAGCTATAGTGTCACCACACAAATGTCTATGAGAACAGACATCCTTCATAATGAAGCAAGCATAGTATGTACCGATTTTTGCGGTTTACTAATTACCAGTTAGTAATCCTACGACCAGGAAATATTTAAGTTCAGAGTTATCATCTTTTAGGTCTCATTATTATTATCTCATCATAGTCCATAAAAAGCTTTACTCTAAACTATGGTATATCTTATTTAAACACTTAAATAGATAAAGCCCGCAATAAAACCAAAACAAGTCTTTTATTAATATCAATGAAATCAAAATAGATTACATAAAAGTTATTCCTAAATCATCATACATGATTGGACTTAGGACACATCTCTTTCACTCTCTGGGGCACAAACACTAACAATCTCTCACTTGAACTAGAGACAATCTCCCATGTATCTAATACCCATGGAACTAGTATGACCTTCGTGCTTTTTCGACGACAAAGCCTTAGTCAGTGGGTCTGCAACATTATCATCAGTATGCACTTTACATATATCTATATCTCCTCTTTCACTAATCTCTCGAAGGAGGTGATATCTCCTAAGTATATGCTTTGCCCGCGAATAGGATCTTGGTTCTTTAGCCTGCACGATGGCTTCATTATTATCACAGTAAAGATTAACTGGATCTGTGATCGATGGAACCACACCAAGTCCCGTTATGAATTTCCGTATCCAAACAGCCTCTTTGGCTGCTTCACTGGCAGCAATATACCCAGCTTCCATTGTAGAATCATCTACTGTCTCTTGCTTTGAACTCTTCCAGCTTACAACACCTCCATTAAGGCAAAACATAAAACCTGACTGAGATACTGAATCGTCTCTGTCTGTCTGAAAGCTGGCGTTAGTGTAACCCTTTACAACCAGCTTCTCATCTCCTACATACACCAATAATGAATCTTTAGTCCTTTTCAAGTACTTAATATTCTTGACAGCTGTCTAGTAACCCTCACCAGGATTAGACTGGTATCTGCTCGTCATGCTCAAGGCATACGAAACATCAGGACGAGTACATATCATCGCATACATTATAGATCCAATTACGGAAGCATATGGAACTTTGCTCATACGGCCCGTATCATCTAATGATTTATGGTAGTTGTCTTTTGAGATCAATATCCCATGAGACATTGGAACATATCCTTTTTTTTCCTCTTGCATCCCAAAACGATGCAATACTTTGTCAATGTATGTACTCTGACTTAGGCCGATTAATTTCCTTGATCTATCTCTATAGATCTTGATCCCTAATATATAGGTAGCATCACCTAAGTCCTTCATCAAGAAACTATTTCCCAACCAAGTCTTGACAGCCTATAGAGAAGGTATGTCATTCCCTATTAGTAATATGTCATCTACATATAGTACTAGGAATGTCGCATAGCTCCCACTAACCTTCTTGTAAACACATGGTTCATCTTTGTTTTGAATAAAGCCAAATTCTTTGGTTGTTTCATCAAAATGATGATTCCATCTCCTTGAGGCTTGCTTCAATCTATAAATAGATCGAAGCAACTTACAGACCATCTTAGCAAACTTGGGATCGACAAAACCCTCAGGTTGTATCATGTATACATCCTTTTCAAGGCTCCATTTAAGAAAGCGGTTTTGACATCCATTTGCCAAATCTCATAGTCGTAGTAAGTAGCTATTGCTAGCAAAATCCTGATGGACTTGACCATAGCAACTGGTGAAAAGGTCTCATCATAGTCTATACCATGAACTTATCTGAAACCTTTTGCCACCAGTCGCGCTTTATAGGTCTGTACTTTACCATCCATGTCAGTTTTCTTCTTGAAAACCCACTTGCACCCTATAGGTTTTACCCCTTCAGGTGGATCAACTAAAGTCCATACTTTGTTTGATACAGGGATTCCATTTCAGATTTCATGGCCTCTAGCCATCTCTCTGAGTCTGGACTGTTCATAGCATCTTGGTAGGTAAGAAGCTCATCATTATCTATGAGCATTACATCATCATCTTGAGTCAAGAGAAATCCATAATATCTCTCTGGCTCATGATGAGCCCTACTAGATCTACGAACAACCTGTATTTCCGGAGCATGAACATCTTGATGTACTTCCTGCCCATTTTCTAACTCTGGTTCAATATTATTTTGTACAACTCGATCTTTATCGGGATCTATAGTCCTCCCACTAATTTTCTTTGAAAGTAACTTTCTTTCAAGAAATACAGCGGTTCGAGCAACAAACATTTGTTCTCGGTAGGATTATATAAACTATACCCTTTAGTTTCTTCAGAATATCCCACAAAATAACATTTTTCCCATTTTGGTCCCAGCTTGTCAGACACCAAGTGTTTCACAAACGCTTCGCATCCCTCTTTCATAACAGACATGCTGTGACGTTTCTCAGTCCATATCTCATATGGAGTCTTTTGAACCGATTTAGTTGGAACTCAGTTTAGTGTATATACAGCCGTTTCTAGAGCATAACTCCAGAAACTTATTGGAAGATCTGCTAGACTCATCATCGATCGCACCATGTCCAACAAGGTACAATTTCTCCTCTCAAAAACTCCATTCCATTGAGGCGTTCTAGGAGGAGTAAGTTGTGAAACGATACCATACTCTTTCAAGAAACCTTTAAACTTGAGGCTAAAGTATTCTCCTTCACGATCTGATCGTAGAACTTTTATACTTTCCCCTGTTTGCTTTTCCACTTCATCCTTGTATTCTTTGAACATTTCAAAAGAATCAGATTTGTTCCTAAAAAGATACACATATCCATATCTACTGAAATCATCAGTAAAAGTAATAAAGTAGTAAAAGCCACCTCTTACCATCATACGTATTGGACCACATACATCACTATGTATAAGTCCTAATCGTTCGGTGGCCCTTTCACCTTGTTCGGTAAAAGGAGCTTTAGCCATTTTGCCAATGAGACAAGATTTGCATTCTTCGTATGATTCAAAATCAAACTTATCCATAACCATCTTTATATAATTTGGAAATGTGTTTCTCATTTATGTGACCTAAATGACAATGCCAAAGGTATGTTTGATTTGAGTCTTTCATCTTAATACATTTATTATCATTATTTATGTTATAGACAAGAGTATCTATATCAAAAACATATAAACCATTAAACAAACGTGCAACCCCGTAGGTAACATTATTGAATGAAAAGGAACAACTATTGTTCTGAATCAAAAACGAAAAACCTTTCTTGTCCAAACAAGAAACCCAAATAATGTTTCTACAAATCGCAGGGACGTAAAAACAATTATCTAGTTCTAAAACAAGCCCAGTGGGTAATGATAAACGATAAGTCCCTACAGCTAAAGCAGAAACCTTTGCTCCATTGCCAACTCGTAGGTCGACTTCTGCCTTCGCCAATGTCCTACTTCCCTATAGTTCCTGCACATTTATACAAATATGAGAACCACATCCAGTATCTAATACCCAAGATTTAGAAGTAGACAAATTGACTTCTATAACATAAATACCTGAATCAGAAGCAATAACAACAACCTTCTTCTTCTTCAGATCCCCCAAATAAGCATGACAGTTCCTCTTCCAATGACCTGGTTTCTTGCAATAGTGACAATCACCAACCTTTGGAACACCACCTTTAGGCTTCAAAGCCTTGGTTAGATCAGGTTTCGGATTGGCATTCAATTTAGATCCAATCTTCCTCTTGCCTTTCCAATTAATTTTTCCTTTGGCCTTCCCCTTATTCACCATCAATATGGGAGCAGGGATGCCTTCTGAACATTGGTCTCAACAGTTTTTAACATAGCCAACAGTTCAGTGGGGTTCTTATCTATCTCATTCATATTGTAATTCATCACAAATTGAGAATAGCTTCTCTTTAAAGATTGCAAAATTAGGTCAATATGGTGCTCCACAGTAATCGGGGCACCCGACTTGGCAAGGTACTCAATATACACAATCATCCTTAGAACATGTGGTCTAACCGAATCACGTTCTCCCTGCTTACATGCATGCAACGATTTGAAAGTATCAAACCTCTCCTGACGAGCCTGTCCTTCAAACATACATTTAAGGTGCTCAATCATATCATAAGAATCCATATTCTCATGTTGTTTTTCAAGTTCAGCACTCATGGTCGCTAACATGAGACATTGAACATCCGTGTCATCATCGATATGTTTCTGATAAACATTATGTTGAGCACGGGATGCTCCTTCTAGGAGAGGTGCAGGGCGAGGGATATCTATGACATAGAGCTTGCGCTCTTGTTTGAGGAAAATCCTCAAGTTCCTCTTCCATTCAAGGAAGTTTTTTCCTGTCAGCTTGTCCTTCTCAAGGACTGATCGCACAGAGAAGTTGTTTGAATTGATTGGTATTTGATATCTACAATGTTTAAAATGCATAAGATAAATTAGTCTACATATGATTATTAAATTATGTTCAAGTGATTATTCATATATATTCAAAATATATATCTCTCATTATTTTAACAAATTAATAGCCCTAACTATTAATTCGGAAAGAGTATCTTCTATATACTTTCTAGTGAGCCAAGATCCAAATTTTCATAATATTTTAGTTCAGCTTTGGCTTTACTCCTAAAACATGATTCAATAAGGTAGACAACATTTGTCAATTATATCAACTATATAACTCTTGGATAGTTTAATGGAACAACATTTATTCTTATTTATCCAATAAATCTCACCAAACTCTATGCCTCTAAGTTCACAATCCTATTGTGGTAAATTAGTTAAGTCAAAACCCAAAGGTCTAAAAAGTATCATATACTTCAACACGCCATCCCACAATAGATGGGAGTACTTCGCTCTGGCGAACCCACTACTTATCGATCTAGGGGTTAACGCGTTGGACATATTGGAAGGCATCTAAATAACTTAATATAAACATCAGGGTTTTGTTAGTATTATAACGATCATGATCCCATCATAAAGAGATTCCCAATTTTTCCTTGAATAAAATACTTCAAATCAATACTCGTCAATAGTTTGATTTCCAGGTAGTGGAGGAGTCACACCGGTCTCGCTTAAAACCCACAGCCTTACAAGTTCTATGAACCCGTTGTTGACAAAATCTCCCCATATCGGATATAAAGAAGATTCGTATTTCATTTCGTGTTTCATAAAAACGAGAATCTTATAATCGTATGTAAATTTTAAAAACTTGAGTCGTTACATATTTTATCTTGTTTAGGCATGGCATGGGTAACGTATCTAATATGTACATTCATGCATGATTAATCTAATTAAAGCATGCATCATTAACTATTCTATACATACATTCATACATCAATATGTAAAGTGCGATATGTAAATGTGCTTGGTTATGGCCTTTATCCTATGTGATCCTTTCAAGCTAATGAAAGGATCAAGGTCAATCTATGGTGAATAATATAAATACAATTACAATTACATGTCTTCATTCTTCCAGTCTCGATTGCTGCTTCTCCTATTGGATCATTCCTTCTTGAAGTACATTACATAAAAACAACCTATACTAATGTATTTACATAAGAAAACTCGAGTTACATTCGAGGTAATATAGTTACAAGAATAATGAAAATGACATGCAAGTTGTATTTATAAAATCAAAACCATAAACTTTAATCTAAAGGTCTTAAGGCCATTACCAGTACCATGCTCAAGTAAATAAATAAAGTACTTTGAGAAAAAAAATAAAGCAGGGGTCCGGGGCGGCAGCCCCGGGCGGGGATTCGGGGGCGGCAGCCCCCGGGCGGGGTCCGGGGGCGGCAGACCCCGGGCGGGGTCCGGGGGTGGCAGACCCCGACTGGGGTTGAGCTGGCATCTCAAGAAATCTCAATTAAAGACTAGTCTTGTATAGAAATTTCAATTTCGGAACAACAGATCATATCTAAACCAGTCTCTGCCTCTATTGCATCATATACAGTTTCAGAAGCATGTATCATATACATACTTAACATACCCCATTTCACAGATCATGTCAACACACCATCTGTCCAACAGATTAGATCACTATCTATAAACTAGACATCATGTATAACATACAAATCACATACTGATCAGTCATGGCAAATTTATTACGTGCTCATATCATTATATGCATAAACATCACGTGAATATCCCGAAAGCTCTACATAATTAACTCGATCATAAATCAACATAATAGCATGCATATTAAATCTCACATATAAATCTTATCACATACATACATGGCAGATCTGATTCAAGCTTAATATATTGAAAAACTGTAAAACACGTAACAAAATTATCCCGTTATACACATAGCTCTGATGCCATTGTTAGGGATTCGAGCATAAAAAACGCAACGGAAAAATAAAATTTTCGAATCCCTACCGCAGGATCTATGTATAATAAATGGATAATTACGGAAAATAGATGTTTTACCTTACGAAGCTTTACGTTAATGGAAAGATGGAGGTCTTGAATGATCACCACGTAGAACGTCACTGGAACGATCTACGTTTTGAAGGTATCCACACGAATGGTCGCCCGGAGGATGAGTGCGTACTAGCACATTCTTGAGGCCACTTTCTTGCTCTCTCTATCTCTCTTCAAACTGCTAGGGTTTATGTTTTATCAAATAAAACGTGTAACCCTAATTCTATTAGAAAGAGATATTATATAGGCAAGAGTTAAAGGGCCTCCAACCCTAAACTGAATTTTAAAGTTATTATTATTATTAAATTTGAAATTCTAATTATTGTATTATTAAGTCTCACTTAATCATCCAATAACTTAATTTCGGATTTAATATTAAATTCAAATTTCCTATTTATTAAATTTATTAAGTCATACTTAATTAATAACAAATAATTCGAATTACTTACTTTTAATTTAAATCCGAAATTAAATTAAATAATCCTCCAATCATTCTTTGTGCGACCCTTTAGGTTATTATTACGTTGACAACAATTTTAAATCTAATTTAAAATCATAAACAACGAGAGGCATCTAGTAGTACATCATTGTTACCCAAGTAATAATAATTAAATCGGTGATCAATTAAACCCTTCGTGAATAATGTACAATGTAATATAATCCCTTTAGCCTTATATTATAGATCAAACTCGAGGCATTCATTGTGTCATCCTCTGTTAACGTTGAATCCTTCTTTCCTTGATCAATGAATAAACTATTAAACAAATCAGTATTTGAGCACGACCATGCATTTTATAATCTTACTCAATCAAAAGGCCAATAATATCACTCCTTTAATAAAAGAGGGCTAAATCCCATCTATATCATTCATATTTCTCATATGATTCATAATGTACCCAATGTCTACTTTTATTATTACCCGGTCAAGGATAACTTTAAATAGTATCAAAGTATATTAATTCTCGTATAGAAATATAATGATTTCAGGTCCAAGGACCAATACATCATTATCACTGTGAGATTAACTTATGACACTATAAACATGTAGTATCTCACAACGGGTCAATCCAGTACCATGTATTTAATACATGTGCCTGTGTTTTGACTTTAGTGTTACCATACTTTTGATCAATGAGATATGATCATCATCCAACAAACACACTAGTCTCAATGTATTTATTATCGTCCCTTAACAATAATACTTGACTAGGGACCTTTAGGAATATCAATACTATTCTCATAATCTCATTTCTAAGTCACATACTTAGAGATATAGATTTACATATCATATTCCAAGGACATTTATTAATCTAACATCTTATCACAGAAAATAAAAATATAATAAATTACTAAAGAATAATCCATATAATCATAATTAATAATCCAAATGTTTCATAATATAAGCATAATAGTATTGTCTCTAGGGCACAAATATTAACATTTTCTTACTCTTCTTTTTAGCTTCACAGGACAATCAGTAATTATGATAGGTGCACCGGTGTTTGTGTCATCCTTCTAACTCCTTGGCTTTTAAGAAGTGAATGCATTTTGTCCCTCCTCAACTATTTCCTATTTCCACTTCAGTTTTTGTTGAACAAGGTAAGTTTTGATCAGCTTTCTTTTCTTTGGTCTAGGGATTTGAGTATTAGTGTTTACAACATCAATGTTTGTTGTGCCCTTTGCAGTTGGTAAAATAACCGAAGCTGGAATAGAATCACTATTTATTTTCTTGAACTTGGATGATAAGAGAGATATGTCCTCATAATCTGATTATAACTCATCTAGCACAAGCTTTCTCTTGACAAAATATGAAGGTTGAGAAGAATGAAAAGCCTGTGTTGTAGATACATCATTTGCTACATCAGTGTTTGTAGATGGGAGTTTTTGAGAAGCCCTAAATCCTGATGCTTGAGAAGTATCAGAATTTGTTGACTTCTTACTTTTTACAACAGGTTCCTTTTTGGAGACACCTGAGGTGGTTTGTATTTATGGTTGAGTGCTTGGATTAGTTAAAGGGGGTTCCCATCAATTATTTCCTGTAACTTAGCACTTTGCATATTCTGTAAACCATAGGTCTCAAGCATTCTAACAACTAGCAAATTCCGTACAGCTAGAGGTAACCTAAGAGCCGTTAAATCATTTCTTACTTTATCCTTGTTAATAAGATCAGAAAATACTATTTTAATCAGTTTAAAAACTGATATGATCTCACTAGCAGGGATAGAGACATTAAGAAAACAAAAATTGAACATATGCTGACAAAATCTAGCATAGTATACAGTATTAGGATCAGCTTTTATTCTATCACCTATGAAACATAAAAAAATTCTACCAAAATCATAATTCCTAGAGTGAATCAGAGAATACCCAATTTGGTGAGATATCATGGGTAGGCATCAAAATTAATGCATTTATTGTTGAATGCCTTGATGATAGTATCAAAGAAAAAATTCCATTATTTCCTTAGTCCAGGCCTCTTGAGTTGTCCCAAATTCTCCAGCTCTTTGTCATAGCCAATTTGAGTGAGAAACATCTTCATCTCATCATCATCCACTGATCCATAATAGGAATTGTGGGTAGAAATTTGAAGTGAACTACTTACAGTTGCAGAAGTCACAACCCTGATTTCTCCATTGTGCTCAAAAGTGATACTTGGAGTTCCATTGAAGCCACCATCATCAAACACTTCGGTTCTCCAAAAAGTAAGAACTTGAGTCCCAAGAACCCAAAGTGGGATTTGTAAGAGCATATCTCATTTCACTCGAGGCAAAGAAATCTTGAAAGATATGAAAGTCAGGATTTACACTAGTTTGCTCAAGAAAACCAGCATAATTATTTATCATAAATTTGGCTCCATTATAGATGAAAGGTTTCCTTGCAACTGGTGAAGTCACTTTGATCTGTGTGAGAAAAAGGCTCAAAAACTAATTAGGGTATCAGAGTTTAAATGAGAGAGAAGAAAAAGTAAGAGAGTGAAAAGAGTTTGATTAGAGATAAAATGGTAATTTAAAATCAAAAATTGATTCTGTATAACTCTGTACTCTATTACACATAAACGATTCACATTAGTGGGACATGTGGCAAGATGTTATTACACAGAAAAATAATCATGGAACAGATAATAATGAGTAGTAAATACGTGCATAGTTACACAAAGTAATGTGCTGTAATTACTCAATCATTTTTTCCTAAACACACGCCACCAACTATGCATTTCTAATTATTTTCATAAATCCACCCACTAAAATATATCTTAGTAATTTAATTAAAATACTGATTTTAATATTTTCTGAATAAATTCAAAAACCATCAGTGTTTAACAGCCAATCAGAGTTTGACTATTATTAGCATTTAATTCATCACTATAAGAATTTATCAGTCAATACATATGTTTGACTGATATCAGTACTTAACTACACCATCAGAGTTTATCATGCAACTACTGTCAGAGTTTAAATATCGGGATTTAATAATCTATTTGAATTTTCAAGTAATAAATAGCATGAATACATGGCATCAATATTTAACACAGTTACCGGATTTTAAGAAATATTGATACATAGAAAAAGATACCAAACTCTGAACTCATTTTCCTGTTACAGAGCTGCCCTGAGATCATTCCCAGTTCAGTATTTGAGAAATTCCCTGAGATCATTCCCAATTCAATCAAAAATCTTGTAAATATGACTTCGTAAAGTGGTTTGGTAAAGATATCTTCCAATTTCTGATATATAGGCACAAAGTGCAATTCCACTGTACCTTCCATCATTTATTCCCTTATGAAATGGTACCTTATGCTGATGTGTTTTGTCATAAAATTTTATACTGGATTTCCTGTCATTGCAATAGCACTTTGATTATCATAATATATAGAAATTTTAGAATACTCTAACCCATAATCCAGTAGCTGGTTCTTTATCCAAATAATTTGTGCACAGCAGCTTCGTGCACCAATGTACTCAACTTCTGCAGTTTAAGTGGAAAGTAATTTTTGTTTCTTGCTAAACCAAGAAACCAATCTATCACCAAGAAATTGCCAGCTTTTTGAAGTGCTTTTCCTGTCTATTTTGCATCCTGCACAATCAACATTTGAATATCCAATTAGCTTAAAATCTGAATCTCTTGGATACCATACTCCAAGATTCATAGTGACTTTGAAATATTTAAAAATTAGTTTCACAACTAATAGATGTGATTCCCTTGGATCAGTTGGGAACCTTATACACAGACAGGTAGCATACATGATATCAGGTCTACTAGCAGTCAAATATAGAAGTGAGCAAATCATACCTCTGTAGTTAGTTATATCTACTTAAGAACCAATATTTAAATTTAACTTGGTTGTAGTGGCCATGGGAGTTGTTGCTTGAACTGTCTTGCATTCCAAATCTCTAAAGTAAATTCCTGGTATATTTTGCTTGGTTGATGAAGACCCATTCTTCAATCTGCTTGACTTGTAATCCCATAAAATAACTTAACTCTCCCATCATGCTCATTTGATATCTAGACACATTAGCTTGGCAAACCTCTCACAAAATTTATCATTAGTAGAGCCAAAGATGATATCATCAACATATATCTGAACTAGCAACAAGTCTTTACCATGGTACTTATAAATAGAGTTTTATCAATAGTACCTCATTTGAAACCATTTTCTAATAAGAATTGAGCAAATGTTTCATATCAGGCTCTTGGAGTTTGTTTTAGTCCATAGAGTACTATATGCAACTTGTAAAAATGAATTGAATTTTTTGGATCAATGAACCCTGGAGGTTGTTCAACATAAACTTCCTCATCAAGTTCACCATTTAGAAATGCACTCTTCACATCTATTTGGAACACCTTGAATTTCATGTGAGCAATATAAGCCGGAAAAATTCTGATGGCCTCAATTCTTGCAACTAGAGCAAAAGTCTCATCATAATCAATGCCTTCTTACTGTAAAAAAAACCTTTTTTTAACCAGCCTTGTTTTATTCCTCATAATAATACACTGAATGTCAGTCTTCTTTCTAAACACCCACTTTGTACCGACTACTGATCTATTATTTGGTCTTGGTACCAATATCCAGACTTTGTTCCTTTCAAATTCATTGAATTCCTCTTACATAATCGTGATCTAATCTGCATCTTGAAGAGCTTCTACCACTTTCTTAGGTTCAGTTTGAGATAGAAAAGAATGGCAGAGACATTCATTTTGAGTGGCTTTTCTGGTCTTGCACCACTAACATGATTTTCAATTATTAAGTCAGGTGTATGTGACTTAGTCCATTTTCTTGCAGAAGGAAGTTGAATTCTTGAAGTAGAGCCTACCCTTGATCCGTGAAGTCTCTAGTCTCACTTTTATGTGTACCATCAGTATTTCCTGAAGCTCCCCTGAATTAGTGCATCTAGAATTATCGGTATTTGCTTCATCAGTATTTGAGGAATTAGATTATGATGAAATATCTACTGATGCTTCTTAATTTGAATCACTTAAACTTGACTCTTGATGTGAATCATGTTTCTCCCCCTCAACACGTGCTTCAGTATTTTTAGTATTGTCATTGACATGTGGATCATTAGAGTTTATAGTGATATCAAGGTATGCAGAATCAGAGTTTGTCAGATCATCAGGATTTAATTGTTCAGTATGGTGTACTTTATTTTCAAATCTCAATTCTTTATGATCATCAGGATTATATGCATACGATGTCTCCCAAGAGAATTAATATAATAAACTAAAGTTTTGAGTATATAAACATTCATAAATTCAGAATTTAGAAACGAACATGGTACTTGCGTAATCAAACGAAATATTTTGATATATAAAAATATTTAACTATTATAGGATTAGAATAGATTAGGAATACTTGCCTTTGGTCCTTAGTAGTTATGCACACTCGAACTATCCCAATTTTCTCATATATTTGTCCCTTGACATCACCATCTTTTATCTCAATAATCCTTTTATGTGTGGCTCTGCGAATGTCACAAGTTTTCTAAGAAACTGCCATACCATTTAAGTCTTTATCCGTTCGCTTGTTCTTAATCTCCTCGAATGATCCGAATCTATAATTAAAAGATAAACTTTAATCATTTAAACAATAATTATCTGACGAACTCCTCGTCTAAAACTCTATCGTGTACCCAATGATAACCCACACATAAAGGAAACAACTAAATATAAAAAATCTTGAGCCACGTAGACGTATAACTCACATAGCACATAATCACATAATTCACGTATCACATAACTCACTTCGTCAACAGATTCAATTTGATATGTTTAAAACTGGAATCGGGTCAAAATATGACTTTTCGGTAAATACGCGACTCATAAATGTTTACAAAAATGTGCGACCTTTTGAAACAAAAGGATTTATGTCTCAACAGTATTTTAATAGAATCGTAATATTTTTATGAGTCTACATGCGTTCGTTTTGTATTAAACAGATGAACGATCTATTTATTACGAATAAAATATGAATAATTCGATTAATAATAATATCAATTGAATATTCAATACCTTTATATATTTTTAAAAGTGAAGAAAGAATTCTAAAATATTAGTTGCCTTAATTATAACTATTTATAAATAAATTAATTGATTAAATGAATTAATCAATTAATTACATCATAAATAATTAATCAAAATAAATTATAAATAATTAAATCAAATTATAATTTTTGAAAATAATAAAAAAAACTAATTCCTGGAATTAAAATAATTCTGTTAATTATTTAAAGATAATTAACTAATTAATTTTGAATAAAAAAATCAAGTTTTGAAATTTAAAATGAATTTTGATTCATTTTGAACATGTTGTACTCATTCGATTGAACATTCTGTACTCATTCTTTTGAACATGTTGTACTCATTCTATTGAACTTGTTATATTGAAAGTCTTATACTTCATTGAATTTGTCCAAACTTCATTCGTAGGATGTTCTGTACTCCAACGAACTCATTCTCGTGGATGTTCTAGTCTTCACGAAACTTAGTTCTGCTGAGAGTTATCCTTTCCGAAAAATTTCCAAAGGACCTCTCAAGAGGGCCTCCAGAGCAACTTTTTAAGGCCTCAAGGCTCTCCTACAGGACCTTCTAGTAGGCCAAAAGGCCTCAATTTGTTGGATGGTCGGCCAGGGCCACTACGGAGGCAATTTTTGGCCGTCTTGGCTCTGCTACGGAGGCTCCTAGTTTTCCAAAAGGCCTCAATTTCTTGGCTGGTCGGCCGGGAGCACTACAGAGGAAAATTGTGGCCATTTTTGCTCTACTACGGAGGCTCCTGGTTGGCCAAAAGGCCTCAATTGGCTGGTCGGCCGGGAGCACTCCAGAGGGAAATTGTGGTCGTCTTGGCTCTGCTACGGAGGCTCCTGGTTGGCCAAAAGGCCTCAATATGTTGGTTGGTCAGCTGGGAGCATTCTTGAGGAAAATTGTGGCCGTCTTGGCTCTACTACGGAGGCTCCTGGTTGGCCAAAAGGCCTCAATTTGTTGGCTGGTCAGACTGGAGCACTCTGGAAGAAAATTGTGGCCATTTTTGCTCTACTACGGAGGCTCCTGGTGGGCCAAAAGGCCTCAATTTGTTGGTTGGTCGGCCGGGAGCACTCCGAAGGGAAATTCTGGTCATCTTGGCTCTATTACGGAGGCTCCTGGTTGGCTAAAAGGCCTCAATTTATTGGTTGGTCGGCCAGGTGCACTCTGATGGGAAATTGTGACCGTCTTGGCTCTGCTACGGAGGCTCCATGTTGGCCAAAAGGCCTCAATTTGTTAGCTGGTCGGCTAGGGCTACTCTGGATGGACCTTGGGAGCCTCCTGCAGGGTAGTCTGATCTGTCAGGAGGAGAACGTTTTATTCTCGTACTCGTGAGTTCAGTTGAAAAGCTAATCTTTTCTTAATCTTTACAATCTTGGCTATATACAGTGATTAGTATAATCAATCCTTAGTTGAGAGTAACAACTTGTGTTTAGCCTCAATCAGATTTTTCTCGGAGGACTGATACGATAAGCAATGTCCAGTATCGCTTTCTTCATTTATTATATCATCCTTTCTTATTTTTTTATCATTTTTTTCCACCATTTCTGGTGTTCTTTTAGGGAGGTACCTGCTACCGTGAACCAGGCAGAATTACGACCTGTTGTAGCAGGTGACCCTTTTCCTATAAAAGAAGATGAGAAATGCTCATTTTCATTCACACTTTCATTTCTCAACTTCTCAGATTCTCAAACTCTCTCAAGCTTCTATCTTTCTTCAAGCTCTTCAAGAATGTCTAGTGGACAAGGTCCTAGCAAGTCCTTTTTCTCCTAGAAGGAAGCTCTGCACAAGAGGGCTACTCTTCTCTCCCTCCAAGGTGTAGCTATTGTCTCTCCTTTCTCCATTAACTATTGTTCCAATAGCCTAAAGAGTATGTTAGATGAGAGGGCGGACGAGTACCCAAGTACCGTCTATTTTGATACGTTTCATCACATGAGTATGCAGCGTGAGAAAGATATTGAAGAGATTCAGTCGACTTAATCCTGGCCCGATTGCTTTAAGATTCGTAAAGCTAAGCCTAGTGAGAGGGCTTGCAACCTCTGCCACCAAAGGCTATTCGTGTATAAGGCGATCCTTAAGTCCGGGCTATAATTTCCCCTGTACCCTTTCATTCCGAGGCTTCTGGATGAGCTCAAGATTAATCTATGCCAGCTTTACCCTAACGAGTGGGCTTTCATTATTCTGTTTATAATGAGATGTAATGACTTGGGCATCCCCTTGAATGTGACGATGTTTCGAAGCATTTTCATGATAAAATATTCTCATTTGAACTGACCTGGTTGGGGTGTGATACTACACAGAGCTCATGTTTCTCATATGGTGAACACTGGCTCTCTTCATGACTCAAACCACAAATGGAACAAGAAGTTTGTGATCTTTGAATGAAAGGGTGAAGACTGGGGGACGTAGTTCAGACGTGACTTCAGCAGCCCAGTTGATAGTTCTTATTACATTATTAATCTTTCGGATGCTGAGCTTCTAGCCCGAGACCTCCTCATTGATAACGATGAGAGAACCCCTTATTGGGAGTTCGTAACAGAAACCATGCTCATCAAAGCTGGCCTTAGCAGCCTCTCTATAGAGGGTATTTATTTTTGTTTCTCTTTAACTATGTGCAAGTTTATTCTTATATCTGCTTTCTTTTCTTCTTGTTTCAGCTGCTGAGGCTCTCGACGCCAATGTCAACATGAGCGATGTTGTTACGGGTAGGATGGTCAGAGATGCAGCCAAGAAGGCCAACCGTGTTCCTAAGATCCATGCCTTCTTTCATCGGGATCCAGTCATAAGAGGACTAAAGACTTTAATGGGAATGCAAGGACCCCTTTTGAACCAGAATGGGGTATCTTTACCAATGACTCTATACTCAGCAGTTCGGGCCTTGCCCTTGAGTGGTCGGAGAACTGCATTACTCCTCCTGACCTCCTATTTGTCTCTTGCAGTGAGAAGCTTCTCAAGGCCAAGATGTGGGTGGCTCAAGCCCTGTACCAGGTACACTTCTCCTTGTATAAATTTCCATTTAAGTGCACTTCTTCTTAGAACTTGAAAAATGTTATGGGAGTCACTCCTCGGGGACTCGACCCTTCTTACTTAAGCTTTTTATAACTCTATATATGTTTTCCTTGTCAGGCCAACACCTATTTCGCGGCGTCCTCCACTCAGGCTATTAAGATGAGAGGCAACTATGCTGCGCTGCAGGTCTCAATGAATAAAATGAAGATTTCTTCAGATGAGTGGGAGTTCAAGGCGAATGATGCGGAAGGCAAGGATACAACCCTGGAGAAGAAGTGCTCCAAAGCCGAGGAAAAGAGGAAAAAGGAGTGGAAAGACCTTGTAGAATCATTTTACAGATCCTCATCCTTCCCTCAGATGATGGATGAGCATGGTGACGAGACGCAACCCGTTAATATGGCTCTAGGCTGGAAGAGGGGAGTTTCAGATGCTTACGATATGTACCCCGATGTGATTGACCCGAGTCTTCTATCTTGTCCTTGGGAGATACCCTCCATGGACCCATCCGGACAAACTTCCGGGCCTGTGTCCTCGACTCCTCTCCTGAGGTCTTAATTGAGTTCTAGTAACAGGGGTTCTGGTTTCGGTTCTAAGGGTAAGACCCTCTCGGGTAGCCCTAACTCCTGAGCAGCCCTTCGTGGGAAGATTAGCGAGCCGGTTTCAGAAAGCAACAGCTCAGGGTCAGATGAGGGGGAAGGTTCTTCTGATGAGTGATTTGTGCGGCCATGCATGGCTTTGGTTACCTCTTGTGGCCATTTTTCAGAACTTATTTATTTGAACTTTATTGATTGTAACCTATTGGTCCTTCGGGACTTTAATTCATGATCCTTCGGGATCCCTATCTATGCAATTCGTTTAGTTTAATTTCATACTTGTCTTTTATTTTCGGAATTTGGTCCTTCGGGACTTGCATTCTTCAGATGCTCGTACTTAAATAAATTAATAGACAAGATGGTAGAAATAAACTTGCATAGATAGATAATATCTCTAGAAAATGGGTTCAACCCTTACATAAGATGGTTTCGTCGACCTTATTCATAAACTTAACACTAAGTACTAGGAATACGTAGTGAATGTCCTAAACATAATAAACCTTCAGGTTTGAAGAATGCCAAGTGTGGGGTACTTCATCGCCATTTAGGGTCTCTAAGTTGTAGGATCCTCGTCCTAATGTCTTCCTGACCTTATAAGGCCTTCCCAGTTAGGGGCTAGCTTTCCTTTCTCCCCGAATCCTGACGCCTCCATCTTCCTCAGAACCAAGTCTCCCTGCTGAAAAAACCTTTCTTTAACCCTTCTACTATTATAGAAGGAGGCTCTTCATTGATGCTCTTTATTGTGGGTGTTGGTTTATCCCTAACCTCGTCAATGAGATCGAGAGCGAGCCTCATGCCTTCTTCGTTGGTCTCTGGCTCATAAGCTTTGATCCTAGGGGATCTATGCGTGATCTCAAGGGGCACCACGGCCTCGGCTCCATAAGATAACATGAATGGGGTAGCTTCAGTTGTCACTTTGTAGGTGGTACAGTATGCCCATAGTATAGGCAATAATTCATCCACCCAAGTGTTTCTCGAGCGTTCGACCCTCTTCTTAAGTCCATCAAGGATGATTCTATTAGCAACTTCCGCTTGCCCATTTTCCTGAGGATGTGCAACCGAGGTGAAGCGAAGTTCTATACTGTTGTCATCGCAGTACTCTCTGAACTCTACATTATCAAATTGTTTCCCATTATCCGTGACAAGGATGCGCGGGATTCCAAATCGGCATATAACATTCTCCCAAAAGAATTGGGTAATCTGCTTGGTGGTTATCTTGTCTAGTGCCTTAGCCTCAATCCACTTAGTGAAGTAGTCTATGGCTACTACAATGAACTTCCTCTGTACCGATGCTAAAGGAAATGGTCCAAGTATGTCCATTCCCTCACATTGAAAAAAGGATGGGTGTGCTGATAGATATAAGTCTATCAGGGGGCAGTCATACTATTGGAGTGTGCCTCTGACACCTATCACATTTCTTCACATAAGACTTTGCATCGGCCAGCATAGTTGGCCAGTAAAATCCTAACTGAGTTATCTTGTGAGCGAGGGCCCCTCCCCCTAAGTGTTTTCCGCAAATCCCTTCATGGGCTTCTTTAAGTCCCTCATCTACTTCCAGAGATCTCAAGCACTTCAGGTATTGAATAACGAAGGAACTTTTGTAGAGAAGGCCTTCAATCAATGAATATCTCAATGCTCTAACCGATAGCTTGCGTGCCTCCTGGGCATTGTCGGGGAGCCACCCAGTCTCTAAGTGGGTCTTGATCGAGTCCATCCAACAACTTATCATACCAACTGGTGCTATCAGATTTATGACATGAATAGTAGGGGTCTTTAAGACCTGGAAGTAGATAGTTCTCGATTTCAGATGAGGCAAACTGGGACAAGGCATCCGCCATAGTATTCTCCTCTCTTGGAACATGTTTTGCGTACCATTCATCGAACTGAGTCAGTATTCCCTTTACGACTCTCATGTACTTAGCCATATTATCATCTTTGGCCTCAAACTCTCCATTAACTTGAGCAACTACAAGTCTGAGTCTCCACAGACCTTTAGTTTTTTGGCCCTCACAGCTCTAGCCAAGCCTAAGCCGGCTATCAACGCTTCATATAAAGGTTCGTTGTTCGTAGTTGGAAAGTCTAACTTCAAGGTATACTTAATCATAAATCCATAAGGGCTTTGCAAGACTAGGCCTGCATCACTAGATTTTGTTTTGGACGCTCCGTCAAAATGGAGAACCCAATACTCCTTCAGGGTTGTTTATTTATCCTTCTATTTCTCTCCTCCTTCTGGGGTTACTATCTCTTGCCCCGACTTCTGGGTCGTTAATGGTGCATTCGACCACGAATTCTGCTAAGGCCTGATCCTTGATGGCCGTTCGAGTCTTGTACTTGATATCAAATTGTCCTAACTCAATTGCCCACTTGATGAACCTTCCACTGGCCTTCGGGCTATGAAGAATGTTCATCAAGGGTTGGTCCATTAGGACTTCGATCTTATGATGTGGCGCCCTCCAAACCCGGGTCAGAAGTTTGGGGTCCACACACACACCTTATTTATAACCTGCTTATAATAATAATAAAGATAATAATAATATGCAGTGACCCTATTTACCAACTACCACGGATCGCAACAGGTTAAAGTATGCACACAAGCCACACATCTACTTATATTACATACTGTTCAAATCCCAACTATTCCAAACTCAAAACTGAGTATTAAACATTATTACAAACTTTTACAGACTTAAATTATCCCAAAAGAAGCCTACTAGCTCAGCTCAATCAACCTGAACCCCTAGCTCTCGCGCTGGACTGGGGATCCGCGGTACCAACTGGTTCCTTCTTAACTGGAAAAGAACAGAAACAATACTGCACAAATGAGCTAACTAGCTCAGCAAGTCACAATGACAAAACTGAGAATAATGATCATCAAGTGAACATGATTATGATATCAAATGAACAATAGATTATGATTTAGAACTGGATATTATACTTTTATTTTAAAAACCAAGGTTAGGCTGCTGATCAGTCACGCACTAACCCTGAGTAAAGCACACAGCACTGCTCTGACTACTGGATCCAAGGCACACATTGGCCTAACTTGACCATTATATGGTCTGACCATGAATCTGGTCCACAATTTTATAAAAACAATCCAATTCTAACATAATAACAGAATAAGCAATAATAAACAATAACCAGAATCATTAACAACAATGGGTGTTTAACAATGAAAGGGTTTCAACCCTTGTAAGGATCAATAAGGTAATTTCAAAGCTTGGATGCTGGGTAATGAAGGAATTGGATAACAAAGGAATCAACGTTTCAGGGTTTCAAAGATTTAGGCTTTCAAAGCATAAAATACAATGGTTTGAAGGTGTAAGCAATCTGGTTCAGTGCTTAATATTTAGTTTGTATGTATTTGTGGAGAAGTATCGTATACTTGAGGTTCGTGTTTGGACAACAATCAATAGTCTAGAAAGAATCAGGTTACGGCTCAAGATCAATAACTGGAATCAAGGTTTAGGGTTCAGTGCTTCAAAGCACTTGTAATATAAAATAGGAATATCAATCACGACAATATCTCAAGAAAGTTCAGAACACTTGCCTGGTATTAGTTTACTATCCTGCACTCGCTTCCAGTCACAATCGTCTTATTCCTCAACTACATATTTCCCTTTCCTACGTCTTGCCTCTTCTGTTCACATATCATAAGCATCTATCAATAATCAACTTAAATGATTCTATTCAACGCATACTTCTGTCTACCCTTCGTTTCACCTAAATCCAATTAACGGATTGAAAGTTATGCAATAATCAAGTAAACGCCGAATATATAAACCGATAATCAATCAACAAGTCACGTATAACACATAATATATCACGTAATCAATGACATATTGTTTATAAAGAAGTCTCGGGTCATAAATAGGCTTCCTGGTATTTAAAATGATTTTTAAAACATTTTTCAGAATTAAAACGGGTCATTGGATCAATTTCGGGTTAATAAACAGGGTTCGATTGGCCAATTCTGGCTTTGAAACAATTTTATAATAATTATCGAGCCTTGAAAATAATTTAGAATAATATTTTAAAGCTCGAAACTATTTTTCAGAATTTTTAAATTATTTTTAAATAATTAAATCTAATTAAATAATTAATTAAAATTAATTAATAATTAATTAAATCAATTAATCAATTAATTTTTGAACTAATTGACCAATTAATCAATTAAAAATTAACTGAAATTAATTAATTGATTAATTCAGATTTATTTTTGAATTAAAAATAATTTTCGGAATTAAAATAATAATTTTTAGAATTTTCAGAAATTAAAAATGAATTTTTATAATAAAAATAAATAGGAAATATGATTTTTAAATATTTTTAAAACAGGAATCCTAAATTTGCAATGTCTGGAAACTTCAGGGACCTAACTATATCGTTCCCAAAAGTCCAGGTACCAAACTGTAATTTTTACATCCCCGTCGCCGGAAAATACAGGGGTGGGCGGAGAACACGTTCCCGGCATCCTTACCCCACCAACACCTCCAGATCACATCTATATTTCACCAGGAACTCAACCATACCAACAAATCATTCTAATCATCCCTGAGTTGGCCGGAATTTGGCCGTGAAGTTTGCCAGTTTCCGGCAAACTTCGGAAAATTTCAAAAGACAACTCCCCTCTCTACAGACCTCGGTGATTCATGAAACTTATACGACTAGATTGTAAATTTCACATTGAATACAATCCACTATACCACAACATCAATCTATTCCAGAATAAGAAATCCCCAAATTTCAATTAAGAACATTCATACGGGTTATAAACCCAAATTTTGAAATTCGAAAATCAAACTCAAATTTGAACATGTTATTGAACTCCAAATCAGATGTATAATATATCAAAATCACCAGGAAAATAAGCTCTACATCATGCAATCATCAAATCATACAAACAATCATCCGAACAAAAATTTATAATTTTAATAAATTTAATTCGAAAATAAATAAAATTATAGAAAATAATCCTTGATTTTTTCAGTAAAACGAAGCTCAGAATCTGGTAGAACACTTCAAATCCTTCGTTTTGGTTACTCAAGCTTTCAAAACAGAGATTGGTAACGCCTTCGTTTTGCTGTTTGATTCTTAGAACAGTTTATGTAATTAGGGTTTTTCTCTGAAAATTATAAAATTAACTATTTGCAAATGATTTTGATACGAAATAAAATACGGTAAAAGGCTATTTATATTTACAGAAAATTAGTATCTCGTTGGATCATTCCGGATATAAAACGGTACTTTTATTTATAAAACTGATCCAAACGGTATCGGTTTTCGGGGTAATTATCCAAACCAGTACAATTTGTACTGCGGTCTTGGTCTCAGCGCCTGGTTACACGTATTACGAAGTGATAATTGGGATAGTTTAATAAAAAGCTCCCGTTTATCGAAAATACGGGTGTCATTGATTTATCAAAATGAATATTGTATCGAAAATGTTGCGTCGGGACCCGCGCAGAACAAACCGTACGCCGGATCGAAAAAGTCGAAACATGGAATATGCTCGGAATATTACAATTAGGTTAGGAAGGAGTTCTCGGAAGAGTTTCGGGTTCCAAAAACGTAACAACGGGTGACGTCGGTTGGTTCCCGTTTTTATAAAATAGATTTTAATTACCCGGAAAAAGATTTTAGAAATTTCATATGATTCTTATAAATCCATAAATCAACATAAAAATAATTAGGAAGGTATGACAATTATCTATATTTTATTTTGGACATATAAAAATTAAAATACTCAATTAATATTATTTTTGAATATCCAAGTACAGGTAACACTTAACAATTAATTCACAGAATAGATAATGAACACAGATAATAATTATTTAATTAGCAAAAATAATTACACGATATATCCCGGATATTACATCCTTCCCCCCTTAAAAGGATTCTGTCCTCAGAATCTCCTAAAAAACCAATTGAGGATACTTTTCTCTCATATCACTTTCTAACTCCCAGGCTGACTCTTCAACCTTTGGGTTTCTCCACAATACTCTTACTAACTTTACCACTTTATTTCTCAATACTTTCTCTCTCTCCTCTTGAATCTCTATCGGACTCTCTACATATGATAAATCTGCCTGAAGCTCTATTGGCTCATATTCTATTACATGCTTGGAGTCTGGATTATATTTCTTAAGCATTGATACGTGAAAAACATTGTGAATGTGCTCCATGTGCGGTGGTAACGCTAACTCATAAGCTACTTTGCCAACGCGCTTTAGGATCTCAAAAGGTCCGACATATCTTGGGCTTAGTTTCCCTTTCTTTCCAAACCTCGTTAGTCCTTTCCATGGTGATACTTTCAGTAATACCAAGCTTCCTTCTTCAAATTCCATGTCTTTCCTTGACTAATCTGCATATTTCCTCTGATGATCTTGTGCGGCTATCAATCTCTTCTGGATAATTTCAACAATTTCCTTTGTCTGCTGAACCAGTTCAGGTCCAAGTATTTTGCGTTCTCCTACTTCGTCCCAATATATTGGAGATCTACATTTGCGTCCATAAAGGGCTTCATAAGGTGGCATCCCAATGCTGGCATGATAACTATTATTGTAAGCAAATTCTATCAAAGGTAAATGTTCGTCCCAACTTCCTTTAAAATCAATAGCACAAATACGCAACATGTCCTCGATTGTCTGGATTGTTCTTTCACTTGGCCATCCGTCTGGGGGTGATAGGCCGTACTTATATTCAGTCTTGTTCCCAAACATTCTTAAAAACTCTTCCAAAATCTTGAATTAAACCTTGGGTCTCGATTAGATACAATAGACACAGGAACTCCATGACGAACTACAATTTCCTTCAAGTACATATGGACCAACTTGTCGAGCGAAAATCTTTCATTTATAGGCAGAAAATGAGCTGACTTGGTAAGTCTATCCACTATAACCCAAATGGCATCATGATTAGCCCTTGTCCTTGGTAATCCAACTATGAAATCCATGGCAATTTGTTCACACTTCCACTCTGGAATCTCCAATGGCTGTAACAATCGACTTGGTCTCTGATGCTCTGCTTTAACTCTCTGACAGGTATAACATTTGCTAATCCATTCCGTAATTTCCCTCTTCATGTTTGGCCACCAATAATTCTTCTTTAAATCTTTGTACATTTTGGTACTCCCTGGATGGATGGAATACCTCGAACTATGTGCCTCTTGTAAAATTTCATTCTTTAACTCCGTCACTGGTGGAATCCAAATTCTAGATGAAAACCTCAGAATACCTTGATCATCCTTTTGCGTACCTAATTCTCCCCTACCAAACGATTTAAATCTTAATCCATTACATCTTCCTGACATTTCTTTATTTTCTCCAATAACTCCGGTTGGAAAGTCATACTGTATACTTTCGCTTCCTCAGGCTTGCAAACTCTAATTTCTAATTCTAATTTTTGAAATTCCTTATATATATCTTCAGGTACTGATAACACATTTAACCTTTCCTTCCGACTCAATGCGTCTGCTATAACGTTTGCTTTACCAGGATGATAATTAATCGAGCAGTCGTAATCCTTGATCAATTCTAACCATCTCCTTTGCCTCATATTAAGTTCCTTCTGTGTAAATATGTACTTTAAGCTTTTGTGATCCGTGAAAATCTCGCACTTTTCTCCATACAGATAATGTCTCCAAATCTTTAAAGCGAAAACTATGGCTGCTAGTTCCAAATCATGAGTAGGATACTTCTGTTCGTGTGGTTTCAATTGCCTTGACGCATATGCAATCACCTTATCATGCTGCATTAGAACACATCCTAATCCTTTGTGAGAAGCATCGCTATAAATTACAAAATTCCCATGATCATCTGGAAGTGACAAAACAGGAGCCATGATTAATCTCCGCTTCAACTCCTGAAAACTCTCTTCGCACTTATCGTTCCATATAAACTTTTCATTCTTCCGTGTAAGCTTTGTCAATGGTGTTGCAATCCTTGAGAAATTCTGAACGAATCGTCGATAATATCCTGCCAATCCCAAGAAACTTCTTACCTCAGTGGGTGTTCTCGGTCTCTCCCAATTCATAATTGCCTCGATCTTTGTCGGGTCCACTTTGATTCCTTCGTTACTGACTATGTATCCTAAGAACTGAACTTCCTGTAGCCAAAACTCACACTTCGAGAATTTAGCATATAACTTCTTTTTCCTTAAAATTTCCAAAGTTGTCCTCAAATGTTCTGCATGATGCTCTTCCGTTTTTGAATAAATTAAAATATCGTCTATAAACACAATAACAAACTTATCCAAATACTCCTTGAAAATTTTGTTCATCAGGTCCATAAACGCTTCCGGGGCATTGGTCAATCCAAAAGACATCACTAAAAATTCGTAATGTCCATACCTTGTTCTAAAAGCTGTATTTGGTATATCTTCTAGCTTGATCTTCAGTTGATGATATCCTGATCTTAAATCAATTTCAGAGAAATACTTGGCTCTCTTTAACTGATCAAACAAATCGTCAATTCTGGGTAACGGATACTTGTTCTTGACTGTAAGCTTATTAAGTTCTCTATAGTCGATGCACAGTCTCATGCTTCCATCTTTCTTCTTGACAAATAATATCGGGGCTCCCCACGGAGATACACTGGGTCTGATTACTCCTTTTTCTAACAACTCCTGCAACTGCTTCGCTAGCTCTTTCATCTCAACAGGCGCCATTCTGTACGGGGCCTTGGATACTGGTTTTGTTCCCGGTGCTAAGTCGATCGCAAATTCAATTTCTCTATATGGAGGAAGTCCTGGTAAATCGTCGGGAAACACGTCTGGAAATTCATTCACAACTGGAATATCTTCAAGTTTTGTTGGTTCTTGACTTCTGTTAATCACATATGCCATGAAATGCTCACATCCTTGTCGTAGTAACTTCTTGGCTTGAATCATCGTTAAGAACTTCTTTACTTGTTTTTGACCCTTGAACGTTACTATTCTTTCGTCTGGCATTTTCACCATTACCTTCTTATTTCGACAATCTATCTGCGTATCATGCTTAGATAACCAATCCATCCCTATTATAACATCAAATTCTCCTAACTTAAATGGTATCAAATCTACACAAAATTTATTACCAGAGATCTCAATCTCATAATTCCCACAAACTTGGTTAACAGATACACGTTCTTGATTTGCTAATTCCACAGTCATTATTTCATTTAAACATTCAACTGGATAATTTAACTTACTAACAAAATCTTGTGAAACAAACAATCGAGTTGCTCCCGAATCTATTAACACTTTGGCACATAAAAAATTCACATTAAGCGTACCTGCCACGACATCCGTATCCTGGATCGCATCCTTCACCGACATGTCAAAAACTCTAGCCCTTGGAGTCTCATTCACTGTTGGGGTAGATCCCATAATCCTCAATGCATTACTGACTGGGGCTGGTGTCTTGCAATCCCTGGCCATATGTCCTGGCTTTCCACATTTAAAGCACGTAAATCCAATGGCTGGAACCTTCACTGCTGGATTCCGGATAAACTGATTCTTACTTGCTGGCTGATTTCGGCACTCCCTCGAATAGTGCCCTTTCTGGTTACATTTAAAACATACCACATTCAACTTGTTACAAACTCCTCTATGCTTCTTTCCACATACTTGACAATCTGGAAAAGTTAATCTCAACTGATTTGGCTGATTTGTATTAACTGGACGGTTACTCTGGCCTCCGTCTCCTGCATTCTGTTTCCTGAAATTAAAATTTTTCCCTGGCTGAAACTTGCCTTTCTTAAAATTTGAAAACTTCCCTGGTTGTGACTGACCCTCACTTCCCTCAACTTTCCTTTTCTTACTTTCCTTTTCCTTCTGGAACATCTCACTCTCTGTCTCTGCGATCATAGCCTTCTGTACTACTCCTGCATAGGTATCCAATTCAAAAATGGCTACCCTCTCTCTGATCCATGGTTTCAAACCTTGCTGAAATCTTTTAGCTTTCTTCCTGTCAGTATCCACATATGACGGTACATACCTTGACAATTCCTCAAACTTACCCTCATAATCTGTTACCGACATGTTTCCTTGCATTAATTCTAAAAACTTTAGCTTCATTTGATCCTGAACAAACTGAGGAAAATACTTTTCTAAAAACAATTCCTTAAACCTTCCCAAGTAATAACATCTGCACCTTCCAATGTCTTCACCATTTCCCACCAATAGGTGGCCTCATTCTTCAGATAGTAACTTGCAAACTCTACCTTCTGTTCTTCCTTTACTTTCACTAAGACAAATACCTTCTCTATTTCCTTTAACCAAACATTCGCTTCAATTGGCTCTAAAGAACCCTTGAATTCTGGTGGGTTTACTGCCTGAAAAGTTTTAAAAGTTACCTGGGGATTGGTCTGTCTTTGTTGTTGTTGTGTCAGGTGAACTGTTTGTTGAGCCAAGATTTGTAGAATATGGGCTATTGTTGGGTCCATGGGTCCTGGGTTCACATTTGGATTTGTATCATCTTGGTTGTTATTGTTGTTGGTTTCTTCATTCTGGGTGTTGGTGCGGGTATTTCTTCTAGGATGCATTTTCTGTAAAGAATCAATCAACTTATTTAGCTTTTGTATCAATCTTTTGCATAAAAGAACGGTTTTGCAAAATAGAAATATCTCTTTTTGAAAACAGTTGTAACTAAGTAAATTGCATGCTTCTTTACAGAATATAAACAGTTATGGAAAATAGGGTACATGGTATCACAGGGGTATAACTGGTGCAATAAATAAGGTAAGGTAACACAGGTGCAATAAAGTAAATGACAGTAATGGAAAGGAAAAAGGTGCTGATATATATAGATCAAAAGTTTTAGGTAGTACAAGCGTAAAGACGCTTCGAAAGTAAAAGCAAAAAGGGTACAACAACCTACTCACTAGTTAGCATAGCTAGTCTATAAATACAACTCAAAAGTCTACTGATACACACTACACACTACTGTACATACTACATAACCATAACAACACTGCTCAGCATCTCCATCTCTAAATCTCTGGTTCATGGCAAGTCTGGACCTCCAATCTCCTCAAGCTCCTCCATCACCTCAGTAGCCCAACCCATCAGTGCATTAGGGCCTCTGCTAGTGGAATCTGAATCTGCAGGTGGGGGTCCTCTGACAGGTGGCCTCATGCCTGGGGGTGGAATAGCCTGTAGTGGTACGGGGTGTGTGACGCCCTCAATCTCGGGGTTAGGAAATGAGGACTCACACACCTCTATTCTAATAATTAAATATGCATAAACCCCGATTAACTACTAACAGGATCAACATGATAAAGTATGAGACAAGATTACAACTACCAATCAAAAAATATAACTTACAAACCCAAAATACTATAAAATAAACAATATCGATTCCGGCTGGAAACCGAAAGATAACCCATTGTATCTTTATACACCTCTTTCTAGGCGCGAGCTCACTCATATAAACCACTACCTGCTCTGGCAACCGAAAGCCCTTAACACGGTAGGGACCACCAGGTACGCTCTTACGAGCAGTGCGCCTAAGCCTGGCCATCTTCTTGCTTAACTGCCATGGTTAGATTAAGACAAAACAAATAAGTATAAAACTCAGCAAGTAACTATATAGCAGTTCTACAATAAAACCAAAAATCTTAATTAGATTCCCAACTCTCGTTCCCGAAACAATCACTCTATACAATAACTCAATTATATCTTTGACTTGAGCATACGAATGTAGCTTATACATATAAGCACATACACTTAGCACATAGCATAATCCTTATATACCTAACAATCAAAGCGTACTCGCTTGACCTTGGCTATGTCTCAATTCACACTAACACGACTCTCTTTTATGAGTACAAGACCCATTTACAACCAAACTTTTACGTATGCACTATCACTTATATCAATCAACTTAATTTCCTTTTCTTTTGCTCCTTAATTCGAACCATAAATACAAAACACATTCACATATATTCAATTTTAATCTCACACATTCATGCACAACTAATGAAATTCACAAGATTCATTTATTCACTTTTAGCCTTATCCTTTTTAATCAAAAAATCTGAATTATAACCACGTTAAGGGCCAAAATCAACTTCTTTTAATCATCAAAAATTCGAACACAACACTACTTGATCTTTATCATGCATCCAACTCTTACTTAGCAATTCAATCCACTGAATTCACCTTTTTATTCCTAAGAATCCATTCGGGTTTTTCCATAAATCAACATACAAGAATGGATTTTAACATGCAAGGCAATACATCACATTTCCCACTTATTTTAGTTCTTAACTAGGTCATTCCTTTCACTTAAACACCAAATCATGTAACACCTAACTCATTCTACCAACATGCATTTGCTCAATCAATATTTAACCCCTTTTTATCTTGTTTTCATTCGGCAAGAACATAATTTTTAACTCAAGGTCTAATCAATAACATGAACTAATTGATCTTCTTTAAAATTATCATGTAATCACTTTTAAGCCACATAATCCTAGTGTTCAACAAGATTAACCCACAAAATCGAATTTTCCTTCTTAATTAGCAAAAAGCCGAAGCAAAAACTCACATGCAAATCCTCAATCTTTGATTTTCTAAGCAACAATCACATGCACACATTCATTTTCTTCCTAACACAATCAATGGAATCATTTAATCAAGCACACACTTGAATTTCATCAAAAAAGTAAAAACCCTTTTCTAAATTTTCAAGAAATCATAGCATGCAACACTAAAATCCAACGATCACATCATGGAAAATCCACCAGCTCTCCTTTGGATAATGGCCGGTGGTGGTCGAACTTGAGAGAGTCCATAACAGATCTCTTCTCGAGTGTATGACCTCCAATCATGCTTAAATTCACTCTCTTAGTTATGCTTCAAGAAATTGTTTTTCTTAAACACAACCATAGTGATCACTTCAACAAAACCTTTATAATCACTTACATGCAAGTAAGAATCGAAGTATATACCAAGAATAACAACTAATGGAAGCAATATCTCGGTGTTTGAGTGTGTTTTAATGGTTGCATGCGAGTGAGAGAGGTGAGAGATGAGAGAGCCGAAAGGGAGTGAGAGAGAGTGTTCGAGAGAGAGAGAGGAGATAAAAGGAAGAGAGAAAACAGTGAGTGCACGGAAAAGAAGAAGAAAATGGGGGAGGAAGGAGTATTTTATACTCTACCAAGATTAAGGGCAAAATAGTAATTCAATAATTCCTTTTTGACTTGCACTTTCTTTCTCTTTTTACTTAAATGCAACGAAATTCAAAATAAAAATATTTCTCTCTCGGAAAGATGAAATTGTCTTGAATAAAAATCTTTAGCACGTAGGTCTCAAAATTAGCTTTTTATCCATTACTCATAATAAGAAATTGAGTGAACGGTTGATTTTATATAAATTTCGCAAACTTGCTTTAATAAATACATTTTCCACATAAAATCAATTTAAAAATGCAAAGATCCACAATCAAATTCACTTATTATTTTTAAAAAGTCTCTAAGGTCTTTACGAGGATAACAGAACAAATCCCATATTTTTATCCTTCTCGGATGATTTTATAAAAATGCGCGAAGGTTAATTAAACCTTTACTTAAATCACGTAATTCCTTTAAAATTCAAAAAATTGTCACAGAACACATAGTCATGCACACAGTCAAGCAATCACACACATATAGTCACATAACGACTCAGGTCTGATCATAGAATCTATCCCTCTTTAATCTTTATCATCTTTTACGTGTATCGGGTCACGTTCAGCCTGACGGTCGGACGCTCAGCGTTTCGATTACGCTTCTCATTATCTTTTCCAATCAATACGTCTCTTAAGATGAAATACTTTATTCATTCACTTCACAAATAATTCACATTTTATATTATTTAATTCCATATTAGGACGGGTTCCGTTCTACCTGACGGCCCGACACCAAGCTTAACTTCTAAGCTGACTCTTTAAATTGGAACATTTTTATCCACGATCCTTGACTCTAGTATACAGATAAGACAAATAATCACCACTTAATCTTATCACATAACACATACTTTACTTTCTTAATTACGACGCAAAATTCTCGGTCGTTACAGGCTGCAACACAGGGGGAGGTAGTATAGCCACCACTGGTGGAATAACAGGACGTGGATCCGAAGACGGCACTCCAACTGAAGGCTCTGAGTGATCAACTGATACGGGAATAAAAGAGTCGGCCATCGCTGCTATCTGAAATCATATCGCAATATAAGAATCTCGAACCATAACGCGAATTACACTAATACCTGATATACCGAAGCACTCAACCTCTCAACGTTCTATCTTTCTATTCCTTACTTCTAATCCTAACCCTCTACCCATTCCTGTTAACCTAGGCTTGTGTAAGTGACTTATAACCTGTAGCTCTGATACCAAACCTGTGGCGCCCTCCAAACCCGGGTCAGAAGTTTGGGGTCCACACACACCTTATTTATAACCTGCTTATAACAATAATAAAGATAATAATAATATGCAGTGACCCTATCTACCAACTACCACGGATTGCAACAGGTTAAAGTATGCACACAAGCCACACATCTACTTATATTACATACCGATCAAATCCCAACTATTCCAAACTCAAAACTGAGTATTAAACATTATTATAAACTTTTACACACTTAAATTATCCCAAAAGAAGCCTATTAGCCCAGCTCAATCAACCTGAACCCCTAGCTCTCGCGCTGGACTGGGGATCCGCGGTACCAACTGGTTCCTTCTTAACTGGAAAAGAACAGAAACAATATCGCACAAATGAGCTAACTAGCTCAACAAGTAACAATGACAAAACTGAGAATAATGATCATCAAGTGAACATGATTATGATATCAAATGAACAATGGATTATGATTTAGAATTGGATATTATACTTTTATTTTAAAAACCAAGGTTAGGCTGCTGATCAGTCACGCACTAACCCCGAGCAAAGCACGCAGCACTGCTCTAACTACTGGATCCAAGACACACATTGGCCTAACTTGACCATTATATGGTCTGACCACGAATCTGGTCCACAATTTTATAAAAACAATCCAATTCTAACATAATAACAGAATAGGCAATAATAAACAATAACCAGAATCATTAACAACAATGGGTGTTTAATAATGAAAGGGTTTCAACCCTTGTAAGGATAAATAAGGTAATTTCAAAGCTTGGATGCTGGGTAATGAAAGAATTGGATAACAAAGGAATCAACGTTTCAGGGTTTCAAAGATTTAGGCTATCAAAGCATAAAATACAATGGTTTGAAGGTGTAAGTAATCTGGTTCAGTGCTTAATATTTAGTCTGTATGTATTTGTGGAGAAGTATCGTATACTTGAGGTTCGTGTTTGGGGTATACAACAATCAATAGTCTAGAAAGAATCAGGTTACGGCTCAAGATCAATAACTGGAATCAAGGTTTAGGGTTCAGTGCTTCAAAGCATTTGCAATATAAAACAGGAATATCAATCACGACAATATCTCGAGAAAGTTCAGAACACTTGCCTGGTATTAGTTTACTATCCTGCACTCGCTTCCAGTCACAATCGTCTTATTCCTCAACTACCTATTTCCCTTTCCTACATCTTACCTCTTCTATTCACATATCATAAGCATCTATCAATAATCAACTTAAATGATTCTATTCAACACATACTTCTATCTACCCTTCATTTCACCTAAATCCGATTAACGGATTGAAAGTTATGCAATAATCAAGTAAACGCCGAATATATAAACCGATAGTCAATCAACAAGTCACGTATAACACATAATATATCACGTAATCAATGACATATCGTTTATAAAGAAGTCTCGGGTCATAAATAGGCTTCCTGGTATTTAAAATGATTTTTAAAACATTTTTCGAAATTAAAACGGGTCATTGGATCAATTTCGGGTTAATAAAAAGGGTTCGATTGGCCAATTCTGGCTTCGAAACAATTTTATAATAATTATCGAGCCTTGGAAATAATTTAGAATAATATTTTAAAGCTCGAAACTATTTTTCAGAATTTTTAAATCATTTTTAAATAATTAAATCTAATTAAATAATTATTTAAAATCAATTAATAATTAATTAAATCAATTAATCAATTAATTTTCGAATTAATTGACCAATTAATCAATTAAAAATTAACTGAAATTAATTAATTGATTAATTTAGATTTATTTTTGAATTAAAAATAATTTTCGGAATTAAAATAATAATTTTTAGAATTTTCAGAAATTAAAAATGAATTTTTATAATAAAAATAAATAGGAAATATGATTTTTAAATATTTTTAAAACAGGAATCCTAAATTTGCAAAGTCTGGAAACTTCAGGGACCTAACTGTATTGTTCCCAAAAGTCCAGGTACCAAACTGTAATTTTTACATCCCCGTCGCCGGAAAATACAAGGGTGGCCGGAGAACACGTTCCCAGCGTCCTCACCCCACCAACACCTCCAGATCACATCTATATTTCACCAGGAACTCAACCATACCAACAAATCATTCTAATCATCCCTGAGTTGGCCGGAATTTGGCCGTGAAGTTTGCCAGTTTCCGGCGAACTTCGGAAAATTTCAAAAGACAACTCCCCTCTCTACAGACCTCGTTGATTCGTGAAACTTATACGACTAGATTGCAAATTTCACAGAGAATACAATCCACTATACCACAACATCAATCTATTCCAGAATAAGAAATCCCCAAATTTCAATTAAGAACATTCATACGGGTTATAAACCCTAATTTTGAAATTCGAAAATCAAACTCAAATTTGAACATGTTATTGAACTCCAAATCAGACGTATAATATATCAAAATCACCAGGAAAACAAGCTCTACAACATGCAATCATCAAATCATACAAACAATCATCCGAACAAAAATTCATATTTTTAATAAATTTAATTCAAAAATAAATAAAATTATAGAAAATAAACCTTGATTTCTGCAGTAAAACGAAGCTCAGAATCTGGTAGAACACTTCAAATCCTTCGTTTTGGTTACTCAAGCTTTGAAAACAGAGATTGGTAACGCCTTCGTTTTGCTGTTTGATTCTTAGAACAGTTTTTGTAATTAGGGTTCTTCTCTGAAAATTATAAAATTAACTATCTGCAAATGATTTTGATACGAAATAAAATACGGTAAAAGGCTATTTATATTTACAGAAAATTAGTATCCCGTTGGATCATTCCGGATATAAAACGGTACGTTTATTTATAAAAGCTGATCCAACGGTATCGGTTTTTGGGATAATTATCCAAACCAGTACAATTTGTACTGCGGTCTTGGTCTCAGCGCCTGGTTACAGGTATTACGAAGTGATAATTGGGATAGTTTAATAAAAAGCTCCCGTTTATCGAAAATACGGGTGTTATTGATTTACCGAAACGAATATTGTATCGAAAATGTTGCGCTGGGACCCGCGCAGAACAAACCGTACGCCGGATCGAAAAAGTCGAAACATGGAATATGCTCAGAATATTACAATTAGGTTAGGAAGGAGTTCTCGGAAGAGTTTCGGGTTCCAAAAACGTAACAACGGGTGACGTCGGTTGGTGCCCGTTTTTATAAAATAGATTTTAATTACCCGGAAAAAGATTTTAGAAATTTCATATGATTCTTATAAATCCATAAATCAACATAAAAATAATTTGGAAGGTATGACAATTATCTATATTTTATTTTGGACATATAAGAATTAAAATACTCAATTAATATTATTTTTGAATATCCAAGTACAGGTAACACTTAACAATTAATTCACAGAATAGATAATGAACACAGATAATAATTATTTAATTAGCAAAAATAATTACACGATATATCCCGGATATTACATGTGAGCCCGGAAGTATGGTCTGAACTTCCTCGAGGCCATGATGAGAGCAAGTGTGAATTTCTCTGTGGTGGAGTAATTCAACTCTGCTCCATGGAGGACCTTGCTTACATAGTATACATGCTTCTGGAGCTTCTGTTCTTCCTTCACGAGGACTGCACTCACGGCTTGTTCAGATATCGTGAGGTACAAATAAATGGTGTCCTCCGGACTTGGTTTGGAAAATACGGGGCTTAAATCATGTACTTCTTTAGCTGTTCAAAGGCCTCTTGGCTCTCAGCTTTCCATTCAAAATTCTTCACCTTCTTAAGGGTTTGGAAAAAGGGCAGCCATTTATCTCCATACTTGGAGATGAACCTCCCTAGAGCTGTGATTCTTCCTGTCAGCTTCTAAACGTCCTTGATGGAGAGTGGTGGCTCCATGTCTAGGATGGCTATGATCTTGTCGGGGTTGGCCTCTATTCCCCTCTTAAAGACCATGTGACCCAAAAAATTTCCAAACCCAACGCCAAAACACACTTGGATGGGTTTAATATCATCTTGTGGTGCCTTGGCACTTTAAATGCCTCTCTGATGTGACTAATATGATCGACCTTGTTTAGGATTTTGACTATCATGTCATCAACATAGACCTCCATGGTCTTCCCAATTAGATGGCCAAATATATTATTTATCAATATTTGGTAAGTAGCTCCTGCATTCTTAAGTCCAAAAGCCATAACAAGATAACAAAATACACCAAAGTCAGTTATGAAAGATACCTTGGGAGTGTCATCCTTATGCATTCTAATCTGATTGTAACCACTGAAACCATCCATAAAGCTTAGCATCTCATGTCCAACAGTGGTATCGATTAGGGTATCAATCCTCAGTAGGGGGTAATAGTCCTTGAGACAAGCATCATTCCAGTCAGTGAAGTCAATGCACATCATCCACTTCCTATTGGCCTTCTTAACTATTACGGGGTTGGCTAACCACTCAAGGAATTACACTTCCTCAATAAAACCATCTTCTAAAAGCTTCTTGAGCTCTTGTTTAATGGCTTCCAGCCTATTAGGGGCATATGTTCTCTTCTTCTGCTTCACAACCTTTCAAGTCGGGTCAATGTTTAACCTATGAGTTATAAGGTTTGGGTGAATCCAAGGCATATCAGCTGCTGTCCAAGAAAACACATCGTTGTTCTCTTGTAGGAAAGTTGTCATTTGGCCCTTCAAGGGCTTGTACAGAGATGCCCCAATATAAGTGACCTTCTCCGGTCTAAGGGGTCTAGGGGAATTGGGACCAAGTCCTCGAATAGCCTCCTTCATAGTTCCTCATTCTCTCGGACATCCATGTCTTCTATGGGGAGGACCGGCTCCCGGTTCCATCGAGCCTAAGTTCTCCAACATAGCAAATGTGGGCCATTTTCTGATCTCCATATCTGAAAATATGGGATATTACAATCTACCCCTCTTAAAAGGATTTCATCCTCAGAATCAACAGAAGAAAGCAGTAAGAGTTTTGTTACCAACTTCCCAATCCAACATACATAACTTTTCTCAAAAATTCAAATAACACTGAAATTCCTTATACCACGATGTTATCATAAGAGCTTCACTCCGCATCGTTGTTCCATCCACATCATTTGACCAATTTCTCAATAAAATCACTTTTACTGATTGCGAGAAAGAAGAATAGAGAGGAAGATAGCGAGAAAGAAAAAGAAAGAGAGATAGAGAGAAATAGAGAGAAATAAAGAAACAGACTGGCTTTGGTATACACCACTGATATTATAACCGTATCGCAGTCCACTGTTGCTCTTGGTAATCCCATCACATAGCCTTACTTTGACTTGACCAGGATAACTTAACTTAACTTGATTGGCATACCTTCGAATATTTGAGATGATAAAATCATGAAATTTCAAAGAGAAAAGAATTTCATATCACAACGGGTTTCCCACCATTGTGGTTACTAAAATCTGAACTTGAGAGAAAGTATTGTTGAAATGAAAGAATAACTGAGAGATCAATATGTTCAAACGAACTTGGTGTTGCGTGCCAAAATCCAGACACTACTAAAGGTTGTTAACCTTCATGTATTCACAACACACACAAGTGATGGCGTCCCATCCAACTCCTATCATACAGATAGGTATACCTTGCGTCCCCTATAGATAGGGTTGTTCATCTCAGTCAAAATAAAAGAATATCAAAGGAATTTAAAATCGAATGAATAAAACTGAAAAGATTTCAAAGCTGGTATTTCTGGAGGAAATGGAATCCAGAAAAAAAGATTATGGCATAAAATAACTAAACGAGTGTAAGGGAATATATCCTTTAACAGATACCACTTTTTGAGAGAGATCAAAAGAAATTATAAAAAAAGAAGGTATTGCCAAGGTCTTAATACTTATCTTCTATTTAAACTCTTCAGTTGACTCATCATCCGATTATAGACACTTCTTCATGTTCCAAAGATATCGATAATCTCCATCATCGTCGAATCGTAGTCTCGGAAGATTTTACAATAGAAGTTTGCAGTTTCCCGGAGTTCCATCCAGTTCCGCACAATCATCTCAAACGAATGCGCCTATCTTAGCTTGCTTGTTGGTACTATATCTAATAGTCTAACAGGAACTCGATATGAGCTCAAACGTCCTCACATAGCTATACACACTCCTACACGCTCCTACACACTCTAGTTTCTAGTTCACTATAACCTCATCTCTGATAGCAACCTGTAACGCCCCTAAATCCGGGGTCAGAGGATTTGGTCGTCACTATAAAATCTCAATCCAAATTAACCTGTTTAATCAATAAACAAATGCCAGCGGAAGATATTTAGCATCTATTACCCCAATTAATCCAAGATCTTTTAAGGTTACAGTTCTAGAAACAAGAAATCCAAATTCCAAAAGTAAATTTTTTTACTTTCTTTTAAACTCTTTGTAACAATTTCCAACTCAATACTAAACTCGCTAGTATAACTTCGAAGAGAAGTATACTAGGCCCAAATATACAATACATAACTATAATATAATATATTATAAATAACTTTATACAACAGAACTTACACTAGTCCGCAAACCCTGGACCAGCTACCTTCCAAAAGCTTCTTCTTTACTTCCTCGAAGTACGCGGCTAAACAGCGCAAGTTAATCCTCACTGAAGGTTAAATTTGGAAATAGGCAAGTATGAGCGAAAGAAATGCTCGGCAAGATCATTATAGCATATATATGGTCGTTTTGATATAAAACCGACATCTGCATTAGAGCAGAACATTTAAAATCATAATTGTTGAATCAGAAAATTTAGTTAAGGAATCCTTGAATTGATTCCTCCTCAGCATTCAAAATCCTATTGATATTTTTGAGCAAAATGCTTCAGCAATACTTTGAATCTCGACGAGAATAAAACTCGTAAAACTGTGTTTACGAAATTATCGTAAACAACAATAACATGAACCAATGATTATGGATTGAATCATAAAACTTATTCAAAACCGAACTCTTGAAATTAATACTTATTTTGTTGTCACATCAAATTAGATATCAAAACGAACTTTGATCATCACAACATCCTATACTGAAGTCAACATCAATCATTTATACTAATACCACCTTTGATATTTAACAACAAAGTAAGTATCATCATAATTCAGACTGGAATCAAAACTGCATTTCACCTTTAATCCAAAACAGAAACAGTTGATAAACCATTTATTCTATGATTAGCAAAACAACTTAAAAATAACAGTTTAGATTGGAACCAATTATATTTCATGCTATTCCTGATGATCAGTCACGAAACAACACTGGTATCTCGCAGCCATACCGTAAATATAGGTACTACCCGTATTCCGCAGCCATACGGTACCTATAGGGTGCCAGAAAAGGCATATATTTGCCTTGAAAAATATTATAGCTGGACCGATGTCTCGATCACCTACGCTGTAACCAGTAACCCTCCAATCTTAAAACCTCTTTATTAAAAAGGGGTCATAATAATCGACACCCTTATAAATTTTTATTCCCCCATTCACTTGGGTAGGAATACTCCGCAACCAAATCATTTTTCTCAAAATCCAAAATATTTATAAATCCAGTAATTTGATAAATAAAAACATTTAACTATTCTGAACATAGAATAACAGAGAGTATTTACATAATAAACATTTAATTCAATGACATGTAAAACATTTATCTATTCTAAACTGAGAATAGGGAAAAACAATACTTTCATAATAGGTGTTATGGATAAAAAACTAAGGTTATTATTTGTTGTATTTATTACTAAGATTCGGGAGCTCAAGGCCTTTAATGGTTGCTCTCGTGTTTCGTAGCTTAATTCTGCCTTTACGAGATGCCTACGTATCTCTGTGAATTAGAGAATCAAGCCAAAAAATGTAGTTCTGATTTGTGGGCGAGACCCCTTATATAGATGTTGAGAGTCCTTGAATTGGACTTGGTATAGGAGACTTGGTGGGCAAGTCTCATAATTAGAATGGACTTTGGAGTCCTAGATAGTAGGAAGCTGATTCCTTATCCTTTTAGGTCCCCTTGAGGCCAATCTACAAGGATTTATATCCCCACATTTATAATTTCGTAATTAATAAATAATCAGGGCTTTTGGGCCTTCTTTGTTCCATCAGGCCTGATCTGGTCCATTAGGCCTGATCAATGTGTTGACCTTCTTGGTCTGAATGTCATACATCTTCTTATTGGGCCTAGCAGCCCTACACCTTGTAATATTTAATTATATAATCAGGATTTATTTATCCCTATCATTTGCCCCCCAACTTTTAGGAAACATTGATTAGGTTTCGCAGAAGTTAAGTCTATTCATTCCCTTACAGGGTTTCGTTTTTGCATAAAGTGTGGAGCGACCTACACATTTACAACGACTTTTCCTTTAATTCAGGAATTATCTTAATTTCTAAGAATTTTTCCCTAATTTTCTGGATTTTTCCCTTAATTTCTGGGTTTTTCCCTGATTTTCTGGGATTTATCCTTAATTTTTGGATTTTCCCCTAATTTTCTGGATTTTTCCCTTAATTTCTGGGGTTTCCCTGATTTTTTGGGATTTATCCTTAATTTCTGGATTTTTCCCTAATTTTCTGGATTTTTCCCTTAATTTCTAGGTTTTTCCCTGATTTTCTGGGATTTATCCTTAATTTCTGAATTTTTCCCTAATTTTCTGGGATTTACCCTTAATTTCTGGATTTTTCCCTAATTTTCTGGGACTTATCCTTAATTTCTGGATTTTCCCCTAATTTTCTGCCTTAAAATCGATCAGGATGTATAGAAAATCGATCAGGATTCCTGACCGATTTCGATCAGGATCCTGATTGAACTAGCTCAGGAACTAACATTCTGGTCGACGTGATCTTCGATCAGGATCTATGCGGAATCGATCAGGATTCCTGATCGATTTCGATCAGGACTCTGATCGAACTGGCCTTCAAAGTGATACTCTAGTCGACTGAAACATGGGCTTAATCGACCAGAATTCCTGATCGATTTCGATCAGGATTCTGATCGAACTAGGTGGCTTTCTACCGTTCTGATCGAATGAAATATCGATCTGGATTCTCTTCTGTGTCGATCAGGACTCTGATCGATCTTAGTGTTTTTCTTCCTTCTTGCTCGAATGAGATATCGATCAGGATCCTTTTTGGGGTCGATCAGGACTTTGATCGAACTTAGGGGATTTCTTTCCTTCTGTTCGAATAAAGTATCGATCAGGATCCTGTTTGGCGTCGATCAGGACTCTGATCGAACTTAGGGGATTTCTTTCCTTCTGTTCGAATAAAGTATCGATCAGGATCCTGTTTGGTGTCGATCAGGACTCTGTTCGAACTTAATAGGTTTCCTCCCTCTTGATCGATTGAAGTATCAATTAGGATTTTTTTTTGTCGATTAGGACTCTGATTGAACCATTTTAAAATTTTGGTCGATTTTCGACCCTTCATTTTCCACAGTAGCTTCTAGATTATTCCTGATATTTCTGGTAGATGGGCTTTTAGGTTGGGCCTGGCTAAATGGGCCTAGAAACGCCTCGTATTCCGAGCTTTTCTCCTATATAAGTGTAGTGTGAAGTGAGAATCCTCACTTCACTTCACATTTCTCATTTTCTCTCATAAATCTCTCTAGAGTTCTCCCTTTGAGAAGGCGATTTCCGGCGTCCTCAGCCACCGCAGCTCCATCTTTCTCAGGTTTTTCTGGGTTTCAAGCCTTCAATTGAAGCATATCAATGGCGGATCGTGACTTGGCTCGTTTACAGAAGATGAATGTCTCTAAGAGAGGTACAAACATTCAAATTCAATCTCTATATACTTCCCTACTTGATATGATTAACTCGAGAGGTGATGAATATCCCTCTCTATCTGAGTTAGATTCGTATAACCATGGTAACACCTTTCATGAGTTAGATGGTAGGATAGAGTCCATGAACACCCTGTACAGACTTCCACCCCACCTTAGGATCACTCCAGCCGCCCCTGGGGATAGGACTTGTAATTGGGAGGGGGATACTTTGTTTATCTATCGAGGAGCCCTGACTGCGGGTCTTAGGTTCCCATTCCATGAATTTATTCCTCGCTTGCTTGCCGATGTACAAATTAACCCTTGTCAACTCCCTCCTAACGCTTGGAGGAACATTATCTATTTTATGGTCCTTTCCTCTTTCCGTAGCTGTCTTTAGGAAAGTTTTCCAATTCTATAATAGCGCCATGAGTCAACCAGGTTGGGTTTTAATTCGTCAACGGCCCAAAATCCCTCTTATCTTTGATAGTAATTCCATAGTTGAGAACAACCCCAAATGGAGGGACGAGTTTGTGAGGCTGACCTGGGCTGGGGGTGATTGGGCCACACTCTTTCGTAGGCCCTTTTGCAAAGTGTCAGATGGGAGTCCAGGTAGCATCAGATTATCTGATGAGGAGGAGGTGGCCTACCAAGCCTTAATTTCAGATGATGGGAAAACAGACACCTGGACCCTCTTAGAGGAGTTTTCCTTGAATAAAGTCGGTCTCTCTCAGGCCAGTGATAAGGGTAAATTTATAACTGGATAACCATTTTTCCTTCCCTTTAATTGTAACATTTTATCTCTCCTGCAATTTAATATTCTTTCTATCTTTCTTTTTCAGCTTGTGAGGCCATCAATAATGTCAACAGGCCCAAGGAAGGGGAGTCAGGCCGCCAGAAGAGGGCCAAGCTAAACAAGGACCCCAGGAGCAAACCTGACGGTCCTTCTTTTCTTAAGCCCCACGTCCCGGTGGTCGAGTTGGGGGACGATGTGGATCCTCCACTTAAGGCACATTCCTTCAGGCCTAACTGGGGCTTCAGGAGGAGCGATGTGGTGGTTGGATCCACCAAACATGCTAAGGATTGGTCGTACCATTCCATCACTCCCCATGACTTTACTGACATTATTACGGGGAGTGATATCGAGACTATTGAGCTTCTGGGTTCTCAAGCCCAAGCTGCGGTAACTTTCTTTTTTCTCTTTTTCTTTGAATCCCAACTTTCTCGTATTTCAACGAACTTGTGCTAACTCATACATATTTCTTTGCAGAGTAATACCTACTTCCAGGCGGCCCTCCACCAGGCTAGGTCCTGGAAGGGTAACTCAGATGGGTTTGAGAAGGAGATGAAGAAATGGGAGGAGAGAGCCAAGGTCCTGGAGAAGAAGCTGGACACGAAGAAAGAGGAGCTGGCTAAGGCTCATTCCGAGCTGGTGAAACTTATGAGCGATAAGGATAAGCTCATTGACGACTATATGGATTCTGACAAGTTTAAGAATCTCATGGAGATTCATGATGAGGGTCTTTATTCCCTACAGTTTACTCAGGGATGGGATGCGGCCGTAAAGGCGGTTTCTGAGAAGCACCCGGGCTTAGTCGACCCTAAGGACTTTATAAGTCCAGAGCAGGCTGAGTCGGAGGACAGCATAGATGCCCTCTTCAACTCCCCTCAGCCAGATGATCGCATCTTGGATCCTAACACTGCTTCTCCTCCCGCTTCTCCTGCGAAGGATGCTGAAGGCGCTGATAAGGAGCAAGAGAATAAAGGCTCCCGCATGGAGGAGTAGTTTTTCTATTCTGTAATTTTATCCTTAACTTATGTCTGGACTATTGTTTGTATTAAAACTTATTACCCTCCGGGGTTATTTTATATGCTACTTTCCTTATTCGCATCTCTTTCCTTTATTTTTCTGATACTTTAATATTCAAACTTCACACAAGTATTATCACAACTCAAACATCCATAGGTTGAAATAATTTCGAACTCTTCAATTTCAAGTCTGGTTTTCCAAAACCTTACATAATATGGGTTCGACCCTGATCAATAATAGCTAGAAAATAAATATCCTACGTAAACAAAGCTTCAAGGTGCTTTTAAACCTACTTGTCACAATGACAAGTGAGAATCGTACTTCGACTATCTTACACGTAGTAAACCTTCAGGTTCTGTGCGTGCCAGGTTCTCGGGACTTCAAAACCATCCATAGTCTCCAGCTTGTAGGTTCCTCTACCCTGAACGCTCTTGACTTTGTACGGCCCTTCCCAATTTGGGGCAAGTTTCCTTTTCTGTCCTACCCCAGAAGCTTCTATCTTCCTCAAGACTAGGTCACCTTATTTAAAGAACCTTTCTTTAACCCTTAAGTTGTAGTAGAATGAAGCCTTCTTCTGATACTCTACTATCTTTGCATGTGCTTCATCTCGCACTTCATCGATTAAGTCTAGAGCCAACCTTTGTCCTTCCTCATTTTCCTCAGCATTGAAAGCCTGAATCCTTGGAGAGGAATGTGATATCTCCACTGGAACTACTGCTTCTGCCCCATACGCCAACATGAAGGGAGTTGCTCCTGTCGTGACTCTACAAGTAGTCCTATAGGCCCACAATATGGGAAGTATCTCATCCACCCAATTATCTCTTGACTTCTCGATCCTCTTCTTTAGTCCATCCAGGATTATTCGATTTGTTACTTCTGCTTGCCCATTGGCTTGTGGGTGAGCCACGGAGGTGAACCGTAACTCAATTTCATTTTCTTCACAATACTTCTTGAATTCCTCGTTATTAAACTGCGTTCCATTGTCGGTGACTAGGACACGGGGAATTCCATATCGACACACAATGTTTTCCCACAGGAATTGTGCAACTTGTTTAGTTATGATTTTGGCCAAGGGTTTGGCTTCAATCCACTTAGTGGAATAATCAATGGCTACAATCAAGAACTTCCTTTGTGCCGTGGACATAGGGAAAGGCCCTAGAATATCCATCCCCCACATAGTAAAGGGAATAGGCGAGTTGATAGATGTCAGCATCTCGGAAGGTTGTCTAACAACAGGTGCATGCTTCAGACAGCGGTCACACTTCTTCACATATTCTTTGGCATCAGCCATCATTTCCGGCCAATAAAAGCCTAGATGAGTTATCTTATGAGCCAAGGCCTTGCCCCCCAAGTGTTGTCCACAAATACCTTCATGTACTTCTTCAAGAGCCAAGCGTGCCTCATCGGGCCTGAGACACCTCAAGTAGGGAACCACGAAAGATCTTTTGTAAAGAATCCCATCTATCAAAGAGTACCTTAGTGCTCAAACAGTTAACTTCCGTGCTTCAGTTGCATCACTTGGTAACCAACCGGTTTGAATGTGAGCCTTGATAGGATCAATCCATGACGTCCCCAGGCCTATGGGAGTCACAAGCTTAACATCTATGCTTCGTGTCTTCAAAACAAGGAAGTACACACTTCCCGAAATTTCTTCTATCTCAGATGAAGCAAACTTTGATAGCGCATCTGCCTTAGCATTTTCTTCCCTTGGAATATGTTCAACATGGCATTCATTAAATTGGATCATCACAGCCCTTACTAGGCGGACATACTTAGCCATCGTATCATCCCTTGCCTCAAATTCTCCCTTTACCTGGGATATGATCAGCTTTGAGTCTCCACGGACCTTTAAGTTTTTGACTCTAAGTGTCCCAGCTAGACCAAGGCCAGCAATCAGGGCTTCATACTCTGCCTCATTGTTTGTGGTTGGGAAGTCTAGCTTTATAGCATACTCAATTAAGAATCCATCAGGGCTTTACAAAACCAACCCTGCTCCACTGGAATTTGTTTTTGATGCTCCATCAAAATAGAGAACCCAATATTCTTTCTCCTTATCATCCTTCTCTCTGTCCCCATTATCGACTCCCTTGTCTTGAGGTATGGTATCTTCCTGCCCCCCGACTTCTTGGTTGGGTATGGTACATTCCACCACGAAGTCAGCTAGTGCTTGGGCTTTTATGGCCGTACGTGGCTTATACTTGAGATCGAACTCTCCCAACTCTATTGCCCACTTAATCAATCTCCCACTTGCCTTGGGACTGTGAATGATATTTCTCAGTGGCTGATTTGTTAGCACCTCAATCTGATGAGCCTGAAAGTAAGGACGCAGTTTTCTCGAAGCCATTACCAAGGCTAGAGCAAATTTTTCAATAGTTGAATAATTCAATTCAGCACCATGCAGGATTTTGCTGACATAATATATGGGTTTCTGGACTTTTAGCTCCTCCTTAACCAACACCGCGCTCAAGGCGCTCTCTGAAACGACCAAGTATAAGAATAAAACTTCATTCAAAGATGGTTTGGCCAACAACGGGGCCTGAGCCATATACTTCTTTAACTCTTCGAATGCCTTCTGGCTTTCCTCATTCCATACAAAGTCTTTGATATTCTTTAGTGACTTGAAGAATGACAAGCACTTGTCTCCTAACTTGGAGATGAATCGTCCTAGCGCAGCGACCCTTCCTGTGAGCTTCTGAACATCCTTGACAGTTTTTGGTGGTTCCATGTCCAGGATTGCCTTTATTTTATCGGGGTTAGCCTCAATTCCTCTCTTTGAGACCATTAATCCCAAGAATTTTCCGGATCCTACTCCGAAAGCGCACTTCGTAGGATTCAACATCATCTTGTGGTACCTCAAGATCTCAAAAGCTTCCCTCAAATGGGTTATATGATCAGTCTTTACTAGATTCTTGACTAACATGTCATCAACATGGACTTCCATAGTCTTACCAATAAGATCCTTAAAAATTTTATTTACCAACCTTTGGTAGGTGGCTCCCGTATTCTTAAGACCAAACGCCATAACAAGATAACAATAAACACCAAAGTCAGTGATAAATGATACCTTTGGAATGTCATCCTTGTGCATCTTAATCTGATTATATCCGCTAAATCCATCCATGAAACTCAGCATCTCATGCCGAGCAGTGGCATCAATCAAAGTATCAATCCTTGGCAATGGAAAACAGTCTTTAGGGCATGCATCATTCAGATCAGTGAAGTCTATACACATCCTCCACTTCCCATTAGCCTTCTTCACCATTACAGGGTTTGCTAGCCACTCCGGAAATTGAACCTCCTCAATGAAACCAGCCTCTAGGAGCTTCTCTACTTCCTGTTTTATAGCCTCTTGTCTTTCCAGGGCAAAATTTCTTTTCTTTTGTTTCACTGTCTTCCGACTTGGATCCACATTTAGCTTGTGAGTAATCAACTCCGGGTCTATGCCTGGCATATCAGCTGCTGACCATGCAAATACATCACTATTTTCTCGCAAGAATTTCACCAACTTCCCTCTAAGGGGCTCCTCTAGTGTGGCTCCAATGAAAGTCATCCTCTCAGGATTCTCGGGGTCTAAAGGAACCGAAACCAAGTCTTCTGCTGGCTTTTCTCTCTTCTCGTCATTTTCTCGGACATCCATATTTTCAATAGGAAGAACCTGCCCCCCGACTCCATCTTCCCTCAAAGAGGCCACATAACAGCTTCTAGCCATTTTTTGATCTCCTTTCTCTTCTCCAATCCCGTTTCGGGTGGGAAACTTCATAACTGAATGGTAGGAAGAGGGGACTGCCTTAAAGGCATGTATCCCTATTCTCCCCATGATAGCATTATAAGTTGAACTAGCCTTTACTACCACGAAATCTAACATCTGCGTTGCTTGTCTTGGTTCCGTACCTATGGTGGTTGGCAGTTTGATTATTCCTTCCACAGGACATTCTACTCCAGCAAATCCATATATAGGCATGTCGGTTGGTGTCAACTGGGAATCGTTATACCCCATCCTTAGAAAGGCGTCGTGGAGCAATATATCCACAGAAGCACCATTATCCACAAGAACCCTCTTAACCGGGCTATTTCCTATTATTGGTGTTATGACCAACGGGTCGTCATGAGGAAACTTTACGCCCTCTAGGTCAGAATCATCAAAAGCCAATGTTACTTCTGTCCTGGCCCTTTTCGGGGCTTCTCCAACAATATGCATAACCTCTCTAGTATATGCCTTTCTTGAATTTTTGGACAATCCAGCAGTAGTCGGACCTCCAAAGATCGTGTTTATCACAGGTCCTCGAGGGTGTCGTGGTCCTCCAAAAATTGCATTTATAATCGGCCCTCTAGGTTGGGGATTCCGCCCCTGATCGTCTTGGTCCCTCCTACAATCTTCAAAATTCTTCCTTCCACTATTATTTCTGTCCCCTCCATCTCCAGTATACTTGTTCAATCTTCCTTTTCGAATCAAAAACTCAATTTCATCTTTCAATTGCCTACACTCATCGGTGTCATGGCCAACATCCTTGTGAAACCTGCAATACTTGCTCTTATCTAGCTTGGCGGGATCAGCCTTCAAGGGCTTAGGCCAGCGAATATCTCTATCTTTCTCAATCTCCATCAAAATTTGACTTCTAGGAGCATTCAGCTTAGCGTATTTAGTGAACTTTTGCCCAGGTCCTCCCTTCTTGGGGGTTGAATCAGGGTTTTGTTCGGTTCTAGGATATTTGTCCTTTGCAATATATTCTAGATCAGTTTTCCGCTTCTTGCCTCCAGTGGGCTCATTACTTATTACGGTCTTCCTCATACTTTCTTCAACCTTGATATACTTCCCCGCCCTCTCTTGGAGCTGCAATATACTTTCAGGGGGACGTTTGGCCCAGGACATCTTGAAAAACTCGTCCCTAGTTCCTTGTTGCAGTGCTATCATGGCTACCTTATCATCAAGGTCCGGGACTTTTAAAGCCTCTTTTATTAAACGATTCAGGTAATCTCTCAAGGATTCCTTAGCTCCCTGCACAATACTCATAAGAGATGCTGAACTTTTCTCATGGACTCTCCCGCTGATGAATTGCTTAATAAAAGCCTGACTTAACTCTCTGAACGATCCAATAGAGTTTGGGGGTAAGCGACTGTACCATCTTTGAGCCATACCCGACAGGGTTTGAGGGAAGGCCCGACACTTAATAGCGTCATTCACGGGTTGCAGCAGCAGTGCATTAGAGAATGTCCAGACATGGTTAGCGGGGTCTCCGGTGCCATCATAGGCTTTGATAGTGGGTATCTTGAATTTCCTTGAGATATGGACATTCATTATTTCTTCTTTGAAGGGTGGAGTTGGATCATCAGGATCTCCAAGTGGAAGGAGATTGCTTGGATCAGTTTTTGGGAAGACAGCCCTTCTTCGTACCGGACCATCCAGGTCTATGACAGGAGGAAGATTTCTCCCCCTAGGAGGTATCTCGGGTCTGGTGGCCTGGTGAGCTTCCAAGTCATGCCTCAGCCTTTGGATCTCAGCCTCATGAGCCCTTATCCTTTCCTGCACTTCCTGGGGATTCGCCCCTTGGGTGCTTCGAGGGCGTTGCCTTCCATCGGCCATCGGCTCCTTGTCTGGACGTCTCCTTCTTGGGGCCACTTCATCATCCGAAGATTCGGAATCTCTCTCAGTGTAAGGATCAGAAAATTCCCGATCCTCGGGGATAGGAGCCAAACCTCGTATATAAGGGGGCGATTGCCCTCGTGCTTCACTTCGCCCAGCATATCCACTTCCTCCAACCTCGGGGTAAAGGGGCATCCCATAAGGGGGGTTAGTAGTAACAACAGTTGAATATTCATACCCGACGGGTCGAGAATTCACAGGTATATGTACTTGTTGAACTTGAAGATTAGTAACTTGAATAGTCGGGGGAGTCGTCCCTTGTGGCTGAGGTTGAGTTGCCCCTATCTGGGTTTCCGCTTGAGTAGATGCATAAGTTGAGTGGGGAGGAATCTCTACGGTTGACGAAATCACCTGAGTTGTCCCTGATGGTGTTCCCTCCTCCAGATCGCTAGTTGTTCTCCGTGTTCTCGCCATGGTTGTTGTTCACTTCCCACAGACGGCGCCAAATGTTATGGATAAAAAACTAAGGTTATTATTTGCTGTATTTATTACTAAGATTCGGGAGCTCAAGGCCTTTAATGGCTGCTCTCGTGTTTCGTAGCTTAATACTACCTTTACGAGATGCCTACGTATCTCCGTGTTCTGATTTGTAGGGCGAGACCCCTTATATAGATGTTGAGAGTCCTTGAATTGGACTTGGTATAGGAGACTTGGTGGGCAAGTCTCATAATTAGAATGGACTTTGGAGTCCTAGATAGTAGGAAACTGATTCCTTATCCTTTTAGGTCCCCTTGAGGCCAATTTACAAGGATTTATATCCCCACTAGGACTTATCTTAATAGCTGTTTTCCTCCTTTATTTATTAATTACTAAATTAATAAATAATCAGGGCTTTTGGGCCTTCTTTGTTCCATCAGGCCTGATCTGGTCCATCAGGCCTGATCAATGTGTTGACCTTCGTGGTCTGAATGTCATACATCTTCTTATTGGGCCTAACAGCCCTACACCTTGCAATATTTAATTATACAATCAGGATTTATTTATCCCTATCAATAGGATTCAAAAAATATCACTTGAACAATAAGTGATGATAGGGATACTTGCCTTTGAGATTTAGAAGTTAGTCACACTCATACTGACACATCTATTATGACATTCTGACTCAAAACATCATTGTCCTTATTCTACTAATCCTTTGGTCTGCTGCTCATGCAGTGCTGCAAACCCAATATTCCATAATATTAAACTCTAGTCTTCATCCATTTCATCTGGTCCTGATCGTCTTGAAAGACTCGTATCTATAATTAAAAGATACGACTTTAATCATCTAAGCGGTAATAACTCGACATACTGCGCGTCAAAATCCTATCATCTACCCATACGATAGCCCACACATAAGGAAGACAGTCAAACACAAGACTCTTGACCCACGTACGCACGTAATTCACATAGCACGTAAACACATAACTCACGTATCACATATGACTGGTTCGTCAAAACATTCGACTCAGTACATTTAAAACGGAAATCGGATCAAAAATATGATTTATCGATTAATAATCGACTCAAAATGATTCGTAAAATAAGCGACCTTTCGAAATAAAAGAATTTGGGTCTCGAAAGTATTTTTAATGAAAGCGAAATATTTTTCTAAGTCTATACACATTTGTTTCGTATTAAACGAACGAACAATTTATTTATTACAGATAAAATAAGAATAATAGAGAATAAATCAATTAATAATAATATTAATTGACTTTTAAATACCAAAATATAAATTTTAAAAGTTTAAAAAATGATTTTTAGAAATGATTTGAATTTAATTATAAATAATTTACATTTTATTTAACTATTTATAAATAGAATCAATTGATTAAATGATTAAATGATTTAATGAATTAATTAGATTTATAAATATTTAACTAAAACAAATCATAAATAATTAAATCAAATTGGATTTAAAAGAATAATTATAATTGAAAAAAACTTTTGAAGTTTAAAATAACTTATTTATCTAATAAAATACTTACCTAAATAATTATTAGAATTTATAAACAATTTTTAGAATTTAGAAAATTGAATTTTGAAATTACAAAAGGTATTTTCGAATTAAAAATTAAAAGAAAAGGACACAAACAGGTTTCCACCAAACTATGTCTTCAACCTTGGATCAAAGGGAGGCACACGGGGGGAGTTTCGGCCGGAGCTCGGACGAACTCGGCCAGAAACTGGGAACACGCCCAAAAACCAGCGAGTTTCGCCGACTTCCGGCGACTACAGAACACGACCAATATTGTGTCGTTCTACTGGTTTTCGATCCTACATGACTCCAATTCGTCCCAACAACGCTCCTAAACCCAGAAACACGGCAAACAACAACAACTCGACGATTTCCATCGAGTTCTTGATAAAATCCGGCGGATGAATCCGGCGAACCCGATTCTACTCAAATCAAAACCAAAACTCAAATTTCCAGTACCAAATCGAAGCTCAGAACGATTAGAAATTATTTCCCATCATCAAAATCATCAAGAACATCCTATTAATCAAAAAAATCGATTTGAAAAAAAATCTAAAATCTCAAAACTCGGATTAATCAATTTCGAACCAAGACAATTGAAATAAACACCCAAATTGATTCTACTAATCATTCTAAAGCTACTCATACCCTAAAAAACAATCAACAATCATCCAAAATAAAAATCGAAATTCAAGAACGTGAATCAAAAATCGATTTTGCAATATACTTCACCTCAGATTCTGAAATTGATATCAATAGAGAGAGCTTGGAATAAAGACCATTTTGGTGTGTAGAGCTTTTGATTTGGTTCCCGGAATCAATCTAAAACAGTGATCAAAGTTTCTGCAGAGATTTTCATCCCCAAAGTTGTTCTTGGATTTGTATAAATTTTCAGAAAATTTTAATAAAATAAAATGAATAAAAATTCAGTTTCTAGCCATTTATATTTTCTGAGAAATAAATACCCAAAATCAATTTAGGGTGTTTTTATCCCCTAATTAAAATAATTAGGCACAAAAGTAATAATTATGGGGAATAATTTTAAAAATAATAAAATATAAAATTTATATCAAAATTTCCCAAAAATTGGGAATAATTCAAAAATGTAAAAATATTGGATGTTTGAAAAACAAATGATTTTATAAAAATAAAAACGTGAACTTTGTGGACTTTGACATCCCGGTAGGGTCCCGGTCCGTTAATTTTTGAAAAACATAAATGCTTCCTAAAGAAACAGAAAATCCCGAAAGCACATAAAATACATTTAACACTCATAAAACGAGATAAAACGAGTAACGCAAGTAAACACGCATCCAAATTACGGATCGATTCATATAAATACAATTTAAACACGTAACGAGTATCCCATTGGATCATATCGGATCCGAAAATAGATTACTTAGCCGCTAAGTAACTATAAAAATGATACAATTTAGTATCAGATTAGAATAATTATTAAAACCAGGCTTCTTATAAAATAATTTCTACAAAAATAATGTACCGATATCCCGTCTCTCGAGAATACGGGGTTTTATTGATTTACCGAAATGATTATCGTATCGAAAATTTTGCGCCGAGACGCGCACAAGTCAAACCGTACACCGGATTGAAAAAGTCAAAACACGGAAAATGTTCAGAATAATCAAATTAGGTTAGGTAGGAGTTTTCCGAAGAGTTTTGAGTTGTAAAAACGCAAAAACGGTTGAAGTTGGACGATTCCCGGCTTTATAAAATAGTTTTGTAATTATTCGTAAAATAATTAATAAATCCATAAATTATTATTAAATTATATAACAGTCCAAAAATTACCAGAAAAATATCATAATTATCTATATTTTATTCTGGACATATACAATTAAAATACTCAAGATTTATCACATATAAACATCCAAACATCAATTCCACTTATCATAAAATTCACTAAAATGCACATAAAAATCACATAAACAACTTCAAATAATAATAATAATATCTGAAAATATGGGATATTACACTGATTCTTCCTAGAAGAGGAGGAGTCAGAGCTTTTGCCAATCCGTGGATACTTGTCCTTGGCATCGTATTCCTGATCCGTCTTCCTCTTCTTGTTTCCAGTAGGTTCACTATTCACAGCCGTCTTCTTCATGCTCTCCTCCACATTGATATACTTTACGGCCCTATCCTGGAGCTGCAGCATGCTTTCGGGAGGGCGCTTAGCCAGGGACATCTTAAAAACTCGTCTATAGTCCCTTGATGTAGAGCTATCATAGCCACCTTATTATCAAGATCAAAGAGCTTCAAATCCTCCTTCATAAATCAATTCAGATAAATCTTGAGTATTTTAATTGTATATGTCCAGAATAAAATATAGATAATTGTAATATTTTTTTGGTAATTTTTGAATTGTTATATGATTTTAAAATGATTAATGAATTTATCACTTATTTTCTGTATAATTATAAAACTATTTTATAAAACCGCGAATCGTCCAACTTCAACCATTTTTTACGGTTTTATAACCCGAAACTCTTTGAAAACTCCTTCTTAACTTGATCTGATAATTCCGGACATTTTCCGTGTTTTGACTTTTTCAATCCGGAGTACGGTTTGACCCGTACGCATCCCTGCACAAAATTTTTGATATGATAATCATTTCGATAGATCAATAAAACCCGTATCTCGAAAGATGGGATATTATTACATTATTTTCATATAAAGTATTTATAAGAGGCCCAGTGTGGATAATTATCCAATATGGGTATAAAATCGGGTCGTTTTGCAGTTACTTAGCGGCCAAGTAACTTATTTTTTGATCCAATAAGATCCAACACGTACCAATATTCCATAAATATAAATAGCCCTTTTCTTATTTCATTTTATTCGTATAATCATAATCAACCAGATAAAACCGATATATTACAGGGAAAATCATACTTAATTGTCGCGTTCTTGAAAATCAAACTGACAAACGAAGGCGTTATAAAAATCGAAATCGAGCGTGCCATATATCAAATCGAAACTCTCGAAAAGTTCTTCATAATCAAGCATCCATTTTAGTGCAGAACTCAAGGTGATTTTCTTATTTAATTATTTTAATTCGAATTATTTAATGATTAAAATAGGAATTTTTGTTTTTGATGTTGTTTGTGTGATTTGATGCTTGAATCATGTAGATCTTTTCTTCCGAGTCATTTTGGTATATTATATGACTAATTTGGAGTTCAATAACATGTTTAAATTGATGTTTGATTCTCGGATTGTTAAATTAGGGTTTATAGCTTTGAATGTTCTTAATTGAAAATTAGGTGTTTCTTTGTTCGGGGTTATTAGATGAAATTGATTGCATGATTAAATATATCGTTTAACCACGAATCGAATGGTGTCATCGAATTTAGCAACTGATTTCTGGAAAGCCTTGATCGGAAAAATGAAGCAGCGGCATCGGCGTGTTTTCCGTTGATTTTTCGGCCGATCTGTTGAGTTATTTCACGATTTGACTGCATAACTAAATTCTTGGAGGTGTATACATGAATCCCTGTTATTTTGGTTGAATTCTGGGCACAAACGAAGTTTCCCGACGACCTCGGGGTCGCCGTTAATGGCGACCGCCGGCGTAGGTGACCGGGATGACGACGAAATTACCGAAATACCCCTGCAGTTTTGCCAGATTTGCATTTCAGTCCCTGTTGTTTTAAAATCCTATAAATATTAGATTTCTGTTTATCGAACTTACAAAATGATATTCTGTTATTATTTTTTTTTAGAAAATTATTTTTAATTCAAAAAATCTTTATTCTTAATTCTGAAAATTATTTTAATTCAAAATTAAATCTAAATTATTTAATTAATTGATTTTAATTAATAATTAATTATTTAATTAGTCAATTAATTTAAATAATAATTGATTAATTAATGTAATTAGTTATTAATTAATTTAAATTGATTATTAAGTTAGATTGAATTATTTATTTTGATTTAAAAATTCCGAAAAATAGTTTCGAGCTTTAAAATATTATTTTTAATTATTTTCAAGGCTCGATAATTACTCTAAAATTATTTTAAAGTCAAATTCGGGTGTTCAAACCCTGTGATCTAATTATATAATGATTCGGAGTCTCGTTTTAATTCCGAAAAATGTTCAAAAATTCGTATTAAATATCTGGAAAATCATTTTAACCCCGAATCTTCTTTGAAAAATTACTTTAATCGAATATCTTACGTGCTATGTGCTATATGTGATATGATTGCTATTTATTATGACTGTACATTCATTATTTGGCTGTTTTTGCTGTAAATTTCAATCCGTACGTCGGATTTGGATGAAACGAAGGCTAGATAGAAGCTTGTGATGTGTGGAATGAGATGCGAATTAGTATCGATGCATAAATGTGATGTTTAACAGAGAAAGCGAGACATAGAAAGGGAAAGCAAGTAGTTAGTGAGTGGGAACTAATTGACAAGTACAAGTACAGTAAAAGTGAATTAATAAGGCAAGCGCTTCTGCTCTTTCTTGTGATATATTGCAAGTACCTTTGAACTCTCTTCATTATATTATTCAAAATAGTTCTTATTCTATATTGCAAGTACTTTGAAGTACTTAACCCTAAACCCTGATTCTTATTGATCTTGAGCCGCGATCCTGATTTTTTTTAAACCATTGATTGTTGAATTCTTGAATACGAACCACACATATACGATACTACTCCACAAATACATATCTACCACATACTGATTCTTAATATAGAATTGCTTTACATGTTAGATATATTTGAGATGACATGTCTAATATGATTTGTGTTTAGTTTTCAGAACTTAACAACAGGACAAATCATGACTTACTGGAAGTCATAACTTAATATCAGAATTTAAGGTCATATCAGAACTTAAGTGCGAGAAGACTTACAGTTAAGGAAGGAAGCTGATTTATAGTAGAAAATCGAGGCTAAAACAAAAGAAGATATGCATGGAAAGAGTTAGAAGAATGGAAGACTTGTAGAAGATATCTGATTGATATATTTTAGGAGACATAATTGTATTCCATATCAATTAGAAGTTATCTTGTAACTATATAAACACAGACTTAGGGTTTACACTATATGTGTTATCATTATCGAGAAGATTATACATTTTAACCTAACAACTCTTAGTGATATTTGTTCATCACTGAGAGATAACAACATTTCTTATTGTACCAGAGTTTATTCAATATACTTGATCTTTGTTACATACTTGTGTTAAATCGATTTGATTGTATAAACACTGTATTCAACCCCCTTCTACAGTGTTGTATGACCTAACAAGTGGTATTAGAGCATATCTGTTAACACACATCAGTAAAGATCCAAACAATCATGTCTGAAGAAGCAGAAACTCCAACCAAGCCCACCAAATCTGAAGAAACTCAAAAGACTCAAACCCACAGTCAATATGAGACTATTAGGGTTCCCATACTGAGACCTTCTGAGTATTCTATATGGAAAGTGAAGATGGCTATATTTCCGGAAGCTACAGATCCAGAATACCTTGACATAATTAATGAAGGACCACATAAGCCTACCAAGCTCTCTATTGTAGTTGCTGATCAATCAACAAAGACCATACCAAAGGAGAAAGGTGAGTATACAGCTGAAGACATCTCATCTATTGCCAAGGATGTAAGGGTAAAGCATTTGCTGCATAGTGCCATTGATAATGTCATGTGAAATAGGGTAATTAATTGCAAAACTGCAAAGGAGATATGGGATGCTTTGGAGACAAGATACCAGGGAACTGATGCAATCAAGAAGAACATGAGGACTATACTGACTCAAGAGTATGAGCACTTTGACTCAAAAGCTGATGAGTCTTTAACTGACTTATATGACAGGTTTGTCAAACTCTTGAATGATCTGTCACTAGTGGACAAGGAATATGATCTTGAAGATTCAAATCTAAAATTCCTTTTAGCTCTTCCTGAAAATTGGGATTTGAAGTCTACTACCATAAGAAACAACTATGACCTTACTGAAACTACTCTTGATGAAATTTATGGTATGCTCAAGACTTATGAATTTGAGATGGATCAAAGGAGCAAGAGGCATGGAAGAATGTCAAGGACAGTTGCTCTTAAGGCTGAGGAGGAATCTCCTAAAATGGCTGCCTCAAAAAGGGGCAAAGGAAAGGCTCTCATCATAAAGTCTGATTCAGAGTCATCATATTCTGATGATGCTGATTCAGAAACTGAAAGTTTACCTGAAATAGATGCTGATGAAGAGATGATGAAATTGTGTGCTCTTATGGTAGAGGGTATCACAAAGATAACCTACAGGAAATTCAGAAAAGGCAAGAAGTTTTCCAGGAAAAGTGGAAGTTCTGATAAGAAAGGGTTCAGAAAGTCTGAAGGCAGGGGAGGAAAGTCTGATAGAGGAGATAACTCAAATGTCAAATGCTACAATGGTGGTGAAAGAGGCCACATATCTCCTGACTGCAAAAAAGGAAAAAGTGACAAAGGGAAGGCACTTGTCACAAAGAAGAAAACATGGACAAACACTTCAGATTCTGAACATGAGGTGAACTATGCCCTGATGGCAAATGTTGATAGCAGCCCTGAAACTGCTGAATTGAAGGTACCTCAAACAACTTATGCCTTTCATACTGATGATATTACTGAGTTGAGATTGTATCTTAAAACCATGTTCATTAGTTATAGAGATCATACTTTAACATGTGAAAGATTAACATCTGAAAATCTTGCTTATAAAAAGAGAAATGATTATTTAGAAAAGGAGTTAGTTTTTCTTCATCAAACTAAGAAAGAAAAAGATGATGTTTTATATGTTAGAGATGAAGTGTTAAAATTGAATGAATCTCTAAAAGCTGACTTAGAAAAGGAAAGAGAGATTATCAGAACTTGGACTAACTCTAGCAGAACAACTCAGAATTTATTAAGTAGTGGAAACTGGAAAGACGGCTTAGGTTATGGAGATGATAAAAGTGAAAAAGGAACTGAACAAATTGAGCCAATTGTTGTTAAACAGACTGCTAAGCAAAGGTAAATATTGTTAAGTTTGTAGCAAAAACTGTAAAGTCTAATTCTGAAAAGATGAAAGAGTCTGTGATAAAAGTCAGACATAAGTCAACTTCTGACAAATTAAAACAGGATAAACCAGCTGAAGTCAACATAGGCTTAATGACAAAAAAGCAGTTTAAGCATAAGCTGAAAGAGATTAGGAATGTCAACAAGGTAAAGGAAGGTAGGAAAAATAGGAATGGAAAGGAAGGTGTGAACAAAAGCAATAATTATATGCCTGTTCCTAATGCTCCTAGAAAGAAATGTTATAACTGTGGAAACTCTAACCATCTTGCTTCTTTTTGCAGGAAAAATAAAGATATAAACTATTTACCTCCTAGATTAGGAGTTAAGAGTTAGTCTGTTAGGTTTAAGCCACAAAATCCTTGTTTTCATTATGGTATTTTATGGCATTCCATTAATACTTGTAAGGAATATCATAGTTTGTACTATGATTATTATCAAATAAAACCTTCTTTGAAGAAAGTTACTTTAATTCCTTCTAGTGTAAAGTCTGATGCAAAGTCTGATATAAATTCTGATAAACAGCATGTTAGCATAAACTCTGAAACTAAATCCGTTACAAATGCTAACAAACTTAAAAAGGCCAAAGGATCCAAGCAAGTCTGGGTCCTTAAAACTAACCATTAGTGGTCTTTGTGATTGCAGGGCAACAGGAAAAACATCCTAGTGCTGGACAGTGGATGTTCATGACATATGACTGGAAATAGAGCCCTGATATCAGACTTTATGGAGAAAACTGGCCCAGGAGTTTCTTATGGAGATGGCAGCATGGGAAAAACTCTGAGATATGGCAATATCAATCTTGGGAATGTCACCATTGAATCAGTAGCTCTTGTCTCAGGACTTAAACACAATCTGCTAAATGTGAGTCAAATCTGTGACAGAGGTTATCATGTGGATTTCTTTGAAGAACACTGTGAAGTTGTAAGCAATTTTACAGGCAAAGTGGTTCTGAAAGGTTACAGGCATGGTAACATTTATGAAGCCAGACTTTCAACAAGTTCTGATGGTTCTGCACTCTATCTGTTGAGTAGAGCATCAATTGAAGAAAGATGGAATTAGCACAAAAGACTCTCTCATTTAAATTTTCAACAACATAAATGAGCTTGTAAAGAAAGATCTTGTGAGAGGACTGCCAAAATCAGTATTTACTCCTGATGGCCTTTGTGATTCATGTCAAAAGGCAAAACAAAAAAAATCTTCTTTCAAGAGCAACACTGAATCTTCAATTCTTGAGCCTTATTACCTACTGCATGTTGATCTATTTGGTCTAGTCAATGTCATGTCTATTTCAAAGAAAAAATATGCTATGGTTATAGTGGATGAATTCACAAGATATACTTGGGTGTATTTCTTGCACAAGAAGAATGAAACTACATTTACTCTAACTAATCATGTCAGACAGCTGGATAAGTTGGTCAAAGATTTTGTTAAAATTATAAGAAGTGATAATGGCACTGAGTTCAAGAATTCAATCATGGAAGAGTTCTGTAAAGATAGTGGAATCAAACATGAATTTTCTGCACCTGGAACTCCACAGTAAAATGGAGTTGTAGAAAGAAAGAACAGGACTCTCATTGAAGCTGCATGAACTATGATTGATGAAGTAAAGCTACCAACCTACTTTTGGGCTGAAGCTGTGCAGACTGCTTATTTTACACAGAATGCTACACTCATAAATAAGCATGGAAAAACACCATATGAGATGGTGAAGAAAAAGAAGCCAAATATGAAATACTTTCATGCATTTGGATGTAAGTGTTTTGTTCTTAAGACTCGTCCTGAACAGCTGTCAAAATTTGATCTAAAAGCTGATGAATGAATTTTTGTTGGATATCCACTTTCCATAAAAGCCTTCAGAGTCTACAATTTAAGAACAAGGGTTGTCATGGAATCTATCAATGTATCTTTTGATGATAAGAAGATTACTGGACTTGAAGATTTGAATGATCATGATCAACTGAGATTTGAAAATAAAGATTTAAATTCTGATTCTGTAAATTCTGATGACTTAAACTCTGATCCTATAAGTTCTGACGGGTTAAGTTCCGATGTCATTGAAATTGTGGTAACAACTCCAAAGGAAAATGCACATGTCCAGGGGGAGAAAGCTAAAGATCCTACCACAACTCAAGACTCTCAAGAAGCATCAGAACTTGTCACTGGCTCTTCAAGTTATGATTCATCAAGTTATGATGAGCTAAATTCTGATAATTCTGGAAACTCTGATTCTTCAAATCCTGAACGATCTAACTCAAATTCTGAAGTCTCAGAGAGCATAACTACAGAGGGAGCATCAGAAAATGCTGATGGAGATAGCATGGATCATGGGGGAGGATCCAGTTCTAGAAATCAACTTCCATCTGCAAGGAATTGGACCAAATCACATACACCTGACTTAATAATTGGAGATCCTAAAGCAGGTGTCAGAACTAGAACTGCAACATCAAATGAATGTCTCTATCATCCTTTTCTATCTCAGACTGAACCAAAGAAAGTGGAAGAAGCTCTTCAAGATGCGGATTGGGTGTAAGCAATGCAGGAAGAGTTAAATGAATTTGAAAGAAATAAAGTCTGGACCCTAGTTCCAAGACCAAAGAACAGATCAGTTGTTGGCATAAATTGGATGTTCAGAAACAAAACTGATAGTGATGGCCTAATTACAAGGAACAAAGCAAGGCTGGTTGCTAAAGGCTACTCTCAATAGAAGGGTATTGATTATGATGAAACATTTGCACCAGTTGCTAGATTGGAAGCCATAAGAATCTTTTTGGCTTATGCTGCTCACAAAAAGTTTAAAGTCTTTCAAATGGATGTGAAAAGTGCTTTTCTCAATGAAGAATTGGAAGAAGAGGTGTATGTTGAACAACCTCCAGGCTTTGTAGATTCAAAATTTCCAAATCATGTCTACAGGCTTGACAAAGCACTTTATGGCCTTAAGCAAGCTCCTAGAGCATGGTATGAGACTTTAGCTCAATTTCTTCTAGAAAATGGATTTCACAGAGGTACAATTGATAAAACACTGTTCTACCTCAACCATGGAAAGGACTTACTTTTGGTACAGATATATGTTGATGATATCATATTTGGTTCTACAAATGCCAAACTTTGTGAAAGGTTTGCAAAGTTAATGCAGTCAAGATATTAAATGAGTATGATGGGAGAAATTAGTTATTTTCTGGGACTTTAAGTCAAGAAAAATGAAGAAGGTACTTTTATATGTCAATCCAAGTACACCAGAAATTACTCAAGAAATTTGGAATGCAAGACAATTCAACTGCATCCACTCCCATAACCACTGCAACCAAGTTAGATAAAGATACTGGTTCATCAGTAGATATTACTAACTACAGAGGTATGATTGGCTCTTTACTCTATTTAACTGTAAATAGACATGATATCATGTATGCTACCTGTCTTTGTGCAAGATTTCAAGCTGATCCAAGAGAACCTCGTCTAATAGCTGTGAAAAGAATTTTTAAGTACCTCAAGGGTATAGCTGATCTAGCATTGTGGTATCCTAGAGAATCAGATTTTAAGCTAATAGGTTACTCAGATGCAGATTTTGCAGGATGCAAAATAGACAGGAAAAGCACTAGTGGAAGCTGCCAATTTCTTGGAGGCAGATTAGTTTCTTGGTTTAGCAAGAAACAGAAATCAATTTCCACATCAACTGCAGAAACATAATTTATTGCTGCAGGAAGCTGTTGTGCATAGATTCTTTGGATGAAGAATCAGTTACTGGATTATGGGTTAGAATTTTCTAAAATAAATATTTACTGTGACAATCCAAGTGCTATTGCTATGACAGGTAATCTAGTTCAACACTCAATGACAAAGCACATCAGCATTAGGTACCATTTCATAAGGGAACATGTGATGGAAGGTACAGTGGAATTGCATTTTATTCCAACAGATCAACAACTAGAAGATATCTTCACAAAACCACAATGTGAAGCTACTTTTACAAGACTGGTAAATGAACTTGGAATGGTTTCGGGTTCTTTCTCTAAATCTGCTTAGTTTTTGTTCTCATGCATCAGACTTTATGATCAGTGTTTACAGATTGTCTTATCTTCATGTAATCTGTTGTTAAATTGAAATACATTAAATGCTGATTGTTATCTGATGTGGATCTATATACTCTGATAGTGATTTGAATGTTCTGTGACTATTCAATCCAATAAGGATTACTATGCTAGATGTTGACCTAATAGTCTTTAACATACTAGAAATCTCATGTCTGAATTAGTTGTTTATGTGGAAATTCATTAACACAAGCAAATTCTGATTTTGAGCTTAGTCAAATTTACTTTGTGTATCTTATTACTAAGTCACAAACTAGCTCTTGCTTCTTATCTGTCAAATTCCGATGTCAGTAAATCTTAAGGATAAACTAAAATCTGATAAGCCTCACTTATCTGAAGAAAAGAAAAGAAAAGAAAATTAAAGTCATGTACTCCTTTGAGATATAGAGTAAATATATAATATGCATATATAGAAATATGCATCTGAAGACCCAAGTGCATTGGTGGTATTATGTAATATGCATTAGAAAAGCAAATAAATCTTTCTTGGTGACTTTCCACATTCTCTGATTACTGGAGAAATACTCTGACAATAGCATAAATTCTGATAGCAGTTGTGACTCATTTACACTGAGAAGCCACTGTGAAAAAGAATTCTAAAAGATGCATAAAATGAGCACAAACAGTTGAGGTGGACTCATGCACAAATTTATCCTATAGTAGACTTGATTATTAATAACAGATTTTAAGCACTTTTCTTAGTTATGCGTTATTTCTAAGATGTACTAAAGTATATCATACTTTAATTTTTATCTAATATTTTGCGAATGCATACACTATCACTCCATATGAATGATGAAAATTACTGTGGTGATCAAGTTGTTTCAGACAAACAGTTAAGTGTCATATGCATAAATTCTGAGGACAAGTTCTGATTGAAGTTCTAATGATTAAACTCTGAAGAAACAAGTCAGTATTTGTATGAAGAATCATAAATACACATATTCACTTTTTGAGTACAGAAGCCATGTTCTGATGACTGTTAAAATATGATAATAGTCAAGTTCTGATATTAAATCCTGATGGAAACTCTGATGCTTACGTAACATTATTTATTTACTTGACTTATTTGTGGTAAATACTGTAACAGTCATAATTAATCAGAATATAATTAGGTGAGATAAAAACAGCCATAATCATTTGGGTTAGTGGTAAATGTTTTTGTCTTGAAAACCTGCATGTGCACAGTAATTATTACTTATTTTTTGTGCCCACTAACTCCTGCTTTAACTATTGACTGTTCACATATTGCCAGGTGTAAACTCTCTGCCATACTTCACGTGGGTTGTATAAATAAGAAAGTTAAAAGATTTTACAATCTTTTACCTACTTCTCTCATTCTCTTATATATCTTATTTTCTCTTACCTACTAATATTCTCTGAAGCACTTTTTCATACAGGCACTTTATCAAACACCTTGCAAACACTTTTTTTCGTACTTGATTTTTAACAGAAATGACACCAAAGATGTTATTTTCAATGGAGCTAAGTTTGTTCCTAACAACTACTCAGTTATTCTCTCTAAGGATGAAGCTCCATCAGAACTTCACTTCATCCAAGACTTTTTTTCTCGAAGTGAAATAGGTTATGCACTGACTCAACCAGACACAATCTTAGGGACTCAAGTGCTGGAGTTCTGGAGGTCAGGAGTTTATGATGATGGTGGTGCCAATGGGTCTCCAAGTATTGTATTTACAACAGGGGAGGATGCCCATGTGGTGACTTTGGCCACAGTTCGACAAGCACTTCATCTGCCAAATAACTGCATTTTTTCAACAGTTGAGGAGCCAGCTCTTCAACAGCTAATGGCCAATCTGGGCTATGAGCAAACTTTGGCAAAGTATGGACAACTAAAGAGACCCCACATCAGGAGGGAGTGGAGTTTCTTCTTTGATTGCATCACAAGAACCTTTGCAAACAAGTGTTCAAACTTTGATGCAATTCCTATCCTCAGTCAGCAAATTGGGTAAGCTCTGATTACTCAATCTCATTTTGATTTTGCTACTGTTATACTAGGATTAATAGGGGATAGGATGACAGAAGATAGAAATACTGTATATTTTGCTAGATTCTGTCAACTTATTTACAGCTTTTGTAACCCTGATGCACCCCAATAGCAAGTGAGTTTCTTTCCCCATTTAAACTTGCTAAGAGAGCCTTTACTGACTTATTATCTGCTGATAATAAGAAAACTATTTTTGAGACCCCTCCAAATTCCAACATCTGTAAAACAGTTTTTAGTAAACTCTGACCCATCCACATATACTGCTCTATATCCTGATATCCAACCATCTCATCCTCAACTATCAGCACCTACCACCACTACACAAACACCTCAAACTTCTCATCCTCTACCAATTCAACCCTCCATCAGGACATATCTCAAACCAGCACAATCATCTCAACCTCAACCATCAGCACATACCATCAGACCTTCATCTTCCAAACCTAAGAGGGAAAAGTTTATTCCTCAACCTTCACAAAAGAGAAGAAAGATGATTCTTAGGGATGAATCTGATGATGAGGAGGAAGCACATGTTCATGCATCAGAACTTATGACAGTTGAAGCTGAAACTGTGGATTCTCAGAAAGCAACTGCGGCTGAAGGTTCTGATACCTTAAAGAGAAAGAGAACTGTAAACTCTGATGATAAAGCAACTTCTTCATTTGCAAGGAGATTAAAGAAAATGATGGCTAAGAGGCATTTGGCTAAGCCTCCATCAGAGAATACTGAAGAAGCTGAGGAAGGAGATCAGGAATCTCTGATCTCAAAAGAGCCAATAATCATTGAATCTCTGCCACCTCTAGCTTAAGACAAAGACACTGTTCCTGATACAGAGGTTACACCTCTAGTCTCTCCTCTTCATGAAGATGTTACAGTTGAAGATTCAGGCTTAAGTCCTGAAATTGACATCAATAGGTTGTATATTCCTACTATTCTGTATTTGGAAGCTCCTACAGCAGCTTAGACATCTCTAACTCATTCTCCAACTGTAAATGCTGATGCTGAGATATCATCTATTCCAACAACACCAATTCTGGAGATAAATTCTGATGCTCAGAATCCAGATGAAGTCATTCTTGAATCTCCAGTTACTTCACACACTCTAGTGCTGTCAGAACATACTGTGTCTTTTTCAAGTTCTGAAGATAGTGTTTATGTTCATACTCCAGCTCCTGTACTTGGAAAGGAAGCATTGGTCAAGAAATTTGTTGAACAGGATGCTCATGTACCTTGGGATGAAACTCATAGAGGAGTAGAGTGGACTTAGAAGTGGAATGATTCTGATTTCATTCCAAGTTCTAAAGTGCTGACAGAGCACATTGCTAAATCTGATGAGCTTGTGATAAATTCTGATATTAAGACACAGCTCAAGATCACTGCTCTATCTACCAAGAACCTTCAAGGTCTACACTCACAAACTCAAGAAAAGGTTGATAAGCTTCTTGAAAAAGCTGAAAAGCTAGATATGGAGACCAAGCTTAACAAAAAGAGGTTTATCAGACCAATTTCTGAAAAGGTAGAAGCAATTGAGAAAGCTCAAGAGAAGTAACAGGCCCAAATCTTTGAGGTCCTGGCTAATCAAGCTTCTCAAAAGGCTCAATTGGATGAGATCCAATCTTCAGTTGAACTTCTTCTCTCACTCCTACTATCAAATGATGCCAAAAAGGGGGAGAATATAGTTAAGTCCAAATGCTCTAATTGTGGCGCCCTCCAAACCCGGGTCAGAAGTTTGGGGTTCATACACACACACACCCTATTTATAACCTGCTTATAACAGTAATAAAGATAATAATAATATGCAGTGACCCTACTTACCAACTACCACAGACCGCAACAGGTTAAAGTATACACACAAGCCAATCAGACACTTATATTACAAACCGTCCAAATCCCAACTATTCAAACTCAGAACTGAGTATTAAGCATTATTACAAACTTTTATAAACTTAAATTATCTCAAAAGATGCCTACTAGCTTAACTCGATCAACCTGAACCCCTAGCTCTCGCGCTGGAATGGGGATCCTCGCTACCAACTGGTTCCTTCTTAACTGGGAAAGAACATAAACAACATCGCACACATGAGCTAACTAGATCAGCAAGTCACAATGACAAAACTGAGAATAATGATCATCAAGTGAAAACGTTATGATATCAAGTGAACAATGAATTATGATTCAGAATTGGATATTATATTTTCATTTTAAAAACCAAGGTTAGGATGCTGATCAGTCACGCACTAACCCCGAGCAAAGCACACAGCACTGCTCTAACTACTGGATCCAAGGCACATATTCGCCTAACTTGACCATTAATATGGTCTGACCATGAATCTGGTCAATAATTTTATAAAAACAATCCAATTCTATAATAACAGAATAAACAATGTAAAGCAATAAACAGAATCATAAACAACCTTGAATGCTCGATAAGGAAATGGTTTCAATCTTTACAAGGGATCAGTATGGCAATTTCAAAGCTTGACTGTTAGGTAATGAAAGAATTGGATAACAAAGGAATCAATGTTTCAGGGTTACCGGGAATTGGCCTTTCAAAGCATAAGGTACAATAGTTTAAGTATGTAAGTAATTCGATTCAGTGTTTGGTATTTAGATTGTATGTATTTTTGGAGTAGCATTGTATATTTGTAGTTCATATTTGGGTGTACAACAATCAATGGTTTAGAAAGAATAAGGTTTACGGCTCAAGATCAATAACTGGAATCAGGGTTTTGGGTTCAGTGCTTCAAAGCACTTGCAATATAAAACAAGAATATCAACCAACTACAATATATCTCGAGAAAGTTCAGAACACTTGCCTGGTACTAGCTTGCTATACTGCACTAACTTCCAATCACAACCATCTACTCATCGACTATCTATCTCCCTTTCCTATGCCTTGCCTCTTCTGCTCACATATCATAAGCATCTACCAATATTCAACTCATATGATTCTATTCGACATACACTTCTATCTACCCTTCGTTTTACCCATATCCGATTAACGGATTGAAAGTTACGCTAATAACAAGTAAACATCGAACATATAGACCGACAGTCAACCACCGAGTCACATATAGCACATAACACGTCAAACAGTCAATGATATATCATTTATAAAGAAGCCTCGGGTTATAAACAGGCTTTCGGGTATTTAAAATGATTTTTAAAATATTTTTCGGAATTAAAACGGGTCGTTGGATCAATTTTAAAATAATAAACAGGGTTCGGTTGGCCAAATCTGGCTTTAAAACAATTTTATAATAATTATTGAGCCTTGAAAACAATTCAAAATTGATAGGGATAAATAAATCATGATTACATAATTAAATGTTACAGTTTGAGCTGCAAGGACCACTAAGAAGATGTATGACATTCAGACCAAAAAGGTCAACACATTGATCAGGCCTGATGGACCAGATCAGGCCTGATGGAACAAAGAAGGCCCAAAAACCCTGTATATTAATTAATTTTGTAATTAATTAATAAGGGAAAAATCAGCTATTGAGAAGAGTCCCGATAAGGATATAAATCCTTGCAGATTAGCCTCAAGGGGACCTAAAAGGATAAGGAATCGGTTTCCTACTATCTAGGACTCCAAAGTCCATTCTAATTATAAGACTTGCCCACCAAGTCTCCTATATCAAGTCCAATTCGAGGACCACCAGCATCTATATAAGGGGCCTCACCCCACAAATCAGAACTACGTTTTAGACTTAGTCTTTGGAGGGCATGAAAGTCACTACGTCCTTGGTGAGCCCTCGCCGCCATAACCCCGAGGGCAAGTATCACCAAGAACTACGTTTTTTGACTTGATCTTTGGCAATCAGCAAGGTAGGTAGGCATCTTGTTAAGGCAGATTGAGTCATGAAACACAAAAGCAGTCAAAATCGAGTCTTGAAGCTCACGTTCCTTAGTATTAAATACAACAATTATATATATTAGTTTTAATCCATAACATTTGGCACCGTCTGTGGGAAAGCACAACAACAACCATGGCGAGAACACGGAGAACAACTAGCGCTCTGGAGGAGGGAACACCGTCAGGGACAACCCAGGTGATTTCGTCAACCGTGGAGATTCCTCCCCACTCAACTTATGCATCTACTCAAGCGAAAGCCCAGATGGGGGCAACTCAACCTCAACCACAAGGGACGACTCCCCCAAATATTCAAGTGGACGTGCTGGGCGAAGTGAAACACGAGGGCAATCGCCCCCCTATATATGAGGTTTGGCTCCTCTCCCCGAGGATCGGGAATTTTCTGGTCCTTACAGCGAGAGAGACTCCGAATCTTTGGATGATGAAGTGGCCCCAAGAAGGAGGCGTCCTGGCAAAGAGCCGATGGTCGATGGAAGACAACGCCCTCAAAGCACCCAAGGGGCAAATCCCCAAGAAGTGCAGGAAAGGATCAGGGCTCATGAGGCTGAGATCCAAAGGCTGAGGCGCGACTTGGAAGCTCACCAGGCCACCAGACCCCAAATACCTCCTAGGGGGAGAAATCCTCCTCCTGTCATAGACCTGGATGGTCCGGTACGGAGAAGGGCTGTTATCCCAAGAACTGATCCAAGCAATCTCCTTCCCCTTGGGGATCCTGATGATCCAACTCCACCTTTCACAGAAGAGATAATGAATGCCCATATCTCAAGGAAATTCAAGATACCCACTATCAAAGCCTATGATGGCACGGGAGACTCCGCTAATCATGTTAGGATATTCTCTAATGCACTGCTACTGTAACCCGTGAATGATGCTATAAAGTGTCGGGCCTTCCCTCAAACCCTGTCGGGTAGGGCTCAAAGATGGTACAGTCGCTTGCCCCCAAACTCTATTGGATCGTTCAGAGAGTTAAGTCAGGCTTTTATTAAGCAGTTCATCAGTGGGAGAGTCATGATAAGGTAGCCATGATAGCACTGTAAAGGAACTAGGGATGAGTTTTTCAAGATGTCCTTGGCCAAACGTCCCCCTGAAAGCATGTTGCAGCTCCAAGAGAGGGCAGGGAAGTATATTAAGGTTGAAGAAAGTATGAGGAAGACCGTAGTAAGTAATGAGCCCACTGGAGGCAAGAAGCAAAAAACTGATCTGGAGTATATCTCTAAGGACAAGTATCCTAGAACCGAACAAAACCCTGATTCAACCCCCAAGAAGGGAGGACCTGGGAAAAAGTTCACCGAATACGCTAAGCTGAATGCTCCTAGAAGCCAGATCTTGATGGAAATCGAGAAAGATCGAGATATACGTTGGCCTAAGCCCTTGAAGGCTGAGCCCGCCAAGCTAGATAAGGGCAAGTATTACAGATTCCACAAAGATGTTGGCCATGACACCGATGAGTGTAGGCAATTGAAAGACGAAATTGAGTTTTTGATTCGAAAAGGAAGATTGAACAAGTATACTGGAGAAGGAGGGGACAGGAATAATAATGGAAGGAAGAACTTTGAAGATCATAGGAGGGACCAAGACGATCAGGGGCGGAATCCCCAACCTAGAGGACCGATTATAAATGCAATTTTTGGAGGGCCGCGACCTCGAGGGCCTGTGATAAACATGATCTTTGGAGGTCCAACTGCTGCTGGATTGTCCAAAAATTCCAGAAAGGCATATACTAGAGAGGTTATGCATATTGTTGGAGAAGCCCTGAAGAGGGCCAAGATAGAAGTAACATTGGCTTTTGATGATTCTGACCTAGAGGGTGTAAAGTTTCCTCATGACGACCCGCTGGTCATAACACCAATAATAGGAAATAGCCCGGTTAAGAGGGTCCTTGTGGATAATGGTGCTTCTGTGGATATATTGATCCACGACGCCTTTCTAAGGATGGGGTATAACGACTCCCAATTGACACCAACAGACATGCCGATATATGGATTTGCTGGAGTAGAATGTCCTGTGGAAGGGATAATCAAATTGCCAACCGCCATAGGTACGGAACCAAGGCAAGCAACGCAGATGTTGGATTTCGTGGTGGTAAAGGTTAGTTCAACTTATAATGCTATCATGGGGAGAACAGGGATACATGTCTTTAAGGCAGTCCCCTCTTCCTACCATTCAGTTATGAAGTTTCCCACCTGAAACGGGATTGGAGAAGAGAGAGGAGATCAAAAAATGGCTAGAAGCTGTTATGTGGCCTCTTTGAGGGCAGATGGAGTCGGGGGGCAGGTTCTTCCTATTGAAGATATGGATGTCCGAGAAAATGACGAGAAGAAAGGAAAGCCAGCAGAAGACTTGGTTTCGGTTCCTTTAGACCCCGAGAATCCTGAGAGGATGACTTTCATTGGAGCCACATTAGCGGAGCCCCTTAGAGAGAAGTTGGTGAAATTTTTGCAAGAAAATAGTGATGTATTTGCATGGTCAACAGCTGATATGCCAGGCATAGACCCAGAGCTGATTACTCACAAGCTAAACGTGGATCCAATCCGGAAGACAGTGAAACAAAAGAAAAGAAATTTTGCCCCGGAAAGACAAGAGGCTATAAAACAGGAAGTAGAAAAGCTCTTAGAGGCTGGTTTCATTGAGGAGATTCAATTTCTAGAGTGGTTAGCAAACCCTGTAATGGTGAAGAAGGCTAATGGAAAGTGGAGGATGTGTATAGACTTCGCTGATCTGAATGATGCATGCCCTAAAGACTGTTTTCCATTGCCAAGGATTGATACTTTGATTGATGCCACTGCTGGGCATGAGATGCTGAGTTTCATGGATGAATTTAGCGGATATAATCAGATTAAGATGCACAAGGATGACATTCCAAAGGTATCATTTATCACTGACTTTGGTGTTTATTGTTATCTTGTTATGGCGTTTGGTCTTAAGAATGCGGGAGCCACCTATCAAAGGTTGGTAAATAAAATTTTTAAGGATCTTATTGGTAAGACTATGGAAGTCTATATTGATGACATGTTAGTCAAGAGTCTAGTAAAGACTGATCATATAACCCATTTGAGGGAAGCTTTTGAGGTCCTGAGGTACCACAAGATGATGTTGAATCCTACGAAGTGTGCTTTCGGAGTAGGATCTGGAAAGTTCATGGGATTAATGGTCTCAAAGAGAGGAATTGAGGCTAACCCCGATAAAATAAAGGCAATCGTGGACATGGAACCACCAAAAACTGTCAAGGATGTTCAGAAGCTCACAGGAAGGGTCGTTGCGCTAGGACGATTCATCTCCAAGTCAGGAGACAAGTGCTTGTCATTTTTCAAGTCACTAAAGAACATCAAAGACTTTGTATGGAATGAGGAAAACCAGAAGGCATTCGAAGAGTTAAAGAAGTATATGGCTCAGGCCCCGTTGTTGGCCAAACCATCTTTGAATGAAGTTTTATTCTTGTACTTGGCTGTTTCAGAGAGCGCCTTGAGCGCGGTGTTGGTTAAGGAGGAGCTAAAAGTCCAGAAACCCGTATATTATGTCAGCAAAGTTCTGCATGGTGCTGAATTGAATTATTCAACTATTGAGAAATTTGCTCTAGCCTTGGTAATGGCTTCGAGAAAACTGCGTCCTTACTTTCAGGCTCATCAGATTGAGGTGCTAACGAATCAGCCACAGAGAAATATCATTCACAGTCCCAAGGCAAGTGGGAGATTGATTAAGTGGGCAATAGAGTTGGGAGAGTTCGATCTCAAGTATAAGCCACGTACGGCCATAAAAGCCCAGGCACTAGCTGACTTCGTGGTGGAATGTACCATACCCAACCAGAAAGTCGGGGGGCAGGAAGATGCCATACCTCAAGACAAGGAAGTCGATAATGGGGACAAAGAGAAGGATGATAAGGAGAAAGAATACTGGGTTCTCTATTTTGATGGAGCATCAAAAACAAATTCCAGTGGAGCAGGGTTGGTTTTGCAAAGCCCTAATGGGTTCTTAATTGAGAATGCTATGAAGCTAGACTTCCCAACCGCAAACAATGAGGCAGAATATGAAGCCTTGATAGCTGGCCTTGGTCTAGCTGGGACACTTAGAGTCAAAAACTTAAAGGTCCGTGGAGACTCGAAGCTGATCATATCCCAGGTAAAGGGAGAATTTGAGGCAACGGATGATACGATGGCTAAGTATGTCCGCCTAGTAAGGGCTATGATGACCCAATTTAATGAATGCCATGTTGAACACATTCCAAGGGAAGAAAATGCTAAGGCAGATGCGCTATCAAAGTTTGCTTCATCTGAGATAGAAGAAAGTTCAGGAAGTGTGTACTTCCGTGTTTTGAAGACACGAAGCATAGATGTTAAGCTTGTGGCTCCCATAGGCCTGGGGATGTCATGGATTGATCCCATCAAGGCTCACATTCAAACCGGTTGGTTGCCAAGCGATGCAACTGAAGCACGGAAGTTAACTGTTCGAGCACTAAGGTACTCTTTGATAGATGGGATTCTTTACAAAAGATCCTTCGTGGTTCCTTACTTGAGGTGTCTCAGGCCCGATGAGGCACGCTTGGCTCTTGAAGAAGTGCATGAAGGTATTTGTGGACAACACTTGGGGGGCAGGGCCTTGGCTCATAAGATAACTCACCTAGGCTTTTATTGGCCTGAAATGATGGTTGATGCCAAAGAATATGTGAAGAAGTGTGACCGCTGTCAGAAGCATGCACCTGTTGTTAGACAACCTCCCGAGATGCTGACATCTATCAACTCGCCCATTCCCTTTGCTATGTGCGGGATGGATATTCTGGGGCCTTTCCCTATGGCCACGGCACAAAGGAAGTTTCTGATTATAGCCATTGATTATTTCACCAAGTGGATTGAAGCCAAACCCTTGGCCAAAATCACAACTAAGCAGGTTGCACAATTCCTGTGGAAAAACATTATGTGCCGATATGGAATTCCCCGTATCCTCGTCACTGACAATGTAACACAATTCAACAACGAGGAATTCAAGAAGTATTGTGAAGAAAATGAAATTGAGTTACGGTTCACCTCTGTGGCTCACCCACAAGCCAATGGGCAAGCGGAACTAGCAAATCGAATAATCCTGGATGGACTAAAGAAGAGGATCTAGAAGTTAAGAAATAATTGGATGGATGAGATACTTCCTATATTATGGGCCTATAGGACTACTTGCAGAGTCATGACAGGAGCAATTCCCTTCATGTTGGCATATGGGGCAGAAGCAGTAGTTCTAGTGGAGATATCACATTCCTCTCCAAGGATTCAGGCTTTCAATGCAGAAGAAAATGAAGAAGGGCAGAGGTTAGCCCTGGATCTAATTGATGAAGTGCGAGATAAGGCACATGCAAAGATAGTAGAATATCAGAAAAAGGCTTCATTCTACTACAACCTAAGGGTTAAAGAAAGATTTTTCAAATAAGGTGACCTGGTCTTGAGGAAGATAGAAGCTTCTGGTGTAGGACAGAAAGGGAAGCTTGCCCCGAATTGGGAAGGGCTGTACAGAGTCAAGAGTGTTCAAGGTAGAGGAACCTACAAGCTAGAGACTATGGATGGTTTTGAAGTCCCGAGAACTTGGCATGCACAAAACCTGAAGGTTTACTATGTGTAGGGCAGTTAGATACGATTCTCACTTGTCAAGATGGCGAGTAGGTTGAAAAGCACCTTGAAGCTTTGCTTGCTTAGGATTTGTATGTTCTAGTTTTATTACGAAGTTTATTAAGACTTGTGTAAGGGACGAATCCTAGACAATTTTATGAAATTCATGAGTTCTTCAAAGTATGTTTATGGCCTAACAAATAAAAACCAAATGCATGGATGCAAGCATAAAAGGTGATAAACAAAATAGATCGGAAAAATATTACAAAAAGTTCGATAAATAAAGTCTCGAAAAAGAAAACAAGCCACGCAGGGCTGAAAAAGCTCTAAGGAGCTGAGGTGCCCTCGGCATCCATATCATCGTCCTCTCCGCTCTCGCTGGATGTCTCTGTCGTCTCGGAGGAGGAGGAAGAGCTATCGTCCTCAGCAGGTCTGGAAGAAGACTCGGGAGGAGGAAGGAGTGGATCCTGAGGGACATGATCTGAGACAACTATTCGGGTATGAAACCTCTGTAGCAAAGCCTCGTCATCAGGGCAGACATAGTCCGCCGGGTTAATATCAGGACAAGCCTCGTTCACGGTCCCAAGGGTCGTGTCGCAACCAGTCCTAAAAAACCCGGGAAAGACTGAATTATCCCTAATCCTCATGGATTGGGAAAACTCCTCCGAGTCCAGATAGTTGTCTATAGCTTTATCCTTCTCCGCCTGAAGTACCACCAGCTCGGCGTTAGACTCTCCGAGTTCTTCCTCCTTGCGCTTGAGCTTCTTCTCCAGGGTAGCATACTTCTTCTGTTGCCTCTTGAGGGCATTATCAGCCTTATCAGAAGCCCGCTTCCATGACTCGGCTTGCCTCACAGCGCCTTGAAAATAGGCGTTAGACTGAAACAAAGCAATCAACAAAGTATAAGGCAAGAAAATGCTACAAAAATGAAAGATAAGTTCAAAAGAGAGAAGGCATATCGAAGCCAGAGACTGGGCTCCCATGAGCTTAATCCTCTCAAGGTTAGGGGTGGCCACCACGTCAGTAAAGTCCTTGGGAGTCATGCTATGGTAAGACCAATCTCAAGCATGCTTCGTGGAACCAACCACGGTATCCCCTCGGCGGAATCCCCAGAGAGGCTGAAAGGCGCTTGTAGCAGCAGCAGCAGGGGCAGCAGCAGTGATAGGAGCATTATGGCCCTCAGCTCCTTCAGTCGAAGCCTCCCCCATAGGCTCCTTGTGCTTTCTCAAGAAGATAGGCTCTGTCGCCTTTCCCCGGGTGTCTAGGCCTGCGAGTCGAGCTTTCTTTATCCTAGCAGTCTCTTCAACAGGAGGAACATTGTCCTCGTTAATCTCCTTAGCAGCTGCAAAATAAGGCAAAAAACAAAATAAGTGATGTTAATAATGCCTGAAATAAAATAAAGATGATAAGGGAAGAAAAATACCCTGTTGAGAAATAGAGGATAGTCCCACGTGAATGAGGGAGAACTCCTCTAAGAGAGTCCAGTTGGTAGTAGTGTCGTTGTCCTGAGTAAGCCCATTATAAATAATAGTTTCCTCAGGAGTTAAGTGAATGGATTTGAGGCTACCATCACTGACCTTCCCGAAGGAAGATCGGAAGAGTGTGCCCCAGTCACCATTCTCCCAACGTAACCCAACGAAACTATTCCACCAGTTTTGGTTGTTATCAGGAATGGAGGCATTGTTAAAGATGTGTTTACTTTTGGGCCTTTGCTTGACATAGACCCAGCCACAAATACTGGAAGAGCTATTATAGCACTGAAAGACCTTCCTAAAAATAGCTACAGAAAAAGGAAAGCCCTCCCTAAGTCAGCAGACCATAAAACATAAAATGTTCCTCCAGGCGTTTGGAGGGAGCTGACACGGGTTGATTTGTAAATCAGCTAAGAGATGAAGAATAAAAGGGTGGAAAGGAAACCTAAGCCCAGCATTAAGGGCATCTGTGTAAATAAAGAGAGTGTCGGGTCTCCAATGGTAAGTACGGTCACCACCAGAGACTGAAACTAATCTAAGAGGAGGAAGGACATTATAACGTGCATTTAGTTTATCGAAATCTATATTGTGCCAAGTATTACAATGATTAAAAGAATCGAGATGTGCAGTAGAGGGGTATTCATCCCCCCTAGTGTTAATCATATCGATTAAAGAAATATACGAAGAACGGATCTCGATATCCTTACCTCGTTTTAAAGCCGAGGCTATCTTGGCCGCCCTCTCGGAACTCTTGTCAGCCATTAGTAAAGCTGGGAAAAGCCTGGAAACTTTGAAAGGAAGGAGGCTGGAAACTAGGGGAGGAAGGTTGAGAGAGGAGGAAGTTGGAAAGTTTGAGAAATGTATGAAATGAGGAGTGAAGAGTGTGAGTAGGAACACTACCCCCCCACCTTTATATAGGAGGAAAGAGGGGAAAATGGGCCTAGAAAAAGCCCATTTGGGCCCAAGTTCAGGAATCTTCTGGAAAGATCTACAAGATGTTGGAAGAATTTAGAAGGTTTTCTGGAAAAATCCAGAAAATTTTGGGAAAATTCCTCAAAATTCCAGAAACTTCTTAACTCGGAAAACAAAAGCCCAGTTAAGGGCCCAAGTGTTTAAAAAAGGCCATAAATGAGGCCCAAATGATTTTAAAGGATAGCCCAATAAGAAACGAGCCCAGGAAAGGGCCTATATTATTGAAGATGGAGGCCCGGGGATAAAGCCCACTAGATTAGGGCCCAAAGATCAGCCCAGGTTTAAGGGCCCAAATCTATGTGTATATTCCTGACTTGTTCGACCAGAAAACATGAAGAAGTCCTGGTCGAATGGCCTGAGGTCGAAACCTTGTCGATCAAGAGTAAAAAATGGCCTTAATTCGACCAGGACCGGAACCAATTCGACCAGAAATTGTAAACGATTCCTGATCGAAATCCATGAGCCCGAATTGGCGTCGACCTGGACAACCAAAAAGGGGATAATTCGGTCAAAAGTGGAGATCCTGACCGAAAATCCTGATCGAAGAGAATCCTGACCGAAGGGAGGAAATCTTGGCCGAAATTCGACCAGGATTCCTGATCGAATATACCCTGCTCGAAATCCAGTCGACCTGAGCAACAAAGGATGGTTAATTCGGTCAGAAAAACAAGAATCCTGACCGAAAGGGACGAAAATCCTAGTCGAAAAATTCCTAGTCGACAAAAAAAAAATTTAGAAAAAATCCTGGCCGAAATTCGACCAGGATTCTTGTTCGAATGGTTTCTCCTCGAAAAGCCTTCGACCAGGGCTGAATGGAGGTTAATTCGACCAGGATCCTGGTCGAATAGGATTCCTGGTCGAAATTTATATAAAAAAAATTCTGGAAAATTACAGAAATTAAGGATAAATCCCAGAAAATTAGGGAAAAATCCAGAAAACTAAGGATATACCCAGAAGATAAGGGAAAAATCCAGAAATTAAGGATAAATCCCAGAAAATTATGGGAAAATCCAGAAAATTAAGGATAAATCCCAGAAAATTATGGAAAAATCCAGAAGATTAAGGATAAATCCCAGAAATTAGGGAAAAATCCAGAAAATCCAGAAAATTAGGGAAAAATCCAGAAAATCATGGATAGGTCCCAGAAAATAAGGGAAAAATCCAGAAAATTAGGAAAAAATCCCGGAATTAAGGGAAAAATTCCTGGAAATTAAGATAATTCCTGAATAAAAGGAAAAATCGTTGTAAACGTGTAGGTCGCTCCACACTTTACGCAAAAATGAAACCCTGTAAGGGAATGAATAGACTTAACTTCTGCGAAACCTAATCAATGTTTCCCAAAAGTTGGGGGCAAATAATAGGGATAAATAAATCCTGATTACATAATTAAATGTTACAGTTTGAGCTGCAAGGACCACTAAGAAGATGTATGACATTCAGACCAAAAAGGTCAACACATTGATCAGGCCTGATGGACCAGATCAGGCCTGATGGAACAAAGAAGGCCCAAAAACCCTGTATATTAATTAATTTCGTAATTAATTAATAAGGGAAAATCAACTATTGAGAAGAGTCCCGATAAGGATATAAATCCTTGCAGATTAGCCTCAAGGGGACCTAAAAGGATAAGGAATCAGTTTCCTACTATCTAGGACTCCAAAGTCCATTCTAATTATGAGACTTGCCCACCAAGTCTCCTATATCAAGTCCAATTCGAGGACCACCAGCATCTATATAATGGGCCTCACCCCACAAATCAGAAATACGTTTTAGACTTAGTCCTTGGAGGGCATGAAAGTCACTACGTCCTTGGTGAGCCCTCGCCGCCATAGCCCCGAGGGCAAGTATCACTAAGAACTACGTTTTTTGACTTGATCCTTGGCAATAATGAAGGTACGTCGGCATCTTGTTAAGGCAGATTGAGTCACGAAACACAAGAGCAGTCAAAATCGAGCCTCGAAGCTCATGTTCCTTAGTATTAAATACAGCAATTATATATATTAGTTTTAATCCATAACAAAAATAATATTTTAAAGCTCCAAAATATTTTTCGGAATTTTTAAATCATTTTTAAATAATTAAATCTAATTAAATAATTAATTAAAATCATAATAATTAATTAAATCAATTAATCAATTAATTTTCGAATTAATTGACCAATTAATCAATTAAATATTAACTAAAATTAATTAACTAATTAATTCAGATTTATTTTTTGAACTAAAAATAATTTTTGGAATTAAAATAATAATTTTTGGAATTTTCAGGAATTAAAAACATATTTTAATAATTAAAATAAATAGAAAATATGATTTTTGAATATTTTTAAAACATGAATCCTATTTTTACAAAATCTGAAAAGTTCAGGGACTAAACTTCACCATCTTCAAAAGTACAGGGACTAAACTGTAATTTTTACAAGGGGTCGCCGGAAAACTTCGGGGATGGTCGGAGAACACGTTACCGGCATCCTAACCCCACCACAAGCTCTAGATATAATCTACAGACAACCAGGAATTTATTCATGCAATCAAAACACATTAATAACCCCTAAGCTGGCCGGAAAATGGCCGGGAAGTTCGCCGGTTTCCGGCGAGCTTGACGTAAACTTAAAAACACAACTTCCTTCGATTCATTAATTCTCTGTTAACGAGCTATACACCAATCAATTACAAATTTCATAAGGAACACAACCCACTATAATACAACAGCTAAAAACCCCTAAATCAAAAAGCCCCAAATTTCAATTAAGAACATTCATACGGGTTATAAACCCTAATTTCAAAATTCGAAAATCAAACTCAATTTTGAACATGTTATTGAACTCCAAATCAGTCATATAATATATCAAAATCATCAGGAGAACAAGCTCTACAACATGCAATCATCAAATCATTCAAACAATCATCTGAACAAAAATTCATATCTTTAATTAAAATAATTTGAAAATAAATAAATTTTGCAGAAAATAAACCTTTGATTCTACAGGTGTATGGATCACAGATTCTGATAGTACTCTTCAAGACCTTTGATTTGGTTACTCGAGCGTTGAAAACAAAGATCACTAACACCTTCGAATTGCTGTTTGATTCTCAGAAAGGTTTATGAATATATGAATTTTCTCTGGAAAATTATATAATTAATGTCTGCAAATGATTTTTGATATGGAATAAAATACGGTAAAGGCTATTTATAATTACGGAAAATTAGTATCCCGTTGAATCATTCTGGATATAAAATGGTACGTTTATTTATAAAAACTGATCCAAACGGTACCGGTTTTCGGGATAATTATCCAGACCAATACAATTTGTATTGCGGTCTTGGTCTCAGCGCCTGGTTACACGTATTACGAGGTGATAATTGTGATAGTTTAATAAAAAGATCTCGTTTATCGAAAATACGAGTTTTATTGATTTACCGAAACGAATAATGTATCGAAAATGTTGCGCCGGGACCCGCGCAGGACAAACCGTACGCCGGATCGAAAAGTCGATACATGGAAAATGCTCGGAATATTGCAATTAGGTTAGGAAGGAGTTCTCGGAAGAGTTTCGAGTTATAAAAACGTAAAAACGGATGACGTCGGTTGGTTCCCGTTTGTATAAAATAGTTTTTTAAATACTCAGAAAAAGATTTTATAAAATCCATATGTTTCCTATAAAATCATAAATCAACATAAAAATAATTAGGAAGATATGACAATTATCTTTATTTTCTTTTGGACATATAAAAATTAAAATACTCAATTAATATTATTTTTAAACATCCAAACACATTTAACAGTTAACAAATAATTCACAGAATAAACACTGAACATTCATAATGATTATTTATTAGCAAAAATTATTACACGATATATCCCGGATATTACATCATTCCCCCCTTAAAAGGATTCTGTCCTAAGAATCTCCTAAGAAAACAAATGAGGGTACTTTGCTCTCATATCACTTTCTAACTCCCAAGTTGACTCTTCAACCTTTGGGTTTCTCCACAATACTCTTACTAGCTTTACCACTTTATTTCTCAATACTTTCTCTCTTTCCTCTAGAATTTCTATCGAACTCTCTACATATGACAAGTCTGCCTGAAGCTCTATTGGCTCATATTCAATTACATGCCTGGATTCTGGATTATACTTTTTAAGCATCGATACATGAAAAACATTGTGAATGTGCTCCATGTGCGGAGGTAACACCAACTCGTAGGCTACTTTGCCGACGCGCTTTAAAATCTCAAAAGGTCCGACATATCTTGGGCTCAGCTTTTCTTTCTTTCCAAATCTCGTTAATCCCTTCCACGGTGATACTTTTAGTAATACCAAATTCTCTTCTTCGAATTCCATGTCTTTCCTTGATTGATCTGCATATATTTCCTTTGACGGTCTTGTGCTGCTATCAATCTCTTCTGGATAACTTCAACATCTTCCTTTGTCTGCTGTACTAATTCAGGTCCAAGTATTTTGCATTCTCCTACCTTGTCCCAATACACTGGAGATCTGCATTTGCGTCCGTAAAGAGCTTCGTAGGGTGGCATCCCAATACTGGCGTGATAACTGTTGTTGTAAGCAAATTCTACCAAAGGTAAATGCTCGTCCCAACTTCCTTTGAAATTAATAGCACAAACACGTAACATGTCTTCGATTGCTGGATCGTTCTTTCACTTTGGCCGTCTATCTGTGGATGGTAAGCCGTACTCATATTCAGTCTCGTTCCCCGACATTCTTGAAAACTCTTCCAAAATCTTGAATTAAATCTTGGATCTCGATCAGATACAATAGACACAGGAACTCCATGACGAACTACAATTTCCTTCAGGTACATATGGACCAACTTGTCTAGTGAAAATCTTTCATTTATAGGCAGAAAATGAGCTGACTTGGTAAGTCTATCCACTATAACCCATATGGCATCATGATTAGCTTTTGTCCTTGGTAATCCAACTATGAAATCTATGGCAATATGCTCCCACTTCCATTCTGGAATCTCCAATGGCTGTAGCAATCCACTTGGTTTCTGGTGCTCTGCTTTAACTCTCTGACATGTATAACATCTACTAACCCATTCCGCAATTTCCCTCTTCATATCTGGCCACCAATAATTTTCCTTTAAATCTCTGTACATTTTGGTACTCCCTGGATGGATTGAATACCTTGAATTATGAGCTTCCTGTAAAATTTCATTCTTCAACTCCGTTGCTGGTGGAATCCAAATTCTAGAAGAACACCTAAGAATACCTTGATCGTCCTTTTGCGTGCACAATTCTTCACCTACCAAACAATTTATGTCCTAATCTATTACTTCTTCTTGACACTTCTTTATCTTCTCTAACAACTCCGGCTGGAAAGTCATACAATGCACTTTTGCTTCATCAGGCTTGCAAACTCTAATCTCCAATTCCAGTTTTTGAAATTCCTTATATATTTCTTCGAGTACTGATAACACATTTAACTTTTCCTTCCGACTCAACGCGTCTGCTACGATGTTTGCTTTACCGGGATGATAGTTAATTATACATTCATAATCTTTGATCAATTCTAACCATCTCCTCTATCCTATATTAAGCTCCTTTTCTGTGAATATGTACTTCTAGCTTTTATGATCCGTGTAAATCTCGCACTTTTCTCCATATAGATAATGTCTCCAAATTTTCAAAGCGAAAACTATGGCTGCTAGCTCCAAATCATGAGTAGGATATTTCTGTTCGTGTGGTTTCAGTTGCCTTGACGCATACGCAATCACCTTATCGTGCTGCATTAGAACACATCTGAGTCCTTTATGAGAAGCATCGCTATAAATTACGAAATTTCCTTGATCGTCGGGAAGTGACAAAACAGGTGCTGTGATTAATCTTCGCTTCAATTCCTGAAAACTCTCTTCACATTTATGGAACCTTCACATTTATCGTTCCATATAAACTTTTCATTCTTCCGTGTAACCTTTATCAATGGTGTGGCAATCCTTGAGAAATTTTGAACGAATCGACGATAATATCCCGCTAATCCCAAGAAACTTCTTACCTCTGTTGGTGTTCTCGGTCTTTCCCAATTTGTAATTGCTTCAATCTTTGCTGGGTCTACTTTGATCCCTTCATTACTGACTATGTGTCCTAAGAACTGAACCTCCTGTAGCCAAAATTCACACTTCGAGAATTTAGCATATAATTTCTTTTCCCTTAAAATCTCCAAAGCTGTTCCTAAATGTGCTGCATGATCCTCTTCTGTCTTTGAATAAATTAAAATGTCATCTATAAACACAATAACAAACTTGTCCAAATATTCCTTAAAAATTCTGTTCATCAGGTCCATAAACGCTGCCGGGGCATTGGTTAATCCAAAAGACATCACTAAAAATTCATAATGTCCATACCTCGTCCAGAAAGCTATCTTTGGTATATCTTCTGGCTTAATCTTTAGTTGATGATATCCCAATCTTAAATCAATCTTGGAGAAGTACTTGACTCCTTTCAATTGGTCAAACAAATTATCAATTCTGGGTAACGGATACTTGTTCTTCATTGTAAGCTTGTCGAGCTCCCGATAGTCGATGCACAGTCTCATGCTTCCATCCTTCTTCTTGACAAATAGGACCGGTGCACCCCACGGGGATACACTGGGTCTGATTACTCCTTTCTCTAACAACTCTTGAAATTGCTTCGCTAGTTCTTTCATCTCAATGAGCGCCATTCTATACGGGGGGCTTGGATACTGGCTCTGTTCCAGGTGCTAAATCAATTGCAAACTCAATTTCTTTATCTGGAGGAAGTCCTGGTAACTCATCGGGAAACACGTCTGGAAATTCATTAACTATTGGAATATCTTCAAGTTTTGATGGCTCCTGACTTCTGTCAATCACTTATGCAACGAAATGTTCGCATCCTTGTCGTAGTAACTTCTTGGCTTGAATTATCGTTAAGAACTTCTTTGCTTGCTTCTGGCCCTTGAACGTTACTATCTTTTTGTCTAGCGTCTTCACCATTACCTTCTTATTTTGACAATCTATCTGGGCATCGTGCTTAGATAACCAATCCATTCCCAAGATAACATCAAATTCTCCTAACTTAAATGGTATCAAATCTACACAAAACTTACTATCAGAAATCTCAATCTCACAATTCCCACAGACTTGATTAACATATACATGTTCTTGATTTGCTAATTCCACAGTCATTATTTCATTTAAATATTCAACTGGGCAATTTAACTTACTAACAAAATCTTGTGAAATAAACGATCAAGTTGCTCCCGAATCTATTAACACCTTGGCACATAAAGAATTCACATTAAGCGAACCTGCCACGACATCAGTATCCTGGATAGCGTCCTTTACAGACATATCAAAAACTTTAGCCCTTGGAGTCTCATTCACTACTGGGGTAGATCCCATAATCCTCAATGCATTACTAACTGGGCTGGTGTCTTGCAATCCCTGGCTATATGTCCTGGCTTTCCACATTTAAAGCACGTAAATCCAATGGCTGCAACCTTAACTACTGGATTCCAGATAGGCTGATCCTTATTTGCTGGCTCTCTCACTGGCTGATTTTGGCACTCGCTCGAATAGTTCCCTTTCTGATTGCACTTGAAACAAACTACATTCAACTTATTACAAACTCCTCCATATTTCTTCCCACATACCTGACAATCTGGAAAAGTTAATCTCAACTGATTCGGCTGATTCACACTAACTGGGCGGTCGCCCTGACCTCCGTCGCCTGCATTTTGTCTCTTAAAATTAAAATTTCTCCCTAGCTGAAACTTGCCCTTCTTAAAATTTGGAAACTTCCCTGGTTGTGACTGACCTTCATTCCCTTCAAATTTCCTTTTCTTACTTTCTTTTTCCTTCTGTGACATCTCACTCTCTGTTTCTGCAATCATGGCCTTTTGTACAACTCCTGCATAGGTATCCAACTCAAAACTGGCTACCTTCCCTCTGATCCATGGCTTCAGACCTTGCTGGAATCTCTTAGCCTTCTTCCTGTCAGTATCCACATATGACGGCATATACCTTGACAACTCTTCAAATTTACTTTCATAATCTGCCACCAACATAGTTTCTTGCTTTAACTCTAGAAACTTCAGCTCCATCTGATCCTGAACAAACTGGAGAAAATATTTTTCTAAAAACAATTCCTTGAACCTCTCCCAAGTAATAACATCTGTTCCTTCCAATATCTTCACAGTCTCCCACCAATAGGTGGCCTCATTCTTCAAGTAATAACTCGCAAACTCAACCTTCTGATCTTGCTTCACCTTTACTAAGGCAAATGACTTCTCTATTTCCTTTAACCAAACATTTGCTTCAATCGGTTCTAAGGAACCCTTGAATTCTGGTGGGTTTACTGCCTGAAAAGTTTTGAAAGTTACCTGGGGATTGGTCTGTCTTTGTTGTTGTTGTGCCAGGTGAACTGTTTGCTGGGTCAAGATTTGGAGAATCTGGGCTATTGCTGGGTCTATGGGTTCTGGGTTCACATTCTGGTTTGTATCATCTTGGTTATTATTGTTGTTGTTGTTGGTTTCTTCATTCTGGGTGTTGGTGCGGGTATTTCTTCTGGGAGGCATTTTTCTGTAAAGAATCAAACAACTTATTTAGCTTTTAAATTAAATTCTTTGCATAAAATAAAAGTTTTGTAAAACAGAAATATCTCTTTTTGAAAACAGTTGTAACAGTTGAACTAAGTAATTGCATGCTTCTTTACAGAATATAAACGGTTATGGAAATAGGGTACTTGGTATCACAGGGGTATAACTGGTGCAATAAACAAGGTAAAGTAAAACAAGTGCAGTAAAGTAAATGACAATACTGGAAAGGAAAAAGGTACTGATATATATAGATCAAAAGTTTTAGGTAGTACAAGCGTAAAGACGCTTCGGAAGCAAAAGCAAAAGAGTACAACAAACCTACTCACTAGTCAGCAGATCTAGTCTATAAATACAACCCAAAAGTCTAATGATACATACTACACACTACTGTATATACTATACAACCATAACAACTCTGATCAGCATCTCCATCTCTGGGTCTCTGGCTCATGGCAAGTCTGGACCTCCAATCTCCTCAAGCTCCTCTAGAACCCACTTAGCCCACTCCACTAGAAAATCAGGGGTGATGTCCTCATGAGTAGCCTAAGCAATCCTCACAGCAGTTGCTCTACGAAACACATGGAGCCTCTCTCTAAGTCGCCTCTCACCACTCTCAACCTCTCTGGAACACATGATATGTAATAACTCCTGAATCTGGCCCTGTAGGAATCGCTGCTCATAAGGCAAACTTCGAACTAATGATATGGGACAGGATAGGAAGAAAACTGGAAAGGTACTCCTATAACTAAATGACCACTGAAGCCTGAATCAGCAAGTGAGGGTCCTCTGATAGGTGGCCTCATGCCTGGGGGTGGAATAGCCTACAATGGTACGGGCTGCAACACAGGTGGAGGTAGAATATCCGACACTGGTTGAACAACAGGACGTGAATCTGAAGATGGTACTCCAACTGAAGGCTCTGAGTGATCTCCTGATACGGGGATGAAAGAGTCGGCCATCGCTGCTATCTAAAATCATATCGCAATATAAGAATCTCGAACCATGACGTGAATCATACTAATACCTATTAGACCGTATCATTCAACCTCTCGACGTGCTATTTTTCTATTCCTTTCTTCTAATCCTAACCCTCTACCCATTCCCGTTAACCTAGGCTTGTATCAGTAACTTATAACCTGTAGCTCTGATACCAAACCTGTGGCGCCCTCCAAACCCGGGTAAGAAGTTTGGGGTCCACACACACACACACCTTATTTATAACCTGCTTATAATAATAATAAAGATAATAATAATATGTAGTAATCCTACTTACCAACTACCACGGACCGCAACAGGTTAAAGTATGCACCCAAGCCAATCACACACTTATATTACAAACCGTCCAAATCCCAACTATTCAAACTCAGAACTGAGTATTAAGCATTATTACAAACTTTTACAAACTTAAATTATCTCAAAAGATGCCTACTAACTTAACTCGATCAACCTGAACCCCTAGCTCTCGCGCTGGACTGGGGATCCTCGCTACCAACTAGTTCCTTCTTAACTGGGAAAGAACATAAACAACATCGCACAAATAAGCTAACTAGCTCAACAAGTCACAATGACAAAACTGAGAATAATGATCATCAAGTGAAATGGTTATGATATCAAGTGAACAATGAATTATGATTTAGAATTGGATATTATATTTTCATTTTAAAAACCAAGGTTAGGCTGCTGATCAGTCACACACTAACCCCGAGCAAAGCACACAACACTACTCTAACTACTGGATCCAAGGCACACATTGGCCTAACTTGACCATTAACATGGTCTGACCACGAATCTGGTCCACAATTTTATAAAAATAATCCAATTCTATAATAACAGAATAAACAATGTTAAGCAATAAACAGAATCATAAACAACCTTGAATGTAAGGAAATGGTTTCAATCTTTACAAGGGATCAGTATGGCAATTTCAAAGCTTGACTGTTAGGTAGTGAAATAATTGGATAACAAAGGAATCAATGTTTCAGGGTTACCAGGAATTGGCCTTTAAAAGCATAAGGTACAATGGTTTAAGTATGTAAGTAATTCGATTCAGTGTTTGGTATTTAGTTTGTATGTATTTGTGGAGTAGTATCGTATATTTGTGGTTCATATTTGGGTGTATGACAATCAATGGTTTAGAAAGAATAAGGTTTACGACTCAAGATCAATAAGTGGAATCAGGGTTTTAGGTTCAGTGTTTCAAAGCACTTGCAATATAAAACAAGACTATCAACCAACTACAATATATCTCGAGAAAGTTCAGAACACTTTCCTGGTACTAGCTTTCTATACTGCACTAACTTCCAATCACAACCATCTACTCCTCGACTATCTGTTTCACTTTCCTATGCCTTGCCTCTTCTGCTCACATATCATAAGCATCTATCAATATTCAACTCATACGATTTTATTTGACATACACTTCTATCTACCCATCATTTTACCCAAATCTGATTAACGGATTGAAAGTTACGCTAATAACAAGTAAACATCGAACATATAGACCGACAGTCAACTACCGAGTCACATATAGCACATAACACGTCAAACAGTCAATGATATATCATTTATAAAGAAGCCTCGGGTTATAAACAAGTTTTCGGGTATTTAAAATGACTTTTAAAATATTTTTCGGAATTAAAACGGGTCTTTGGATCAATTTTAAAATAATAACCAGGGTTCGGTTGGCCAAATCTGGCTTCAAAACAATTTTATAATAATTATCGAGTCTTGAAAATAATTTAAAATAGTATTTTAAAGCTCGAAACTATTTTTCGGAATTTTTAAATCATTTTTAAATAATTAAATCTAATTAAATAATTAATTAAAATCAATTAATAATTAATTAAATCAATTAATCAATTAATTTTCGAATTAATTGACCAATTAATCAATTAAATATTAACTGAAATTAATTAACTAATTAATTCAGATTTATTTTTTGAATTAAAAATAATTTTTGGAATTAAAATAATAATTTTTGGAATTTTGAGAAATTAAAAACGGATTTTTACAATTAAAATAAATAGAAAATATGATTTTTGAATATTTTTAAAACAGGAATCCTATTCTTGCAAACTCTGGAAAGTTCAGGGGCTGAACTTCACCATCTTCAAAAGTACAAGGGTTAAACTGCAACTTTTACAGGGCGTCGCCGGAAAACTTCGGGGATGGTCGGAGAACACGTTCCCGGCATCCTCTATAACGACTCGTGTATTTTTATTTTTATTTTATACTTGGAAGTGTAATAAAAGTTTAAATAAATAAATAAAAGGTGTGTATTGATTTTGGCAGCGATTACTGATTGTTATTTAATTATTTATGACTTGTTAATATGTAGAATTGGAATTATATGATTTATTTGCGAGTTATATAATTTTAATTCCATAAATATTTGGGTTGTCTTTAAAATTGGTTTTCCAATTTTATAATTTCAATAATTATTTTTTGGACTTTATAAAATTGAGAAATCAATATTTTGTTAATTATTTATGTTTAAATGATTTTCTGAGTGTGTTAAATGCTAAAATCCATATTTAATTATAGGAATCTTTAAAAATTATGAAACTTATATTTTATTAAGTTCGTATTATTATGAAAATTTTAGAATTAGTTTGGGAATTATCGGAGTTAGTTTCACCCGTGCGTTGATTCGTGTAATTGATAAAAGCGGGTACAAACTGTATTTCAGAATTATTCTAAAATTTCAAAACCTACGTTTTAATTAAGTTCGGGATACATATAAAACTTTGAAGTGGTTTCAATAAATTTATGAAGTTGTTTTCTCGCGAACCCATTGCGTAAATAATAACTGCGGGGTGTTATAGACCCTGTTCGGCTCGGTGTGGTGGTTATAAGGGAGTGACACGTATCCTAATTAGAAGATACGTGTCAGCAGCTGGTTTTGGGGGATTAAAAACATCACCTCTCATTTGTCTCTCTCTCTCGGGCCTCGGCTGTAACTCTCTTCGTTTCTCTTCGATTCTCTCTCGATTATTTCTGTTCTTCCTTCCTTCTTCCTCCTGATTCTTTGTTCGCCGGTTTCTTTCGGTTTTCCGGTGAGTTTCGGTTGTTTTAACTCCCAACTGTAGCTTCGATTTCTTCTGTTGGATGTATATATATATGCACCTGTGTGTATGTATATGTTTGTCCAGTGTTGCCTTAATTATTACAATGAATTCCGGTTGCCGCCGTGTAAATTCCGACTAGGTGGCCGGAAGTGTGTGTGCGCGTCTGTGTTGTGTGTGTGTGTGCGTCTGTGTTGTGTGTGGTGTGTGGCGGCTTGGCCGTGTGTGGTGGTCGGGGTTTGGCCGTGTTCTGTGCTTCCATGTTTTGCTTGTTTTGGGCTCTGTTGGGCCTGTTCATTCGAGCCTTGGGTTCTTTGTTGGGCCTGGCAGTTGGATTTGACCGTTGGGCCGAATTTTGTTGTAGTGGGCTGATTATTAAATTTTTAATTTCTATTTTCCTTTTTATGCAGGAATTATTTGATTAAGCATTCATGATATTAATAATTTCGTGCGGGAATTATGATTAATCGCTGAAATGCGCGATAGAAACCCGAAGTAACGGGTACCCGCGAATTTTACCGCCGTCGGCGATGAGCCTCGGCGAGCCGACGGTGGACGGTGATGACGATGTTCTGAGTCCTAAATTCTATAAATAAATAAAATAAAATAATTATATAAAATATGTTTGGATTTGAATAATTAATTTTTATTGGTGTTGGGTTGTACAGAATAATATTGTGGATGGTTGAGAATTGTTGACGTCGACTATAATCGACGGGTAGTCTTATAAATAAAGAAGTTGCTGCCAAAATTTTCTAAAAATATATTTGTAATTATACATAAATATGTTTTACGTGATATCCTTATTTATGTTCAAGAAATATAATTGCATGATTATGTGTATAATATTAATACGAGTCGGGTTGTCGGATTTGGGTTATTAGGATTTGAGGATATCAAGCATGTCGGTATAACTAATTAGGGTATTCTGTAATTGTAGATCCCAGTCGAGTTGTTCCAGGATCAAAGTCAGCGTGAAAGCTATTAGGGTTTGTAAAGCATTGCAAGGCAAGTACCCCTGACCATTCTTTTATGGTTCAGTGTATATGAATAGCTAAATGTTTTATTCTAGTGATGGAACAGAAATGTTTTAAGTTACGTATCCCCTGTAGTTATAAAATCATTGTTTTCGAATTGTTTTGGGGAAAAGTAACTTCGAAAGGTACCTGTCTCAAATGGAATGAATTGCGAAACGGATTTTATATGTGTGCTGGCTAAATAAATGATTTTGAAAATGAGATAGGTACAAGTGTTTTTGAAAACTGGATAAAATGGTCAGATATGGGATACATTGGGGCCAGAGTAGGCCTATTGAGGTGGCGTACGAGGCTAATTCGGTTGCGCGCATTATAAAACCGATTAGTCCAGCAGGTCAGAGACCTAGCTAGTCTTTAAGTTCCGGAACAGGTAAATGGGATGGCAGTTAGAGCCGTCTGGTATTGATAGCCTGATCAGCTATCTTCACATATCCGCTATGTATCTGATTGGGATTTGTGAATTATATGAAAGCATGATTGATTGATACAGCGGTTTTATAAAATGGTTAGCATGCTAAAATTGGACTCTGGTATTATGTAGCACACTATATTGTTGTTTTCACAAAGCATGCTAATTAGTGATATCCAGTTACTTTGATTATCATTATGAAATGTTGATATCATGATTACAGCTCTGTTCCCATTATTGTTACATTACTGTTTTAATCTGTTATTCATATTTGATACTGCTGAGAGATTATGCTCACCCTTGCAAACTGTTATGTACATTTCGCAGATGCCTAGAAGATCAGTCAGACCGACCCATGTTCCCGCCCCTTCTGGACCCGGCTCCTCTGAGGTAGTTTGTATCAAGCCATGAGGTCTGAGGAGTTGCTGAATAAAGTTAGTATGTCGTAGATAATGAATAAAGAGTTTGTAATAATAAGAATCTGAATTATACTTGAACCTGGATCGGATCTTGGTTTGGGGTCAAGTTAATATATTCTAATAATAATTCTGTTGTTTATATTTTTGAGTAATTGTGTTTAGTGACGTCAACTCCTGACCCCGGGGTTGAGGCCGTCACATCCTCACCCCATCACAAGCTCCAGATATGATCTACAGACAACCAGGAATCTATTCATGCAATCAAAACACATTAATAACCCTTGAGCTGGCCGGAAAATGGCCGGGAAGTTCGCCGGTTTCCGGCGAGCTTGACGTAAACTTAAAAACACAACTCCCTTCGATTCATTAATCCTCTGTTAACGAGCTATACACCAATCGATTGCAAATTTCATAAGGAACACAACCCACTATAATACAACAACTAATAACCCCTAAATCAAAAAGCCCCAAATTTCAATTAAGAACATTCATACGGGTTATAAACCCTAATTTCAAAATTCGAAAATCAAACTCAATTTTGAACATGTTATTGAACTCCAAATCAGTCATATAATATATCAAAATCATCAGGAGAACAAGCTCTACAACATGCAATCATCAAATCATCCAAACAATCATCCGAACAAAAATTCATATTTTTAATCAAAATAATTCGAAAATAAATAAATTTACAAAAAATAAACCTTTAATTCTGCAGGTGTATGAAAGGAATATGTCCTAAGTCCAATCATGTATTAGGATTTAGGAATAACTTTTTATGTAATCTGTTTTGATTTCATTAATATTAATAAAAGACTTGTTTTGTTTTTATTACGGGCTCTATCTATTTAAGTGTTTAAATAAGATATACCATAGTTTAGAGTAAAGCTTTTTATGGATTATGATGAGATCATAATAGTGAGACCTAAAAGATGATAACTCTAAACTTAAATAGTTCCTGGTCGTAGGATTACTAACTGGTAATTAATAATCCGCAGAGATCGGTACATACTATGCTTGCTTCATTATGAAGGATGTCTGTTCGCATAGACATTTGTGTGGTGACACTATAGCTAGTATGTAGGTGCTTATTATAGAATAAGTTCACTGAACATGACTCGCACAGCTGAACAACTGATGGAGTTCACTCACGTGTCAGCAGTTGTTCACATAGTGATAGTTGTACAAGTATCCTTAGACTTGAGGTCATCATAGTCATCTTGTGTACACTGAACTATGCTTTGGTTTAGTTCTTAGTCTCCAGGGACAATTATTAGGGCTCTACTGGGTATAGGAAATTTGTACATGAAGATAGTGTATGATCAATATAGGATCTACCCCTTCCAGTGAAGGAAGCGAATGTTCAAGGCTGATCCACTTATGCTAGTTCAGGAATCTCTGGCCAGAGTGAATGAAATTAGAAAGGAGTTTCTAATTTGCATAGAACTACGCATAGTAAATGGTAAGCAAGTGATTAAATTAGATAGGCTTGACACGAGATCCATACCTTGTATTTAATCGGGACAATGTAGGGTAGAAGGAGTTTATTGTACGGTAACTATTCACTGAATAGGTTCTTGGTATTCTAAGCAGTGAATTCATATTATCCGGATAGTCATGATATGCTGAGAAGTATCCCTCACGATGTAGAATAAATGTGATTAATTAATTAATCATATTTAATAAATTAGAGAATTTATATAAATAATGATAAAATAGTTTTATTATTATTTATTTCTACTACTGGCTTAATATTGAACCTACAGGGTCACACCATAAGAAGAGAATGATTTAATGGTGGATGAATTAATTAATAATGGCTAATAATTATTTATTTGTGAAATAAATAATTAATTAGCAAATTTAATAATTGATTAAATGAGATTTAATTGATTATAAATTAATTAAGAAAAGTTCTTAATATTATTAATTAAAGGATTTAATTTTTGGAAATTAAATCAAGAGAGAGAATTATTTCTAAAGTGTTTAGAAAAAGGATTAATAATTAAAAGGTGTTTTAATTATTAATGAGAATAATAAATGGGATAATAATAATAATAATATTTATGGGAAAATTTCAGCTGAAAATTTTGCCTATAAATATACTATTATAGACCCTATTTTTATTCGAACCCCAAAAACCCAAAAAGTTTTAGAAAACCAAATTCTCTCCACCTCCTCCTTCTCCTTAACGTCGTTTTCTTGGTGGATACCGGTGGAGTGCTTCACGTTTGAGGAGCAGCTGCTAAGGATCTCCGATCGTTGCTCTTGGATCGCATATTAAAGGTTAGTAATCGATCCCTATGTTTTTACCACGATTTATATGCTTTTATTTGGATTTTATATGTGTAAAAGTGTTTTACCATGCCCCCGCTATGATTAAAATCCAACAATGGTATCAGAGCCAGGTTGTATGCATATAGATCTGTGGTAAAAATTTCAGAATTTTATGTGCTTGTATGAATTAATTATGATTTTTATAAGTTATATCATGGATTAATTTTGTCTGATGAGAAATCGTTTCTCAGAATAATTTTGAATGTTGATCTGGGTTCTACAAGTGTTGTAGATCGTCTGGGTATTTTTTTCATAATTTTATGATGTATAGATTTTTTATTATGAATTTTTGAAGTTCTTGCAATTAAATTCGTAATTAAATAAATCATATATATATTTATTATTTGTAAGTATATATATTTGTTTTTTTTTCTGCATCTGTGTGTGCTGTGTTGATTACACGGAAAGAAAAGAAGGCAGACAAAGGTACAGGGTTTGTCAGACACGGCAGAAGCAGGCGGCGGCAGTGATGGCGCGTGCAACGCACGCGGGGAAGAGGGTGTCGCGCATTCCGGGAATGCGTTACACCCTGTGGCGCATTCACGGAATGCGTTACACCTTTTAATTGGTTAAAAGGGTTGTAACGCATCACCGGAATGCGTTACAGGGCTTGTAACGTGTTCATGTAATGCGTTACAACCCGTCTGTTAATTTTTAAATTGATTTTCTGGGAATTTTGTAACTCCGTTTTGGGCGTGCAATATACCGTTGGATTCGTTTTTCCGAGACGGATCTAATGGAGTGATCAATTTTAGTTTATATAAAAGTTTTGAACTGATTATATTCCATGAAGTGTTTTAAAGATGTTTTTGACTGTTTTAATTGCTTTTAAATGCTTCATGTGATACATAGAGATGTATAATGCTTAGACTAATATGCTAGATGATGTAACATGACTACCTTGATGTTTATTCATGTTTATATATGTGATATATGCTTAGTTTATCATGCGATGATATATTTAGGTGAACTTAAATGAACATAAGGCGTTTGTTAGACAACCTAGTATAGTGAAATTGTTTCATAACCTTAATAACAATATTATGAATACAATCATTAGATTCTTGTATTTGTGAAACACGTAATTGAATATGAATTTTCAATATGAGAGAAAGGATGATTCTGTCAACAACATATTTCTATCTGTAAGAAAGGGTTATTAAGTGACGCCTCTTGACAATGCTCCACCCGATCTGGGAATCATCTGATTATTGATTATTGATTTGAAATATTTAATTTAAAAGGAAGAATCTCTTTATAATATGATTATGATTGTAACGTAATATAATCCCTCTAAAATTAAATAATATCAAGTAGTAATTGGCCATTGACACAACGGGCTTGTGTCGGTCATAGCCTTCCAACATGATAGAAAGTAGTTCTTATTTTTAAATCATTGTCGTTTCGTGCCACAGTCGAGGGCTTTGATTTCGAAATAAGAAATACTTGTCTATTACATAGAGATGTGTACATTGAATAAGAATCTAAAGGTCGTTACGTGCCACAGCCGTGGGCCTTTGGGGACTAATTCAATTGTACGGAATGTTGGTTTAGACTTGACTTAGAATATTGAGTTTTTCGTGCCACAGCCGTGACTCAATTATTCAAGAGGCTAAAGTTTGATTAGGGAATAACATTAGATGTAATTGACAAGAGTTGTCTGCCTATTGAACATTACATGGCGTTTCGTGCCACAACCGGGGTTATGTAATGGAATGTAGGATCCCTATTCCCACTAGCATTATGAATGCTTAATTTTTCACGTAGGGGGTTGAATAAATTAGATAAACTAGTGGGAGCCACTTATGAATAAAGACCCGATTCATATAGTGTTTTGAAATGAAATCGAATATTTGCTAAGTGTTGTTATGTGTTTATCATTTACAAATTTACTTTGTACGTTATGTCTTCTGCAATATCACTCAGGAGCATACTAGATGCTCATAAATTGACTGGTCCTAATTATGCTGACTGGCTTCGAAACTTGAGAATTGTTCTCAGGATTGAGAAGCTGGAATACGTGATTGACTCACCTAAGCCTACTGAACCTGCTTGTGATGCACATAATGATGAACATGTTGTGTATCATAAGTGGATAGATGATACAAATGTTGCTCAATGCATCATGCTAGCTTCCATGAACATTGAGCTACAGAAGCAACATGAGCATATGGATGCTCACACTATCCTAATGCATCTACAAGAGTTGTATGATGTGGCGGGGAGGACAGCTCGATATGAGATATCGAAGGAGTTGTTCGGTTGTAGGATGTCTGAGGGATCATCTGTGAATGACCATGTACTTAAGATGATCAATTTGATTGAACGTCTTGGACAACTTGGTTTTGCCATGGATGGGGAGCTGAGCCAAGACTTGGTCTTGCAATCACTTCTGAGTTCGTCCTCGCAGTTTGTTGTGAACTTTCACATGAATAAGTTAGATGTCAGCCTGCCTGAACTCCACAACATGTTGAAGACTGCGAAATCGAATTTTTCCCCTAAGAAGAGTTCTGTTCTTCTAATTGGTGAAGGTTCCAATCCTAAGAAAAGGAAGAGGAACTCTTCCAAGAAGAAGAAAGTAGGTGAGAAAATGTCGGTTCCATCAAAAGCTGAAGACCCCAAGAGCAAAGTTGTTTGCTTTCACTGTAATAAGGTGGGGCACTGGAAGAGGAACTGCAAGGTTTACCTTGCAGAATTGAAGAAGAAGAAGGGTAGTGAGACTACCGCTTCTGATTCAGGTATGTTCATGATAGAAGTGAATATGTCATTAAATCAAATTTCTACTTGGGTATTAGATACCGCCTGTGGTTCTCAAATCTGCAATTTGTTGCAGGGACCAAGGAGAAGTAGGACTCTTGAGGAAGAGGAGGTGATTCTATTGATGGGAAATGGAGCAAGAGTTGCTGCTGAAGATGTAGAATCATTTCATTTACATATGCCTACGGGCAAGACTATTGTTTTAAATAATTGTTATTTTGTTCCCTCGATTGTGAGGAATATTATTCCCATGATAGACTTGGCTGGATTTTCATTTATTATTGAGAATAATGAATGTTCTATTCTTAGAGATAATATTCTTTATGGACGTGGTACTTTAAATAATGATCTGTATAAATGTGACATAATTTACTTCAGATTGAACAAACTAATAAAAGAAAAGGGATGATGAAAATCTCACTTCATAGTTGCACTGCAGTCTCCATTTAGTAGACATGGAGAGAGGACTGTAAATTTGCTAGAAATGGTACACACAGATGTATGTGGACCAATGTCTAATCAAGCCATGGGTGGATTTTCATACTTCATTACTTTCATAGATGATAGATCTAGATTAGGATATGTGTTTGATGAAACACAAGTCTGAAGCCTTTGAAAATTTCAAAGAGTATAAGTATGAAGTGGAGAAACAAACCAAACATAGTATTATAATTCTTCGATTAGATCGAGGTGGTGAATACTTGAATGGAGAGTTTCTAGATTATCTCAAAGTAAATGGTATAGTCTCCCAGTGGACTCCTCCAGATTGGTATCTGAAAGGAGAAATCAAACTTTGTTAGACATAGTTCGGTCCATGATGAACTATGAGAATCTTCCAGTATTCCTATGGGGTTATGCATTGGAAACCTCAACATATTTACTGAATAAGGTGCCTTCCAAATCTGTTCCTCAAACTCCGTATGAGCTATGGAAAGAAAGGAAACCGAGTCTTAAACACGTTAAGATTTGGGGATGTCCAGCTTATGTCAAGAAAGTTGACCCAGATAAGCTGGAATATCGATCCGTAAAATATAGTTTTGTGGGATATCCTAAAGAGACTTTAGGGTATTACTTTTACACCGATCATCGGGTGTTTGTCTCCAGACATGCTACCTTCTTGGAAAAGGAGTTTATCCTTGAAGGAAACAGTGGGAGCAAAATTGAACTTGATGAAGTTCAAGAAGCACAAACTACTACGGATCAAGTGGAAACACCTGTTCTGACTGAACAACCTTTTGTGGAACAGCCCATTCATAGAACAGAGAGAGTGTCTCGCCAACCTGAGAGGTAATATGGCCTTGTCATTGAGAATGTAAACGAGTTGTCAATCATTTGATGATGACGACCCTGTGACCTATAATGAGGCTAAGAGAAGTGTTGACTCAGAGAAATGGCATAGTGCCATGAAATCCAGAATGAAATCTATGTATACGGGATATAAAAGAATGATTAGAGCAGATGGCCAGATGGAGACCTTTAAGGCCAGGCTTATGGAAAAAGGATTCAAACAAAGGCAATGGATTGACTTTGATGAAACTTTTTACCTGTAGCCCTGTTAAAATCAGTTCGGATTTTGCTTGCGATTGCTGCTTACTACGACTATGAGATCTAGCATATAGCCAGATGGTTTTCTTTCCAAGGGAAATGAAAACCTAGTGTGTAAGATACTACGAACCATATAAGGTTTAAAGCAAGCTTCTCATAGATGGAACATACGTTTTGATGAGACAATCAAAGAGTTTGATTTTATGAAAAACGTAGATGAACCATCTGTCTACAAAAGGGTTAGTGGGAGCGCGGTAACATTTCTTGTATTGTATTGAAATAGAGTTGACACACATAACAACATAGCAGACCCACTCACAAAGCTACTTTCTGAAAGTCACTTTGATCGTCATAAAGACTAGATGGGTATTAGATACCAGAGTGATTGGATTTAGTACAAGTGGGAGATTGAAAGGAATATATCCTAAGTCCAATCATGTATTAGGATTTAGGAATAACTTTTTATGTAACCTGTTTTGATTTCATTGATATTAATAAAAGACTTGTTTTGTTTTTATTATGGGCTCTATCTATTTAAGTGTTTAAATAAGATATACCATAGTTTAGAGTAAAGATTTTTATGGATTATGATGAGATTATAATAGTGAGACCTAAAAGATGATAACTCTAAACTTAAATAGTTCCTGGTCGTAGGATTACTAACTGGTAATTAATAATCCGTAGAGATCGGTACATACTATGCTTGCTTCATTATGAAGGATGTCTGTTCTCATACACATTTGTGTGGTGACACTATAGCTAGTATGTAGGTGCTTATTATAGAATAAGTTCACTGAACATGACTCGCACAGCTGAACAACTGATGAAGTTCACTCACGTTTCAGCAGTTGTTCACATAGTGATAGTTGTACAAGTATCCTTAGACTTGAGGTCATCATAGTCATCTTGTGTACACTGAACTATGCTTTGGTTTAGTTCTTAGTCTCCAGGGACAATTATTAGGGCTCTACTGGGTATAGGAAATTTGTACACGAAGATAGTGTATGATCAATATAAGATCTACCCCTTCCAGTGAAGGAAGCGAATGTTCAAGGGTGATCCACTTATGCTAGCTCAGGAATCTCTGGCCAGAGTGAATGAAATTAGAAAGGAGTTTCTAATTTGCATAGAACTACGCAAAGTAAATGGTAAGCAAGTGATTAAATTAGATAGGCTTGACACGAGATCCATGCCTTGTATTTAATCGGGACATTGTAGGGTAGAAGGAGTTTATTGTACGGTAACTATCACTGAATAGGTTCTTGGTATTCTAAGCAGTGAATTCATATTATCCGGATAGTCGCGATATGTTGAGAAGTATACCTCACGATGTAGAATAAATGTGATTAATTAATTAATCATATTTAATAAATTAGAGAATTTATATAAATAATGATAAAATAGTTTTATTATTTATTTATTTCTACTACCGGCTTAATATTGAACCTACAGGGTCACACCATAAAAAGAGAATGATTTAATGGTGGATGAATTAATTAATAATGGCTAATAATTATTTATTTGTGAAATAAATAATTAATTGGAAAATTTAATAATTGATTAAATGAGATTTAATTGATTATAAATTAATTAAGAAAAGTTCTAAATATTATTAATTAAAGGATTTAATTTTTGGAAATTAAATCAAGAGAGAGAATTATTTCTAAAGTGTTTAGAAAAAGGATTAATAATTAAAAGGTGTTTTAATTATTAATGAGAATAATAAATGGGATAATAAAAATAATATTTATGGGAAAATTTCAGCTGAAAATTTTGCCTATAAATATACTATTATAGACCCTATTTTTATTCGAACCCCAAAAACCCAAAAAGTTTTAGAAAACCAAATTCTCTCCACCTCCTCCTCCTCCTTAACGTCATTTTCTTAGTGGATACCGGTGGAGTGCTTCACGTTTGAGGAGCAGCTGCTAAGGATCTCCGATCGTTGCTCTTGGATCGCATATTAAAGGTTAGTAATCGATCCCTATGTTTTTACCACGATTTATATGCTTTTATTTGGATTTTATATGTGTAAAAGTGTTTTACCATGCCCCCGCTGCGATTAAAATCCAACAGTATATGGATCACAGATTCTGATAGTACTCTTCAAGACCTTTGATTTGGTTACTCGAGCGTTGAAAACAAAGATCACTAACACCTTCGAATTGCTATTTTATTCTCAGAAAGGTTTATGAATATATGAATTTTCTCTGGAAAATTATATAATTACCGTCTGCAAATGATTTTTGATACAAAATAAAATACGGTAAAGGCTATTTATAATTATGGAAAATTAGTTTCCCGTTGGATCATTCCGGATGTAAAATGGTATATTTATTTATAAAAATTGATCCAAACAGTACCGATTTTCGGGATAATTATCCAAACCAGTACAATTTGTACTATAGTCTTGGTATCAGCGCCTGGTTACACGTATTACGAGGTAATAATTATGATAGTTTAATAAAAAGATCCCATTTATCGAAAATACGAGTTTTATTGATTTACCGAAACGAATAATGTATCGAAAATGTTGCGCCGGGACCCGCGCAGGACAAACCGTACGGCGGATTGAAAATGTCGAAACATGGAAAATGCTCGGAATATTGCAATTAGGTTAGGAAGGAGTTCTCGGAAGAGTTTCGGGTTATAAAAACGTAAAAATGGATGACGTCGGTTGGTTCCCGTTTGTATAAAATAGTTTTTTAAATACTCGGAAAAAGATTTTATAAAATCATGTGTTTCCTATAAAATCATAAATAAACATAAAAATAATTAGGAAGATATGACAATTATCTTTATTTTATTTTGGACATATAAAAATTAAAATACTCAATTAATATTATTTTTAAACATCCAAACACATTTAACACTTAACAAATAATTCACATAATAAACACTGAACATTCATAATAATTATTTATTAGCAAAAATATTTACACGATATATCCCGGATATTACACTAATGATCAAATACTGAATAAGAAAGATGATGAAGCTGATGACCAGGGAAACCCTAGCAAGGGTAGAGGTCAAGTTCAAAATAAAGGGTAGAGCAGCAAGGTTTCTTCAAATACACTAATTATTGAAGCAAGCAAATCTTCTATTCAAAAGAAAACAAGTTCTGAAGATGCTCAAACTCAAAATCTGATAGCAAGTACTGAAACTCAAAATCTGATATCAAGTTCTGATGAGCAAAGTCTGATGACAAAGCCTGATGTAACACCCCCAAATCCGGGGTCGGGGATTCGGGTTGTCACGAGTTCCATTTCCCTTAATAATACTTAACCTTAACAATCAACCAACTGCTGCGTACTGTGACCCCATAATATACACACACACACACCACAAGTTATAGTCTCAGAGATGAATACCAAAAATAACACAAGTCATTTTACTCCACAATTATAAACCATTTCACCTCAAAAGGGTTTCTAAATAATTTACATATTCTTTGCCATTATTATAATTCATAATATACATAAGTCTGGTTCATCAATAGTTGAAAGCCTAGCCTATTGGTAGTTCCTACCTCAGCTACGGCGGCTTCAACGCTTCCAGAAAACTGCGAAACGTTTCCTAACCGCTTGCGAATTGGAAGCTTGGTCATGTTCATCTTTTCTATCCGTTGTTGTGTGATGAAAGAAGAAAGCAAGGGTGAGCAACAAGCCCACCGAAATATATGTATAATAATTAACAATATATGAGCATTCTCATAGTAATCATGAAAGTCTTGGTCAAGAAGAAATGAACCAAGCTGATATCTTAACGCGACCAAGTCACAAAATATTCAGTATATATATATACATATATACTTTTCACAATCTTTGAAATCCTCTGACATGTATAATATACACAGAGTTCCAGTTTATAACTGTATAAAAATATCGTTGCAAGGTGATCTCATATATCTAACCTTGTCTTAACGTTTTTTTTCTGAAAATCTTTGTCATTCTTAAGATAATCATTAACTGGATATAAGTTGAAAAGATGAAGTTACAAGATACTCCAATATACTTATATCTTTTCCGAATACTACTTGAACCACCACCGTTCAAGGTATAAACAGTTTTGAAAGTGTATCACATAGATGAGACTACAAGATAAGACTTGAATAGATTCAATCCTTTTAATGTTGTTTAAAAGAAATGAAGTTACGAGATACTTCATTTGAGGGAAACATCATTATAACCGTTTGACCCTGTCAATGCCTCAGCAATCACCCGTCCGTAGCCTTTCGATCGAATGCTCCGAGTAGTGTTGCAGAAATATCCAAACTGGATGATGAACTCATTACGGGAGTTTGTCGCACCAGGAAGACCACTTACGATGATCAGTCGCAGTAGTGCAACCCCACCATTTTCTACATGTAGAGGAGAACCTGTCGGATTTACTTGTCAACCGAACACTGGACTCCTAAGGAATTGACCGTCTTAGCGGAACTTCCAGGCCATTTGGGCCAATATAATAAGGCTGGGCCGGCGCCACTCGACCACTTACGCCACTCCTAGTTCAGATGAAATCCATGACTCTGAAACGTAAATCTTGTCCCCCCTTTCCCCAAGTAGAAACTTGTTGATAGGGCTCCACCAAGAAGTCGTATCTAGTTGGAAAGGAAAACTCACCGATATTTCCCAGGCGGTTCCTGTTAATGGATTAACTTGTTATAAGAATTTTACTTCCCAAGTGTTGGGTAAGTAATCAAAAACTCTTTTATCAAAACAACAACCTTGTTGCGAATATAAAACACACCACAGAGTCGGATCCCTCAGGTTTTGAACGAGTATTTAAATCCCCTTCGAAAGGAGGATCTTAAATATAAAAATGAGTTTTGGGATCCGCCCTAACTTTTAAAATCATTTTGAAGACTCGAAAACATTTTAAAGAATGTTTAGAGTAATGCTGATTTAATAAAATAAATCAGTCCTGATATGTTAGAAAGTATCTGAATATTATTATTTAAATAATATTCCCATAAGGATGATCCTGATAATAATAATCGAGGTAGGAGTTTTAAAACTCATACTTGAAATGAATAATAAATAACCAAAGATATACTTATACGAAAGTATGATCTTTATTTGAATAATCGAAAATAAGTTTGATTATCGACACATTATTCTTTAATAAAATAAATAATATTATTTAGTAACTAAGCGGAGTCATAAGTCCTCGAATGAATATTCAAAATAATATTCATTAAATAAAATAAGCGGAGTCATAAGTCCTCGAATGAATATTCAAAATAATATTCATTAAATAAAATAAAGTCATCTAATAAACCTTATTCGACTAATAGTTTTAAAAACTATATCTATATATATATATATAAATATATATATATATATTATACTCGGGAACATCGACTCCCGGTTTAGAAAATGTTCACCTTTGGGTCCCCTATATTAAGGGTATACGCAACTACTGCTTATCTCTAGCATAGGTATTATGCAACTTATAAGCATTTGAATCAACAATTAGATATCAAGATTATAAAACAGGCATGCATATAAATATCATATCACATGCTCCAATATATCACAAGACTTTGCTAATAATAATCATGCACTTATCACAAGATAATGCATATACATATATACATCACAACAACAGTATAACGGGTAGAAAACTTGCCTGAGTGCTCCCGGATAGACTTAAGCTTAGAGTGGGTCCGATAACCTATGAACAATAACATAAGTCGGAATTAAACCCCTGTCGCTTAAGAAACTAGACTTTAACCAACTGAACCCTAACGTTCGCTTTTGCGCTTAACGATTCACTTAAGTCGCTCGAGTACCCTCGGCTCCACCATTTTTAATAAATTAACCATTAAGAATTTTAAGGCAATTCTTTCGTGAGTACCCTACCAACTGCCTAATCCACTTTACATAATTTATTCATACTCCAATTAGTCATTTAAGGGCCTTAACCAAGGTTTCAAAGTAAGGCGAGGGGTAATGGTTCGTTCGCGAAACGCCGTTACTTAAAACGGTCGTTTCTCCTAAACCGTACATCGGATTCAAGCGAACCACATATCAAAACGAAGGTTACGACATAATCTAACTAAACATGGAAAAGTCACAGATTCAATAGTTAGCTCTCAGTCCCGAACAATAAGAACAAGCAGTTGTATAAAATTGGGCATTACGACGGCTATGTTTACGCGATTACCAAGTTTTAAACCACTCCAAACAACCACCATTCAACTCACAACCAACAATACAACCAACCCTCATCCAAACCTTACTACATCAGTCCCCCAAACCTCAAGATTTTCCAATTTATACAACCCCACACATGAACTACTAGCTATACTTAAGTTTCATTAACTATAAACAAGATTTCAACATCCAAATCACTACAAATCCAATCCAAACTCTAAACACACAAGCATCATGCTTCTCATTTACTATAACCATCAAAACCATCTTAATACTCAAAGTAAAGTTAGAATTTGGAGGTGTTATACCTTCCTTTGAGTGATTAGAGTAGCTAGGAAGTCTTAGGGAGCCTCCTACAAGCTTGATCTTTCCAAAGAAATCAAGAACACAAAGTTAGGTTTTGAAGTTTCTAAAAGTCAGATTGAAAGAACTGTCAAAACGAGGGTCTTACCATGCTTATTTGGATGAGACTTGTGAACAAGAGTTGTAGGCCATCTCAATACCTTTCCAAAGAGCTATAGAAATACTATTTGAGTGAGTATTGAAGGAGATATGGTAGTTTGAAGTTGCTGCTCTGGTTTTGGCCGAGAGCTTCTTGTGGAAAAACAAAGTCAACTTCTCAATTTTTGTGTTATGATTTCTTTTGGCTTGGTTGCTTCTCTTGTTTTCTAATTAAATTTACCATGGTAAAAATTACATGGCTCACAATCAACCAACTAACCTTTCTATTTGTCATGCTTATGTCACCATGCATATGTCATCTTTCTTGTGTCATCTTCTTACAATTATTTTCTTCTTATTGGTATGATGACATCATCACCCACGAACCTCTTTGATTAACCCCTAATTACTTGGCTAATGACCGCTTATCTGTTATACGGTTCGCTTAACTTTCATTCTCGTTTATCGTTTGAGGGATCATACCCGGGATCTCATTACTTAGGTTCCCTTAAACCTTTCTCAATATTTTATATTCCTTTTATGATCCTCTCTAAAAATCCTTGAATTTAAATCCTTTTTATCATGTTACCTTATACTCAATTCTTTCGGAATCTGGTAGATTTTCGGGAAAAATCAAACTGTTCGAATTTGGATTCTGACGATCTTTACATACACTTATTTACTTTATGGAATACTAATACGATCTTAGAATTTCCATAACAGTACTCCTATATAGTGTGGTTTGATAATTTTCCTTAATCAGCATCATCAACAAAAGTTACTATTCATCAGGGTTTCAAAAATTCCAAAAATTAGGGTTATTACAGTCTCCCCTCCTTAAAAGGATTCCGTCCCGGAATCAGATAAAAATGAATAAGGATACTTTCTTAGCATTGCACTTTATAACTCTCAAGTCAATTTTCCCACATTGTGGTTTTACCACTAACTCTGACTAGTTTGATAACCCTTCTCCTAAGCACTTGTCCCTTTTTGATCTATAACCCTTCCTGGTTGCTCCATATAGGTTACATCTGGTTGCAGGTCTATGCGCTCATATGCCCTTATTTGTCTGGCATCCGGATTACACTTCCTTAACATTGATACATGGAACACGTTATGAACTTGCTAAGGTTCGGGGTAAGGCTAGCTCATATGTTAACTTCCCAATACGACTTAATATATCCAAGGGTCCAACAATTCGTGGGCTTAGCTTTCCTTTCTTTCCGAACCACATACATCCTTTCCAAGGGAATACCTATAACAGCACTAGGTCCCCTACTTCCTATTCTTTGTCCTTTCGTGTCAAATCAACATACTTCTTATGTCCATCTTGGGCTACTACCAGCCGTCCTCTGATTAGATCTATTATATCCTTTGTCCTTTGGACCACTGCTGGTCCGAGCATCTTGCGCTCTGCAACATCATCCTAACATAAGGGAGATCGACATTGTCTTCCCTCAAGGATCTCATAAGGCGATATCCCGATACTGACATACGAGCTATTGTCGTAAGAAAACTCAATCCGTGCTAAGTGACCATTCCAAATTCTTTCAAGTCTATTGCACAGACTCTCATCATAGCTTCTAGCATTATAGCTTTTTCTTCTCAATACCCATACTTTTCCAGTTCGTAGTCGTTACTATCTTTCGTACATAATACTATACTGGTTACACTTTTGCTCATTAGCGTTCTATAACCTTTTAATAACCACGTCAACCTTAGTATCACGAATGTGTTAGAATCAGAATACCACCGTACTGATACTACTTCCTATCTAGCTGCTTCTATCTTCGAAAGCTTGATCCATCATATAGAAGTAAAGGAATTTGTTGAGAGATCACTATGATCTTGAACACTTGTTCTATTGCATAGTTAGTACAGAAGGTGGCCAGCCTTTAGTACATGACAAGCAATTAAACAACATGTGGTATCCTACTAGGCTTCTATCATACAGATAGATAGTCATTCGGCAATACCTCCCCTTCTGGAAGGGTTGTTCTTCTCAGCTTATATGAAATGAAAATGAGACAAAAGAACGAATTGAAGAGAATTGTATATATATAAAATATACTGCCACAAAATATCTGGCTTGGAATCTACCTCTGAACTATAGAGGTTTGTCATAGGAGAACAAAACATATACGCATATATATCAACATCAAGTATTATAGCATCGTATTTCATGTGTCTGAATATTTACTATTCCGTCCATCATTCTATGGACCCATGCTCTTGCTCGAGCTTATAAACAATCACCTTTGAAACTCCCTCGACATCGAAAATCGAATCTGGGATTTCATTCTAGACGTCATCGTTACTAGAATTCGATGCTTGCACCGCAACCTTCCTCGTATAGTAATATGACTCTCTATTGATAAGAAGGAATAGTTATTCAATAGGTAGATAATCTACTTAATTAGTCTATTCAATGATAATTTATACACCACCACGACCCAATTAGTGGTACTCAATCTCAACATCCATTCCAATACAACTCTCACGGTTGTAAGTAATCGGCTCATTACTCGTATAATCATTCCTGCATTACTATAGTCCACCGTTGACCTACTATAGTCATTTGTTTTCCATGAAGTCTTAATAGCTAACCATACGGAGTCCATTCATATCATATTGAATCCTTCTAAGGAGGTAACATAATCACCATTCATGATTCATGAAGAACATTCCTGATCCTGACGTACATACATGACATGAAGCAGATAAAATTGCAGAAGAATTTCAATGAAAGCAACGATAGCAGGCTAATACCATTATTAACCATATTTCTTTACTGGGAGACATGAAGCTCAAAGGTTCATTTAGTCCTTTCGTAACATGCTCCTGGCTTATCTCAAGATAGGACCTTCTAAGATAGAAAGCCCGCTCACGGTGATTACATGAATTAAATCTTTACCAAACTACTATTACGGTTGAGTACCGCACAGTCATCAGAAGGAATGTCAATCTTTCACACCATAATACCACCTTCACAGAATTAACCATTATCACTGTATTCCTCTGGCACGAGCGCCGATAATTGTCCTCTAACACTTAAAGTGTTGGCCACCTCTTTGGCCTTTCCTGATAGTAAAATTTCCTTACAATCAATGTCATTTTAACCACCTCCAACTAAATTTTCTACCTCATTTCAATCACTACTTATGTGAAAATGCTTCTCTTAAGTCCTGGTGAGAAAAAAAATCACCATTTTTCCATAAGTCATTGCCTTAGTCTTTAGATGTGAACATTGCCACGACTGACCCTCGATCATACTTAGTGTAACACCCCCAAATCCGGGTTCGGGGATCCGGGTTGTCACGAGTTCCATTTCCCTTAATAACACCCAATCTTAATAATTAATCAACTACTCTGTACTGTGACCCCACAATAAACACACACACCACACGTTATAGTCTCAGAGATGAACATCCAAAAATAATCAAAAGTCATTTTATTCCACAATTATCTGCCAATACACCTTAAAAGGTTTACTGAATAAATTTACATTTTCTTTGCCATTATTACAATTCATAAATATACATAATCTGATACATCAAAAGTTGAAAGCCTAGCCTATTGGTAGTTCCTACCTCAGCTACAACGACATCAACGCCTATAGGAAACTGCGGAACGTTTCCTATCCGCTCGCGAATTGGGAGCTTGGTCCTGTTCATCTTGCCTATCTGATGTTGTGTGATGAAAGAAGAAAGCAAGGGTGAGCAGCAAGCCCACCAAAATAATATTTATAATAACTTACAATATATGAGCATTCTCATAGTACTCAAGAAAGTCTTGGTTAAGAAGAAATGAACCAAGTTGATATCTTAATGCGATAAAGTCGCAAAATATTCAGTATATATATATATACATTTCAAAATATTGGAAGTCCTCTTCCATGCATAATACACACAGAGTTCCAGTATATAACTGTATAAAAATACCGTTACAAGGTGATCTCATATATCTAACCTTGTCTCAACGTTTTTCTGAAAATCTTTGTCATGCATAAGATAATCATTTACTAGATATAAGTTTAAGAGATGAAGTTACAAGATACTCCAATATACTTATATCTTTTCCAAATACTACTTGAACTACCACCGTTCAAGTTATAATTAGTTCAAAAGTTCATCATATAGATGAGACTACAAGATAATACTTGAATAGATTCAATCTTTGAAATATTATTGAATGAAATAAAGTTACGAGATACTTCATTAAGTCCCGATATATATATACACCTATATATATCTCTCATACATTTCCTGAAAACCTCTGTCATGTAAAGTATGAACAGAGTTGCAATATCCAATGAATTTGGAAAGAAAAGAAATTTTGGCATAAACCTGATATCTTGCTGATCAGGCAAAGATACCAATAAGTAACCTTTTCTACTAGTAGATGGATGAATCCCCCACCGGTCATCACCCTGGCCACATAAGGACCTTGTGCTGGACCGCCACCCGGCCTCTTACGCGTTGATGGACTGCCACCCAGCCACTTACACTTTGATAGACCGTACTCCGGCCTGTCGCTTATGCCGACTCAATTAGATGGGCTTACTTCCCGAACGTTGGGTAAGTAATCAATTCATTTGTTTTCTCAAAACAGCAACCATGTTGCGAATGTAAAATGCACCACAGAGCTGGATCCCCCAGGTTTTGAGCGAGTATTTAAATCCCCTTTGAAAGGAAGATCTTAAATATGAAAAAAATGAGTTTTGGGGTCCACTCTAACTTTAAAAATCATTTTGAAGACTCGAAAACATTTTTAAGAATGTTTGGAGTACTGCTGATTTATTAAAATAAATCAGTCCCGATATATTAGAAAATATATGAATATTATTATTTAAATAATATTATCATAAAGATAATCCTTATAAAAATAATCGAAGTAGAAGTTTTAAAACTTATACTTGAAATGGATATTAAATAACCAAAGATATACTTATATGAAAGTACTATCTTTATTTGAATAATCGAAAATAAGTTTGATTATCGAAACATTATTCTTTAATAAAATAAAGAATATTATTAAATAATTAGCGGAGTCATAATACCTCGAATGAATATTATAAATAATATTCATTAAATAAAATAAACGGAGTCATACATCCTCCAATGAATATCCAATTAATAATCATTAAATATAATAAACAGAGTCATAAGTCCTCGAATGAATATTCGAAATAATATTCAATAATAAAATAAAGGAGTCATAAGTCCTCGGATGAATATTCGAAATAATATTCAATAATAAAATAAAGTTATCGAATAAACCTTATTCGATTAATAGTTTTGAAAACTATAACCATATATATATATAAATATATATATATAAAATCTACTCGGGATCCTCGACTCTCGGTTTAAGAAAATGTTTTCACCTTTGGGTCCCTATACTAAGGGTATATGCAATTTACCGCTATTCTCTAGCATAGGTATTATCAACTGAACCAACAGATATATATGGCAAGAATACGAAATAGGCATGCATATGTACCATATCACATGCTACAATATATCGCAAGAATTTGCTAATATAACCGTCATGCATCTATTACAAGATAATGCATATACAAGTGTATACATCACAGCAACAGTATAACGGATAGAAAACTTGCCTGAGCGACTGGGGGTTACGAATGGCTCGGGACGAGTCTGGTAACCTATAAACAACAAGTAAGTTGGAATTAAACCAAAGTCACTTGTAAATCTATATATTAACCAACTTAGACTCTAACGCTCGCTTTGCGCTTACTGATTCTCTTAAGTCACTCGAGTACCCTCGGCTCCACCATTTTTAATAAATTAACCATTACGAGTTTTAAGTCGATTCTTTCGCAAGTGTTTTACCAACTGCCTATTACACCTTACATAAATGTTTCATACTTCAATTAGTCCTTTAAGATCTTTAACCTATGTTTCAAAGTAAGGTGAGGGGTAAGGGTTCGTTCGCGAAACGTCGTTACTTAAAACAGCTGTTTCTCCTAAACCATTCATCGGAATCAAACGATCCACATATCAAAACGAAGCTCGTAACATGAACTATCTAAAAATGGCAATGGTCAAAACCTAGCAGTGAGTTCAAGGGTTCTGATGTTAAGAACAAAAATAGTCTACGGTAAATCGGGCATTACGACGGCTATATTTACGCGATTTCCCAAATTTAAACCATTCCAAAACAACCACCAATCAATCCCAATTCACAACCCAATCAAAACTCCATCCATCCTACATCATAACAGCCCCAACAACTCCACATTAACAATTTATACTTATTCCCCACATGAACTAAAAGCTTTACTTAGGTTCCTTAACTAATTATCAAGATTTACAACCCCAAAAATACCACAAAACCAACTAATCTCTACAAAGTCAACCATACTTTAAACAATCAAGCATCATGCTTCACATATGCTATATCAATCATATTCATTCCTAATTACTCAAAACTAAAGCTAGGGTTTGGAGTTTATACCTTCCTTGGAGAGTGGAGAATCAAGAGAATGGCTTGGAATCACCCTTAAAGTCCTTATCCAAGCTTAAACTAAACAAAACTTCAAGAACAAAAATTTTAGTTCTTGAAAAACATTATTCACCATCTTCTTCCATGATTTATTGGAAGAGATTGTGAAGGAATTAGAAGCTTAAACTCATGGGATAGCTATATCTATGTATAAGGAACCTTAGATAATTACCTCATGATTTAACAAAGCTTGGATCTTGGTTTTGGATTTTTCTTTCCTTTGAAAATGGCAAAAGCCGAGAGCTAGGAAGAAGGAAATGAAAAGTTTGTGTTTTTTGGTGAAAATGAAATGTTTGGCTTGGTTGGTTGATTATTGATTTGTTTTGTTTTTGGGTAATTACCTAATTAACCTTGATTTTGTGTGGTTATAATTCAACCACACTTCCTTCCCTCCTATGTCATGCTTATGTCATCTTGTGGTGTCATCCTTCCCTCCTTGTCCTCTTCCCATTGGTTGGATGACATCATCCCCTCTAATCTCTTTGATTAACTTCCTAATTGTTTGCCTAATGACCGCTGATCTGTTATACGGTTCGCTTAACTTTCATTTTCGTTTATCATTTGAGGGATCATACCCGGGATCTTATTACTTGGGTTTCCTTAACCTTTCTCAATACATTATATTCCTTTTATGATCCTCTCTTATAATCCTTTAATTTAAATCCTTTTTATCCTGTTACCTTATACTCAATTCTTTCCGTATCTAGTGGATTTCCGGGAAAAATCAAAGTGTTCGGAATTGGATTCTGACGATCTTTACATACACTTATATACCACATAGAGTACTAATAATATCCCAGAAGACCAATAACAGAACCCCTACATAGTGTGGCATGAAAAGTTTTCTCATTCAGCAAAACACTATTCATAAGGGTTTCAAAAATTTCCAAAAAAAATTGGGGTTATTACAGTCTCCCCTCCTTAAAAGGATTCCGTCCCGGAATCAAATAGAAAATGAATAGGGATACTCTCTTAGCATTGCACTTTCTAACTCTCGAGTAAATTTTCCCACATTGTGGTCCCACCACCAAACTCTGCCTAGTTTGATAATCCTTCTCCTAAGCACTTGTTCCTTTTCACTCTATAACCCTTCCTGGTTGCTCCATGTAGGTTACGTCGGGTTGCATGTCTATGCGCTCATATGCCCCTATTTGTCTGGCATCAGAATTACACTTCCTTAACATTGATACGTGAAACACGTTATGACTTGCTACATGTTATGGGGTAAGGCTAGCTCATATGCTAACCTCCCAATACTTCTTAATATATCCAAGGGTCCGACACATTGTGGACTTAGCTTTCCTTTCTTTCCGAATCTCATCAATCCTTTCTGAGGGAATACCTATAACAGCACTAGGTCCCCTACTTCCTATTCCTTGTCATTTCGTGTCAAATCAACATATGTATCATGTCCATCTTGGGCTACTACCAGCCGTCCTCTGATTAGATCTATCATATCCTTGGTCCTTTGGACCACTGCTGGTCCGAGCATTTTGCGCTCTACAACTTCATCCTAACATAAGAGAGATCGACATTGTCTTCCCTCAAGGATCTCATAAGGCGATATCTCAATACTAACATATGATCTATTGTCGTAAGAAAACTCAATCCGCGTTAAGTGATCATTCCAAATTCTTTCAAGTCTATTGCACAGATTCTCATTATAGCTTCTCGCATTATAGCTTTTGCTTCTCACTACCCATCCTTTTCCAGTTCGTAGTCGTTACTATCTTTCGTACATAATATTATACTGGTTACACTTTTGCTCGTTAGCGTTCTATAACCTTTTAATAACCACGTCAACCTTAGTATCACGAATGTGTTTTCATTCCGAATACTACCATAACTTTATTACTCCTTTTTCAGCTGTTTCTATTTTCCAAAATTTGATCAATCATATAGAAGTAAAGGAATTTGTTGAGAGATCACTATGATCATTAACACTTGTTATATCGCATAGTTAGTACAGAAGGTGGCCAGCCTTTAGTACTTGACAAGCAATTAAACAATAGCTGGTATCCTACTCGGCTTCTATCACACAGATAGATAGTCATTCGGCAATACCTCCCCTTCTGGAAGGGTTGTTCTTCTCAGTTTATATGAAATGAAAAGAAGAGAAAAGAACGAACTGAAGAGAATTATATATACATAAAAAATTTATTGCCATAAAATATCTGGCTTGGAATCTACCTCTGAACTATAGAGGTTTGTCATAGGAAAACAAAACATATGTGTATATATATATATATATCAACATCAAGTATTATCACATCGCATTTCGCATGCTTAAATATTTTTGCTATTCTGTCCATCATTCTATGAACCCATGCTCTTCCTCGAGCTTATACTCAATCACCTTTGAAACTCCCTCGACATCAAAAATCGAATCTGGAATCTCATTCTAGACATCATCGTTACTAGAATTCTATGCTTGCACTGCAACCTTCCTCGTATAGTAACACGACTCCCTATTGATAAGAAGGAATGGATACTCAATAGGTAAATAATCGACCTAGTTTTTCTATCAAAGATAACTTATACGTCAACATGACCCGATTAGTGGTACTTAATCTCAACCTCCATTCCAATACAACTCTCATGGTTGTAATCAGCTCATTACTCGCAGAATCATTGCTGCATTACTATGGTCCACTACTGACCTACTGTCGTCATTCACGTTCCATGAAATCTTAATATCTAACCATACGGAGTCCATACATATCGTATCAAATCCTTCTAAGGAGGTAACATAATCACCATTCATGATTCATGAAAAACACTCCTGATCCTGACATACATACATGACATGAAGCAGATAAAATTGCAGAAGAGTTTCAATCAAAGCAACGATAGCAGGTTAATACCATTCTTAATCATATGCCTTCAATAGAAGACTTAACTCAAAGGTTTGTTTGGTCCTTTTTGAAATATGGTCCTGGCTTATTCTCAAGATAGGATCTTCTAAGATAGATAGCCCGCTAATGGCGATTACACGAATTAAACCTTTACCCAACTACTATTACGGTTGAGTATTGCACAGTCATCAGAAGGAATGTCAATCTTCCGAACCGTAATACAACCTTCCCGGCTTCAACCATCATCACCGTATTCCTCTCGCATGAGCGCCTATAATTATCCTTTTACATTTAAAGTGTCGGCCACCTCTTTGGCCTTTCTTGATAGTAAAATTTCCTTACAGTCAATGTCATTTTAACCACCTCCAAATAAATTTTCTACCTCATTTCAATCACTGCTTATGTGAAAATGCTTTTCTTTAATATCTGATGAGTAAATAAAAAAAATATCACCATTTTTCCATAAGTTATTGCCTCAATCTTTAGAGGTTAATCACTGTCACGACTGACTCTCAATCATACTTAGAACATCTTTTATCTTAGGTCCTCATTGCCCTGAACAATTTCGACCTCTACTGGTTCGATCCATACTTTCTCGTGGTTTAACACGTGCCCCACTTGGCATCATTATAATTATGTCATATTTCCTTTATCAACATTTTTATTCTTGAGAATTTCGAATATTTCCTTTCTCCTTGTAAAACCTCTAAGGTTATCCTTCAATCGTTCCTCTTGTATTCCCTATATACAGGGCATACCAAAATACCATTTACTAATACTAGAACCATTGTCTATATACTTCTGGAAAAAATTTCTCCACTGATTCTTAAAGGTTGTTATTACCTTAATCCTTTCCAATTCATACTGTCAAAACTCATACTATCCCTATTAAGGGTGAAATGCCAGCCTTTATGCATTCCCCTAGGATTCGTTTTAAGTTACCGATATTCTATCCTTAATTCCACCTTTAAAAGGTACATGCATCCTTCCTTGGATAAATCAAGTCATATATCCCTGATAAGGGTGTCTTATTCAATCATTCCCACCTCGATAGTATATGCCTAGTTTCACAATAACATCTGTATTCAAAATGAGGTCAATCAATATGGCCTCCAAAAGATAACAACGATTATCCGCTTTTCTTGCCTAATTTGGTAACTATAACAAGGATGTTCTGGAAGATATTGGTCGTATTCAATGTGAAAATCTTCTTAATAATTCCTCATTTTCTTTTGTTTTTTTTTCAACAGTCATCTCAACGTTGGGATGTCTTTCATACATGGCGTCTCCCTTTCTGGGTATCAAGCCACCAGTCTTACACTTCACATTCTTGAAGGTCACTTCCTTCCTCCAATTCTCCTAATTTTCTTACTTCCTTGTCTCCCCAGTCTATCCGCGTCTCATTATTTATCCTTCGAACTATCTCAAGGTTTCTTTGAATCCTCCCAACTTACAAGGGATAAAATATATGTATCTCTTATGCCTTCAACCATCAATTTTAACTCATGGTGAATCACCCTCATCTTGACGATTACATACTTTTCTATTTCTATTACTATGATTCTTTAGGGTTTCCTCATACCCAACTCCCTTATCATTCCTCAAACTCTATTGCCTTAATATTCCTTTCCACTTCAGTTTCTTTTTATTTTCCTTTCTCTTATAATTATTTCATGAACCAACACAACATAAGCATTGATTTCAAATATCCCGTCATTCTGGATTTGTGTCCTCAGAACGAATCTTGACAACTTTTACAACTTAGATTCATAATTCATCATACTCGTCCGCCTTTGTTCTGGCTCTAAAGCTTTTACACTATCTCCATAACCTTGGGAAGTACTTTCCTGAAAACAATTGACTGAACTTTAATCAGTTTATTGTAACCTCTGGCTCCGTGCCTTCCTTGGACTTTCACCAGCGGGTGGTCTCTCTCTTAGGAGGGTAAGTGACAAAAACACTCTTTTGTGATTCGTCAATCATTTAGAATCTTAAATGATTCCTGTATTTCCTTTAGCCAGGCTCTTGCCTCGACTGGGTCAGCTTGTTCCTTGGAACTCTGAGAGCTTAGCGACTTAAAGAACCTGAAAGAATTTATCACCGCATTGTTTCCTCAGGGTGGTGGTTGGGGATAATAGTATAAGTTCTGTTTAGGCAGGTCCATGAATTGCCCAATAGGAGTACCATCCTGATTCTCCCTATCTTGTTCAACTTCTGTTTTCTCAGTATGAAATGTTCCAACTTCTCCCATAATCGGGGTTATCTTATACGTTAAAAATCCTTATTTTCCACTTCATTATGTTATGGGTTCCTTCTATTTTGATGTCGACCTCCCTGACTATCACGTTCAGGGTTTGCTCTAAATCTTATTCCTCAAACTAGCTTTCATCTAAGATCTCATCTTTAAGTTCTTGAACATTTGGAACCCAAATTCTGTAGGAATGCCTCATTATTCCCTTATCATCTTTCTCGGTATTAATCTCTTATCTATTTGTTGGCTTTCTGCCTTCATTCATCACTTTTTCTGGCACAATATGTTCTTTTCCAATAATTCGGGCTGTATTGCAATCTCAAACAGCTTTTCGGTACCGGCTCCGGTTACCTTCACTTCTATTTCCATTTTCTCAAAATCTCTTATAACTCTCCCAAAGACATTATAATCTTGAGTCTCTCCTTTTTACTAAGGGCATCAACCACCATATTGGCTTTCCCCGAATGATAAAGAATCTCCCAATCATAATTCTTGATTAGCTCTAACCGCCTCCTCTGGCGTATGTTGAGCTCTTTCTACGTGAAAATGTACTAGAGCACTTATGGCTTAGGTAATTCTCGCACTTCTCTCCATACAAGTAGTGCCTCCAATCTTTAGGGAAAAACTATTGCCATGAGCCCAAGCTCATAGGTGGGGATATCGAATTTTATATTCCCTTAATTTTCTTGACGCGTACGCGATTACCTTGTTGTGCTGTATAAGAAGCACCCTAATTCCTTATGCGAAGCGTCAATACAAATCACAAAATCTCCTTTTTCCATCCGGCAATGCCAACATAGGGGCCATCACCAATCTTTGCTTCAGTTCTTGAAAGCTGTTCTCGCATTTCTCTGTTCATTCAAACTTCTTAGTCTTACGAGTAAGCCGCGTTAAATGGGCTACTATCTTTACAAACTTGAACGAACCTCCGGTAGTGACCAGCCAATCCTACCTCTGGTAATTCCCCTAACCATGGTCATCAATTCCTCAGTGGTCCTTTATTCATTCTTGTCAGGACCCTCCACGGGATTCTTCTCAGCAACAATCCATCTAGGACAACATCCTCAACCGCTACATCCTCAATATGAACATCATCCGGTCCCTCATTAGGGTGTTCCATTGGATCCACAATCTGATCTCCAATAACTAATAAAACATCATCGCGTTGTTGCTCCTCAACCTCAGGGTTCGGAGTCCCGCTACCATATATGATAACGAACTACGCTTCTATCACGATATTTATAAGGGTTCCCATAAGGGTTTTAACTGTCAGTACTACGTTAGGTAGCCCGACTATGAACTTGGCAAGAGTTCTTATTATCTTTGTGAACTTATTATCTTAATGTCACATCATCTCTGAGATTTATAACGCTTGGCTCTGATACCACTTCTATAACACCTCCAAATCCGGGGTCGGGGATCCGGGTTGTCACGAGTTCCATTTCCCTTAATAACACCCAATCTTAATAATTAATCAACTACTCTGTACTGTGACCCCACAATAAACACACACACCACACGTTATAGTCTCAGAGATGAACATCCAAAAATAATCACAAGTCATTTTATTCCACAATTATCTGCCAATACACTTTAAAAGGTTTTCTGAATAAATTTACATTTTCTTTGCCATTATTACAATTCATAAATATACATAATCTGATACATCAAAAGTTGAAAGCCTAGCCTATTGGTAGTTCCTACCTCAGCTACAGCGACATCAACGCCTATAGGAAACTGCGGAACGTTTCCTATTCGCTCGTGAATTGGGAGCTTGGTCCTGTTCATCTTGCCTATTTGATGTTGTGTGATGAAAGAAGAAAGCAAGGGTGAGCAGCAAGCCCACCAAAATAATATTTATAATAACTTACAATATATGAGCATTCTCATAGTACTTAAGAAAGTCTTGGTTAAGAAGAAATGAACCAAGTTGATATCTTAATGCGATGAAGTCGCAAAATATTCAGTATATATATATATACTTTTCATAATATTGGAAGTCCTCTTCCATGCATAATACACACAGAGTTCCAGTGTATAACTGTATAAAAATACCATTGCAAGGTGATCTCATATATCTAATCTTGTCTCAATATTTTTGTGAAATCTTTGTCATGCATAAGATAATCATTTACTAGATATAAGTTTAAAAGATGAAGTTACAAGATACTCCAATATACTTATATCTTTTCCAAATACTACTTGAACTACCACCGTTCAAGTTATAATTAGTTCAAAAGTTCATCACATAAATGAGACTACAAGATAATACTTGAATAGATTCAATCTTTGAAATATTATTGAATAAAATGAAGTTACGAGATACTTCATTAAGTCCCGATATATATATACACCTATATATATCTCTCATACATTTCCTGAAAACCTCTGTCATGTAAAGTATGAACAGAGTTGCAATATCCAATGAATTTGGAAAGAAAAGAAATTTTGGCATAAACCTGATATCTTGCTGATCAGGCAAAGATACCAATAAGTAACCTTTTCTACTAGTAGATGGATGAATCCCCCACCGGTCATCACCCTGGCCACATAAGGACCTTATGCTGGACCGCCACCCGGCCTCTTACGCGTTGATGGACTTCCACCCAGCCACTTACACTTTGATAGACCGTACCCCGGCCTGTCGCTTATGCCGACTCAATTAGATGGGCTTACTTCCCGAACGTTGGGTAAGTAATCAATTCATTTGTTTTCTCAAAACAGCAACCACGTTGTGAATGTAAAATGCACCACAGAGCTGGATCCCCCAGGTTTTGAGCGAGTATTTAAATCCCCTTTGAAAGGAAGATCTTAAATATGAAAAAAATGAGTTTTGGGGTCCACTCTAACTTTAAAAATCATTTTGAAGACTCGAAAACATTTTTAAGAATGTTTGGAGTACTGCTGATTTATTAAAATAAATCAGTCCCGATATATTAGAAAATATCTGAATATTATTATGTAATAATATTATCATAAAGATAATCCTTATAAAAATAATCGAAGTAGAAGTTTTAAAACTTATACTTGAAATGGATATTAAATAACCAAAGATATACTTATATGAAAGTACTATCTTTATTTGAATAATCGAAAATAAGTTTGATTATCGAAACATTATTCTTTAATAAAATAAAGAATATTATTAAATAATAAGCGGAGTCATAATACCTCGAATGTATATTATAAATAATATTCATTAAATAAAATAAACGGAGTCATACATCCTCCAATGAATATCCAATTAATAATCATTAAATATAATAAACAGAGTCATAAGTCCTCGAATGAATATTCGAAATAATATTCAATAATAAAATAAAGGAGTCATAAGTCCTCAGATGAATATTCGAAATAATATTCAATAATAAAAAAAAGTTATCGAATAAACCTTATTCGATTAATAGTTTTGAAAACTATAATAATATATATAAAAATATATATATATAAAATCTACTCGGGATCCTCGACTCCCGGTTTTAGAAAATGTTTTCACCTTTGGGTCCCTATACTAAGGGTATATGCAATTTACCGCTATTCTCTAGCATAGGTATTATCAACTGAACCAACAGATATATATGGCAAAAATACGAAATAGGCATGCATATGTACCATATCACATGCTACAATATATCGCAAGAATTTTCTAATATAACCGTCATGCATCTATTACAAGATAATGCATATACAAGTGTATACATCACAGCAACAGTATAACGGATAGAAAACTTGCCTGAGCGACTGGGGGTTACGAATGGCTCGGGACGAGTCTGGTAACCTATAAACAACAAGTAAGTTGGAATTAAACCAAAGTCACTTGTAAATCTATACATTAACCAACTTAGACTCTAACGCTCGCTTTGCGCTTATTGATTCTCTTAAGTCACTCGAGTACCCTCGGCTCCACCATTTTTAATAAATTAACCATTACGAGTTTTAAGGCAATTCTTTCGCAAGTGTCTTACCAACTGCCTATTACACCTTACATAAATGTTTCATACTTCAATTAGTCCTTTAAGGTCTTTAACCTATGTTTCAAAGTAAGGCGAGGGGTAAGGATTCGTTCGCCAAATGTTGTTACTTAAAACGGCTGTTTCTCCTAAACCGTTCATCAGAATTAAACGATCCACATATCAAAACGAAGCTCGTAACATGAACTATCTAAACATGGCAATGGTCAAAACCTGGCAGTGAGTTCAAGGGTTCTGATGTTAAGAACAAAAACAGTCTACGGTAAATCGGGCATTACGACGGCTATGTTTACGCGATTTCCCAAATTTAAACCATTCCAAAACAACCACCAATCAATCCCAATTCACAACCCAATCAAAACTCCATCCATCCTACATCATAACAGCCCCAACAACTCCACATTAACAATTTATACTTATTCCCCACATGAACTAAAAGCTTTACTTAGGTTCCTTAACTAATTATCAAGATTTATAACCCCAAAAATACCACAAAACCAACTAATCTCTACAAACTCAACCATACTTTAAACAATCAAGCATCATGCTTCACATATGCTATATCAATCATATTCATTCCTAATTACTCAAAACTAAAGCTAGGGTTTGGAGTTTATACCTTCCTTGGAGAGTGGAGAATCAAGAGAATGGCTTGGAATCACCCTTAAAGTCCTTATCCAAGCTTAAACTAAACAAAACTTCAAGAACAAAAATTTTAGTTCTTGAAAAACACTATTCACCATCTTCTTCCATGATTTATTGGAAGAGATTGTGAAGGAATTAGAAGCTTAAACTCATGAGGAACCTTAGATAATTACCTCATGATTTAACAAAGCTTGGATCTTGGTTTTGGATTTTTCTTTCCTTTGAAAATGGCAAAAGCCGAGAGCTAGGAAGAATGAAATGAAAAGTTTGTGTTTTTTTGGTGAAAATGAAATGTTTGGCTTGGTTGGTTGATTATTGATTTGTTTTGTTTTTGGTTAATTACCTAATTAACCTTCATTTTGTGTGGTTATAATTCAACCACACTTCCTTCCCTCCTATGTCATGCGTATGTCATCTTGTGGTGTCATCCTTCCCTCCTTGTCCTCTTCCCATTGGTTGGATGACATCATCCCCTCTAATCTCTTTGATTAACTTCCTAATTGTTTCCCTAATGACCGCTGATCTGTTATACGGTTCGCTTAACTTTTGTTTTCGTTTATCGTTTGAGGGATCATACCCGGGATCTTATTACTTGGGTTTCCTTAACCTTTCTCAATACATTATATTCCTTTTATGATCCTCTCTTATAATCCTTTAATTAAAATCCTTTTTATCCTGTTACCTTATACTCAATTCTTTCCGTATCGAGTGGATTTCCGGGAAAAATCAAAGTGTTCGGAATTGGATTCTGACAATCTTTACATACACTTATATACCACATAGAGTACTAATAATATCCCAGAAGACCAATAACAGAACCCCTACATAGTGTGGCATGAAAAGTTTTCTCATTCAGCAAAACACTATTCATAAGGGTTTCAAAAATTTCCAAAAAAAATTGGGGTTATTACACTTAGGACGTCTCTTATCTTGGGTCCTTCTTGTTTTCACCAATCTCGACCCTCATTGGATCGATCTATACTTTCTTATGGTTCAACACGTGCCCCACCTGACATTATTATAATTACGTCATATTTCCTTCATCAAAATTTCTATTATTGAGAACTTTGAATATTACCTTTCTCCTTGTAAAACCTCTAAGGTTATCCTTAAATCCTTCATCAGGTACACCCTAGGCTCAGGGCATATCAAGATACCATTTACTAATACCAGAATCATTGTCTATATACTTCTGAAAAATTTCTCCACTGATCCTTAAAGGTTGTTGTTACCTTAATCCTTTCCAATTCATACTATCAAAACTCATGTTGTCCCTATTAAGGGTGAAATGCCAACCTTTATGCATTCCCCTAGGATTTATTTCAAGTTATCGAAGTTTCATCCTTAATTCCACCTTTAAAAGATACTTACACTTTTTCATGGATAAATCAAGTCAAATATACTTGATAGATTACCTTATTCAATCATTCTCACTTCGATAGTCTATACTTAATTTCACAATAGCATCCTTATTCAAACTGAGGTCAATCCATATGGCCTCCAAAAGATAACAACGGTTTTTTTTCTTTCCGCTTTGCTTGCCTAATTTGATAATGACAACAGGGATGTTCTGGAAGATATTGGTCATGTTAAACGTGAACTTCTTCTTAATAATTCCTTATTTACTTTTGTTGTTTATCTCAACAGTCATCTCAATATTGGGATATCTTTCATACCTGGCGTCTCCCTTTCTGGGTATCAAGCCACCGGTCTTTCACTTCACATTCTTGAAGGTCACTTCCTTCATCCAATTTTCCTAATTTCTTACTTCCTTGTCTCCTCAGTCTATCCGCGTCTCATTATTTATCCTTCGAACTATCTCAAGGTTTCCTCGAATCCTCCCAACTTACAGGGGATAAAATATATGTATCTCTTATGCCTTCAACCATCAATTTTAACTCATGGTGACTCACCCTCATCCTGACGATTACATACTTTTATATTTCTATTGCTACGAGTCTTTAGGATTTCCTCATACCCAACTCCCTTATCATTCCTCAAACCCTATTGCCTTTATATTCCTTTCCACTTCAGTTTCTTTTTATTTTCCTTTCTCTTATCATTATTTCATGAACCAACACAACATAAGCATTGATTTCAAACATACCGTCATTCTGGATTCGTGTCCTCAGAATGAATCTTGACAACTTTTACAATTTAGATTCATAATTCATCATACTCGTCTGCCTTTGTTCTGGCTCTAAAGCTTTTACACTATCTCCATAACCTTGGGAAGTACTTTCCTGAAAATAATTGACTGAACTTAAATCAGTTTATTATAATCTCTTACTTCGTGCCTTCCTTGGCCTTTCACCAACGGGTGGCCTCTCTCTTAGGAGGGTAAGTGACAAAAACAGTCTTTTGTGATTCGTCAATCATTTAGAATCTCAAATGATTCCTATATTTCCTTTAGCCAGGCTCTTGCCTCGACTGGGTCAGCTTGTTCCTTGGAACTCTGAGAGCTTAGCGACTTAAAGGTCCTGAAAGAATTTCTCACCGCATTGTTAACTCAGGGTGGTGGTTGGGGATAATAGTCTAAGTTCTGTCTAGAAAGGTCCATAAATTATCGTATAGGAGTACCGTCTCGGGTCTCCTTTCCTTACTCGACTTATGTTTCCTTAGTCTGAACATTCCCTCCTCCTCCCCATAATTGGGGTCATCCTTCATGTTTTAAATCCTCATTTTCCACTTCATTATGTTATGGTTTCCTTCTATCTTGATGGCATCCTCCCTGACTATCACATTCAGGGTTTTCCCTAAATCTTATTCCTCGAACTATGACTTTCATCTAAGATCCAGTCCTTAAGCTCTTGAACATTTGGAACCCAAATTCCGTAGGGATACCTCATTATTCCCTCATCATCTTTCTAAGTATTAATCTCTTCTCCGGTCATTGGTTCTCTACCTCCATTCATCACTTTTTCTTGGCACAATATGATCTTTTCCGATAATTTGGGCTGTATTACAATCTCAAACAGCGTTTCGGTACTGGCTCCGGTTACCTTCACTTCTATTTCCATTTTCTCAAAATCTCTTATCAACTCTCCCAAAGACATTTTCATCTTGAGTCTCTCCTTTATACTAAGGGCATTAGCCACCATTTTGGCTTTCCCTGGATGATAAAGAATCTCATAATCGTAATCCTTGATTAGCTCTAACCACCTCCTCTGGCACATGTTGAGATCTTTCTGCGTGAAAATGCACTAGAGCACTTATGGCTTATGTAAATCTCGCACTTCTCTCCATACAAGTAGTACTTCCAATCTTTAGGGCAAAACTATTGCCACGAGCCCAAGCTCATGGGCGGAGATATCGAATTTTATATTCCCTTAATTGTCTTGACGAGTACGCGATTACCTTGTTGTGCTGTATAAGAAGCACCCTAATTCCTTATGCGAAGCGTCACTACACATCACAAAATCTCCTTTTCCATCCGGCAACGCCATCATAGGGGCCGTCACCAATCTTTGCTTCAGTTCTTGAAAGTTGTTCTCGTATTTTTCTGTCCATTCGAACTTCTCAATCTTACGAGTAAGCGCGTTAAAGGGGCTACTATCTTTACAAATTTGAACGAACCTCTGGTAGTAACCGGCCAATCCTACCTCTGGTAGTCGCCCTAACCATAGTCATCAATTCCTCAGTGGTCCTTTATTCATTCTTGTCAGGATCCTCCATGGGATTCTTCTCAGCAACAATCCCTTCTAGGACAACATCCTCAACCGCTACATCCTCAATATGAACATCATCCGGTCCCGCGTTAGGATGCTCTATCGGATCCATAATCTGATCTCCAATAAGTAATAAAACATCATCGCGTTGTTGTTCCTCAACCTCAGGGTACAGAGTCCCGCTACCATATACGATAACGAATTATGCTTCGATCACGATATTTATAAGGGTTCCCATAAGGGTTTTAACTGTCAGTACTACGTTAGGTAGTCCAACTATGAACTTGGCAAGAGTTCTTATTATCTTAGTGAACTTATTATTTTAACGTCACATCATCTCTGAGGTTTATAACGCTTAGCTCTGATACCATTTCTGTAACACCCCCAAATCCGGGGTCGGGGATTCGGGTTGTCACGAGTTCCATTTCCCTTAATAATACTTAACCTTAACAATCAACCAACTGCTGCGTACTGTGACCCCACAATATACACACACACACCACAAGTTATAATCTCAGAGATGAATACCAAAAATAACACAAGTCATTTTACTCCACAATTATAAACCATTTCACCTCAAAAGGGTTTCTGAATAATTTACATATTCTTTGCCATTATTACAATTCATAATATATATAAGTCTGGTTCATCAATAATTGAAAGCCTAGCCTATTGGTAGTTCCTACCTCAGCTACGGCGGCTTCAACGCTTCCAGAAAACTGCGGAACGTTTCCTAACCGCTTGCGAATTGGAAGCTTGGTCATGTTCGTCTTTTCTATCTGTTGTTATGTGATGAAAAAAGAAAGAAAGGGTGAACAACAAGCCCACCGAAATAATATGTATAATAATTAACAATATATGAGCATTCTCATAGTAATCATGAAAGTCTTGGTCAAGAAGAAATGAACCAAGCTGATACCTTAACGCGACCAAGTCACAAAATATTCAGTATATATATACATATATACTTTTCACAATCTTTGAAATCCTCTGACATGTATAATATACACAGAGTTCCAGTTTATAACTGTATAAAAATATCGTTGCAAGGTGATCTCATATATCTAACGTTGTCTGAAAATCTTTGTCATTCATAAGATAATCATTAACTGGATATAAGTTGAAAAGATGAAGTTACAAGATACTGCAATATACTTATATCTTTTCCGAATACTATTTGAACCACCACCGTTCAAGGTATAAACAGTTACGAAAGTTCATCACATAGATGAGACTACAAGATAAGACTTGAATAGATTCAATCCTGTTTAAAAGAAATGAAGTTACGAGATACTTCATTTGAGGGAAACATCATTATAACCGTTTGACCCTGTTAATGCCTCAGCAATCACCCATCCGTAGCCTTTCGATCGAATGCTCCGAGTAGTGTTGCAGAAATATCCAAACTGGATGATGAACTCATTACAAGAGTTTGCCGCGCCAGGAAGACCACTTACGATGATCAGTCGCAGTAGTGCAACCCCACCATTTTCTACATGTAGAGGAGAACCTGTCGGATTTACTTGTCAACCGAACACTGGACTCCTAAGGAATGGACCGTCTTAGCGGAACTTCCAGGCCATTTGGGCCAATATAATAAGGCTGGACCGGCGCCACTCGACCACTTACGCCACTCCTAGTTCAGATGAAATCCATGACTCTGAAATGTAAAGCTTGTCCCCCTTTCCCCAAGTAGAAACTTGTTGATACGGCTCCACCAAGAAGTCGTATCTAGTTGGGAAGGAAAACTCACCGATATTTCCCAGGCGGTGCCTGTTAATGGATTAACTTGTTATAAGAATTTTACTTCCCGAGTGTTGGGTAAGTAATCAAAAACTCGTTTATCAAAACAACAACCTTGTTGCGAATATAAAACACACCACAGAGCCAGATCCCTCAAGTTTTGAATGAGTATTTAAATCCCCTTCGAAAGGAGGATCTTAAATATAAAAATGAGTTTTGGGATCCGCCCTAACTTTTAAAATCATTTTGAAGACTCGAAAATATTTTAAAGAATGTTTAGAGTAACGCTGATTTAATAAAATAAATCAGTCCCGATATGTTAGAAAGTATCTGAATATTATTATTTAAATAATATTCCCATAAGGATGATCCTGATAAAAATAATCGAGGTAGGAGTTTTAAAACTCATACTTGAAATGAATAATAAATAACCAAAGATATACTTATACGAAAGTATGATCTTTATTTGAATAATCGAAAATAAGTTTGATTATCGACACATTATTCTTTAATAAAATAAATAATATTATTTAGTAACTAAGCGGAGTCATAAGTCCTCGAATGAATATTCAAAATAATATTCATTAAATAAAATAAAGTCATCGAATAAGCCTTATTCGATTAATAGTTTTAAAAACTATATCTATATATATATAAATATATATATATATATATTATACTCGGGAACATCGACTTCCGGTTTAGAAAATGTTCACCTTTGGGTCCCCTATATTAAGGGTATACGCAACTACTGCTTATCTCTAGCATAGGTATTATACAACTTATAAGCATTTGGATCAACAATTAGATATCAAGATTATGAAACAGGCATGCATATAAATATCATATCACATGCTCCAATATATCGCAAGACTTTGCTAATAATAATTATGCAGTTATCACAAGATAATGCATATACATATATACATCACAACAACAGTATAACGGGTAGAAAACTTGCCCGAGTGCTCCCGGATAGACTTAAGCTTAGAGTGGGTCCGATAACCTATGAACAATAATATAAGTCGGAATTAAACCCCTGTCACGTAAGAAACTAGACTTTAACCAACTGAACCCTAACCTTCACTTTTGCGCTTAACGATTCACTTAAGTCGCTCGAGTACCCTCGGCTCCACCATTTTTAATAAATTAACCATTAAGAATTTAAGGCAATTCTTTCGTGAGTACCCTACCAACTACCTAATGCACTTTACATAATTGATTCATACTCCAATTAGTCATTTAAGGGCCTTAACCAAGGTTTAAAAGTAAGGCGAGGGGTAATGGTTCGTTCGCGAAACGCCGTTACTTAAAACGGTCGTTTCTCCTAAACCGTACATCGGATTCAAGCGAACCACATATCAAAACGAAGCTTACGACATAATCTAACTAAACATGGAAAAGTCACAGATTCAATAGTTAGCTCTCTATGCCGAACACTAAGAACAAGCAGTTGTATGAAATTGGGCATTACGACGGCTATGTTTACGCGATTACCAAGTTTTAAACCACTCCAAACAACCACCATTCAACTCACAACCAACCCTCATCCAAACCTTACTACATCAGTCCCCAAACCTCAAGATTTTCAAATTTATACAACCCCACACATGAACTACTAGCTATACTTAAGTTTCATTAACTATAAACAAGATTTCAACATCCAAATCACTACAAATCCAATCCAAACTCTAAACACACAAGCATCATGCTTCTCATTTACTATAACCATCAAAACCATCTTAATACTCAAAGTAAAGTTAGGATTTGGAGGTGTTATACCTTTCTTGGAGTGATTAGACTAGCTAGGAAGTATTAGGGAGCCTCCTACAAGTTTGATCTTTCCAAAGAAATCAAGAACACAAAGTTAGGTTTTGAAGTTTCTAAAAGTCAGATTGAAAGAACTATCAAAACGAGGGTCTTACCATGCTTATTTGGACGAGACTTGTGAACAAGAGTTGTAGGCCATCTCAATACCTTTACAAAGAGCTATAGAACATACTATTTGAGTGAGTATTAAAGGAGATATGGTAGTTTGAAGTTGTTGTTCTGGTTTTGGCCGAGAGCTTCTTGTGGAAAAACAAAGTCAACTTCTCAATTTTTATGTTATGATTTCTTTTGGCTTGGTTGCTTCTCTTGTTTGCTAATTAAATTTACCATGGTAAAAATTACATGGCTCACAATCAACCAACTAACCTTTCTATTTGTCATGCTTACGTCACCATGCATATTTCATCTTTCTTGTGTCATCTTCTTACACTTGTTTTCTTCTTATTGGTATGATGACATCATCACCCACTAACCTCTTTGATTAACCCCTAATTACTTGGCTAATGACCGCTTATCTGTTATACGGTTCGATTAACTTTCATTCTCGTTTATCGTTTATCGTTTGAGGGATCATACCCGGGATCTCATTACTTAGGTTCCCTTAAAACTTTCTCAATATTTTATATTCCTTTTATGATCCTCTCTAAAAATCCTTGAATTTAAATCCTTTTTATCATGTTACCTTATACTCAATTCTTTCAGTATCTGGTAGATTTTCGGAAAAAATCAAAGTGTTCGAATTTGGATTCTGAAGATCTTTACATACACTTATTTACTTTATGGAATACTAATACGATCTTAGAATTTCCATTACAGTACTCTTATATAGTGTGGTCTGATAATTTTCCTTAATCAACATCATCAGCAAAAGTTACTATTCATGAGGGTTTCAAAAATTCCAAAAATTGAGGTTATTACACCTGATGTTCTGATACAAGGTGGAAGTCAAGATTCTCAAAAGTTCATGCAAACTCTGAAGCTCAAGGGAAAGCAGACTACTGTCTACTACAAGGATCCTAAGATTCAGACACTTGATGAGGAAATTGCTAGAAGATTATGTATGAAGCATAATCCAGGAATGGATTTAGAAAATCTCAAGGATGAAGAAGCTAGATTTAAAGCTGAAAAGAAAAATCTAAAGCCAAAAGCTTCTGTTGCAAAGAAACCTCCAAGGCCTAAGGAAAAAGGCATTGTGATCAAGGAGAAGTCAAATACTGAGGCATCAAAGCCCATGACTAGATCACAGATTAAGATTGATCCCAAAGACAAAGGGAAGGGAAAAGTTGGTGAATCAACCAAGCCACTGGAGATGAAAATTCCTCAAATTCTGATAAAGCCGGTAGGTAAAATGGTTGAAGTTACTAATGATAATCTTGCAGAAGATAAAGATGTTCAAACTCTGAAAAGAAAGAAGATTTCTGAAGAATCAAAGACTACCTCTGACAAGGCTCAAGTTGTTCAGAGTAAAGAACTGCAAGCTACAACATAAACAGCAAGTTTTGATAAAATCATCAAGACATCAACCTCTGACAGTGCTCAAGTTGATTTGGACAAGATGAAAGTAGCTGACAAAAAGAAACTCCTATAGAAAAATGTCAAACCATCAGATCCAAAGAAAAGCCAATTGTTATCTGATTTCATGACTGTTGGATTGAAAGCCAGAGAAGCAAGAGACAGAGCTGGACTAGGTTCCGATGAAGCTAAGATTAAAACAGGAGTTGAAGTGCTGACTAGAGATCCATTTCTTTTAAATGATCAACTTCTTGAAGATGCTACACAAAAACACCTTGATAAGGTTATCTCTGTTCAAGTGGTACTGGATGCTCATGACAAGCACAATGTCAAGGAAAATCTGATTCTATTTCTTGAAGATGGAAGGACATATCAGATGTCAGAATCAGATGTGCTAAACAAATCACTGAAAGAACTTTAATTCTTTCATTACCTTTTAGAGGTAAAGTCTGATATTACCAGGAGATGGTCAAACTTTATATTGAAGACCACATAGATAAAGCAAGAATTTCTGGTTCAAGAGTTACAAAATTCATTCCTAGTATTGTTGAAGATGATGGAAGTGAAATTCCAATGAAGAAGAATTCTACTAAGCTTGAAGTGATTCTGAAAGGGAAATGTCTATGCTACAATGAAGATTATTCTCATCCTAGGGTAATAAGACTGAATGATAGTTTAGAAAGAAACCATATCTCTCCTTTAAGGACTGCAATCTACAAGATTGGAAGTCAAGATGAAGAGTTGAAGCAAGTCAAGACTACACTCTCTCAAGTCCTGAGGATTAAAGAAGAAAAGCTGATATCAAGCTTTGTTAAGAATCATTATGGGTTCAGATTGACTCAGTGAGATTGGTAAAAGCTACAAGGACTGTAAGTTGTAGTTAGTTATCTAGTTAAACTCTTATTTGCATTTGTACTTAAATGTTTTTGATATCATCAAATCTATTAACTTGTTTATTTTGCATAATTTACAAGTTGGGGGAGATTGTTAGATATATTTGAGATGTCATGTCTAATATGATTTGTGTTTAGTTTTCAGAACTTAACAACAGGAAAAATCAAGACTTACTGGAATCAGGACTTACTGGAAGTCAGAACTTAATATCAGAACTTAAGGTTATATCAGAACTTAAGTACTGGAAGACTTATAGTTAAAGAAGGAAGCTGATTTACAGTAGAAGATCGAGGCTAAAACAAAAGAAGATATGTATGGAAAGAGTTAGAAGACTGGAAGACTTGTAGAAGATATCTGATTGATATATTTTAGGAGACAGAATTGTATTCCATATCAATTAGAAGTTATCTTGTAACTGTGTACTATATAAACATAGACTTAGGGTTTACACTATATGTGTTACCATTATCGAGAAGATTATACATTGTAACCTAGCAGCTCCTAGTGATATTTGTTCATCACTGAGAGAGAACAACAGTTCTTATTGTAACAGAGTTTATTCAATTTACTTGATCTTTGTTACATATGTGTTAAATCGATTTGATTGTATAAACACTGTATTCAACCCCCTTCTACAGTGTTGTGTGACCTAACATTACATACGAACCTTTATACCTCTTATAACAGAAGACCAATCCTTCTAACCATTGAATAGTTGGTCTTCTAGTTTTTGATTCTTTGCTTTGTTAAAAGTTAATCTTCCTGTTTACCTTGTTATACCTTCGGAGCATTATGAATCACCCGATGCTTCAAGATAAGTGCTGTTTATGATTCACCTTATTAATTTACTGTTAGGAATATATTGTGAAATTGATGATTAGTTATATAAAACACCTTAATAGATTTAACTTAGTGTTTTTTAGCTCTCGACGGATATTTTATTATAGTCCCGACAAATGATCTTTATAGTCCAGACGGATGATAACTGAACATCCATCGAGAGTGTAGCTTATGTAACAATAAGTATTGTATCATATTTTTGCAAATAATAATGTTTTAGTCTAGTAGATTCTGTAGGATTCTCTAAGTCATGTTGACTACTAGATTGATATACAGAATAGGTTGGCTAATTGTAAATATAAGATGTCTTGTAATTCTGTATAAGTGAAATGGAGTCAAGTGACAGAAAGACTCCAGACGGATGATCTACAAAGGCTCCCGACGGATAATCAACAAGGCTCTCGACGGATGATCAATATAATCCCGACGGATGATAATAATCAAATTAGCAGTTGACAGTAACAACAAAATCACATGCGTCGGGTGTTTGCAAATGGAATGTGGCAGCCTAACTATAGGTTTTAGAGAACAAAGAAGCATTACCATTTCCATGCAAATATGAAGATATTTAAAGATGCTAGATAGAGTAATGTAGCAGCATGAAGTTAGACTAGATATAATTTTGTTTTATTATCTTGTCTTACTATCATGTAACTTGGTAATATATAAACCAAGAAGAAGCAAGTAGAACTAAGAACTGTGTAAGCATAATTTTCAGAGAGATAGAAAAAGTTGTATTTGTTTATAATCTCTCTGTTAGTTTGTAAGTTCACTTGTAAGCAGCTGTGTGCTATTCAAGCATCACAGAGTTCTTATACTAATATATATCTCTGGTGGATAAGTTCAAATCCACCATAAAGTTTTAAAACTTTGTGTTTTATTACTTTGTGTTTGATTTCAATTCAAGTTTTATTTCGCACTTCTTGCAAAATCAAACACTGTTATATATATTAAGTAAGAACAATCTTAAAGTTTGAAAAAGGAGCCAGAATTACATTCAACCCCCCTTCTGTAATTCTTCTTGCATTGTTTGGGAATAACAATTGGTATCAGAGCAAGCTCTTGAAGTACAAAGAGTGTAAAGATCACAAAAATCAACAAGATGAACAAGAAGTATGTTGGAGTGAAAATTCCATTTCTGGACAAAGACAACTATCACTACTGGGAGGTGAAGATGCACCTACATCTTCTCTCTCAAGATGAAGCTTATGTGGACTGCATTGAAGGAGGTCCTCATGTCCCTATGAGAGCTGCAACAGGAAATCAACCATCAGTTCCAAAGCCTAGACATGAATGGTCTGATTCAGACATTGAGCAAGTCAGGAAAGATAAAAAGGCCATGAATATACTGTTTAATGGTGTTGATGGTGATATGTTTAACAACATCATAAACTGTAAAACAGATAAAGAGGTTTGGGACACAATACAAATTATTTGTGATGGTACTGAGCAATTCAGGAAAAACAAGATGCAACTCTTGATTCAGCAATATGAGCATTTTCACTGTGAAGAAAGTGAATCACCCACTGATATTTTTAGTAGATTTCAAAAACTACTGAATGCTCTCAAGTTGCATGGAAGGGTCTATCAAACAAAAGACTCAAACCTCAAGTTCCTTAGATCTCTGCCCAAGGAATGGAAGCCAATGACAGTCTCATTAAGAAATTCTCAAGATTACAAGGAGTTCACCTTGGAGAGACTGTATGGTATCCTGAAAACCTATGAGCTTGAAATAGAGCAAGATGAAAGGATAGAGAAAGGAAGAAAGAAAGGAGGATCCATTGCACTTGTTGCTGAGCAAGAGAAGGAAAAGGAGATGAAAGTTGAAATTGTGGAATCTGCATCAAACTCAAGGGTTTGTGAGAGCAAGGGTAAAAGGATGGTAGCTGAAAATGAAGAACAGTTGAACCAAGATGATATGGATGATATAGATGAGCATCTAGCATTTTTATCCAGCAGATTTGTGAAGCTCAAATTCAAGAAGAATTTTGGAGCAGCTAAGTCAAATAGAAATATGGTTGATAAATCTAAATTCAAGTGTTTCAAATGTGGCTTAGCAGGTCATTTTTCTAGTGAGTGTAGAAAGTCTGATTCTAGCTAGAAGAAGTTTGAGCCTGTTGATTATATGCAGAAATACTTTGAGTTGCTCAAGCAAAAGGAAAGGACTTTCATTACACAAAAAATGACTGGGTTGCATATGGATTGGATGAAGATGAAGAAACAAACTATGTCAATCTAGCCCTAATGGCCAAATCAGATGAAACAGAGACCAGTTCATCAAGCAATCAGGTAATCACAACTAACCTAGCACATTTATCTAAAGCTGAGTGTAATGATGTAATAAATGACATGTCTACTGAACTATATCACCTGCGTGTTACACTTAAGTCTCTCACTAAAGAAAAAATTAAAATTAAAGAGAACAATGTGTTTTTAAGTGAAAGAAACAATGTGCTAGAGACTCAATTCATTGAGTTTGAAAAACTGAAATTAGAATGCAAGGTTCTAAGAATGATATAACAGAATCCTTAAAGAAAAAGGAGATTTTAAGAAAGTAACTTGAATGAGAACATGAAGTGATTAAGGCATGGAAATCATCTAGAGATGTCCATGCTCAAATCACTAAAGTTCAAGGTATAGAATCTTTCTATGATGCAGCCTGGAAAAAGAACAAGGAGAAGCTTGATTCCAATTTGATTGAAGGAATGCTAACTGATATGGACTCGATGGATGATGAAAATTATCCATCGAATAATCAAACTGATTATCCGTCGAGAGACAATGAGCCACATCCGTCGAGTATAAGAAAACCTGTTAGCAAAGCTAAACTAGCTAAGTTAAATGATAAGTATGGATTATTTTCTAAAAACTTTATTCCAGGAGAATCAAGTCAAGTGAGGAAAGAAAAGAGAGTTAATGTTGGGCATCTGTCGATCAAGCAATTGAATGACAGATTAGAAAAGATTGAGGTTAAAACAAAATCAAAAAGGAAAAACAATAGAAATGGGAAGGTAGAGATTAACAAACACGACAACTACACACCTGATAAATATGCTCCAAGAAAAATCTATTTTAAGTGTGGTAGTGTTAATTATTTGCCTGTTAATTGCAAACTTGTTATGCCTACTCCCATGTATGCACCTTCTTCTTTTCCCAACATGACTGCCATGTCTGCAATGCCTATGAATGTTTTTCCTGCACATAATATGAATGCACAGTTTGCTAATATGCCATTTGCACCTAATCCTTATTATGTTGTATTTTGTATGCCTCAAATTCCATTTAGCATGCCTTACTGGAATAACATGTTTGCAAATATCATGCTTTTTCCTGTTAATCAAAATGTGCATGATAATTCTGCTTCAATATATGGTTTCAAAGGTCCAACTCAAATGACTAAGGATGAATATGAAATTCCCAAGTCAAATGAGGTCAAACCTAAGAAACCAAAGAAAAAGGCTAACAAGGCAGGACCCATGGAAACTTGGGTACCAAAATTAACTTGATTTAATTTTGATGTGTGCAGGGAAACATAAAAAATCTTTGGTATCTAGATAGTGGTTGCTCAAGGCACATGACTGGAGATTCTACCCTGCTCACTGGGTTCAAGAAAAGAGCTGGCCCAAGTATAACTTTTGGAGATGACAACAAGGGTTATACTGTGGGATATGGCTTGATTTGAAAGGATAATGTCATCATTGAAGAGGTTGCCCTAGTGGATAGACTCAAGCATAACTTGTTGAGTATCAGCCAGCTTTGTGATAAGGGAAACTCAGCCACTTTCAATTCTGAAGCCTGTGTTGTGACCAATAAGAGAATCAACAATGTGGTTCTCACTTGAGAAAATGAAATGTGTATTTAGCTGATTTTAACTCATCAAATACAGAATATGTTACCTGTCTATTTAGCATGGCAAGTCAAGATAAAAGTTGGCTATGGCACACGAAGCTATCCCATCTAAACTTCAAGACCATGAATGATCTAGTCAAGAAAGATTTGGTTAGAGGTATTCCTCAAGTGGAGTTTTTAAAGAATAGATTATGTGATGCCTGCCAAAAGGGAAAGCGGATTAAAGCATCATTCAGAAAGAAGCTTGAATCATCAATTGAAGAACCTTTACAGTTACTTCACATGGACTTGTTTGGACCAGAAAATGTGTTGTCTATCTGAAAGAAGAGGTATTTCCTAGTAATTGTGGATGATTTTTCAAAGTTCTCATGGATATATTTTCTAAAGTCAAAAGATGAGGCTAGTGAAATCATCACCAATTACATAAGGCAAGTTAACAATCATCCTGACTTCAAGGGTAGAAGAATCAGGAGTGACAATGGAACTGAGTTCAAGAATTCTGTGATTAGAGTATTTTATGAAAAGAATGTAATCATGCATGAGTTTTCTACAGCTAGAACTCCACAACAGAATATAGTGGTGGAAAGGAAAAACAGATCTCTTATTGAAGTTGCAAGAACAATGCTAGAATAATCAAAGTTACCAACATATTTCTGGGCTGAAGCTGTGAATACTGCATGCTACACTCATAATATTTCCTTGGTTAATCAAGCAAAATGCATGACACCTTACCAATTGTTCAAGAATAGGAAGCCAACATTAAATTTTCTACATGTCTTTGGCTATAAATACTATATCTTAAGGAATCAAACTGATCAACATGGAAAGTTTGATGCCAAAGCAGATGAAGGAATTTTTGTTGGATATGTTGTTGGAAAAGTATATAGAAACTACAATCTAAGAACCAACATTGTTATGGAATCTGTAAATGTTATGTTTGATGATTAAAAGATTGAACGACTGAAAGATGGAGATTCCATGAGAGCCTCAAATTTGACAGTGTGGAGATGACTTGTGAAGATAGTGATGATGATGATAGTGATCAAGAAACAATGGCTAAGGATAATGCAGAAAAGACAATCTCCAATGATGCTCAAAACTCAGCATCTGTCGAGCTGCATAGTATATCATCCGTTGGTAGAAAATCAGCTTCGTCCGTCGAGATACAAAGTGCATCATCCGTCGGAACAATGAGAGATGTTGAGAGTCAAAACAGATCACTTACAGAAAGAACTCCTTCAAATCAAAGATTCACAAACTCAGGGGGGTTTCTTCTAATCAAAACTCAGTCACACATCAAGACAATGATAAGGCCTCTTCATCTAGAGCTAATCTACCACAACAGAGAAAATGGACTAGAGATCACCCTTTTGAGCTCATTATTGGTGATGCATCCTCTAGAGTTCAAACAAGGAAAGCAACTCAAGAAGAATGTCTATATAACAGCTTTCACTCAAAGGAAGAACCAAAGAAGGTAGAAGAAGCTCTGTTGGATCCTGATTGGGTTTTAGCTATGCGAAAGGAACAAGGTATAGAAGTGTTAGTGTATACTGAAAATATTTATTTGAAGTACGTACATTTATTTCTGGCCAGTTTATTTGAGAATCATTTGAATGTTTACATGTTGTCTAATATTATATATTTTGAACAATCTAGTATCAAATGGGATACAGAATATTAGATTGTTAAATACGGTTATATAATATAATAAGGTTCACAGCACAGGTGGTGTTGGACAATCCACTGGTATGGCTGTAGTATTATTTAGATTAGTTTATATTGACTAATAAATAATACTAGTATACTTTGTGTATATTGAACAGGATCAAATTTAGAATTGTTCCCTTAATACTGATTAAGAAGGAGAACTAAGATTCTATGTTATTATTAATGCTTAGGTTCTTAATTCGGAAATAGTAATTGACACGTGTATATTATTTACATGCTTTGATTTATATATGAAACAATTCTTTTGAATTATATCATTATATTTTGGGTGATGGAATTATATACATGGTGGATATTATTTATTGAAGGAATCCATGTCCTGATAATATTCGGGTTAATGATGTCCCCTTGAAAGCTCAAAAAGATTTAATTATGTGAAACCCTGCAGGTGGGATTTATTCTGGCATAATTAAATAAAGGTTGAGTGGATGATCAAGGATAAAAGATATTAATTAAATAAATTATCAATAATTTATTTAATTAATGGACATATGATATTTTAAACATGGGGAATTTAATAAGCAAATAATGTTGGAACCGAATTAATTAAATTACGGTATTAGGAAAGGTAGTGCAAATATTAATTCTTTAGTGGATTGAATTAATATTTAATTACATTGGGCTAGGCTAAAGATGTAATTAGAAGGCCCAACCTAATTATCCATGGTCCCTATTGTACCCTATATATATTCTTATTCTCTTCTTGCTTGGGATTGTGTGAAAACATATTGTAGCCACCAAGGAGCAAGAAAAGAGGATAACTTGAGAAGACGGAGGCCACACTTCGCTCAAGGGAATTTGGGAATACAATAGAAGAGCGTGGAATCAACCATTAACAAGGTAATCCTCTTTTCGTAATCTTTATGATAAAACGTAGTAACACCCTAAGTCCGTGGTTCCCAACAATTGGTATCAAGAGCCTGGTAATGGGTTCTACGTTTTATGATATAATGTCCATGTCGTAATTATATATGCGTGTATATAGTGTTTTTCTTGTATTGGTTTTGATGCAGGTTGTTAATCCACTATTATGGCCATGTATATTTTAATTATGTGTTTGGATCCCAAGTGGTTTAATCGTGGTTAATTTTTGTTTTGGTTTCCACGTGGTTTAATTGTGGTTGTAATTTACACGAGGGTTGATCGTGTTAGAATAGATTTTACAAAATTAGTTTTGTATTAGATCTATTTTTTTGTAATTGTTCCGGATATTTTGTAATAGTTATGTGCGATCGGAAATTAATTCCGGTAGTTTTTTGTTCCGCTGTGCGATTACAAGGGGCTGCTGTTGATGTTTGGATCGAACAAAATCAAAACAAAACTCACAGAAAAGCAACAGACGCGCACGCGCTGCGGCACTGGGGGCTGTTGGGGCCGCTGCGGCAGCTTGTGCTGCTGGGACTGCTGGGGCTGCTGGGGCTGCTGGGGGCGTCGGGGCGCGCTTGGGGCAGATTTTTTTCGAAAGCTGGAGTTTTATTTTCAAGGGCCATAATAGTGAAAAATTTATTTTAATTTTTTCCATTAAATTTTTAATTATTGCTTTAATTTATTGATTATGTGTGTCGTTAATTATGTGTGTAATTCCTTTAAAATTGCATGTTTAACTTAATTAGGACGACATGGACATAAATTTTATTTATTGCTTTAATTAAATGTTATATGTTGCTAAAATTATGTGTGTATTTTGAATGCATGATTAGACATAATTATAATGACATAGGACCCCATTTAATTTTAAAATTCCTCAATTTTAATAAAAAATTCTAAGTGGGAGAGGGAATTAATATGAAATTAAATCCCATGGTTTCCATTATTGGTTGTAGGTAATTTTACATAAAGACGAATATAAATTATATATACATCACCCATCGTGGCATGTAATTTATGGTGTCTAGAATGTTATAGAAATTACTAGAACAAACTTCTTAAATTAATTTTAAAAGGAATAAAATACGGATTTTCTTTATTTCTGATTTGGGGCGATTTTGTCAAAAATGAGTTCATCGAACTTGTAAGGCTGTGGGTTTTAAGCGAGACCGATGTGACTCCTCCACTACTTGGAAATCAAACCATTGATGAAGTTTGAATTGAAGTATTCTATTCAAGGCAAAATTACGAATATTGGAAGGTATACAAGCCACCCATCGTGGCGTACCAAGTTCCATAGATTACAAATAATTTAAGATTTGATGATGGTATACACTTAGCTATGAAAAATAATATAGTCCACCCCAACGTGGCATATTGTTTAGTAATAGGACCGAAGTAACATTTAAACAAAATTAGGTGGTATACATGTCACACATCGTGGCGTACCAGAAGCTTATGGTGTTTAGATGTTAGTGCATTAAATTTTAATAATTGTTAGATGAATCAATAGATCTTAATAATTAATGCACCCTTATTTATGTGATGTTTTTATGCATGATTCTCAGGATAAAATGGGCTTTAATCCACTATTCACCATACTTAAGGATAACAAACTTACCGGACCTAACTATATTGAATGGAAACGAAATTTGGACATTGTGTTGACTGCTGAGGAGTACAAGTTTTGCACTTATGAACCCAAGCCTGAACAGCCTGCTGTTGATGCTCCTGAAGATGAGAAAGAGTATTACAAATGGTGGATTAAGGCTGATGAAATGTCGTGATGTTACATTCTGGCAGCAATGTCGGGTGTTTTGCAGCATCAACATCAGTCTATGGCCACTGCTTCGGATATGCTCTTTAATCTCAAGGAACTTTTTGGAGATCAGAATAGGGCTGCTAGGCAAGTAGCCATGAAGGCTTTAATGAACACTCAGATGGCTGAAGGCACACCTGTAAGGGATCATGTTCTCAAGATGATGTCTCATCGGAATGAGATAGAGATCCTTGGTGCTGAACTTGACGGGGAAACCCAGATTGACATTATCCTTATGAGCTTGTCCAAGAGTTTTGAGCAGTTCTGCTTGAATTACAACATGAACAAGAGGCAGTATAGTCTCGCGGAACTGCTGACAGAATTTCAGGTAGCTGAAGGATTATTTCAGCAGAGTGTTCAAGTGAATGTGGCTGAGAAAGGTTCTTCCTCTAAGCCGAAAGGTATTAAGAAGAAGAAAAAGGCTCAGACACAGAAAGCTGTGAAGGCAGTGGGAGTTCAGGGTGGTGTGAAAAAGCCTAAGGGAAAGTGCTTCAGATGCAAATAGTCAGGTCACTGGAAACAGGATTGTCCTCTTCCTAAGAAGACAAACAATACTGGTATGTCTCTTTCTCTAGTTACAGAAACATTTATAGCGGCTATATCTACGAGCACTTGATGTGTAGATACATGAGCCACTGATCATGTTTGTAATTCTATGCAGGGGTTCCAGCTATCCAGAATGCTTAGAGATGTTGAGATATACGTGTTCATGGGAGATGCTACGAAAGTAGCAGTAGTTGCAGTAGGAGTTATTCATTTATCTTTTGGTTCTGATAGGATTTTGATTTTGAACAATTGTCTTTATGTACCTTCTTTTAGAAGGAATTTAATTTCGGTTTCTAAACTTGCTTTGGATGGTTATAATGTTTGTTTGGATCGTAATGTTTCTATTATGATGAATAAACGAATTATATGTTCTGGTACATTGCAAGACAATTTATATATAATTAATCCTAGTCAACCTGCACTGCAACTGCAATTTAGGGAATTGAACAACACATCTTCTAACTCTACTAAAAGAAAGGAACCTTCTAGTTTGAACCAAACATATCTTTGGCACTTGAGATTAGGTCATATTAACTTGAGGAGGATTCAAAGACTGGTAGTAGATGGGCCTTTAAGCTCATTGGCAGTGGAGCCATTTCCAGTTTATGAATCCTACTTGGAAGGTAAAATGACTAATAGGCCTTTCAAGGCAAAGGGGAATAGAGCCAAACAAGTATTAGAATTGGTTCACTCTGATTTATGTGGACCCATGAATATCCAAGCAAGAGGTGGTTATGAATATTTCGTCACTTTCATTGATGATTATTCTAGATATGGGTATGTTTATTTGTTGCGCCGTAAGTCTGAGTGCTTTGATAAGTTCAAAGAGTACAAAGCTAAAACGGAGAAGCGACTTAATAAAAGTATCAAGTCACTACGATCAGATCGTGGTGGCGAATACTTGCTTGGAGAATTTAGGGAATATTTATCAGAAAATGGGATAGAATCCCAGTTAACTGCACCAGGCACCCCCCAGCAGAACGGTGTAGCAGAGAGAAGGAACCAGACTCTTTTAGAGAGTGTTAGATCGATGATGAGTTATTCGGATTTACCCAAGTCGTATTGGGGACATGCCTTAGAGACAGCAGCTTATCTTCTGAACTTAGTACCTTCTAAGTCGGTTCCTAAAACCCCCTTAGAATTGTGGACCGGGGATAAACCGAGTCTAAGACATATTTGAATATGGGGTTGTCCAGCACATGTGCTGAACAAGAACGCGACTAAGTTAGAATCTCGTACAGAAGTAAAGTTGTTTGTAGGCTACCCCATGGGAACGAAAGGATATTTATTTTATAGTCCGAAGAATCGGGATGTCATTGTTAGCACCAATGCAAGATTCTTGGAGGAGGACTATATAATGAATCACAAACCCATGAGTAGTGTCATTTTAGAGGAACTAGTGGGATGGACAAATAATACCCATGAAGCTGTAGTACAAGTAGAACAACCACAACATAATGTACAACCTGTCACTAATACCACACCAGTGCCTCGTCGTAGTGGGAGGGTTGTTCAACAGCCTGATAGATTTATGTTTTTGGGAAAGTCTTCAGACTTGGTCCCTGGTGAACATGATGATGATCCCCGTACATACGAAGAGGCAGTACAAGACAAAGATGCAGATCTTTGGCAAAAGGCGATGGAATCTGAGATAGAATCAATGTATTCTAATCAGGTCTGGGAGCTCGTGGAACCACCCAAAGGTATAAAACCTATTGGATGTAAGTGGATCTACAAGAAAAAGAGGGGATTAGATAAAAAGGTGAAAGCCTGGAAAGCAAGACTTGTTGCGAAAGGGTATACTCAGAAAGAAGGTATCGATTATGAGGAAACCTTTTCACCGGTAGTCATGCTTAAGTCAATCCGTATTCTTTTATCTATAGCAGCTCATCTCGATTATGAGATTTGGCAAATGGATGTCAAGACAGCTTTTCTTAATGGAAGTCTTGAAGAAACCATCTATATGCAGCAACCAAAAGGATTCATTAAGGAAGGCCAAGAGCATCTGGTATGTAAGCTTAAGAGGTCTATTTATGGACATAAACAAGCTTCTAGAGACTGGAATATTCGTTTTGATCAGGTAGTCCAGTCATATAGATTTGATCAAAGTCCAAGCGAATCGTGCGTGTATAAGAGAAGTGCAGGTAATGCAGTGGTTTTTCTAGTACTATATGTAGATGATATTTTACTCATTGGAAACAATGTTGAGATGTTGTCATCAGTAAAGGCATGGTTGTTCAAACTATTTGACATGAAGGACTTAGGTGAAGCGGCATACATCCTTGGGATCAAAGTTATAAGGGATCGCAAGAAAAGGATGTTGGCTTTATCTCAAGAGCCCTACATTGATGAAGTATTAGCTCGTTATAACATGTAGAACTCCAAGAAAGGTTTTTTACCTTTTAAGCATGGAGTTGCTCTATCTAAGAAGCAGTGTCCTTCGACACCTAAGGATATAGAGAGCATGAAAGCAGTTCCTTATACTTCAGCATGTGGAAGCTTAATGTATGCTATGTTATGTACGAGGCCTGACATCTGCTTTGCTGTAGGCATGGTTAGTAGATATCAGTCGAACCCAGGTCAGGAACATTGGAGTACAGTAAAAACTATACTCAAGTACCTGAGAAGGACTAAGGAGTATATGTTAATTTACAAGGCCTCAGATCTATTTCCTTTGGGATATACTGATTCAGATTTCCAATCAGATAGGGATAAGAGGAAATCAACCTCGGGATATGTTTTTACTTTGGGAGGTGGAGCCGTTATATGGAGGAGTATAAAGAAGAAATGCATTGCAGACTCCACCATGGAGGCCGAGTACGTGGTGGCCTTTGAGGCTGCCAAGGAGGCTGTATGGTTCAGGAACTTCCTTTTGGACTTAGATGTGGTACCTAATTTGCCTAGGAGCTTGACGGTGTATTGTGATAACACTGGTGCTGTGGCAAATTCAAAGGAACCGTGAGACCACAAAGCAGCTAAACATATTGAATGTAAGTATCATCTCATACGAGGAATCGTAAAGCGAGGGGATATAGTTGTGGCTCACATATCATCAGAAGACAACCGAGCAGATCCTTTCACAAAGAGCTTGCCAACCAAGGTTTTTGACAAGCATGTGGAAGCGATAGGAGTCAGATGGATGGACACATAGATTTTTATGTAATAGTGGATTAAATAAACACTGATGTACTCTTAAAATATTTTGAGTATAAGTGGGAGATTGTTAGTGTATACTGAAAATATTTATTTGAAGTATGTACATTTATTTCTGGCCAGTTTATTTGAGAATCATTTGAATGTTTACATGTTGTCTAATATTATATATTGTGAACAATCTAGTATCAAATGGGATACAGAATATTAGATTGTTAAATACAGTTATATAATATAATAAGGTTCACAGCACAGGTGGTGTTGGACAATCCACTGGTATGGCTGTAGTATTATTTAGATTAGTTTATATTGACTAATAAATAATACTAGTATACTTTGTGTATATTGAACAGAATCAAATTTAGAATTGTTCACTTAATACTGATTAAGAAGGAGAACTAAGATTCTATGTTATTATTAATGCTGGAAATAGTAATTGACACGTGTATATTATTTACATGCTTTGATTTATATATGAAATAATTCTTTTGAATTATATCATTATATTTTGGGTGATGTAATTATATACATGGTGGATATTATTTATTGAAGGAATCCATGTCCTGATAATATTCGGGTTAATGATGTCCCCTTGAAAGCTCAAAAAGATTTAATTATGTGAAACCCTGCAGGTGGAATTTATTCTGGCATAATTAAATAAAGGTTGAGTGGATGATCAAGGATAAAAGATATTAATTAAATAAATTATCAGTAATTTATTTAATTAATGGACATATGATATTTTAAATATGGGGAATTTAATAAGCAAATAATATTGGAACCGAATTAATTAAATTACGGTATTAGGAAAGGTAGTGCAAATATTAATTCTTTAGTGGATTGAATTAATATTTAATTACATTGGGCTAGGCTCAAGATGTAATTAGAAGGCCCAACCTAATTATCCATGGTCCCTATTGTAGCCTATATATATTCTTATTCTCTTCTTGCTTGGGATTATGTGAAAACATATTGTAGCCACCAAGGAGCAAGAAGAGAGGATAACTTGAGAAGACGGAGGCCACACTTCGCTCAAGGGAATTTGGGAATATAATAAAAGAGCGTGGAATCAACCATTAGCAAGGTAATCCTCTTTTCGTAATCTTTATGATAAAACGTAGTAACACCCTAAGTCCGTGGTTCCCAACAGGAAGCTGGTACCGAAGCCTAAAGGATAGAATCCAATTGACACCAAGTGGGTATTCAGAAACAAGATGGATGAAAATGGCATAGTGGTCAGGAACAAAGCTTGATTGGTTGCTAAGGTCTACTGTCAACAAGAAGGAATAGATTTTGATGAAACTTTTGCTTCTGTTGTAAGACTTGAAGCCATCAGAATTTTCTTAGCCCATGCAGCCCATGCCAAATTTAAGGTTTATCAAATGGATGTCAAAAGTGTCTTTCTGAATGGAGATTTGGAGGAGGAAGTCTATGTCAGTCAGCCTCCTGGTTTTGAAGATCCAAATTTTCCAGAATATTTCTACTATCTTTTGAAAGCACTTTATGGATTAAAGCAAGCACTTAGAGCCCAGTATGATACTTTGTCAAAGTTTCTCTTAGAAAATCACTTCACAAGAGGTACTGTTGACAAAACTTTATTATTTAGAAATATTAATGGCTCTAGTATAGTTGTTCAAATTTATGTAGATGATATTATATTTGGCTTTCCAGATGAAAAACTTTGCAAAAAGTTTGCCAAATTGATGCAAAGTAGGTATGAAATGAGCATGATGGGAGAACTAACTTACTTTCTTGGTTTACAAGTTAAGCAAGTTAGTGATGGAATATTCATTAGTCAAACCAATTATATTTATGATCTTTTAAAGAAGTTTGATCTAATGGATTGCACATCTGCAAAAACTCTAATGGCCAGTGCAACTAAACTTGAATTGAACACTACTGAAAAGTCTGTGGATATTTCAAGCTATAGAGGCATGGTTGGCTCATTTCTGTACTTAACATCTAGTAGGATAGATATAATATTTGCTACTTGTCTTTGTGCTTGATTTTAGGCTGATCCTAGAGATTCTCATTTAGTAGCTATTAAGAGATTTTTCAGATATCTCAAGGGCACACCAAAACTTGGCATTTGGTACCCTAGAGATTTTGGTTTTGATCTAACTGGTTATTCAGATGCAGATTATGCAGGTTGTAAAATTGATAGAAAAAGTACAATAGGAACCTGTCAATTTCTAGGAAACAAGCTAGTATCCAGGTTCAGTAAAAAGCAAAATTCAGTTTCTACTTCTACAGCTGAAGCTGAATATATTGATGCTGGTAGTTGTTGTGCACAGATTCTATGGATGAAAAACCAACTGTTGGACTTGTTGGGTTTCGAGCACATAAACGCAACGGAAACAGTAATTAAAAATGTAAAAAATCAGAACTTTTGAAACCCACCGCAGGATCCATGTGAAAAACATATATGTAATTTATAGATCAGATTGTTTACCTTAAGAAGCTTTACAAATTGGTTGACTAATGGAGATCCAAAGCTTGTTCAATCACCACGCATCCCGCTCTCGCGATCTACGCTCTATCGGTATCCACATGAATGCTTGAACTCAAGGATTGGATGTGTACTAGCACAAACTCGTTTCTTCTTGCTCTCTCCATCTTCTCTCTTGGTGGCTAGGGTTTTAGTAAAAGTCTTTTGCACACCAAAAATCAGCCACACAAGAGATATTATATAAAGAGTAGAAAAATGAATTATAACTCTTAACTAATTAGGAGTTATTATTAATTCAAAATTCCTATTTGCAATATAACTAAGTCTCACTTAATTAGTTAACAAATAAATTTCATAATTAATATTAGTAAATTCGAATATCAATATTTATCATGACTTGATTATTATTATAAATAATTCAAATTACTTTAATATAATTTAAATCCAATTTAAATTAAATAATCCTTCAAGTATTCTTAGTCTGTGACCTTATAGGTTATTATTACATGTGCAACGAATTTTAAATCAAATTTAAAATCATAAACAATGAGCGGCATCTAGTAATACATCATTACTACCCAAGTAATAATAATTGAATCAGTGATCTATTAAACCTTTTCTGAATAATGTACAATATAATATAATCCTTTTAACCAAATATTATAGATTAAACTAGAGGTATATTATGTGTCATCCTCATCATAGTTCAATCCTAGTTTCCTTGATCAATGAGTAGACTATCATATCAAATCAACATTTGAGCGTAGCCACACATTTCATAGTCTGGCTCACACAAGAGGACAACAATATCACTCCTAAAATAGGAGGGTTAAATCCCATCTAGATCATTCATATTTCTCATACGATTCAAAATATACCCAATGTCCACTTCTATCATTACCCGGTTAAGGACAACTTTTAATGGAATCAATGTATATTAATTCTCGTATAGAAATATAATGACTTCAGGTCTAAGGACCATTACATCATTGTCACTGTGAGAATTAATTATGACACAACAGATATGTAGAATCTCACATTGGGTCTGTCCAACACCATGTACATATACATATGCCCGTGTCTTTGACTTTAGTATCACTATACCTATGATCAATGCGATGTGATCATCAGTCAACAAACACACTAGTCTTAATGCATTATTATTGTCCCTTATTAATAATACTCGACTAGGGACCTTTAAGAATATTGATACTTGTTATGGATTAAAAACTAAGGTATATTAATTGATGTATTTTTTACTAAGATTCGGGAGCTCAAGGCCTTCAATGGTTGCTCTCGTGTTTCGTAGCTAAATTATGCCTTTACGCCTACGTATCTCTGTAAATTAGAGAATCAAGCCAAAAACGTAGTTCTGATTGATGGGGTGTGTCCCTTTATATAGATGTGGAGAGCCCTTGAATTGGACTAGGGTTAGGAGACTTGTTTGAAAAAGTTCTCAGACTTTGGATAGACTTTGAAGTCCTAGAATAGAGGAATCTGATTCTTAGTTGTGTAGGTGCCTTTTGAGGCTATCTTTTATAGAATTAAATCATCGTTAGGACGCATTTAATGAGCTGGTAATCCCCCTATTTATTAATTACAAAATTAATAAATAATCAGGGCTTCGGGCCTCATTAACTGGGCCTCGATATTGAACCGTATCAGGTCTAATTAATTCAACATTAATTATATTTCTAAGCTAATTTTAGGCCCATATCATTTGCCCCCCAACTTCTGGGAAACTGTAAAAGATTTCGCAGAAGTTAAGTTCATTTGTACCCTTACAGGGTATCATTTTTACGTAAAGTGTGGAGCGACCTACACATTTACAACGATTCGCCTTGCACATGGCTTCAGGATTGTTTTAGAACCTCCCTATTACTTTCCTTACCTTATTCCTTCTTTTTATGATTTTTTTGGTATTTTTCAGTAATTTTCTCTTAATTTCTGATATTTTTTCCTAATTTACAGGAATTTACTCTTAATTTTTGGGATTTTTTCCTAATTTACATGATTTTTCCCTTAATTTCTGGGATTTTTTTTCTAATTTACAGGAATTTTCCCTTTAATTTTTGGGATTTTTTTCCAAATTTACAGGAATATTCTCATACTCACAGGTACTTTTAATTTTTCAAGAATATTTTTCCCTACTTTGGGTATTTTTTTTTAATTTTCCTAATATTTTAGGATTTTTTTTCCGCACCTTCTGGTATTTTTCGTAATTTTTCCTAATATTTTTGGAATTTTTTCCGTACCTCTCGGTATTTTCGGTAATTTTTCCTAATATTTTAGAAATTATTTTATACCAACGGGTATTTTTTCCAAAAAATTTAGGAATTAATTTATAGCAACGGGTATTTATTCCTAAAAGTTTAGAATTTATTTTATACAAACGGGTATTTTTTCGAAAATTTTAGGAAATATTTTATACCAACATGTATTTTTTCCTAAAAGTTTAGAAATTATTTTATACCAACGGGTATTTTTTTCTAAAAGTTTAGAAATTATTTTATACCAACGGATACTTTTTTCTAATATTCAGGAATTTATTTATACCAACGGGTATTTTTTTCTAATATTTTAGAAATTATTTTATACCAACGGGTATTTTTTGCTAAAAGTTTAGAAATTATTTTATACCAACGGGTATTTTTTTCTAGTATTCAGGAATTTATTTATACCAACGGGTATTTTTTCCTAATATTTTAGAAATTATTTTATACCAATGGGTATTTTTTCCTAAAAGTTTAGAAATTATTTTATACCAACGGGTACTTTTTTCTAATATTCAGGAATTTATTTATACCAATGGGTATTTTTTCCTAATAAATCAGAAACTTTTTAGGCATATAAAATTTTACGCGCCCCCACCTTTTTCTATTTTTTAGCAGCTTATTCATCCTAGGCATTGGGTCACCCCGCCTAGGAGGTGACCTTCTTACCCACGGCCAAGAGTTTGTCTCCTTGGCGTTGTTTTTACATCTCGTCCCCTTCTTTTTTTTAATATTCTCTTTTTATTTTCCCACCAATTTTTTTGTCTCTTTTGTTTTCATCACTTTTTTCTTTTCTTTTTTTCATCAATTTTTTTGTCTTTTTCTTCATCAATTTTTATCTCTTTTTTTTATCACCTCCCCCTTTTTTTTCTTTCTTCTTTTTATAAAATTATGAACTCTTGTCATAATTTATTGTGTCAGCGGACATATTTATTTTGTGCAACCGTGCATAATATAACTAATTGGATAGAAAATAATATTGAAAATTATTTTCCATTATTTCCAATTAATTCTATTTTTAAATTCCTTACGTTTTAAGGAATTTATATATCAAATTATGAATTTACTCGTAATTTTTGTTGTCATCAGACATTAATTTATGCATTCGTGCATTATACAAAATTCTCTATTTTGAGAATTTTATATTCCTTTTTTCTAATAATTTCCTCCTTTTTCTTTTTCTGTTTTCATAAATAATTTGATTGTGCCACTCCATCCTAGGCGTGGGTTACCCCCGCCTAGGAAACAACTTTCTTTCCAAGCATATGAACAATATCTAACTGGCATAATTGGAGCCTGATCCATCAATCCTAGACGCGGATTACCCCCGCCTAGGAGGCAAGGTAACAAACACGACCAAAATTTTTTATTTCCCTGGCGTTGAAAGAAGGCCTTCGTGGCTGAATCCTTCCTAGGCGTGGGTTACCCCCTGAAAGAGATGTGTCCTAAGTCCAATCATGTATAATGATTTAGGAATAACTTTTATGTAATCTGTTTTGATTTCATTGATATTAATAAAAGACTTGTTTTGGTTTTATTGCGGGCTTTATCTATTTAAGTGTTTAAATAAGATATACCATAGTTTAGAGTAAAGTTTTTTATGGATTATGATGAGATCATAATAATGAGACCTAAAAGATGATAACTCTAAACTTAAATATTTCCTGGTCATAGGATTACTGAGTGGTAATTAGTAATCCGCAAAGATCGGTACATACTATGCTTGCTTCATTATGAAGGATGTCTGTTCTCATTTACATTTGTGTGGTGACACTATAGCTAGTATGTATGTGCTTATTATAGAATAAGTTCACTGAACATGACTCACACAGCTGAACAACTGATGGAGTTCACTCACGTGTCAACAGTTGTTCACATAGTGACATCATAGTCATCTTGTGTACACTGAACTATGCTTTGGTTTAGTTCTTAGTCTCCAGGGACAATTATAAGGGCTCTACTGGGTATATGAATTTGTACACGAAGATAGTGTATAATCAATAAAGGATCTACCCCTTCCAGTGAAGGAAGAGAATGTTCAATGCTGATCCACTTATGCTAGTTCAGGAATCTCTGGCCAGAGTGAATGAAATTAGAAATGAGTTTCTAATTTACATTAAATAGAACTAAGCATAGTGAATGGGAAAGCAAATGATTAATTAATATAGGCCTGACACAAGTTCCATGCCTTGTATTTAATCGTGACATTGCAGGGTAGAAGGAATTGATTATACGGTAAGTACTCACTGAATAGGTTCTTGGTATTCTAAGCAGTGAATTCGTATTATCCGGATAGTCGCGATATGCTGAGAAGTATCCCTCACGATGTAGAATAAATATGATTAATTTTTTAATTAATCATATTTAATGAATTAGAGAATTTATATAAATAATGATAAAATAGTTTTATTATTATTTATTTCTACTACCGGCTTAATATTGAACCTACAGGGTCACACCATGAAAGAGAATGATTTAATGGTGGAGGAAATAATTAATAATGGCTGGTAATTATTTATTTGTGAAATAAATAATTAATTACCAGATTTAATAATTGATTAAATGATATTTAATTAATTCTTAATATTATTAATTAAGAATTTAATTTTGGAAATTAAATCAAGTGAGAGAATTATTTTTCTAAAGTGTTTAGAAAAGGGATTAATGATTAAAAGGTGTTTTAATTATTAGTTAATTGGTTAATAAGAATAATCAATTAAAGGGTTAATAATAATAATATTTTATGGAAAATTTTCAGCTGAAAATTTTGCCTGTAAATATATTATTATAAACCCTATTTGCCTGAACCCAAATAATTAACCCTAATTCTAAAGTAGAACAAGCGGGAGACAACTAATTCTCTCAACCTCTTCCTCCTCCATCACATTGTACTCTTGGTGGATATCGGTGGAGTGCTTCACACTTGAGGAGCAGCTGCTAGGGATCTCCGTTCATCACTCTTGGATCGCTATTAAAGACCTCCATCTTTCCATTAACGTAAAGCTTCTTAAGGTAAACATACTGAACTACGAATTAAATATTATTTTTCGCATGGATCTTGCGGAGGGTTTCGTTTTTTTTAAGATTTAAATTTATGTTTTCGTTGCGTTTATGTACTAAAAACCCTTCAATGGCATCAGAGCTACTTGCGAAATTTTTTTAATTCGTTTATGTGTTTAACTGTTTTCGATATATGAGCATGTACGTGATTCGCCATGATTTGATGTTGATATAATATGCTTATATATGTACGGTTTTGAATATATGATATTCATGTGAGTTGTATAATCATAAGATGATTATGTAATCTGTATATATACTGATATATACATGATTTATGTTTGTTCTAATTATGAGAATCATATTAGATACGGATTCTGAATTGGCTGCTGCAGATTTGCTGAAATCTGGGTCTGGTGTCCGATTTACGCAAACGAATATTCTATTCTATAGGTAAAAGAGCGTCTGAATAATACTGATAGCTAAAGTTATCAACGACTCATTTGTAAGGCGTTTGACGTTGATTACTGCCCGTAAACAGTGATTCTTGTTTTTCTGATTTGATTCTGATTTTTCTGATTTTTGTCATATTTTCTTTTAATGATTAGATCATGGATAATATGATATGTTAAGATCAGATTATATGTTTTAACATGATTTTATGTGTTGTATGAGCATAGTGGATGGTTATGGCCTTTCGACCTTAGTGTAATGGTTTTGGTTTTGGTTTTGATTTTAAATACGACTTGCATGTCGTCAATCTTTGTAATCATAAATCTTGAATGTAACTCGAGTTATTCTTGTAAGTTCATTAGATTAGTTTTAATTTCAATCATGTAATTTAATTGAAGACTCAAGAAGGCTATCCAATGGAGGTGATACAAAGAAGAAGACGAGGCATACAAGAAGTCTAAACAAAGAAGAAGACTTATGTAATAAGTAGTTGTATTTATTTCCATCACCATATTAGATTGACCTTGATCTTTATCATGAGCTTGATAAAGATCACATAGGATGGGGCCATAACCAAACACATTTACTTTATTGCACTTTACATTTACTTGTTTATTTAATTTTATATATGAGATATATGCCTATATTTACCATGCGATGATAGATTTAGGTGAACTTAAATCAATATAAGGCGTGCTCTAGAAAATCTAAAATATGAATCGTTTCTTGCCTTAACAATAATATTATAAATACAATCATGAGATTCTTGTGTTTATGAAACACATAATTAAATATGAATTTTCAATATTGAGAGAAAGGATGATTCTGTCAAAAGCAAATTTATATCTGTAAGAAAGGGGTATTAAGTGACGCCTCTTGACAATGCTCCCCCCGATCTGGGAACCACCTGATTATCGATTATTGATTTCAAATATTTAATTTAAAAGGAAGAATCTTTTTATAATATGATTATGATTGTAACATAATATAATCCCTCTAAAATTAAATAATATCAAGTAGTAATTGGCCAATGACACAACGGGCTTGTGTCGGTCATAGCCTTCCAACATGGTAGAAAGTGGTTCTTATTTTTAAATCATTGTCGTTTCGTGCTACAGCCGAGGGCTTTGATTTCGAAATAAGAAATACTTGTCTATTACATAGAGATGTGTACATTGAATTAGAATCTAAAGGTCGTTACGTGCTACAGCCGTGGGCCGTTGGAGACTGATTCAATTGTACGAAATGTTGGGTTAGACTTGACTTAGAATATTGAGTTTGTCATGCTACAGCCGTGACTCAATTATTCAAGAGGCTAAAGTTTTATTAGGGAATAACATAAGATGTAATTGACAAGAGTTGTCTGCCTATTGAACATCACATGACGTTTCGTGCTACAGCCGAGGTTGTGTGATGGAATGTAGGATCTCTATTCCCACTAGCATTATGAATGCTTAATTTTCACTTAGGGGTTGTATAAATTAGATAAACTAGTGGGAGCCACTTATGAATAAAGACCCGATTCGTGTAGTGTCTTGAAATGAAATTGAATATTTGCTAAGTGTTGTTATGTGTTCATCATTTACAGATTTACTATATTCGTTATGTCTTCTGCACTATCACTTCAGAGTATACTAGATGCTCACAAGTTGAATGATCCTAATTTTGCTAACTGGCTTCGAAACCTGAGAATTGTTCTCAGGGTTGAGAAGCTGGAATATGTGCTTGACTCACCTAAGCCTACTGAACCTGCTAGCGATGCACATAATGATGAACATGTTGTGTATCGTAAGTGGATAGATGATGCAAATGTTGCTCAATGCATTATGCTAGCTTCCATGAACATTGAGCTACATAAGCAACATGAGCATATGGATGCTCACACTATCCTTATGCATCTACAAGAGTTGTATGATGTGGTAGGGAGGACAACTCGACATGAGATATTGAAGGAACTGTTCAGTTCTAGGATGTCTGAGGGATCATCTGTGAATGACCATGTAGGTAAGATGATCAATTTGATTGAACGTCTTGGACAACTTGGTTTTGCCATGGATGGGGAGTTGAGCCAAGACTTGGTCTTGCAATCACTTCCAAGTTTGTTCTCGCAGTTTGTTGTGAACTTTCACATTAAGCTGGATGTCAGCCTGCCTGAACTCCACAACATGTTGAAGACTTCGGAATCAAATTTTCCCCCTAAGAAGAGTTCTGTTCTTCTAATTGGTGAAGGTTCCAATCCTAAGAAAAGGAAGAAGAAACCTTCCAAGAAGAAGAAAGTAGGTGAAAAAAATCCGGTTCCACCAAAAGCTGAAGACCCCAAGAGCAAAGCTGCTTGCTTTCACTGTAACAAGGTGGGGCACTGGAAGAGGAACTGCAAGGTTTACCTTGCAGAATTGAAGAAGAAGAAGGGTAGTGAGACTACCGCTTCTGATTCAGGTATGTTCATGATTGAAGTTAATATGTCACTAAGTCAAATTTCTACTTGGGTATTAGATATCGCCTGTGGTTCTCATATTTGCAATTCGTTGCAGGGACTAAGGAGAAGTAGGACTCTTAAAGAAGAGGAGGTGATTCTACGGATGGGAAATGGAGCAAGAGTTGTTGCTGAAGCTGTAGGATCATTTCATTTACATATGCCTACGGGCAAGACTATTATTCTAAATAATTGTTATTTTGTTCCCTCAATTGTGAGGAATATTATTTCTATTCCATGTTAGACTTGGCTGGATTTTTGTTTGTTATTCAGAATAATAAATGTTCAATTCTTAGAGATAACGTTCTTTACGGAAGTGGTATTTTAAACAATGGTCTGTATGTATGTGACGTAGAGCATAATTTACTACAAATTGAACATGCTAATAAAAGAAAAAAGGGATGATGAAAATCTCACTTTCTTGTGGCACTGTGGACTTGGTCATATTAGTGAAAATAGACTGCGGACATTGCATAAGGAAGGGTTACTTGACCCCTTTGATTTTGAATCATATCCTACATGCGAGTCTTGTCTATTGGGTAAAATGACCAAATCTCCATTTAGTGGACATGGAGAGAGAGCTGCAGATTTGCTAGGATTGGTACACACAGATGTATGTGGACCAATGTCTACGCAAGCCATGGGTGGATTTTCATACTTCATTGCTTTCATAGATGATCGATCTAGATTCAGATATGTGTATTTGATGAAACACAAGTCTGAAGCCTTTGAAAAGTTTAAAGAATATAAGTATGAAGTGGAGAAACAAACCAAACATAGTATTATAACTCTTCGATCAGATCGAGGTGGGGAATACTTGAATGGAGAGTTTCTAGCTTATCTCAAAGAAAATGGTATAGTCTCCCAGTAGACTCCTCCATATACTCCACAGTTGAAATTGCTTTCATAGATGATCGATCTAGATTCAGATATGTGTATTTGATGAAACACAAGTCTGAAGCCGTTGAAAAGTTCAAAGAATATAAGTATGAAGTGGAGAAACAAACCAAACATAGTATTATAACTCTTCGATCAGATCGAGGTGGTGAATACTTGAATGGAGAGTTTCTAGCTTATCTCAAAGAAAATGGTATAGTCTCCCAGTAGACTCCTCCATATACTCCACAGTTGAATGGTGTATCTGAAAGGAGAAATCGAACTTTGTTAGACATGGTTCGGTCCATGATGAGCTATGCGAATCTTCCAGTATTCCTAGAATCTCGATCTGTAAAATGTCAAGATTTAGGGATGTCCAGCTTATGTCAAGAAAGTTGACTCAAATATGCTGGAATCTCGATCTGTAAAATGTAATTTTGTGGGATATCCTAAAGAGACTTTAGGGTATTACTTTTACACCAATCATCGGGTGTTTGTCTCCAGACATGCTACCTTCTTGGAAAAGCAGTTTATCCTTGAAGGAAACAGTGGGAGCAAAATTGAACTTGATGAAGTTCAAGAAGTACAAACTACTACGGATCAATTGAAAACACATGTTCAGACTGAACAACCTTCTGTGGAACAGCCCATTCTTAGGTCAGGGAGAGTGTCTCACCGACCTGAGAGGTATTATGGCCTTGTCATTGAGAATGAAAATGAGTTGTCAATCATTGATGATGACGACCCTGTGACCTATAATGTGGCTATTAGTAGTGTTAACTCAGAGAAATGGCATAGTGCCATGAAATCCGAAATGGAATCTATGTAAACCAACCAAGTATGGACTCTGGTTGAGGCGCCTGAAGGTGTTAAGCCTATTGGGTGCAAGTGGGTATACAAAATAAAGATTGGAGCAGATGGGAAGGTGGAGACCTATAAGGCCAGGCTCGTGGCAAAAGGATTCAGACAAAGGCAAGGGATTGACTTTGACGAAACTTTTTTGCCTCTAGCCCTGTTAAAATCAATTCAGATTTTGCTTGCGATTGCTGCTTAATACGACTATGAGATCTAGCAAATGGACGTGAAAACGGCCTTCCTCAATGGGAAACTTGAAGAGGAAGTGTATATGACACAACCAGAGTGTTTTCTTTCCGAGGGAAATGAACACCTAGTGTGTAAGCTGCTGCGAACCATATATGGTTTATAGCAAGCTTCTCGTAGATGGAACATCCGTTTTGATGAGACAATCGAAGAGTTTGGTTTTATCAAAAACATAGATGAACCATGTGTCTACAAAAGGGTTAGTGGGAGCGCGGTAACATTTCTTGCATTGTATTGAAAGAGGAGACATCAAGAGAGTTGACACATATAACAACGTAGCAGACCCACTCACAAAGCCACTTTCTCAAAGTCACTTTGATCGTCATAAAGACAAGATGTGTATTAGATACCAGAGTGATTGGCTTTAGTACAAGTGGGAGATTGAAAGAGATGTGTCCTAAGTCCAATCATGTATGATGATTTAGGAATAACTTTTATGTAATCTGTTTTGATTTCATTGATATTAATAAAAGATTTATTTTGGTTTTATTGCGGGCTTTATCTATTTAAGTGTTTAAATAAGATATACCATAGTTTAAAGTAAAGCTTTTTATGGATTATGATGAGATCATAATAATGAGACCTAAAAGATGATAACTCTAAACTTAAATATTTCCTGGTTGTAGGATTACTAACTGGTAATTAGTAATCCGCAAAGATCGGTACATACTATGCTTGCTTCATTATGAAGGATGTCTGTTTTCAAAGACATTTGTGTGGTGACACTATAGCTAGTATGTAGGTGCTTATTATAGAATAAGTTCACTGAACATGACTCACACGGCTGAATAACTGATGGAGTCACTCACGTGTCGACAATTGTTCACATAGTGATAGTTGTACAAGTATCCTTAGACTTGAGGTCATCATAGCCATCTTGTGATAGTTGTACAAGTATCCTTAGATTTGAGGTCATCATAGTCATCTTGTGTACACTAACCTATGCTTTGGTTTTGGTTTAGTTCTTAGTCTCTAGGGACAATTATAAGGGCTATACTGGGTATAGCAATTTATACACGAAGATAATGTATGATCAATAAAGGATCTACCCCTTCCAGTGAAGGAAGAGAATGTTCAATGCTGATCCACTTATGCTAGTTCAGGAATTTCAGGCCAGAGTGAATGAAATTAGAAAGGAGTTTCTAATTTACATTAAATAGAACTAAGCATAGTGAATGGGAAAGCAAATGATTAAATAAGATAGGCTTGACACAAGTTCCATGCCTTGTATTTAATCGTGACATTGCAGTGTAGAAGGAATTGATTGTACGGTAACTACTCACTGAATAGGTTCTTGGTATTCTAAGAAATGAATTCGTATTATCTGGATAGTCGCGATATGCTGAGAAGTATCCCTCACGATGTAGAATAAATATGGTTAATTTATTAATTAATCATATTTAATGAATTAGAGAATTTATATAAATAATGATAAAATAGTTTTATTATTATTTATTTCTACTACCGGCTTAATATTGAACCTACAGGGTCACACCATAAAAGAGAATGATTTAATGGCGGAGGAATTAATTAATAATGGATGGTAATTATTTATTTGTGAAATAAATAATTAATTAGCAGATTTAATAATTGATTAAATGAGATTTAATTAATTCTTAATATTATTAATTAAGAATTTAATTTTAGAAATTAAATCCAGTGAGAGAATTATTTTTCTAAAGTGTTTAGAAAAGGGATTAATGATTAAAAGGTGTTTTAATTATTAGTTAATTGGTTAATAAGAATAATCAATTAAAGGGTTAATAATAATATTTTATGGAAAATTTTCAGCTGAAAATTTTGCCTATAAATATACTATTATAAACCCTATTTGCCTGAACCCAAATAATTAACCCTAATTTTAAAGTAGAAGAAGCGGGAGGCAACTAATTCTATCAACCTCTTCCTCCTCCATCACATTGTACTCTTTGTGGATACCGGTGGAGTGCTTCACACTTGAGGAGCAGCTGCTAGGGATCTCCGTTCATCATTCTTGGATTGCTATTAAAGACCTCCATCTTTCCATTAACGTAAAGCTTCTTAAGGTAAACATATTGAACTACGAATTAATTATTATTTTTCGCATGGATCTTGCGGAGGGTTTCGGTTTTTTTAAGATTTAATTTTATGTTTTCGTTGCGTTTATGTGTTAAAAACCCTTCACCCCCGCCTAGGAGGTAAGTTGAAAAACACGTATAGAAACCTTGCTTCCTGAGCATTACTCGAATGCTTTCTTGGCTAAAGCCTTCTTAGGCGTGGGTTACCCCTGCCTATGAGGCATATTATTGAACACGGGAAAAATTCCACCTCTTGGGTATTGGTTTAGATTTAACTTACTTCATTTTATTTCTCTTTTTTTCTTTTAATAAGAAAAGGGTACCTTCATTCGATCATGAATCCTAGGCGTGGGTTACCCCCGCCTAGGAGATGGTATTGTAATGACGGTTAAGAATGGCGCTACCTGGATGCTGTGGGTTTCAAACCTAATTATATTTTACCCATATCTATGTTATCAACTCATAATCTGAGTTTGTACGTATCGAGGCTATAAGGTCTTCTGATGAATGACCTCGTGGCCTTGCATGGCTTCATATGCCTGCTATGGCTCTTTATTTTCTTTTATCTGCTTTTGGTACTTTATGGACTTTGAACATTTTCAGTGTGCATCCTAATTGTCCTTCGGGACTCTTCTTGTGATCTTTCGGGATCTTCTATCTTTATGCAATTATCTTTTATTTTCGGCTATTGGTCTTTCTGGACTTGCATTCATTAGATGCTCGCTCATAAATAAATTGATAGATAAGGTGATAGAAATAAACTTGCATAAGTAGATAATATCCTGAAATATGGGTCCAACCCTTACATTAAATAGAAATTGGTTTTATCGACCTTATTTCTACTTGTTAGATGCATTCACGCTATGGGGCTTTGTATATTGCAAGCCTAAAAAAGTCGAAGCATCTTTGGGGCTACAAGCCTTCTTTTTGCACGTATCAAACTTTTACTTATGTCACTTGAACTCTTCAGGTACAAGATATTCTGGTATATAATCGTTACCCAAGTTTAATTAACTGCAATTAAATGATTGCAACACCTACGATCCTCTAATCGGACAAAACTCGGGCTCTTCGGGCCTTTAACAACTTTTATTTTCATTTCCTTCCGTACTATTTCAGTACTCGGCACATATTTTGTTCTTTCTACATATTTGCTTTTCTATCATACACAATAATCCTTCAAGTTTATGACATAGCATTGGCATTTTCTCACCACTCACGGTTTTCAACTTGTTGGATTTTTGTCCTAGAATGCACTTGACTCAAAATGGCCCTTCGCGATTAGGGGCTAGCTTTCCTTCTCTTTAACTCTGGATGCCCTAACCTTCCCCAAGACTAAGTCTCCTTCTTGAAAGAAACTTTCTTCAACCCTTCTACTGAAGTTGAGGGAGGCTCTTCACTGAGGGGCTTTAGCTTCATCCATGACCTCATAAATTAGGTCGAGGGCTAGCCTCATGCCTTCTTTGTTAGTCTCTGGCTTGCAAGCTCTAACTTTTGGTTTTACATATGTAATTTCCAGCAACACCACTACCCACTACCTGAGCTCCATAAGCTAGCATGACTGAGGTTGTTTCGGTTGTGAACTTGAAGGTAGTTCGGTAAGCCCATAAGATAGGCAATAATTCATCCACCAACGTGTTCCTCGAGGGTTCGACCCTTAATAAGTTCGACCTATATGTAGTAAATCTTCAGATTTTGAGCATGACAAGCCCGAGGTACTTCTTCTCCATCCATGGTTTCCAGCTTGTAAGATCCCCTTCCTTGAATGCTCTTAATCTTGTATGGTCCTTCCCAATTTGGGGCGAGCTTTCCTTTCTGCCCTATACCGGAGGCTTCTACCTTTCTTAGGACCAAATCCCCTTGCTTGAAGAATCTCTCTTTTACCCTTAGGTTGTAATAAAAAGAGGTTTTCTTCTGACATTCCACTATCCTTGCGTGCGCCGCATCTTGTACTTATTCTATTAAATCTAGGGCTAATCTTTGCCCCTCCTCATTTTCCTCAGCATTGAAAGCTTGGACTCAGGGAGATGAGTGCGATATTTATACAGGAACAACTGCTTCTTCTCCCATATGCTAACATGAAGGGAGTTGCTCTGGTGGTGACTCTACAAGTAGTTCTGTAAGCCCAAAGTATTGGGAGTATTTCATCCACCCAATTATTCCTGGATTTCTCAATCCTCTTCTTCAACCCATCTAGAATTATATGATTTGCTACTTCCGTTTGCCCATTGGCTTGTGGATGAGCTACAGAGGTAAACCGTAATTTGATCTCATTCTCCTCGCAGTACTTCCTGAACTCTTCGTTATTGAATTGTGTTCCATTATCAGTGACCAGGATGTGCGGGATTCCATATCTGCACATGATGTTTTCCCACAGGAATTGTGCAACCTGCTTAGTTGTGATCTTGGCTAAAGGTTTAGCTTCAATCCACTTAGTAAAATAATCAATAGCTATAATCAGGAACTTCCTTTGTGCTGTGGCCATGGGGAAGGGCCCCAGTATATCCATTCCCCACATGGCAAAGGGGATGGGAGAGTTGATGAAAGTTAACATCTTGGGTGGTTGTCGAACAACCAGTGCATATTTCTGACAACGATCACACTTCTTCACATATTCTTTGGCATCAGCCATCATCCCTGGCCAATAAAAGCCTAAACGGGTTATTTTATGAGCAAATTCCCTGCCCCCAGGTGTTGCCCACATATGCCTTCGTGAACCTTTTCAAGAGCCAAGCGTGCCTCATCGGGCCTAAAATATTTTAAGTAAGGAACCACATAAGATCTTTTGTACAAAATCCCATCGATCAAGGAGTGTCTCAGAGCTCGAACGGCCAACTTTCGTGCTGCAGTCACATCATTTGGAAGCCAACCAGTTTGAATTTGGCCCTTAATAGGATCTATTCATGAAGTTCCTAGCCTTTTGGGGGCTACAAGCTTAATGTCAATGCTCCGCATTTTCAAAATGCGGAAGTATACACTTCCTGAACTTTCCTCTATCTCTGATGAAGCAAACTTAGACAATGCATCTGCCTTAGCATTTTCCTCCCTTGGGATGTGCTCAACATGGCATTCATCGAACTGAGTCATCACAGCCCTTACTAGGTGGACATATTTAGCCATCGTATCATCCCTTTCCTCAAACTCTCCCTTGACCTGGATATGACCAACTTCGAGTCTCCACAGACCTTTAAGTTCTTGACTCTCAGTGTCCCTGCTAGGCCGAGGCCAGCTATCAGAGCTTCATATTCTGCTTCTAGCTTCATGGCATATTCAATCAAGAACCCATCGTGGCTTTACAAAACTAGCCCTGTTCCGCTTGAATTTTTTTTTGATGCTCCATCCATCAAAATAGAGAACCCAATATTCCTTCTCCTTAACGGCCTTTTCTTTGCCTCCTTTATCACCTTCTGTGTCTTGAGGTATATATCTTCCTGCCCCCCGACTTCTTGGTTGGGTATGGTACATTCCACCACGAAGTCAGCCAATATCTGGGCTTTTATTACCGTTCGTGGCTTGTACTTGATGTTGAATTCTCCCAATTATATAGCCCATTTAATCAGCCTCCCTCTAACTTTGGGACTATGAATAATGTTTCTCAATGGCTAATTTGTAAGCACTTCAATTGTATGAGCCTGGAAGTAAGGACACAACTTTTGTGAAGCCATCATCAAGGCTAAAGTAAACTTCTCAATAGTTGAATAATTCAACTCAGCTCCGTGCAGAATTTTACTAACATAGTATATGAGTTTTTGGACTTTAAGCTCCTTCTTAACCAATATAGCGCTCAAGGCATTTTATGAAACTGCCAAGTATAAATACAGGGTTTCATTCAGAGCTGGCTTGGCCAACAACGGGGCCTGAACCATATATGTCTTTAATTCTTCAAATGCCTCCTGGCTTTCCTTAGTCCATACAAAATCTTTAACCTTCTTTAGGGATTTAAAGAAGGTCAAACACTTGTCTCCGGATTTGGAGATGAAACGTCCCAGAGCTACAACCCTTTCGGTGTGTTTTTGAACGTCCTTTATGGAATATGGTGGTTCCATATCTATGATAGCCTTTATTTTATCAGGATTAGCCTTGATTCCCCTCTTCGAGACCATCAGGCCTAAAAATTTTCCGGATCCCACTCCGAAAGCACACTTTACAGGATTTAGCATCATTTTATGATATCTCAATACCTTAAAAGCTTCCCTCAAATGGGTTATATGATCAGCCTTTAACAAACTCTTGACTAACATGTCATCAACATAAAATTCCATAGTTTTTCCAATAAGATCCTTGAAGACATTATTTACCAACCTTAGGGACGTCATCCTTATGCATTTTGATTTGATTGTATCCACTAAATCCATCCATGAAGCTCAGCATCTCATGCTCAGCAGTAGTATCTATCAATGTATCTATCCTCAGAATGGAAAACAATCCTTTAAGCATGCATCATTTAGATCAGTGAAGTTCACGCACATTCTCCACTTTCCATTAGCCTTCTTCATCATTACAGGGTTTGCTAACCACTCCGGAAACTGTATCTCTTTAATGAAACCAGCCTCTAAGAGCTTCTCTACTTCTTGCTTAATAGCTTCTTGCCTCTCGGGAGCAAAGCTTCTTTTCTTTTGCTTCACAGTCTTTCGATTTGGATCCACATTCAGCTTGTGAGTGATCAGTTTCGGGTCTATGCCTTTCATATCAGCTGCCGACCATGTGAACACATCACGACTCTCTTGTAAAAACTTCACCAACTTCCCTCTAAGGGGCTCCTCTAGTGATGCTCCAATAAAAGTTACTTTCTCAGGATCCTCGGGAGCCAAAGAAATCAGAACCAAGTCCTCTGCTGGCTTCCCTCTTTTCTCATCATTTTCACGGATATCCAGATCTTTAATAGGCAGAACCTGCCCCCGACTCCATCTGCCCTCAGTGAGGCCACATAACAACTTCTAGCCATTTTTTGATCTCCTTTTTCTTCTCCAATCCCATTCCGGGTGGGAAACTTCATAACTGAATGGTAGGAAGAAGGGACTGCCTTGAAGGCATGTATCCCTGTTCTCCCCATGATAGCGTTGTAAGTTGAACTAGCCTTCACCACCACAAAGTCCAACACCTGTGTTGCTTGCCTTGGTTCCTGACCTATGGTTGTTGGCAACTTGATTATCCCTTCCACGGGGCACTCCACTCCTGCAAATCCATATATCGGCATATTGGTCAGGGTTAATTGAGAATCATTATAACCCATCTTTAAAAAGGCATCATGGAGCAAGATATCCACTGAAGCACCATTATCTACAAGGACCCTCTTCACCGGGTTGTTCCCTATTATTGGTGTTATGACCAGCGGGTTATCATGAGGAAATTTCACACCCTCCAAGTCAGAATCATCAAATGCCATTGTTACTCCTGTCCTGGCCCTCTTCAGGGTCAAATCAGTGTTTTGCTCAGTTCTAGGATACTTGTCCTTAGCAATATACTCCAGATCAGTCTTTCGCTTCTTGCCACCAACAGGCTCGTTATTCACTACTGCCTTCTTCATGCTCTCCTCCACTTTGATGTATTTCATGGCCCTATCTTGGAGCTATAACATACTTTCAGGAGGGCGCTTGGCCAACGACAACTTGAAGAACTCATCCCTAGTTCCCTGCTGCAGTGCTATCATATCCACCTTGTCATCAAGATCCGGGACCTTCAAGGCTTCCTTGGTGAAATGATTCAGATAGTCTCTCAAGGACTCTTTTGCTCCCTACACAATGCTCATGAGGGATGCTGAGCTTTTCTTATGCACTCTCCCACTGATGAACTGATTAATAAAATCCTGACTTAACTCTCTGAAAGACCCAATAGAATTCGGAGGCAAACGGCTATACCATCTTTGAGCCACATCCGACAGGGTTTGAGGAAAGGCCCGACACTTAATAGCGTTGTTCCCGGGCTGCAACTACAGTGCATTAGAGAACGTCCTGACATGGTTAGCGGGATCTCCAGTACCATCATAAGCTTTGATGGTGGGCATCTTAAACTTCCTTGAGATATGGGCATTCATTATTTCTTCAGTGAATGGTGGAGTAGGATCATCAGGATCTCCCAAGGGAAGGAGATTACTTGGATCAGCCCTTGGGATAATAGTCCTTCTCTGTAACAGACCATCCGGGTCTATGATTGGAGGAGGATTTCTCTCCCTTAGAGGCTGTGGGGGTCTGGAGGTCTGGTGCGCCTCTAAGTCGCGCTTCAGCATTTGAATCTCAGCCTCGTGAGCCCTAATTCTCTCCTGCACTTCTTGGGGGTTCTTCCCTTGGGTGCTCCTAGATCGCTGGTTAACATCATGCATCGGCTCTTTTCCAGTACGCCTCCTTCTTGGGGCCAGATCATCATCCGAAGATTCGAAGTCTCTCTCAGTGTAAGGGCTAGAGAATTCCTGATCCTCCGGGATAGGAGCCAAACCACGTATATATTGGGACATCTGCCCTTGTGCTTCACTCCGATTAGCATGTCTACTCCCTCCAACCTCGGGGTAAAGAGGCATCCCCATAAGGGGTGGTTAGTGGTCACAACAGTTGAATACTCGTACCCAACGGGTCGATAATTCACAGGTGTATGTAGCTGCTGAAGTTGGGAATTCGTCCCTTGAGTAACCGAGGGAATCGCCCCTTGTGGCTGAGGTTTAGTTGCCCCTGAAGGGTTTTTAGCACATAAATGCAACAAAAACATAAATTTAAATTTTAAAAAAAAAAACCGAAACCCTCCGCAGGATCCATGCGAAAAATAATATTTAATTCGTAGTTCAGTATGTTTACCTTAAGAAGCTTTACGTTAATGGAAAGATGGAGGTCTTTAATAGCGATCCAAGAACGATGAACGGAAATCCCTAGCAGCTGTTCCTCAAGTGTGAAACACTCCACCGGTATCCACCAAGAAAACGATGTAATGAAGGAGGAGGAGATGGGGAGAATTAGGGTTTTGTAAATCTTTTTGGTTGAGGCAAAAATAGGGTCTATAATAGTATATTTATAGGCAAAATTTTCAGCTAAAAAATTTCCCATAAAATATTATTATTATTAACCCTTTATTATTCTCACTAATAATTAAAACACCTTTTAATTATTAATCCTTTTTCTAAACTCTTTAGAAATAATTCTCTCACTTTATTTAATTTCCAAAAATTAAATTCTTAATTAATAATATTAAGAACCTTTTCTTAATTAATTTATAATCAATTAAATCTCATTTAATCAATTATTAAATTTGCCAATTAATTATTTATTTCATAAATAAATAATTATCAGCCATTATTAATTAACTACTCCACCATTAAATTATTCTCTTTTATGGTGTGACCCTGTAGGTTCAATATTAAGCCGGTAGTAGAAATAAATAATAATAAAACTATTTTATCATTATTTATATAAATTCTCTAATTCATTAAATATGATTAATTAATTAATCATATTTATTCTACATCGTGATGGATACTTCTCAGCATATCGCGACTATCCGGATAATACGAATTCACTGCTTAGAATACCAAGAACCTATTCAGTGAGTAGTTACCGTACAATCAATTCCTTCTAGCCTGCAATGTCACGATAAAATACAAGGCATGGAACTCGTGTCAAGCCTATCGTATTTAATCATTTGCTTTCCCATTCACTATGCTTAGTTCTATTTAATGTAAATTAGAAACTCCTTTCTAATTTCATTCACTCTGGCCAGAGATTCCTGAACTAGCATAAGTGGATCAGCATTGAACATTCTCTTCCTTCACTGGAAGGGGTAGATCCTTTATTGATCATATAATATCTTCGTGTAAAAATTTCTATACCCAGTAGAGTCCTTATAATTGTCCCTAGAGACTAAGAACTAAACCAAAGCATAGTTCAGTGTACACAAGATGACTATGATGACCTCAAGTCTAAGGATACTTGTACAACTATCACTATGTGAACAACTGCTGACACGTGAGTGAACTCCATCAGTTGTTCAGCTATGTGAGTCATGTTCAGTGAACTTATTCTATAATAAGCACCTACATACTAGCTATAGTGTCACCACACAAATGTCTATGAGAACATACATCCTTCATAATGAAGCAAGCATAGTATGTACCGATCTTTGCGCATTACTAATTACCAGTTAGTAATCCTACGACCAGGAAATATTTAAGTTTAGAGTTATCATCTTTTAGGTCTCATTATTATGATCTAATCATGATCCGTAAAAAGCTTTACTCTAAACTATGGTATATCTTATTTAAACACTTAAATAGATAGAGCCCGCAATAAAACCAAAACAAGTCTTTTATTAATATCAATGAAATCAAAACATATTACATAAAAGTTATTCCTAAATCATCATACATGATTGGACTTAGGACACATCTCTTTCAATCTCCCACTTGTACTAAAGCCAATCACTCTGGTATCTAATACCCATCTTGTCTTTATGACGATCAAAGTGACTTTGAGAAAGTGGCTTTGTGAGTGGGTCTACTACGTTGTTATGTATGTCAACTCTCTTGACGTCTCCTCTTTCAATACAATACAAGAAATGTTACCGCGCTCCCACTAACCTTTTTGTAGAGACATGGTTCATCTATGTTTTTAATAAAACCAAACTTTTTGATTGTCTCATCAAAATGGATGTTCCATCTACGAGAAGCTTGCTTTAAACCATATATAGTTCGCAACAGCTTACACACTAGGTGTTCATTTCCCTTGGAAAGAAAACCCTATGGCTGTGTCATATACACTTCCTCTTCAAGTTTCCCATTGAGAAAGGCCGTTTTCACGTCCATTTACCAGATCTCATAGTCGTAGTAAGCAACAATCGCAAGCAAAATCCGAATTGATTTTAACAGGGTTACAGGAAAAAAAGTTTCATCAAAGTCAATCCCTTGCCTTTTTCTGAATTTTTTTGCCACGAGCCTGGCCTTATAGGTCTCCATCTGCCCATCTGCTTCAATCTTTCTTTTGTATACCCATTTGCACCCAATAGGCTTAACACCTTCAGGCGCCTCAACCACAGTCCATACTTGGTTGGTATACATAAATTCCATTTCGGATTTCATGGCACTATGCCATTTCTCTGAGTCAACATTACTCATAGCCTCATTATAGGTCATAGGGTCGTCATCATCAATGATTGACAACTCATTGTCATTCTCAATGACAAGGCCATAATACCTCTCAGGTTGGCGAGACACTCTCCCTGACCTATGAATGGGCTGTTCCACAGAAGGTTGTTCAGTCTGAACAGGGGTTTCCACTTGATCCGTAGTAGTTTGTGCTTCTTGAACTTCATCAAGTTCAATTTTGCTCCCACTGTTTCCTTCAAGGATAAACTGCTTTTCCAAGAAGGTAGCATGTCTGGAGTCAAACACCCTATGATCGGTGTAAAAGTAATACCCTAAAGTCTCTTTAGGATATCCCACAAAATTACATTTTATAGATCGAATTCCAGCTTATCTGGGTCAACTTTCTTGACATAAGCTGGACATCCCCAAATCTTAACGTGTTTAAGACTCGGTTTCCTTTTTGCCATATCTCATATGGAGTTTGAGGAACAGATTTGGAAAGCACCTTATTCAGTAAATATGATGAGGTTTCCAATGCATAACCCCATAGGAATACTGGAAGATTCGCATAGCTCATCATGGACTGAACCATGTCTAACAAAGTTCGATTTCTCCTTTCAGATACCCCATTCAACTGTGGAGTATATGGAGGAGTCCATTGAGAGACTATACCATTTTCTTTGAGATAAGCTAGAAACTCTCCATTCAAGTATTCACCACCTCGATCTGATCGAAGAGTTATAATACTATGTTTGGTTTGTCTCTCCACTTCATACTTATATTCTTTGAACTTTTCAAAGGCTTCAGACTTGTGTTTCATTAAATACACATATCTGAATCTAGATCGATCATCTATGAAAGTAATGAAGTATGAAAATCCACACATGGCTTGCGTAGACATTGGTCTACATACATCTGTGTGTACCAATCCTAGCAAATCTGCAGCCCTCTCTCCATGTCCACTAAATGGAGATATGGTCATTTTACCCAATAGACAAGACTCGCACGTAGGATATGATTCAAAATCAAAGGGGTCAAGTAACCCTTCCTTATGCAATGTCCGCAGTCTATTTTCATTAATATGACCAAGTCCGCAGTGCCACAAGAATGTGAGATTTTCATCATCCTTTTTTCTTTTATTAGTATGTTCAATTTGTAGTAAATTATGCTCTACGTCACATACATACAGACCATTGTTTAAAATACCACTTCCATAAAGAACGTTATCTCTAAGAATTGAACATTTATTATTCTGAATAATAAACGAAAATCCAGCCAAGTCTAACGTGGAATAGAAATAATATTCCTCACAATCGAGGGAACAAAATAACAATTATTTAAAACAATAGTCTTGCCCGTAGGCATATGTAAATGAAATGATCCTACAGCTTCAGCAGCAACTCTTGCTCCATTTCCCATCCGTAGAATCACCTCATCTTTTTCAAGAGTCCTACTTCCCTTTAGTCCTTGCAACGAATTGCAAATATGAGAACCACAGGAGGTATCTAATACCCAAGTAGAAATTTGACCTAGTGACATATTAACTTCGATCATGAACATGCCTGAATCAGAAGCGGTAGTCTCACTACCCTTCTTCTTCAATTCTGTAAGGTAAACCTTGCAGTTCCTCTTCCAATGCCCCAACTTGTTACAGTGAAAACAAACAACTAAATTAGGACCAGTCAACTTGTGAGCATCTAGTATACTCCGGAGTGATAGTGTAGAAGACATAACGAATATAGTAAATCTATAAATGATGAACACATAACAACACTTAGCAAATATTAAATTTCATTTCAAGACACTATATGAATCGGGTCTTTATTCATAAGTGGCTCCCACTAGTTTATCTAATATATACAACCCCTAAGTGAAAATTAAGCATTCATAATGCTAGTAGGAATAGGGATCCTACATTCCATCACACAACCTGGGCTCTAGCACGAAACGTAATGTGATGTTCAATAGGCAGAAAACTCTTGTCAATTACATCTTATGTTATTCCCTAATAAAACTTTATCCACTTGAATAATTGAGTCACGGCTGTAGCACGACAAACTCAATATTCTAAGTCAAGTCTAACCCAACATTTCGTACAATTGAATCAGTCTCCAACGGCCCACGGCTGTAGCACGTAACGACCTTTAGATTCTAATTCAATGTACACATCTCTATGTAATAGACAAGTATTTCTTATTTCGAAATCAAAGCCCTCGGCTGTAGCACGAAACGACAATGATATAAAAATAAGAACCACTTTCTACCATGTTGGAAGGCTATGACCGATACAAGCCCGTTGTGTCATTGACCAATTACTACTTGATATTATTTAATTTTAGAGGGATTATATTATGTTACAATCATAATCATATTATAAAGAGATTCTTCCTTTTAAATTAAATATTTCAAATCAATAATCGATAATCAGATGATTTCCAGATCGGGGGGAGCATTGTCAAGAGGCGTCACTTAATACCCCTTTCTTACAGATAAAAATCTGCTTTTGACAGAATCATCCTTTCTCTCAATATTGAAAATTCATATTTAACTAGGTGTTTCATAAACACAAGAATCTCATGATTGTATTCATAATATTATTGTTAAGGCAAGAAACGATTCATATTCTAGATTTTCTAGAGCACGCCTTATATTGATTTAAGTTCACCTAAATCTATCATCGCATGGTAAACATAGGCATATATCTCATATATAAAATTAAATAAACAAGTAAATGTAAAGTGCAATAAAGTAAATGTGTTTGGTTATGGCCCCATCCTATGTGATCTTTATCAAGCTCATGATAAAGATCAAGGTCAATCTAATATGGTGATGGAAATAAATACAACTACTTATTACATAAGTCTTCTTCTTTGTTTAGACTTCTTGTATGCCTCGTCTTCTTCTTTGTATCACCTCCATTGGATAGGCTTCTTGAGTCTTCAATTACATTACATAGATTGAAAGTAAAACTAATCTAATGAACTTACAAGAATAACTCGAGTTACATTCGAGATTTATGATTACAAAGATTGACGACATGCAAGTCGTATTTAAAACCAAAACCAAAACCATTACACTAAGGTCGAAAGGCCATAACCATCCACCATGCTCATACAACACATAAAAGCATGTTAAAACACATAATCTGATCTTAACATATCATATTATCCATGATCTAATCATAAAAAGAAAATATGACAAAAATCAGAAAAATCAGAAAAATCATAATCAAATTAGAAAAACAAGAATCACTGCTTACGGGCAGTAAATGACGTCAAACGCCTTACAGACGAGTCGTTGATAGCAAAGTTATCAGTTTTGTTCAGACGCTCGTTTACCTATGGAATAGGGTATTCGTTTGCATAAATCGGACACCAGACCCAGATTTCAGCAAATCTGCAGCAGCCAATTCAGAATCCGTATCTAATATGATTCTCATAATTATAACAAATATAAATCATGTATATATCAGTATATATACAGAATACATAATCATCTTATGATTATACAACTCACATGAATATCATATATTCAAAACCATACATATATAAACATATTATATCAACATCAAATCGTGGCGAATCACGTACATGCTCATATATCGAAAACAGTTAAACACATAAACGAATTAAAAACTTTTCGCAAGTAGCTCTGATGCCATTGAAGGGTTTTTAGCACATAAACGCAACGAAAACGTAAATTTAAATCTTAAAAAAAATGAAACCCTCCGCAAGATCCATGCGAAAAATAATATTTAATTCGTAGTTCAATATGTTTACCTTAAGAAGCTTTACGTTAATGGAAAGATGGATGTCTTTAATAGTGATCCAAGAATGATGAACGGAAATCCCTAGCAGCTGCTCCTCAAGTGTGAAGCACTCCACCGGTATCCACCAAGAAAACGATGTAATGAAGGAGGAGGAGATGGAGATAATTAGGGTTTTGTAAATCTTTTTGGTTGAGGCAAAAATAGGGTCTATAATAGTATATTTATAGGCAAAATTTTCAGCTGAAAATTTTCCCATAAAATATTATTATTATTAACCCTTTATTATTCTCAATAATAATTAAAACACCTTTTAATTACTAATCCTTTTTCTAAACTCGTTAGAAATAATTCTCTCACTTGATTTAATTTCCAAAAATTAAATTCTTAATTAATAATATTAAGAACCTTTTCTTAATTAATTTATAATCAATTAAATCTCATTTAATCAATTATTAAATTTGCCAATTAATTATTTATTTCATAAATAAATAATTATCAGCCATTATTAATTAATTCCTCCACCATTAAATCATTCTCTTTTATGGTGTGACCCTGTAGGTTCAATATTAAGCCGGTAGTAGAAATTAATAATAATAAAACTATTTTATCATTATTTATATAAATTCTCTAATTCATTAAATATGATTAATTAATTAATCATATTTATTCTACATCGTGAGGGATACTTCTCAGCATATCGCGACTATCCGGATCATACAAATTCACTGCTTAGAATACTAAGAACCTATTCAGTGAGTTGTTACCGTGTAATCAATTCCTTCTAGCCTGCAATGTCACGATTAAATACAAGGCATGGAACTTGTGTCAAGCCTATCTTATTTAATCATTTGTTTTCCCATTCACTATGCTTAGTTCTATTTAATGTAAATTAGATACTCCTTTCTAATTTCATTCACTCTGGCCAGAGATTCCTGAACTAGCATAAGTGGATCAGCATTGAACATTCTCTTCCTTCACTGGAAGGGGTAGATCCTTTATTGATCACACACTATCTTTGTGTACAAATTCCTATACCCAGGAGAGCCCTTATAATTGTCCCTGGAGACTAAGAACTAAACCAAAGCATAGTTCAGTGTACATAAGATGACTATGATGACCTCAAGTCTAAGGATACTTGTACAACTATCACTATGTGAAGAACTGCTGACACGTGAGTGAACTCCATCAGTTGTTCAGCTGTGTGAGTAATGTTCAGTGAACTTATTCTATAATAAGCACCTACATACTAGCTATAGTGTCACCACACAAATGTCTATGAGAACATACATCCTTCATAATGAAGCAAGCATAGTATGTACCGATCTTTGTGGATTACTAATTACCAGTTAGTAATCCTATGACCAGGAAATATTTAAGTTTAGAGTTATCATCTTTTAGTTATGATCTCATCAAAATCCATAAAAAGCTTTACTCAAAACTATGGTATATCTTATTTAAACACTTAAATAGATAAAGCTCGCAATAAAACCAAAATAAGTCTTTTTAATATCAATAAAATCAAAACATATTACATAAAAGTTATTCCTAAATCATCATACATGATTGGACTTAGGACACATCTCTTTCAGCCCCTACCTGGGCTGCTCCTTGGGTGGCGGCATAGGTTGTATGCGGAGCAATCTTCACCCTTGACGAAATCGTTTGGGTCGTCCCTCCTTCAGGGGCGCTGCTTCCTCTCTGTGTTCTCGCCATGGTTGTTGTTGTGCTTCCCACAGACGGCGTCAAATGTTATGGATTAAAAACTAAGGTATATTAATTGATGTATTTATTACTAAGATTCGGGAGCTCAAGGCCTTCAATGGCTGCTCTCGTGTTTCGTAGCTAAATTCTGCCTTTACGAGATGCCTACGTATCTCTGTGAATTAGAGAATCAAGCCAAAAACGTAGTTCTGATTGATGGGGTGAGTCCCTTTATATAGATGTTGAGAACCCTTGAATTGGACTAGGGTTAGGAGACTTGTTTGAACAAGTTCTCAGACTTTGGATAGACTTTGAAGTCCTAGAATAGAGGAATCCAATTCCTAGTTGGTGTAGGTGCCTTTTGAGGCTATCTTTTATAGAATTACATCATCATTAGGACTCATTTAATGAGATGGTAATCCCCCTATTTATTAATTACGAAATTAATAAATAATCAGGGCTTTGGGCCTCATTAATTGGACCTCGTTATTTAACCGTATCAGGTCTAATTAATTCAACATTAATTATATTTCTAAGCTAATTTTAGGCCCATATCAATACTATTCTCATAATCTCATTTCTAAGTCACGTACATAGAGATATAGAATTGCATATCATATTCCAAGAACATTTATTAATCTAACATTTATATCCCAGTAAATTAAGAATTAATAAATTATAAAGGGAATAATCGATAGAACATAAACATTAATAATCCTAATGTCTTAAACTAAAACATCATAGTGTTGTCTCTAGGGCACAAATACTAACAATCTCCCACTTGCACTAGAACCAATCACCCATGTCTAATACTCATGGAATTAGTATGACCATCGTGCTTCTGCTGTGACAAAGCCTTAGTCAGTGGGTCTGCAACATTATCATTACTATGCACTTTACATTTAAATCTCCTTGATTATTAATCTCATTAATAAGGTGATATCGCTTAAGGACATGCCTAAACAGTCTCCTTAGCTGTTTCAAAAATATCAATATATTCGGCTTCTATTGTTGAATCATCAATGTTCTTGCTTTGAACTATTCCAGCTAATATCACTTTTATTTAGACAAAAAATAATATAGACATAAGCACGTAATCATCCTTGTCTGTCCAAAAATTTGGTTCAAAAACTAGCATCAGTGTAACCCTTTACAACTAGTTCCCTATCTTCTCCATACACCAAAAATAAATCTTTAGTCCTCTTTAAGTACTTAAGAATATTCTTGAAAACTATCCAGTGACCCTCACCTGGATTAAACTGGTATCTGATCGTCATGCTCAAAGCATACGAAACATCAGGATAAATACATATCATTGTACACATTATAGATCCAATTGCTGACGCATTTGGAACTTTCTCAAACGGCCGTTATCATTTAATGATTTAGGGGGCAATTATCTTTTGAGATCACTATCCCATGAGACATCGAAACATATCATTTCTTTGTCTCCTGCATCCTAAAATAATGCAATATTTTATCAATGCATGTACTCCGATTGTCGATTAATCTCTTCAATCTATCTTCATAGATCTTGATCCCTAATATATAGGTAGCATCGCCTAAGCCTTTCATCGAGAAACTATTTCTTAACCAAGTCTTAACTGCCTGTAGAGAAGGTATGTCATTCCTTATTTATTATATGTCATCTACATATAATACTAGGAATGTCACATGGCTTCCACTAACCTTCTTGTAAACACATGGTTCATCTTTATTTTGAATAAAACCAAACTCTTTGACCGTTTCATCAAAATGAATATTCATTCTCCTTGAGGCTTGCTTCAATTTATAAATAGATGGAAGCAACTTACAAACTATCTTAGCAAACTTTGGATTGATAAAACCCTCAGGTTGTATCATATATACATCATCTTCAAGGCTCCCATATAAGAAAGCAGTTTTAAAATCCATTTGCCAAATCTCATAGTCAAAGTAAGCAACTATTGCTAACAAAATCCTGATGGACTTGACCATAGTAACTAGTGAAAAAGTCTCATCATAGTCTATACCATTAATTTATTTTAAACCTTTTGCCACCAGTCGCACCTTATAGGTCTGTACTTTACCATCCATTTCAGTTTTATTCTTGAAAACCCACTTGCACCCTATAGGTTTTACCCCTTCGAGTGGATCAACTAAAGTCACTATTTTATTTTGATACATGGATTCCATCTCGGATTTCATGGCCTCTAGCCATCTCTTGGAATCTGAACTGCTCAAAGCATCTTGGTAGGTGAGAGGCTTATCATTATCTGTAAGCATCACATCACCATCTTGAGTCAAAAGAAATTCATAATTTCTCCCGGGCTCATGGTGAATCCTACGATTTATGAATAACCTGTGTTTCTTGGACAAGATTATTTTCAACATTTTGATGTACATCCTGATCTTATTCCAGCTCTGGTTCAATGTTATCATGTGGTTCTCGATCTTCATCCATATGTATTATCCTCCCACTGATTTTCTTAGAAAGTAGTTCTTCCTCAAGAAATACAGCGGCCCGAGCAACAAACACTTTGTTCCTGGAGAGATTATAAAAAATTATACCCTAGTCTCACTTGGGTATCCCATAAAATAGCATATATCTAATTTTGGTCCAAGCTTGCCAGAGGCTAAATGTTTTACAAATGCTTCACGTCCCCAAATTTTCATAAATAACATGCTTTGACATTTATCACTCTATATCTCATACGGAGTATTTTGAACCGCTTTAGTTGGAACTTGGTTAAGTGTATATGCAACCGTTTTAAGAGCATAACCCTAGAAACTAAATGGAAGATCCGCTTGACTTATCATCGATCGCACTATGTCCAACAAGGTACGATTTCTCCTCTCAGAATCTTTATTCCATTGAGGTTTCCAGAAGGAGTAAGTTATGATACACTATCACACTCCTTCGAGAAACTCTTGAAATTGAGGTTTAAGTATTCTCCTCCACGATCTGATTGTAAAACTTTTATACTTTTCCTTTGTTTTCTTTTCTACTTCGGCCTTATTCTTTGAAAATTTCAAAAGAATCGGATTTGTTCATCATAAGAACCACATATCCATATCTACTAAAATCATTAGTAAATGTTATGAAGTAGTATAAGCCCCCCTTGCCATCATACGCATTCGACCACATACATCATTATGTATAAGTCATAATCGTTCGGTTGCCCTTTCACCTGATCAGGTAAAAGAAGCTTTAGTTATTTTGCCAATGAGACAAAGTTCGCATCTTCTGTATGATTCAAAATTAAACTTATCTAAGTATTCATCTATATGTAACTCAGAAATATGTTTCGCATTAATATGGCTTAACGACAATGCTAGAGGTAATGTTTGATTTGAGTCAACTTAGAATATATAAATTGTTAACTAATTGTGCAACATTATAAGTCTTATTATTGAAATAGACTAAACAACTATTGTTTATTAATTAAAATGAAAACCTTTCTTGTCCTGACAAGAAATTGACTTAATGTATTCGCTAAAGGCAGGCACGTAATAACAATTTATCAAGTTATTAATCTCTCCTTATGGGCAACATTAGGTATCGAGTTCCTTCAACTAGAGCAACAACTTTTGCTCCAATTCTAACCCTATACCTGAAGCTTGACCATTGCTAGTGTTCCTCTTTAGATCTTCCAAATAAGCTCGATAATTTAACTTCCATTCATCCAGCTAAATCCACAGAATTGACAATTATCTCCTTTAGCAACACCACTATTAGGCTTCAAAAGCCCTTTGGGATTGGACTTTTGTTTGGCACCGAATAAGATCAAATCTTCACCTTGTCTATCCACTTTCCTTTCCCATTTGCATTCCATGTGTACATCATCAATATGGACGTAATTTATACCTTTACCGTGTTATTTTTAGCAGTTCTAAACATGCTTAACAACTTAGTGAGTGTCCTGTCTATCTCATTCCTTTTGTTCTTAACAAACTAAGAATAGAATTTGTTCAAAGATCGTTGGATCAAATCAAGCTGAGTCTCTAGACCATTCTTGAAACCCAAAATATCAAGGTACATATGCATATCACCTTTAGAACATGTGGTCCAATCGGATATGATTCTCCCATTAATGCAAAAGTATGGTGCCTTATTATTGTCAAATCTTTCTGACGAGCCTATCCTTCAAACATCTTTTGAAGGTGATCAATCATATCAAAAGCATCATTATGCTCTTGATGCTTCTAAAGCTCAGCACTCATAATTACAAGCATGAGACATGAAACATCAGTTGCATAATTAATTTGCTTCTGGTAAGCATTTTGTTCGGCACATGTTTCATTCTCAGCTAGAAGAAATAAGGGAGGGTTTTGAGTGACATCCTTGAACCTGAGGACAATCCTCAAGTTCCCATGTCAATTGAGGAAATTATTTAATGTCAGCTTGTCCTTCTCAAGGACTATTACATAGAGAAGTTATTTGTGTTATTTGTCATTTGATATCTATAATATTAAAGTGCATAAAATAACTTAGTCTACACATGATCATTAAATTATGTTCAAGTGATTATTCATATATATATATATTCACAATATATATCTCCCATTATTTTTATCAAATCAATAGCCCTAACTATTAATTCGGAAAAAATATCTTCTATATCCTTTCTAGTGAGCCAAGACCCATATTTCACCATGTGTTAGGTCAGCTTTGGCTTTTCTCCTAAAACATGATTATTTATGTAGACAACATTTGTCAATTATATCAACTATATAACTCTTGGATAGCTTGGTGGAACAATATTTGTTCATATTTATCTAATAAATCTCGCCAAAATCTATGCCTCTAAGTTCACAATCCTATTGTGATAACTTAGTTAACTCAAACCTAATAGTCAAAAAGTATTAATTTACTTCAACACATCTCCCACGATAGATAGGAGTACTTCGCTTTGGCGAACCCACTCCTGGGCGATCTAGGGGTTAATGCATTGGACTCATTGAAAGGCATCTGATCAACTTAATATTAACTTTAGGGTTTTGTTAATTTTAAAACGATCATGATCCCATCATAAAGAGATTCCCAATTTTTCCTTGAATAAAATACTTCAAATCAATATTTGTCAATGGTTTGATTTCCAGGTAGTGAGGGAGTAACACCGGTCTCGCTTAAAACCCACAACCTTACAAGTTTAATGAACTCGCTTTTGACAAAATCGCCCCATGTCAAAAACAAAGAAAATTTGTATTTTATTCCGTGTTTCATAAACACGAGAATCTCATAATCGTTTGTTCATTTTAAAATCTTGAGTCGTTACATATTTTATCTTGTTTAGCAAGCATGGCATGGGTGTCGTATCTAATACATACATCCTTAATCTAATTAAGCATGCATCTTTATAAACTACTCTACACATACATTCATCATATGCGCATATATATGTAAAGTGCAATAAATAAACATGGTTGGTTATGGCTTCATCCCGTGTGATCTTTATCAAGCTAATGACAAAGATCTAGGTCAATCTAAGGTGGAAAATAAATACAGGCTAACTATTACATGTCTTCTTTCTTGTATTGCTTCCTTGGATGGCCTCCGTGTGGGATTACCCTTGATCTTCAAATCTTCATGTCTTCACGTACATTACAAGAATGAAATATGAAAACTAATCTAATGAACTTACAAGAAGAACTCGAGTTACATCCTATTTAATTTTTATCTTTAATTTATTTAATTTATCTTTAATTTATATAAAGATATCCTATTTTATTTGAGAGTACATGAAAGCCTAACTTCAGTTAATTTTTTGCTTTTATCTCTCTCTACTACAATTAACTATTCTCTCCTCTCTCAAAGCAAAACCCCATTCTTTCTGCCATTTCCTTGCTTTAACAATGGCACCAATAATAAAAATCATGTCTCAGTCTGGATTCATATATGAGAAGAACAACTTTGTGGCACTAGTGAACAAAGAGATTCCAGCATATGAGGATTATCACAAAATGATGGATTTTGTGAAAGGATGCAAGCTTTGCTATGCCATGCTGGAATCACCCACAATCTACTGTGAAGTTGTGGAAGAGATGTGGACTACTACTATGTACCAAGCAACTGACAAAACCATCACTGCCTCCATTAAAGGTAAAGAACATTGCATTAACAGTGATATTATCAAAGCATGCTTTAAAATCATTGATAACACTACTACTAAGCCACACACAGATGCTGATATAGTTAATTTGCTTAATTTTGTGGGCTATGCACTTCCTACCACCAAGTTAAGTGAAATTAGGAGGCTAGGTCTTAGGAAAGAGTGGAGTTATTTGTGTGATGTAGTTACCAAGGTGTTTTCTGGTAAAATAAGTAACTTTGATTCTGTTAACACTACAATGCTTAACATGCTTCTTACTGATAAGTACTACAATTTCAATGATGCCATCATGTTTGAGTTATGACACAAGTTAGGGGAAATTAATAAGAGAACTAAAAATGTCTATTATGCAAGATTCTTTATGATTATTGCTAATCATCTTTGTAAGAATCTTGAGATTGTGAACCCAACCAATAAACTGGATTGGTGGGTTCAAGAAAGGAGAATTATTGCAGATTTAAACAGAGCTAATCACCACAAGGACGTGCCTCTTGTTCTTGCCTGTCATGGATGGTCCACAAGTAAGTGAGGTAAATACTATTATATCTACTATCTCTACCTCTCAAATTTATTTGCTATTGACTGTGGCTATGGCATCTGTGTCAATGACCCAATGGATGCCTACCCAAGCCACAAAACCTAAGTCTTTTAAATCCAAGTCAAAGAAACCACACTGTAGTATCTCTCAAAAGATGCCAGTTTCAAAATCCACCAAAACCAAAGAGGGGAGTGTGAAGGGTGGTAAAATAGGTGAGGGACAAGGTGAAAATAAAAGAAACCCTAAGGATAAGGATGGAGAGATGAATGTACCCAAACCAAGCCACACCACAGTTTCCCAACAAACTGTGATGATTAATAAGGAAATTAACAAATCTTTAGTTTCATCCTCTCAAAAGGATGTCACTCTTGAAACAAGCTCCCAACCAAGAGCACAAATCAAAGGGCTGGGGACACTGATTTACCTCAAACTTATACCATAAAGAACAAAGACAGAAAACTTGGGGATGCACAGGGATCACACACAGTGCAAACTGCAGCTAAAGACTCAGTCAATGCACCCTCTCAAATTCAGCTTGATGTGTCTCCAATAAATGTGGAGTCACAGCCAAAATCTCTAATCATAGAAGCACTATACACACCAAACTCTCCCACCAATTCTCTGGATGTGGATATAATTAACACATCAATCCCTGATTCTCCTTCTTTAACTCTGTTGGAGAAGCCAAAATTCAGTGCAAGTGAGCATCATCTTTTAGATGATTTGTTGGCTCACTTTCCAATTCTTTCGGGAACTATTGAAACTTTTTTGCCTAAATTATCATCAATCTGCATAGAGTCTACAATAGTTTCCACACCAAACTCTATCATTTCCTCTATTCCGATGGATATTGTTCATCCGTCGGCTAGTGATTGTATCTCGACGGATGTGCCTAACAGCAGTCATCTGTCGGCTGTCCTAACTACTACCCCAATGGATGTTCCTCATCCGTCAGTACTCACTACACAAACTGAATTTTCAAAAATTGTTTCAAGTGTAGATGAGTTAGTGGTTGTGCAATCACTCCTAAGTTTGAGGGAAGGGAGTAAACAAAGTGAGAGGCTGAGTTGCTCTCAGGAAAAAGGAGAGGAAATGAGAGAAACAATTCAGACTATTTCTTCCAGTTTGGCAAAAGTGAGTGAGGGGAGTTCCACCTTAGTAGGTGAAGGTGATGGTGTGAGGGTGGTGAGCCAAGGGGAGCCCTTGATGCAAGAACAAAAATAAATTGAGAGAAAAGCAGGTAGAACTGAGTGGGAAGAGCCCATTATAAGTGAGTTAATGGATGTCAATGAGGTTGAAAAGAAATAACTAATTCAGCAAGAATATCAAGCTGTCTTAGATTCTGTTTCTTATGAAGCTGAGGCATATACTCACCCTGTATCAACTTATCAAGTTCTAGCTGAGCAGGACAATGTGGCTGCAGAAAGAATACTAAATCTGGTACATACAACGGCCTCCATGCAGAGAACCAAAGATGCCATCTCAGCCATGCCTCCCACAGCTGGTGATGATGTTGATTATGGAACTGGTGGTTCTGAAGAATTCTTTGGAGATGAAGATGATAATGAAAAAGAGACAATGAATATAGGGGGGAAGCAGGCCCTAGCTCACAATCTAGCATGCCATCTTGGGTATTTTCCAAAGAGTGTGATGAGCACCATTTCAAGACAACTCTCTTCCACATCATTTGTAACACCCCCAAATCTGGGGTCGGGGATCCGGGTTGTCACGAGTTCTATTTCCCTTAATAACACTTAATCTTAATAAACAACGAACTACTACGTACTGTGACCCCATAATATACACACACACACCACAAGGTATAGTCTCAGAGATGAATACCAAAAATAACACAAGTCATTTTATTCCACAATTATAAGCCATTACACCTCAAAAGGGTTTCTGAATAAATTTACATTTCTTTGCCATTATTACAATTCATAAATATACATAAATCTGGTAGATCAGAAGTTGAAAGCCTAGCATATTGGTAGATCCTACCTCGGCTATAACGGCATCAACGCCTACAGGAAACTGTGGAACGTTTCCAAACCGCTTGCGAATCGGGAGCTTGGTCCTGTTCATCTTTTCTATCTGTTGTTGTGTGATGAAAGAAGAAAGCAAGGGTGAGCAACAAGCCCACCAAAATAATATGTATAATGATTAACCATAAATGAGCATTCTCATAGTACTCATGAAAGTCTTGGTCAAGAAGAAATGAACCAAGCTGATATCTTAATGCGACCAAGTCGCAAAATATTCAGTATATATATACATATATACTTTTCACAATCTTTGAAATCCTCTGACATGTAAATATACACAGAGTTCCAGTTTATAACTGTATAAAAATATCGTTGCAAGGTGATCTAATATATCTGACCTTGTCTCAACGTTATCCTGAAACCTCTGTCATTCATAAGACAATCATTAACTAGATATAAGTTTAAAAGATGAAGTTACAAGATACTCCAATATACTTATATCTTTTCCGAATACTACTTGAACTACCACCGTTCAATGTATAAATAGTTCATCCCATAGATTAAGCTACAAGACATAAGTCCTCGAATGAATATTCAAGTAATATTCATTAAATAATATAAACTGAGTCATAAGTCCTCGAATGAATATTCAAATGATATTCATTAAATAATATAAACTGAGTCATAAGTCCTCGAATGAATATTCAAGTAATATTCATTAAATAATATAAACTTATCGAATAAACCTTATTCGATTAATAGTTTTGAAAACTATATCAATATATATATATATATATATATATATATCATATATTCGGGAACATCTACTCCCGGTTTTAGAAAAGGGTTCACCTTTTGATCCCCTGTCCTCAGGGTATACGCAACTACTGCTTATCTCTAGCATAGGTATTATGCAACTATAAGCATTTGAACCAACAGATATATATCAAGATTACGAAACAGACATGCATATATACCATATTACATGCTCCAATATATCGCAAGAATTTGCTAATAACAATCATGCATCTATCACAAGATAATACATATACACATATACATCACAATAACAGTTATACGGGTAGAAAACTTGCCTGAGTGAATGGGGGTTACAAATGGCTTGGGACGAGTCTGGTACCATATAAACAACATATAAGTTGGAATTAAACCAAAGTCGCTTATGAATCTATACTTTAACCAATTAGACCCTAATGTTCGCTTTTGCGCTTAACGATTCACTTAAGTCGCTCGAGTACCCTCGGCTCCACCATTTTTAATAAATTAACCATTAAGGGTTTGAAGGCGATTCTTTCGCGAGTGCCTTACCAACTGCCTAATACACTTTACATACATGTTTCATACTCCAATTAGTCCTTTAAGGTCTTTAACCTATGTTTCAAAGTAAGGCGAGGGGTAATGGTTCATTCGCGAAACGCCTTTACTTAAAACGGTCGTTTCTCCTAAACCGTACATCGGATTCAAACGAACCACATATCAAAACGAAGCTCATAACATGAACTATCTAATCATGGCAATGGTCAAAACCTAGCAGTGAGTTCACGGGTCCTAATGTTAAGAACAAAAACAGTCTAAAGTAAATCGGACATTACGACGGCTATGTTTACGCGATTACCAATTTTATTCTACTCCAAACCAACCCACAATCAACTCACAATCAACATCCCAACCAAACTCCATCCATACTTCACCATAACAGCCCCAACAACTCAACAGTATCAATTTATACTATTCTCAAACATGAATTTAAACTATACTTAAGTTCATTAATCAATAATCCAAGAATTACAACTCCAAAAACTTCACAAAACCAACTAACCTCTACATACACAACAATCAAGTCTCTTATAAATTATAAAAACAAAACTAAACCTAATACTCAAGTAAAGTTAGGGTTTGGAGGGGTTATACCTTCTTTGGAGAGTGGAGAATCAAGTAATTAGCTTGGAATCACCCTTAAAAGTCCTTATCCAAGCTTAATCTAAACAAAAACTCAAAAACAAAAATTTTAGTTCTTGAAAAACACTATTCACCATCTTCTTCCATGATTTTTAGGAAGAGATTGTGAATGATTTAGGAGCTCAAACTTATAGGATAGCTATATCTATGCATAAGGAGTCTTAGATAATTACCTTGCTAATTAACAAAGCTTGGAACTAGGATTTTGAATTTCTTGCTTTGAAGAAGAAGAAAAAGCCGAGAGCTTTGATGAAGAATGGTGAGATAGCTTTTTGTTTTTTTGGTGAAAATGAAATGTTTTGGCTTGGTTGGTTGTTTTGGATTTGTTTTGTTTTGTTTTACTACCTTTTACCATGGTAACTTTTGTGTGTTTCTAATTCAACCAAAAACACACTTTGATTGGTCATGCTTATGTCACCATGTGATGTCACCCTCCCACCTTTGTCCTCTTCTTATTGGTTTGGTGACATCATCCCCACTAAGCTCTTTGATTAGCTTCTAATTACTTGCCTAATGACCGCTGATCTGTTATACGGTTCACTTAACTTTCATTTTTGTTTATCGTTTGAGGGATCATACCCGGGATCTTATTATTTAGGTTTCCTTAACCTTTCTCAATACATTATATTCCCTTTATGATCCTCTCTTATAATCCTTGAATTTAAATCCTTTTTAATTCTGTTACCTTATACTCAATTCTTTCAGTATCTGGTAGATTTCCGGGAAAAATCAAAGTGTTCGGATTTGGATTCTGACGATCTTTACATACACTTATATACCACATAGAGTACTAATAATATCCCAGAAGATCAATAAAAGAACCCCTACATAGTGTGGCATGAAAAATTTTCTTATTCAGCATAATCAGCAAAACACTATTCATAAGGGTTTCAAAAATTCCAAAATTTGGGGTTATTACAGTCTCCCCTCCTTAAAAGGATTCCATCCCGGAATCAGATAGAAAATGAATAGGGATACTTTCTTAGCATTGCGCTTTCTAACTCTCAAGTAAATTTTTCCACATTGTGGTTCTTCCATCAAACTCTGAATAGTTTGATAACCCTTCTCCTAAGCACTTGTTCCTTTTTCAATCTATAACCCTTCCTGGTTGCTCCATATAGGTTACGTCTGGTTGCATGTCTATGCGCTCATATGCCCCTATTTATCTGGCATCCGAATTACACTTCCTTAACATTGATACGTGAAACACGTTATGACTTGCTACATGTTCGGGGTAGGCCTAGCTCGTATGCTAACTTCCCAATACGTCTTAATACCTCAAAGGGTCCAACAATTCGTAGGCTTAGCTTTCCTTTCTTTTTGAACCTCATTAAACATTTCCAAGGGATACCTTTAACATTACTAGGTCCCCTATTTCCTATTTTTTGTCCTTTCGTGTCAAATCAACATACTTTTTATGTCCATCTTAGGCTACTACCAGCCGTCCTCTGATTAGATCTATCATACCCTTGGTCCTTTGGACCACTGCTGGTCCGAGCATCTTGCGCTCTGCAACATCATCCTAACATAAGGGAGATCGACATTGTCTTCCCTTAAATATCTCATAAGACGACATCTCGATACCTGACATACGATCTATTATCATGAGAAAACTCAATCCGCGTTAAGTGATCATTCCAAATTCTTTCAAGTCTATTGCACAGACTCTCATTATAGCTTTTAGTATTAGAGCTTTTGCTTTTCAATACCCATTCTTTTCCAGTTCGTAATCGCTACTACCTTTCGTTCCTAATATTATACTGGTTATACTTTTGCTCGTTAGCGTTCTATAACCTTTTAATAACCACGTCAACCTTAGTATCACTAACGCGTTAGAATCGGAATACCCCCGTACTGATACTACTTCCTTTAGCTGCTTTATCTTCGAAAGCTTGATCTATCATATAGAAGTAAAGGAATTTGTTGAGAGATCACTATGATCATGAACACTTGTTCTATTGCATAGTTAGTACAGAAGGTGGCCAGCCTTTAGTACTTGACAAGCAATTAAACAACATGTGGTATCCTACTAGGCTTCTATCACACAGATAGATAGTCATTCGGCAATACCTCCCCTTCTAGAAGGGTTGTTCTTCTCAGCTTATATGAAATGAAAAGGAGAGAAAAGAACGAATTGAAGAGAATTGTATATATATAAAATATACTGCCACAAAATATCTGGCTTGGAATCTACCCCTGAACTATAGAGGTTTGCCATAGGAGAACAAAACATATTTGTATTTATATCAACATCAAATATTATAGTATCGTATTTCACATGCCTAAATATTTTGCTATTCCGTCCATCCTTCTATGAACCCATGCTCTTCCTCGAGCTTATACTCAATCACCTTTGAAACTCCCTCATCATCGAAAATCGAATATGGGCTCTCATTCCAGACATCATCGTTACTAGAATTCTATGCTTGCATCACAACCTTCCTCGTATAGTAATACGACTCTCTATTGATAAGAAGGAATAAATATTCAATAGGTAAATAATCGACCTAGTTTTTCTATCAAAGATAACTTATACATTAACACGGCCCGATTAGTGGTACTCAATCTCAACATCCATTCCAATACAACTCTCACGGATGTAATCAGCTCATTACTCACAGAATCATTGCTGCATTACTATGGTCTACCACTGACCTACTGTCGTCATTCACTTTCCATGAAATCTTAATATCTAACCATACGGAGTCCATACATGTCGTATAGAATTCTTCTAAGGAGTTAACATAATCACCAATCATAATTCATGAAGAACACTCCAAATTCTGACGTACTTTTATGGCATGAAGCAGATAAAATTGCAGAAGAGTTTCAATTAAAGCAACGATAGCAGGTTAATACCATTCTTAATCATATGCCTTAAATAGAAGACTTAACTCAAAGGTTCGTCTAGTCCTTTTTGAAACATGGTCCTGGCTTATCTCAAGATGGTACTTTCTGAGACAGATAGCCCGCTTGTAATATCCCATATATTTTCAAATATTATTATCATTATTCGGAATTGTTTATGTGATTTTATGTGAATTTTTGGTGAATTATCTGAAAAGTAGAATAGATATCTGAATGTTATATGTGACATTATTTGAATATTTGAATTTTTATATGTCCAGAATAAAATATAGATAATTGTGGTATTTTTCTGGTAATTTTTGGAATGTTATATGATTTTATAATGATTTATGAATTATTAATTATTTTCAGAATAATTATAAAATTATTTTATAAAGCCGGGAATCTTCCAACTTCAACCGTTTTGCGTTTTTACAACCCGAAACTCTTCCGAAAACTCCTTCCTAACCTAATCTGGTAATTCCGGACATTTTCCGTGTTTTGACTTTTTCGATTCGGATTACGGTTTGACTTGTGCGCGACCCGGCGCAATAATTTCGATACGATAGTTATTTCGGTAATCAATAAAACCCGTATTTTCGAGAGACGGGATATTTTTATATTATTCTCGTATATAATATTTTATAAAAAGCTCGGTTTTGATAATTATCCAATTTTGGTATTGAATCGGATCGTTATTGCAGTTACTTAGCGGCTAAGCAACTAATTTAATGATCCAAAATGATCCAAAACGATCCAGAACGATCCAATATTCCATAAATATAAATAGCCTATTTCTTATTTCGTTTATTCCGTTTATTCATTTGCAACCAGTTAAAACACCGTAAATACAGAGAAAAACCCGAGAAAATCGATACGTTCCCGAGAATCAAACACACGAACGAAGGCGTTATCGAACTCCGATTCGGGCGTGCAGCATATCAAAACGAAGCTCTCGAAATCTTCTTTCTGAATCAATCATCAGTTTCTGCCCAGAAATCACCGTAAATTTCTTATTTAATTATTTATATTCGAATTATTTGATAATTAAAATATGAATTTTTGTTCTTGATGTTTTTGATATGATTTGATGGCATAATCGTGTAGATTATTTCTTCCTGGTCAATTTGATATATTATATGTTAAATTTGGAGTTCAATAACATGGGTAAATTTGAGTTTGATTCTCGGTTTACTGAAATTAGGGTTTAAATTGTATGAATGTTCTTCATTCAAATTTGGGGTTTTTATTTCTGTTAAACCTGGGTTGGATTGAATGATTTCAGTAGTTTACTCGTGCCTCAAGCTTTAGTTTCGTACAAGGATCCTTGAGAATGGTTTCGAATTTGCTGGATTGGTCCATCGCCGGAAAACTCGAACTCCGGTTCGATGTTGATCGGAGAAGGATCCTGAGGGACGATGCCTTCGTATTTCCATCGGTTCTGAGTGGTGTTTTTGTTGTTAGTGTTATTTAGATGAGAAGGAAGATCCACCAACGTGTCTGTAGCCGTAATTGGGTTCGCCGGGAATTCCCCTCGCCGGAATCTGCAGAATTATCCGGCGGGTCGGGGTCATTCTTGGTGACCCGATTAACCCGATTACCGACCCGTTTTTTTTTAATCAAAACCCGGTTTTAATCTTATAAACCCAGTTGCAAAAACCTGATATCTGTTTCTGGGAATTTCTATTTAAAAATAAATCAAAATTCAGTTTTAGTTTTAAAAATTATATTCTTTTATTTTAAGAATCATTATTTTAATTTCTGAAAAATTGATTTTAATTCAAAAATAAATCCAAATTATTTAATTAATTAATTTTAGTGAATAATTAATTATTTAATTAGTCAATTAATTTAAATGTTAATTGATTAATTAATTTAATTAGTTATTAATTAATTTTAATTGATTATTTAATTAGATTTAATTATTTAAAATTGATTTAAAAAAATTCTGAAAAATAGTTTCGAGCTTTAAAATATTATTTTAAATTATTTTCCAAACTCGATAATTTTTATAAAATTATTTTCGAGTGTTCGAGCCTTATTATTTAATTATTAAATGATTCGGAGACCCGTTTTATTTCGAAAAATGTTCAAAAATTCATAATAAATCAACCGTCTGTCCGTTTAATACGAAACGAACGCGTACAGATTCAGAAAAATATTGCGCTTTTAATAAAAATACTTTTGAGACCTAATTTCTTTTATATTGCAATGTCATTTGATTTGTGTATCAGTTTAAGTCGGTATTTGGTCGGTAGATGCTAATAATGACCTAAATTTTATTCTGAACGCACTGAGATGTATCTCTTAATGATCTGACTTATGTATTATATGAAATATGTGAGTACGTGTTATACGAATACCATGATTACGTGATACGTGATATACATGTTGTCTGTTACAGTTTTAAAATGCCATGCTAGTTATAAACGATCGGGTAGATGTCAAGACGTATAGTTACGTCGATTGAGTTTAGTTCTGTCAATTAAGATAGTCCTTTTGTTTATAGAATCAAGTAGCAAGGAATGCAATCAAGTGTTAGACGAAGGTAGTAGCCATCAGTTAGAAGCAGAGTTAAAGTAAGAGGTTATTGAGCATACCAGGCAAGTACATTAACCTCACTTATCCTTCAAGTGACGTTTATTTCGATTCATATTATGCAAGTACCCCTAACTTCACTTATTGTTCAAGTGACGTTTATTTTGAATTATATTATGCAAGTACCTTTATTTTCATTTATCATTCAATTGATATTGACTCCGAACTTTATTCTTTCGATTCCCATACTATTCTAAGTTCAGAATAGTTAAACGTTTTATGTATTTCGCTATAAATCACTCTATACAGTGGAACATTGAATTGAGATTAGCAAATAACTAATTATTCTAGTTATTTCGCCATCAGTTGTTTAGACAACTCCGGACCATGTGACATGGGGAGTTGAATAGATAAGGATGTCATTAATTCGACTCCTTTAATCAAAAAAATTGTTTCATGAATTGGTTCTTGGTTAGCATAAGGGGCCGAGGCACCGGTCCAGCGTGAGTTATTATACGAAAGTGTAATATCTTGCTAGGCGAATATATGCCTTCTTCATGGATATCCAATAGGTACGGTATGGCTGCGGGATATCGATACCTATATTTACGGTATGGCTGCGGGATACCGGTGTTGTTTCATGACTGATCATCAGGAACAGCATAGTGCATAATTATGTTTTATTAAACTGTCGCTTAAACTATAAAGTTTATATCAGCTTCTGATTTTACTCAGATATTGTTATTGTTGTTCATTTACAAACTTGATACTGCTTGCTGAGCATTTCTTTCGCTCATACTTGTTTATTATTCTAATATTTCAGCTAAGCCAGAGCAGGCCTGAGTCCCAAGTTTGACCAGAAGTCGAGTGCTTGTAAATAGTGGTGTGTATTCCAGGTAGACTGTTTTGGGACGCTTGGATAGTCTAGAGGTTTGTAATAAAATTTGAATAATCTGTAAAACTAATTAGACTTATGGTTGTAATAACACTTGATTTGTAGTAGTGCCTGTTCCATACTATAACCTGTGATCGATCCAGTGCAGGTAAAAGGGGTCGTATTTATTATATTATTCCGCTGTGATTATTTTATTTTGGTTTATTGGCGAGTGACCCCCAAATCTAGACCCCGGGTTTGGAGGGCGTCACACCGCTCATGGCGATTACACGAATTAAACCTTTACCAACTACTATTACGGTTGGGTATTGCACAGTCATCAGAAGGAATGTCAATCTTCCAAACCATAATACAACCTTCACAGCTTTACCATCATCACTGTATTTCTTTGGCACAAGCGCCTATAATTATCCTCTTACCTTTAAAGTGTCGGCCACCTCTTTGGCCTTTCCTGATAGTAAAATTTCCTTACAGTCAATGTCATTTTAACCACCTCCAAATAAATTTTCTACCTCATTTTAATCACTGTTTATGTGAAGATGTTTTCCTTAAAATCTGATGAGTAAAAAAAAATCACCATTTTTCCATAAGTTATTGCCTCAGTCTTTAGAGGTTAATCACTGTCACGACTGACTCTCAATCATACTTAGAACATCTTTTATCTTAGGTCCTAATTGCCTTGAACAATTTCGACCTTTACTGGTTCGATCCATACTTTCTCGTGGTTTAACACGTGCCCCACTTGGCATCATTATAATTATGTCATATTTCCTTTATCAACATTTCTATTCTTGAGAATTTTGAATATTACCTTTCTCCTTGTAAAACCTCTAAGGTTATCCTTGAATCGTTCCTCCTGTATTCCCTAGATAAAGGGCATATCAAAATACCATATACTAATACTAGAACCATTGTCTATGTACTTCTGAAAAAATTTCTTTACTGATCTTTAAAGGTTGTTATTACCTTAATCCTTTCCAATTCATACTGTCAAAACTCATACTATCCCTATTAAGGGTGAAATGCCAACCTTTATGCATTCCCCTATGATTCATTTTAAGTTACCGATGTTCTATCCTTAATTCCACCTCTAAAAAGGTACATGCATCCTTCCATGGATAATCAAGTCATATATCCCTGATAAGGGTGTCTTATTCAATCATTCCCACCTCGATAGTATATGCCTAATTTCACAATAACATATGTATTCAAAATGAGGTCAATCAATATGGCCTCCAAAAGATAACAACGGTTATCCGCTTTTCTTGCCTAATTTGGTAACGATAACAAGGATGTTCTGGAAGATATTGGTCGTGTTCAACGTGAACTTCTTCTTAATAATTCCTTATTTACTTTTGTTGTTTATCTCAACAGTCATCTCAATGTTAGGATATCTTTCATACCTGGCATCTCCCTTTCTGGGTATCAAGCCACCAGTCTTACACTTCACATTCTTGAAGGTCAGTTCCTTCATCCAATTTTCCTAATTTCTTACTTTCTTGTCTCCTTAGTCTATCCGCGTCTCATTATTTATCCTTCGAACTATCTCAAGGTTTCCTCGAATCCTCCCAACTTACAGGGAATAAAACATATATATCTCTTATGCCTTCAACCATCAATTTTTAACTCATGGTGAATCACCCTCATCCTGATGATTACATACTTTTCTATTTCTATTGCTACGAGTCTTTAGGGTTTCCTCATACCCAACTCCCTTATCATTCCTCAAACTCTATTGCCTTTATATTCCTTTCCACTTCAATTCCTTTTTATTTTCCTTTCTCATATCATTATTTCATGAACCAACACAACATAAGCATTGATTTCAAACATCCCGTCATTCTAGATTCGTGTCCTTAGAAGGAATCTTGACAACTTTTACAATCTTAGATTCATAATTCATCATATTCGTCCACTTTTGTTCTAGCCCCAAAGCTTTTACACTATCTCCTTATCCTTGGGAATGACTTTCCCGAAAACAATTGACTGAACTTTAATCAGTTTATCATAGCCTCTGGCTCCGTGCCTTTCTTGGCCTTTCACCAGCGGGTGGCCTCTCTCTTAGGAGGGTAAGTGACAAAAACAGTCTTTTGTGATTCGTCAATCATTTAGAATCTCAAATGATTCCTCAGTTTCCTTTAGCCAGGCTCTTGCCTCGACTGGGTCAGCTTATTCCTAGGAACTCTGAGAGCTTAGCGACTTAAAGGTCCAGAAAGAATTTCACACCACATTGTTCCTCAAGGTGGTGGTTAGGGGTAAAAGTATAAGTTTTGTTTTAGGCAGGTCCATGGATTGCCCAATAGGAGTACCATCCTGGTTCTTCCTATCTTGCTCGACTTCTGTTTTCTCAGTCTAAATATTTCTTCCTATTCCCCATAATTGGGGTCATCTTTTAATTTAAAATCCTCATTTTCCACTTCATTATATTCTGGGTTCCTTATCTTAATTACGACCTCCCTGATTATCACATTCAAGGTTTGCCCCTAATCTTATTCCTCATAGGGCATAATGCTTGGAAATAATTTTTTTCTTTTTTTTAAAAAAAATCTCTGGATATTTGTCTTACTTACTTTGCTTAAATCTTTCCCTCGTACAGTCCTTGCATGATTACAAATTATGAATTCTCAAGTTCTATAAACTTCATGACACTATTAAGTGCTAATAGTGCAACTAACAATATGAACTTATCACAAATAAACTGTTCTGAACTGAAAGGAACAAATATATACATAACCATTTGTTCGAGGTACAACAACTGAACACATGAAAGAGAATTACATCATTTGGCCTGATCGCTTATATCCCAGAAGTACTACCACATATAATCATCTAGTCATTAAAACTAATCATTCATAACTTAGGCTAATCCTCCAAAAGCGGTGCTACATGAAATTCTTGTCAGATTGCTCAAACTCTGCACACTATTATGGATCAAGAAATGCGGGCACGCACGACATCCCTAACCTGCTCCATTAAAGCGGTGATGAGGTCTAGGATAGTTGCAAGTAGAGCTGGATCAATCTGACCCTCAAGATGGCCTCTAGCTGTAACACGGGTGGTAGCCTCAATCATTTCCATGCTATAAGCTAATCCTGCTGGAGGTACCCCACCCTCAATCCTCGGTGCAGTAAGTCGATCCAACAGATCACTCCTAACATTACGGGCCTCAGACAGGCCACCCAAAGCCATATAATAATTAGCGATAAGAGAAGCCTGAGTGGTAGCATCTAGCAGTCCATGGGGCGTAGGTGGTGCAGGCCCAGGGGATCCAAATGGATAACCAAGCACGGTATCAGGTGACAATGGTGCAGGAGATAAAGGTGGCATTTCCTCAGTAGATACTGGGCTCTGTATAAGGGAGGGAACATGAATTGGTGGAACCTCATTGATGTCTTCAGGAACCTCTGGAAGAGGGTCTGATACTGGTGTAATTGGTGTCGTGGAAGGCCCCACTCCTCCTGCCCTCATTAACCTTTGTGCCCTTGGTAACTCTTCATCTTCTAGTGCCACCCTCGCGGCCATTCTTGCTCTGGTAGTCGCCCTGACTACGGTCATCAATTCCTCAGTGGTCCTCTCTTCATTCTCTCCAGGATCCTCCACGAGATCCTCCTCAGCAATAATCCCTTCTGGGATAACATCCTCAACCGTAACATTCTCAATATGAATCTCATCCGGTCCCTCGTTAGGGTACTCTATCGGATTCATAATTTGATCTCCAACATGTAATAAAACATCCTCATACTGATGCTCCTGAACCTCAGGGTTCGGTGCCCCGCTGCCCTATACGAGAACGAACTATGTTACTATCATAATATTTATAAGGGTTCCCGTAAGGGTTTTAACTGTCAGTACTATGTCAGGTAGCCCGACTATGAACTTGGCAAGAGTTCTTATTATCTGAGTGAACTTATTATCTTAACGTCACATCATCTCTGAGGTTTATAATGCTTAGCTCTGATACCATTTCTGTAACACCCCCAAATCTGGGGTCGGGGATCCTGGTTGTCACGATTTCTATTTCCCTTAATAACACTTAATCTTAATAAACAATGAACTACTATATACTGTGACCCCACAATATACACACACACACCACAAGTTATAGTCTCAGAGATGAATACCAAAAATAACACAAGTCGTTTTATTCCACAATTATAAGCCATTACACCTCAAAAGGGTTTCTGAATAAATTTATATTTCTTTGCCATTATTACAATTTATAAATATACATAAATCTGGTACATCAGAAGTTGAAAGCCTAGCCTATTGGTAGATCCTACCTCGGCTATAACGGCATCAACGCCTACAGGAAACTGCGGAACGTTTCAAAACCGCTTACGAATTGGGAGCTTGGTCCTGTTCATCTTTTCTATCTGTTGTTGTGTGATAAAAGAAGAAAGCAAGGGTGAGCAACAAGCCCACCAAAATAATATGTATAATGATTAACCATATATGAGCATTCTCATAGTACTCATGAAAGTCTTGGTCAAGAAGAAATGAACCAAGCTGATATTTTAACGCGACCAAGTCGCAAAATATTCAGTATATATATACATATATACTTTTCACAATCTTTAAAATCCTCTGACATGTATAATATACACAGAGTTCCAGTTTATAACTGTATAAAAATATCGTTGCAAGGTGATCTAATATAACTGTTATCCTGAAACCTCTGTCATTCATAAGACAATCATTAACTAGATATAAGTTTAAAAGATGAAGTTACAAGATACTCCAATATACTTATATCTTTTCCGAATACTACTTGAACTACCACCGTTCAATGTATAAATAGTTCATCCCATAGATTAAGCTACAAGACAAAACTTGTATAGATTAAATCTTTGAAGTATTATTAAATGAAATGAAGTTATGATATACTTCATTAAGTCCCGATATATATATCCACATATATATCTCTTCATACATTTCCTGAAAACCTCTGTCATGTAAAGTATGAACAGAGTTTGTAACATCCAATGAATTTTTGGAAAGGAAAAGAATTGTGGCATAAACCCGGTATCTTGCTGATCAGGAAAAGATACCAATAAGTAACATTTTCTACTAGTAGATGGACGAATTCCCCACTGGTCATCACCCTGGTCGCAATAGGACCTTATGCTGGACTGCCACTCAGCCACTTACGCATTTGATGGACTCCCACTGAGCCACTTACACTTTCATGGATGCCCACTGAGCCCATGTTGCTTATGCCGACTCGATAGATGGACTTACTTCCTGAACGTTGGGTAAGTAATCAATTAATTTACCAAAACAGCAACCTTGTTGTGAATATAAAATACACCACAGAGCCGGATCCCTCCGGTTTTCAGCGAGTATTTAAATCCCCTTTAAAAGGAAGATCTTAAATATAAAAAAAAATAAGTTTTGGGATCCGCTCTAACTTTTAAAAATCATTTTAAAGACTCGAAAACACTTTAAAGAGTGTTTGGAGTAATGCTGATTTAATAAAGTAAATCAGTCCCAATATATTAGAAAATATCTGAATATTATTATTTAAATAACATTCCCATAAAGAATAATCTTTATAAAAATAATTGAAGTAGAAGTTGTAAAACTTATACTTGAAATGAATAGTAAATAACCAAAGATACACTTATACGAAAGTAATATCTTTATTTGAATAATCAAAAGTAAGTTTGATTATCGACACATTATTCTTTAATAAAATAAAGAATATTATTCAGTAAATAATCGCAGTCATAGGTCCTCAAATGAATATTCAAATAATATTCATTAAATAATATAAACTGAGTCATAAGTCCTCGAATGAATATTCAAGTAATATTCATTAAATAATATAAACTGAGTCATAAGTCCTCGAATGAATATTCAAGTAATATTCATTAAATAATATAAACTGAGTCATAAGTCCTCGAATTAATATTCAAGTAATATTCATTAAATAATATAAACTTATCGAATAAACCTTATTCGATTAATAGTTTTGAAAACTATATCAATATATATATATATCAATATATATATATATATCATATATTCGGGAACATCTACTCCCGGTTTTAGAAAAGGGTTCACCTTTGGGTCCCCTATCCTCAGGGTATACGCAACTACTGCTTATCTCTAGCATAGATAATATGCAACTATAAGCATTTGAACCAACAGATATATATCAAGATTACGAAACAGACATGCATATATACCATATCACATGCTCCAATATATCGCAAGAATTTGCTAATAACAATCATGCATCTATCACAAGATAATGCATATACACATATACATCACAACAACAGTTATACGGGTAGAAAACTTGCCTGAGCGACTGGGGGTTACAAATGGCTTGGGACGAGTCTGGTAACCTATAAAAAACATATAAGTTGGAATTAAACCAAAGTCGCTTATGAATCTATACTTTAACCAATTAGACCCTAACGTTCACTTTTGCGCTTAACGATTCACTTAAGTCGCTCGAGTACTCTCGGCTCCACCATTTTTAATAAATTAACCATTAAGGGTTTTAAGGCGATTCTTTCACGAATGCCTTACCAACTGCCTAATACACTTTACATAAATGTTTCATACTCCAATTAGTCGTTTAAGGTCTTTAACCTATGTTTCAAAGTAAGGCGAGGGGTAATGGTTCGTTCGCGAAACACTGTTACTTAAAACGGTCATTTCTCCTAAACCATACATCGGATTCAAACGAACCAAATATCAAAACGAAGCTCGTAACATGAACTATCTAATCATGGAAATGATCAAAACCTAGCAGTGAGTTCACGGGTCCTAATGTTAAGAACAAAAACAGTCTAAAGTAAATCAGACATTACGACGGCTATGTTTACGCGATTACCAATTTTATTCTACTCCAAACCAACCCACAATCAACTCACAATCAACATCCCAACCAAACTCCATCCATACTTCACCATAACAGCCCCAACAACTCAACATTATCAATTTATACTATTCTCAAACATGAATTTAAACTATACTTAAGTTCATTAATCAATAATCCAAGAATTACAACTCCAAAAACTTCACAAAACCAACTAACCTCTACATACACAACAATCAAGTCTCTTATGAATTATATCAAAAAAACTAAACCTAATACTCAAGTAAAGTTAGGGTTTGGAGGGGTTATACCTTCCTTGGAGAGTGGAGAATCAAGTAATTAGCTTGGAATCACCCTTAAAAGTCCTTATCCAAGCTTAATCTAAACAAAAACTCAAGAACAAAAATTTTAGTTCTTGAAAAACACTATTCACCATCTTCTTCCATGATTTTTAGGAAGAGATTGTGAATGATTTAGGAGCTCAAACTTATAGGATAGCTATATCTTTGCATAAGGAGTCTTAGATAATTACCTTGCTAATTAACAAAGCTTAGAACTAGGATTTTAAATTTCTTGCTTTGAAGAAGAAGAAAAAGCCGAGAGCTTTGATGAAGAATGGTAAGATAGCTTTATGTTTTTTTTGGTGAAAATGAAATGTTTTGGCTTGGTTGGTTGTTTTGGATTTGTTTTGTTTTGTTTTATTACCTTTTACCATGGTAACTTTTGTGTGGTTCTAATTCAACCAACAACACACTTTGCTTGGTCATGCTTATGTCACCATGTGATGTCACCCTCCCATCTGTCCTCTTCTTATTGGTTTGGTGACATCATCCCCACTAACCTCTTTGATTAGCTTCTAATTACTTGCCTAATGACCGCTGATCTGTTATACAGTTCGCTTAACTTTCGTTTTCGTTTATCGTTTGAGGGATCATACCCGGGATCTTATTACTTAGGTTTCCTTAACCTTTCTCAATACATTATATTCCTTTTATGTTCCTCTCTTATAATCCTTGAATTTAAATCCTTTTTTTTCTGTTACCTTATACTCAATTCTTTCTGTATCTGGTAGATTTCCGGAAAAAATCAAAGTGTTCGGATTTTGATTCTGACGATCGTTACATACACTTATATACCACATAGAGTACTAATAATATCCCAGAAGATCAATAAAAGAACCCCTACATAGTGTGGCATGAAAAGTTTTCTTATTCAGCATAATCAGCAAAACACTTTTCATAAGGGTTTCAAAAATTCCAAAATTTGGGGTTATTACATCATTCAACAAACACAGACAACTCTTCAAGCAACCACCAATGCTAACACCAAGAAGCTTCTTCAAACACATCTCAATTCTCTCCAACTACACCAAATTCAATCTCTTCAACACAATATGGATGTGACTTCCCTTAAAATAGAGATTGATCAAATCAAGAAGGATATCTCTGAGAGATTGTGTGACATACGGGATATCGCGTGTAATTATTTTTATTAATAAGTAATTCTTATATGATTATTATGTAATTTTTGGTGAATTATCTGATGATTGGTGTGAATATGTGAATGCTTATATGTGATACAATATAAGTTTGTTAAATTTATTATGACCAGAATAAAATATAGATAATTATGATATTTTTTTTGGTAATTTTTGGGATGTTAAATGATTTTATAATTATTTATGAATTTATTAATTATTTTATGAATAATTACAAAATTATTTTATAAAGCCGGGAATCGTCCGACTTAACCGTTTTTATATTTTTACAACCCAAAACTCTTCCGAAAACTCCTTCCTAATCTAATCTGGTAATTCCGGACATTTTCCGTGTTTTGACTTTTTCAATCCGGATTACGGTTTGACCCGTGCGCGGCCCGACGCAAGATTTTCGATATGATAATCATTTCGGTGAATCAACAAAACCCGTATTTTCGAAAGACTAGATATTCTTACATTATTTTCGTATAAAGTGTTTTACAAGAAGCCCGGTTTGGATTATTATCCAGTACGGGTACTAAATTGGATCGTTTTTGCAGTTACTTAGCGGTTAAGTAACTAATTTATCGATCCAATACTCGTTTATACAGTTACTTAGTGGCTAAGCAACTAATTTAACGATCCAAAATGATCCAGAATGAACCAATATTCTGTAAATATAAATAGCATATTTCTTATTTCATTTTATTCGTTTATTCATTTACAACCAGTAAAAATATAGTAATTACAGAGAAAAACCCTAAAAATGATACGTTCTTGAGAATCAAACGTATGAACGAAGGCGTTATTGAACTCCGATTCGGGTGTGCAGCATATCAAAATGAAGCTCTCAAAATCTTCTTTCTGAATCAACCATTTGTTTTTGCCCAGAAATCAAGGTATTTTTCTAGTTTAATTATTTTATTTCGAATTATTTATGAATTAAAATATGAATTTTTGTTCTGGATGTTGTTGATATGATTTGATGAGTCCATCATGTAGATAATATTTTTATGGTCAACTGGGTATATTATATGTCAAAAACCGAGTTCAATAACATGTCCAAATGATGGTTTCATTCTCGAATTTGTAAATTAGGGTTTATGAACTATGAATGTTCTTAATTGATTTTAGGCGTTTTTAATCTAGGGTTATTGATGTGAATTGATGAGAATATGTTATAGATCGTTTAAAAACCCCTCGATTCGTATATCTGAAGTTAACAAACAAGTCACGGTTCATCCTAATCGAACCTCGCCGAAAAACGTTACTCGCTAGCGTCGGGATTTTCGATCAGCTTTTCTGGAAAACTCGGTGCTTGTTTGCTTAAACTAATTACGGGAAAACGTTTCTGGAAGCAAGGGGAACCATCCCCGTTAGTTTAGTAATGTTCTGGGTGATTTTATGGTGGCCGGAAAAAGCTCTAGGCGGCGGTTATGGCTGTCGGCCGCCGGAGTTGGTGGAGATCGGGGAAGACGACGGGGAAACTACCATTTAGTACCTCGAAGTTTCCCTGATTTCCAAATTCAATATTCTGGTTTAAAAATTTATAAAATTTAGATTCCTATTTATAAAAATTCAAAAATCAGATTTGAGTTTAAATATTTTCAGAAATGGCATTTTTTTATAATATTTTCAGAAATTCATTTTTATGATTTCAAAATTTCAAAAAAATTATTATTAGTTAATTTCTGAAATTACTTTTAATTCTAAAATAAATCCTAATTATTTAATTAATTAATTTTAGTTGATAATTATTTATTTAATTAGTCAATTAATTTAAATATTAATTGATAAATTAATTTAATTAGATATTAATTAATTTCAATTGATTATTTAATTGGATTTAATTATTTAAAAGTGATTTAAAAAATTCCAAAAACTATTTTTGAGCTTAAAATATTATTTTAAATTATTTTCAAGGCTCGATAATTATTATAAAATTATTTTAAAGTAACATTCGGGTGTTTGAACCCTATTATTTAATTATAAAATGTTTCGGAGTCCCATTTTAATTCCGAAAAATGTTCAAAAATTCGTCATAAATACCTGGAAAATTATTTTAACCCGAATCTTCTTTGACAAATTATTTTGATCGAATGCCTTACGTGTTATGTGCTACGTGTTCACTAATTGATGTGTTATATGCCGATATGGTTATGGTTTGACTGTTTTATTAATAACTTTCAATCCGTAAATCGGATTTGGGTGAAACGAAGGGTAGATAAAAGCTTATGACGTCTATGTGACGATTAGAATAATATGAGTCTGAATAATTGATAGATACTTGTGATGCCTAGTAGAGTCAACGAGGCATAGAATAGGAAACCAGTGATCTATAAATAGAATCAAAGCGTAGAAAGAGAAGGAAAGTGATTGATAAATAGAAGCAAGGCATAGAAAGAGAAGAAAAGTGGTTGATGAGTAAAACTGTTAGATGATTACAAGTAAAGTGAAAATCGTCGATGATAAGGCAAGTACTTCTGAACTTCTCTTCAAGATATATTGCAAATATTTTCAAACTATTTTCATAACATGTCGCTATTATTCAAAATAATTCATGTTCTATATTTCAAGTGCTTTAAACTATGTAACCTTGAACCCTGATTCTTATTGATCTTGAGCCATAAGCCTTATTCTTCATAAACCATTGATTGTTGAATTCCCAGATACGAGCCATACACATACAATACTACTCCACAAATACATATCTACCACATACTGATTCTGATATTGAATTTCTTAACATACCAACCCTTATCCCTTGTTAACAGAAGACCAATTCTTGGAACCCTTGAACCCTTGGTCTTCTACTTTCTGATTCTTTCCTTGATTGAAAGCCAATCTTTTTGAATTCCTTATTATACCGATATAGTATTGTGAATAACCCTATGCTTCAAGATATATGTTGTTTATGATTCAGCTTATTGATTACATTGGTTATCATTTTGACTTGTTTTAGAATTAGATGGTTTTATAAATGTGGACCAGATTCGTGGTCGGACCAGATTGGTGTTCATAGTAGCCCAATGCGTGTCTTGGATCCAGTATATAGAGCAAAGCTGAGAGCCTTGCTCGGGGTTAGTGTGTACAGATCATTATCCTAACCTTGGTTTTTAAAATGAAAATTGAATATCCAATTATAATCATTGCTTATTTAGAAGCTTGATTCTTCTGAATCATTCCAATTGGTGATTATTTAACCTCAATTGCTGCTATTATTACTTGCTGAGCTAGTAAGCTCATTCTTGCAAATTTTTTATATTTTTCAACAGTTGGAAAGGAAATAGTTATTAACGAGGATTCCCTGTCCAATGTGCAAGCTAGGATTTATATTATAGATGAGTTGTGTAAGATTGTTAGTACGATATCCTTAGCCAGTGTAAGTTGAATTAGTTGGGATTTGGTACGATGTAATAAAAGTTAAGTTCATGGCTTGTATTCATACTTTAACCTGTTGCGATCCATGGTTGTGTACAGAAGGGTCAATGCATATAATACTTTATATACAAGTTTAAATATTGTGGTGTGTGTTGTGAGCCCCAAACTTCTGACCTGGGTTTGGAGGGCGTCACAAGTTGATATCAGAGCTACAGGTTGTTACTTACTGAAACAAGCCTAGATTGTCGGGAATGGATAGTGGGTTAGGATTAGGATTAGAAAATAGAAAGATGGAACGTCGAGAGGTTGAGTGTGATAAAATAGTAGGTTTTAGTGGGATTCGTGATGAAATTCGACATCCTTATCTAGCGACGTGATTTTCAAATGGCGGCGATGGAAGATTCTTTTATCCCTGAATCGTCTGATCATTCAGAGCCTTCATTCGGAAGACTATCATCTGATTCATGCCTTGCTCGTCCACCGGTATCCGCCATGTCACCTCCTGTTGCGATGGTTGCACCTTTTCATATTATTATCTCATCCTCTGATGCGAGACTATCTATTCGAGAATTCCCCCCATACGCTGATTCTAGTTCTACCGGATATTCAGTCGTGTGCACATCTTTTCTGTCTACTCTACATTATGTTCTATAACATCCGTTCAAAACTCGTCTTATGAAGTGGCAACACCCAGAAGGATGGATTCGAAAGCTATAACATATGGTGAGTACATAAGGCATTAAGAAATGTTAGAAGAACCTAGAGTGAGGATACGTGTGCTTCGGAAGATAGCCGCTACTAGGTTATAGGGAGCTACTAATGAGTATGCCACCCACGATTATCTTGTGGAATGATCTAGATGAATCTTTAAAGAAATTTGAGAGGATTGGAAATTGAGAGTTTTCTTGAAATTATATGACAATCATATGATCAAACATGATACGTATAGAAGTAATGTGATATAAATCGACCTTGTGTTATAAAATAAATCTGATGATTACCGGATAGATTTGTTATACTTAGTAACCGTAAGAGATGAGGATGGGAATGTTACCAGTATGGAAAACTAGAAGTGAAGTTGCGAATAAGATAGTATGCAACTGTAACTGGAGTTTTGTTGACCAATGAAGGCAAAATGGACCCAATAAGGGGTAGAAGATATATGGAAAGGAATGGGCTCTTATCTGATTATTTTACTAATTGGATTCCTTGGGATAGTTGAGGAGAACGACAACCAACTCATATAGTAATGACGACCATGTGTATGATTTTCAAAATTTTAAACCAGTTTTCCAAAGAGATTTTCTTCACAAAATTTTTCTAATATTCCTTGGAACAAAATAAGTTTTAAAAACTTGGTTGTCCAAATACTACTTGAGTTTCTTGTTTGATTCAGATAATCCAGACGAATACTTGTTTTAGAAATTAGTATGGTTCGTTTAGAAGGACAAGTGGACCCGCTATTACGGAGAAACTGTTTATCCAATTGCTGAGACGAGTAGAGCACGAGGAGTATGTCGATTCACGAGAAGCTGAGTACGAGCCAAGAAGATTAAGGAAATCTCTAGACCTTCTAAAGGGAGAACATTATTAGCAAAAGAGGCGACAAATTGAACGATTAGCAGCATAAGCAAAATTTGTAGTTATGAGTGTAAATCTCGTAAGATTGCAAATTAAATCGCATATGAACGTGAAAGCGTGATGCTAAAGATACAAGACCTAATAAATGGGAAATTATTTTAATGATCAATTCAAGAAAGCATTTCTGAGAATTTTCTAAAATTAATACACAACTCGGCATGGGATCTATTGATCGGAAAAACGTTGAAGCTGTAAACAGATAAAATGTGAATGGCGACCAATGATATCATTCTTTCTTATCATTCGTATAAATCTCGAGTAAAGTATGAACTTCTTTCATGATCAGCTTTATAAGGTGATTGTTGAATCCCTTCCAAATCATTCCTTCTTCAAAACATTGTTTCCTTATTGGGACAAGCAGTGTTATGGTGTGACGATTTGTCGAAATGAAAAAAAGTCTGGTGGGACGCCACCTAATCATGTGTTGTGTGCCATATGGCATGAAAAACTGGCCATCTTGAGTACTAATATGGTTGTCTCATTCCTATTCAAATCATTATTCATTCTTTCTTCTTAAATCCTGATTTATTGATTCATGAATTTCTCTAATTGTTTCCTTGTACTCTTATCCCTTACAAAAAGTTTTCAATCAGAATCATATACACAAATTCCTTCTTGTGTATGGTCTACTCTTTGAATGTTTTAAAAAGGAAGCGAAATGAACCCGTGTAGCAGACGGAGTTACGTAACAAGTATGGACAATTGCAAGCTGATGAATGGTGGACATTTATGTGCATAGAAGAATCATTATACCGATAACGGGATAGTTGCGAGAGCATCAAATCAAAGGCGGAAAATCTATAAACATGATATGTTTCGAGCCTGACATTTTGGCATGAATTGGAGTAATTAGCAAACTGTATGAGGTAAATTAACTAGAGAAACACGAAAGTAAAGCTGCATGTATCAGATGAGGCAAATTATCGATTGGACAATGAAGGCGAATGAAGAAATTTTTAACAATAACCAGATAATCAAGTAATACGTTGTGAAGATGAAGCATACTTTAATCATGTGGGAGATATTTATCATGAAGATTGAAGATCAAAGAAATGCTAGATACGGATAAACTTTAAGTGTGTTCATCAAGGGATGGTTGGGCTTTCCCACTCAAGAAAATGAGTTGCGGTAAAATTTACGCTTGTAGCAGGGTCGGCAAAGAAGGTTCAATATGGAAAGACATAAGGGGAGATGAAGGTATTGTGGTTTGACTGCAACAATTATTAAGATGTGAAGCTCTAAAACCAAATAAACTCATTCGCAAGATTTTTAGAGTGTTGGTTGAGACCAGGTGTTGGTCATCAGAGGTTGAACAAGTTAATTAATAAGAACGAGTGTGTATTGCCAAGAATGGACGAATTGTTAAGTAAAAGGCTTTACTTAAAACATGAACTAGAAGAATTCTAGAATAATTTATAATTATACTCAGTATTGATATTCTGTTATAATTAGAAGATATGAGAAAGGACATGGTATCATCAGAATCATTCGCTATAATCCTAGGCTGAACTAAAATATGGATTGTGCTGATTAACATTACATGAGATGGTGAAATGGTGAGTTTAGAAAACGGTAGTGGATTGGTACATATGAGGATTGATTGTTGGTTGTTTAATTGATTGTTGGTATCAGCTTGAGTCCGACTGGTAGTCAATAATATAAAGGAGATGCTGCCCAAATTTTTAGAGATTACCCTGCTTTTAAAGATAGAATGTAAACTTTCGTATGTTATTGATATTCCTATGATACTCCAAATAATTGTGATCTTGGTTCTCGAGGGAGGTTGTTATATCCAATCCGACTATATGTAATTGGTTTTTGATTTCATTTAGCTAGTCATCACTTGGTACAATTGATCAATTAAGTAAGTTAATTGGTTAATTTTATCAATTAATGGTCAGTTAGATGGAAATCGATTCCAATTAGATTAAGTCAAATTTTGATGTGACTTTCAAATTCGAAATCAAAATAATGAGGAATTGGGGAGAAGTAATGACGCTGGCAGAATTCAGAAGTTGTCGCAAATGTATGAGTTTTTGCGCGGGTGAATACGCCTGTCATAATGAACAAGAGAAATAAAAAGTCATTTGTATAGACAAGTGAGGAGCATGTTTTCAGGAGCTAAAGATTTAAGATGAAGCAACAAGAAAAAAGGAATAATGGAGATGGAATAAAGCAGAAATTAATAACTACACCAGTATGGATTTCATTAGATAGTCAGGGAGATGTTATCATCCGCAACAAAGTTTTATCAAAGGACATCTTGTTTATGATAATCATACAATAATGATTTGTCAATTATTTCTGTTTTGGGATAAAGTGTGAGATACAGTTTTAATTCAGTTTCCGATTGATGTTGATACTTAGGTTGTTGTTAATATTGAAAGTGGTATTAATACAGATGATTGATGTTTACTTCAGAATGGGATGTTGTGAGCATCAAAGTTCGTATTAATATCTAATTTGATATGAAAACAAAATAAGTATTAATGTCAAGAGTTCGGTTTTGGATAAGCTATGAGAATGAAGAACGGAAATGGAAAAGGAAGTGGAATCAAAAAGTGTGATAAAGAAACTTCATAAGATGTCAGGAAAAGTAAACATAGTAATAGATGCATTAATCAGAAAGAAAAGACCGAACATGTTGACAGTGTTAGAAGAATTATACAAGGAATTTCAAAAGTTGAAATTGGAAGCCAGAGTTTGCAAACATAACAATACAAAGATGTATAGTATGACTTTTCAGCCAGAATTGCTAGAGAAGGTAAAGAAATGTCAAGGGAAAATAATAGATTAAGAAATTAACCGTTAAAAGAAAAAAAAAATATATATATATATACTCAAAAAGATGATCAAGGCATTCCCAGATTTTATTTCAGAATTTGGGATTCCACTAGTGACATAATTGAAGGATGGAACTTTACAAGAAGCTTATAACTCAAGACATTCGGTCCATCCATGAAGTTCCAATATGTATAGAGATTTAGAGGAAAATTATTGGTGGCCAGATATGAAGAAAGAAATGGTGGGATAGATTAGAAAATGTTACACGTATCAAGGAGTTAAGGTGAAACATCACAGACTAGATGAATATATTTCTCCAAGAAACGTCATGGTTATGCCACCTGGGAACCAAAGGTGAGGAAAGCATTAATTGTATTATTATTAATAGGTTATTTAAACATGATCATTTTCATTTAGTAATAAACAGTTTATCCCATAAGTGGGTTAGTCGCTGCTTGAAGAAATGGCGGTACATCATCATATCCAGAAACTAATTGTAGATTATCAATATGGGGTGATTTAAAATTTGACGAGAGTATTCAGAATACGATAAATTATGTCGAACAAGAATGGTATGTACTACTCCTAGATGAACGGATATTAAGTAAAGCAGAACTAAACAGATAGGAATCTGGTTGAACAATGATAACTCAAGAGATTCAAGCTACCCCGAAGGTATGATACGAGACATAGATGTCAAAGAAAATTTTCTGATAGTATGGCATAAGGAAAGAATAAACGTTATATGTGATTAGACGTCAAGGAAAGCATTGCGGTCAGTTTTGTATGAGAACTCCTTAGAATCAAAATAAACGATGATATGGGTTAAAAATATGTCGGTGATGCCTCCAGGTTAGTGTACTTTCTTTAAAATGGTAAGAGATCTTCGCCCGATAAACATCATCGATTGTGATTCAAGGAAAATAAAATATGGTGATAAGTTTGTGGGTCAGTCATATTCAGTCGAGATTTTCTCGTTAATTCTTAACCCTGGAGTAATCTCGAGAACGTTAGAAATTGAATACGACATGGTTCAGTATATCATTTGCAGATGGACGAGAAGATTAAAAGAATGATTAAAGAGCCTGGAATGCGATTGGAAGCGACTATGAACTAAGTTAACAGAATAGAGAAACATGTGGGAATGGGGTTCAATAACCGGTAGCTATTAAAACGTTCATGAGCACGAATTACTAGAATTACAAAGAAAGGATAATTAGTAAGAATTACGCTAGTCCTTTTGAGACAGTAAAATAGTCAGGATAAGTGTAATTAAGTTGGCTTCACCGCCACACTTTTAGCAGATTCATAAGGTATTTATACGTGTACACTCAGGAAAAATAATTTAGCTCCATTATATATAAAATGGAGACTTGGGTTGAATTATATGAGCATCAGATGGATTATGATGCCAATAAGAGGCTGTTAAGTAGTGAGTGATGCTACGAGTAAAAGTTTATGAAAAGTTGTAGGGTTGAAAGATCAACCTGAGAAAATGGAAGTGAGATACTTGAATATATCATTATCTGATTCTTAGTATGATTCTGGGGACAAAATCCTTTCAAGGGGGAAGGATGTAACATCCAAGATATTGCATGTAATTATTTTTATTAATAAGTAATTCTTATATGATTATTATGTGATTTTTGGTGAATTATCTGATAATTGGTGTGAATATGTGAATGCTTATATGTGATACAGTATAAGTTTATTAATTTTATTATGACCAAAATAAAATATAGATAATTATGGTTTTTTCTGGTAATTTTTGGACTGTTAAATGATTTTATATTGATTTATGAATTTATTAATTATTTTCTGAATAATTACAAAATTATTTTATAAAGTCAGAAATCGTCCGACTTCAACCGTTTTTACGTTTTTACAACCCGAAACTCTTCCGAAAACTCCTTCCTAACCTAATCTGGTAATTCCGGACATTTTCCGTGTTTTGACTTTTTCAATCCAGATTATGGTTTGACACGTGCGTGACCCGGCGCAAGATTTTCGATACGATAATCATTTCGGTGAATCAACAAAACCCGTATTTTCGAAAGACGAGATATTTTTACATTATTTTCGTATAAAGTGTTTTATAAGAAGCCCGGTTTGGATAATTATCCAGTACGGGTACTAAATTGGATCGTTTTAGCAGTTACCTAGTGGCTAAGTAACTAATTTATCGATCCAATACTCGTTTATACAGTTACTTAGTGGCTAAGCAACTAATTTAACGATCCAAAATGATCCAGAATGAACCAATATTCCGTAAATATAAATAGTATATTTCTTATTTCATTTTATTCGTTTATTCATCTACAACCAGTAAAAATATAGTAATTACTGTGAAAAACCCTAAAAATGATACGTTCTTGAGAATCAAACGTATGAACGAAGGCGTTATCGAACTCCGATTCGGGCGTGCAGCATATCAAAACGATGCTCTCAAAATCTTCTTTCTGAATCAACCATTTATTTTTGCCCAAAAATCAAGGTATTTTTCTGGTTTTATTATTTTATTTCGAATTATTTATGAATTAAAATATGAATTTTTGTTCTTAATGTTGTTGATATGATTTGATGAGTCCATCATGTAGATAATATTTTTCTGGTCAATTTGGTATATTATATGTCAAAAACCGAGTTTAATAACATGTCCAAATGATGGTTTGATTCTCGAATTTGTAAATTAGGGTTTATGAACTATGAATGTTCTTAATTGATTTTAGGCGTTTTTAATCTAGGGGTTATTGATGTAAATTTATGAAACTACCATTTAGTACCCCGAAGTTTCCCTGATTTGCAAATTCAATATTCTGGTTTAAAAATTTATAAAATTTAGATTCCTGTTTATAAAAATTCAAAAATCAGATTTGAGTTTAAATATTTTCAGAAATGGCAATTTCTTTTTATAATATTTTCAGAAATTGATTTTTATTATTTCAAAATTTCAAAAAAATTATTATTATTTAATTTCTGAAATTCCTTTTAATTCATAAATAAATCCTAATTATTTATTTAATTAATTTTAGTTGATAATAATTATTTAATTAGTTAATTAATTCAAATATTAATTGATTAATTAATTTAATTAGGTATTAATTAATTTTAATTGATTATTTAATTGGATTTAATTATTTAAAATTGATTTAAAAATACCAAAAAATAGTTTTAAGTTTAAAATATTATTATAAATTATTTTCAAGGCTCGATAATTATTATAAAATTATTTTAAAGTCAGATTCGAGTGTTCGAACCCTATTATTTAATTATGAAATAAATTGAAGTCCCGTTCTAATTCCAAAAAATGTTTAAAAATTCGTAATAAATACCTGGAAAATCATTTTAACCCTGAATCTTCTTTGAAAAATTATTTTGATCAAATGCCATACGTGTTATGTGCTACGTGTTCACTGATTGATGCGTTATATGCCTATATGGTTATGGTTTAATTGTTTTATTAATAATTTTCAATCCGTAAATCGGATTTGGGTGAAACGAAGGGTAGATAAAACCTTATGACGTCTATGTGACGATTAGAATAATATGAGTCTGAATAATTGATAGATACTTGTGATGCCTAGTAGAGTCAGCGAGGCATAGAAAAGGAAACCAGTGATCTATAAATAGAATCAAAGCGTAGAAAGAGAAGGAAAGTGATTGATAAATAGAAGTAAGGCATAGAAAGAGAAGAAAAGTGGTTGATGAGTAAAACTATTAGATGAGTACAAGTAAAGTGGAAATCGTCGATGATAAGGCAAGTACTTCTACACTTCTCTTCAAGATATGTTGCAAATATTTTCCAACTATTTTCATAACTTGTCGCTATTATTCAAAATAATTCTTGTTCTATATTGAAAGTGCTTTAAACTATTTAACCTTGTACCCTGATTCTTATTGATCTTGAGCTATAAGCCTTATTCTTCATAAACCATTGATTGTTGAATTCCCAGATACGAGCCATACACATACGATACTACTCCACAAATACATAACTACCACATACTGATTCTGATATTGAATTTCTTAACATACCAACCCTTATCCCTTGTTTAACAGAAGACCAATTCTTGGAACCCTTGAATTATTGGTCTTCTACTTTCTGATTCTTTCCTTGATTGAAAGCTAATCTTTTTGAATTCCTTATTATACCGATATAGTATTGTGAATAACCCTATGCTTGAAGATAAATGTTGTTTATGATTCAGCTTATTGATTATATTGGTTATCATTTTGAATTGTTTTAGAATTGGATGGTTTTATAAATATGGACCAGATTCGTGGTCGGACCAGATTTATGGTCATAGTAGGCCAATGTGTTCCTTGGATCCAGTATATAGAGCAAAGCTGGGAGCCTTGCTCGGGGTTAGTGCGTGACTGATTAGCAGCCTAACCTTGGTTTTTAAAATGAAAATTGAATATCCAATTATAATCATTGCTTATTCAGAAACTTGATTATTCTGAATCATTCCAATTGGTGATTGTTTAACCTCAATTGCTGCCATTATTACTTGCTGAGCTAGTAAGCTCATTCTTACAAAATTTTTTTGTTTTCAATAGTTGGAAAGGAAATTGTTGGTAACGAGGATTCCCTGTCTAGTGTGCGTGCTAGGATTTCCGGTTAAGTTGGATCGAGCTAACAGGAGCTTTATATTATATATGAGTTGTATAAGATTGTAAGTACGATATCCTTAGCCATTGTAAGTTGAATTAGTTGGGATTTGGTATGATATAATAAAAGTTAAGTTCATGGCTTGTATTCATACTTTAACCTGTTGCGATCCATGATTGTGTACAGAAGGGTCAATGCATATAATACTTTATATACAAGTTTAAATATTGTGGTGTGTGTTGTGAGCCCCAAACTTCTGACCCGGGTTTGGAGGGCGTCACAGATTGGATGCTAAATTTCCCAACACAACCATGCTTGACATTAACAGACAATTAAGGAAGAACTCTAATCTTCCAACCAAAGTGAACTCCCTAGATACAAGAATAAAAGCATTGGAAGCCTCTCTCACTGTAATTTATTTACATCAAGCCCAGCAAACTCAGTTGCTTTAAAAGCTAGTGGCACTACAAACTTCTACCTCTACTCAACTTGATGCTAACAAAAAGGGGGAGGATGATTCACTTGTCCCAGTTAGTCAAGGAGAGCCAATCAGTGAGGGGGAGAATGTGCTTAACATTCAAGTCAGTCAAAAAATTGTTCCAGAAATTACTTACCCTAAGCCACCAGTTTTGGACAACATTGATCTGATCCAAATAGAAGCTGCTAAGTTGGATTCAAAGTCAAATTTCAAAAACTTGATATTACAGCTGTTGAGAAAGAACTGGATGACATGTGGAGGAAAATAGATGAAGAAGTAATAAATAAATTTGGTCCTATTGAGAAACCAAACAAGACATTTCATCACTTCTCTTAAGTCAAACAAATCTCTATGAATGATATGAGTCTAGGCAGTTTGGAAAAGGGCCAACCTTCATGCATCAAGTCTCCAAAACCCAACCTGATTTTAAAGCCTAAAATGAATTATCCAAAGTCATCAGACAAGAATCCTTTGGATCTCATGTTTGAGACTCCAAAACTAGATGAAAAGAAGCTCTTGGCAAGGTCCATTTCATTCATCAAAGATCCAACTGATTCAGTACAAAAGAAAAGAATTTCCAAAATCTACAGGAATGGAAAAGAGATCCGTATGGTGGCTGGACACTCTCAGTTTGTAGCAGCTAAAAAGGAGGAAAAAGAAAGAATCAAGCAAGAAAAGAGGCAAGTTGCTTTGATGCTAAGAAGCTCAAACAGAAGAAAGAGCAAACTGCTATAGTAGCCAAACTTCAAGCTGTGAAAGCTGCAACTGAAATCTATGAAAAGCAACCTGTAGTGGCTAAAGATCAGAATGAGAAAATGCACAAGGAACCTCAACAGAAAAGAAAATTCAGATACAAGCTCCATTTCAAGAGAAAATTGGACTTCAGTGATGAGGAAATGGAAGACTACATTCCCAAACAGTCTACAACCTCAACTCAAACATCCAAGCCTTTAGCAGTGCAGGATGACTTTAAGGTGGATCCTACAAAGGACTTTCATGGTGAGCCAATAGTTCCCAAGGATGAGCCTATAGACTGGGAAAGTCTGCCAATTCCTGAACTCAACCTATTAATCTTCAATAAAGAAAAGAAGACAAAGATAAGAGCAATCAAGAAGATCAAGCATGTGACTCTCAGAACCAAAACCTTAGCCAAAGCTCAACCAACTGTCAACAAGAGAGATCTTCTATATATCTGTGACATCAAGGAATTTTTAGATATAAATCTCTACTTGGATGAATTGGAAGAAGTAAGAGGGATCGATACTTACAGACATCTCCCTGAAAGACTGGTATTCAAATATAAAGGGAGTAGAGAGATCATATGGCCCCTTCATAGAATTCTCCAAGAAAGTTGTAATATTTTGATAAGGATCTTCTCATCCTTCAAGAAAATTTTTGGATTTAATGTGACGGCCAAGAAATTGGTTCTAAAGAAGATAGAGGAACTGAGGAGCAGAAAAGCCTCAAATGCACTTCCAAGAACTCTAACAATTCCCTTCATAGAAAGTTCATTGCACTTGAGGCCTTAATGGCTGATGGAATTCATGAATGACAAAGGGGTGAGAAGATTCTTCAGATTGGATGACCAGTTAAGCATCTCAAGCTGTTATGGTTTAAAAACTAAGGTATATTAATTGTTGTACTTACTACTAGGGTTCGTGAGCTTTGATGCTCGATTTGACTGCTTTTGTGTCTCGTGACTCGATCTGCCTTAACAAGATGCCTACGTACCTTGTTGATTGCCAAGGATCAAGTCAAAAATGTAGTTCTGATTTGTGGGGTGAGACCCCTTATATAGGTGTTGGAAGTCCTTGAGTTAGACTAGAGTTGGGAGACTTGGTGGGCAAGTCTCTGAATTAGGATGGACTTTGGAGTCCTAAGAGGTAGGAAACTGATTCCTTATCTCATGGGTTCCTTGGAGGCCAATCTACAAGGATTTATATCCCCAGTAGGACTCATCTTAACAGCTAATTTATCTCTTATTAATTAATTATGAAATTAATTAATATTTTGGGTTTTTGGGCCCTTTCTAATGGGCTTAGCTGTCAGCCCCATTCTGATGTAATTAATGCGATATTAATTATGCCTTCAGGGTTTATTTTATTCCCTATCATTTGCCCCCCAACTTCTGGGAAACCGTAAAAGTTTTTACAGAAGTTAAGTTTACTTGTTCCCTTACAGGGTTTTGTTTTTGCGTAAAATGTGGAGCGACCTACACATTTACATCGATTTGCCTAGTACATGGCATCAGGGTTGCTTTAGCACTTCCCCATTACACTTCCTTACCTTTTATTCCTATTTCTTAGTAATTATCTGCTATTTTTCCCATAATTTATGGGTTTCACAGGAAATTTTCTTTAATTTTTAGAGTATATTCATAATCTTTAGGAATTTTTCAAGTAATTCCTTCAATTTTCCAGGATTAACTCCTAATTTCCAGGACTTTTCCCTTAATTATGGGATTTTTCCAAATTTATTCTTAATTTTTGGGAATTTTTCCAATTTTCAGCCTTTTTCGACTAGGATCCTAGTCGATTGGACAACTTGGATCCTAGTCGAAATTCCAGCCAGCTCTTGAAGCCCGGTCGAACATTTTTGACTAGGATTCACGAGCTGGATTTCGACTAGAATCCTAGTCGGTTGAACAACCTGGATTCTGGATCAATTTTGGCTTCTAATCGAAGTAAAAATGTAACGCCCCCAAATTCGGGGTCGGAGGATATGGTCGTCATGATGAAACCTCAATCCAAACTAACCTGTTTAATCAAAATACAAATGCCAGCGGAAGATATTTAGCATCTATGACCCCAAACTATACCAGGATCTTTTCAGGTTACAGTTCTAGAAATAAGATATCCAAATTCCATAAATAAAATTTTCACTTTCTTTTAAAACTCTTTTCAACAATTCTCAATCTCAAAACTTAACCCGCTAGTATAACTTCGAAAAGAAGTATACTAGGCCCAACTATAATATACACAACTATAATATAATATAATATAAACAACTTTATACAATAAAACTTACACTAGTGCGTAAACCCTGGACCAACCACCTTCCAAGAGCTTCTTCTTTACTTCCTCGAATTACGCGGCTACACAGCGCAAGCTAATCCTCACTGGAGGTTAAATTTGAAAACAGGCAAGTATGAGCGAAAGATATGCTCAACAAGATCATTGTAATATATATATGGTCATTTTGATATAAAACAGACATCTGCAATAGCGCATATATTATTTTAAAAACATAATTGCTGAAACAGAAAATTTATTAAAGAATCGGATAATTGTTTCTCACTGTATTTAAAACTCTTTTTTCTATTTTCGAGCAAAATGCTTCAGCAATACTTTCAATCTTGTCGAGAATAAAACTCGTAAAACAGTGTTTACGGAAATATCGTAAACAATAATAACACGAAACAATGATCATGGAATGAATCATAAACTTTATTCAAAACTGAACTCTTGAAATTAATATTTATTTTGTTGTCATATCAAATTAGATATCACTACGAACTTTGATGCTCACAACATCCCATACTGAAGTCAACACCAATCATCTGTACTAGTAACAGCTTTGATATTTAACAACAAACTAAGTATCCACAAAATCAGAAACTGAATCAAAACTGCATTTCACCTTTAATCCAAAACAGAACAGTTGATAAATCATTTATTCTATGAATATCAAAAAAATGTTATGATAATTTAAATTGGGATCATTCTCCGACGGACGTACTATCACATGCTGATCAGCCCGTGTGATAGCACTGGTTCATGATTAAACATGTCCCTAAAAATACGAGTACTCAAATAAAAAGGCAATATACCTGCCTGTGGCAAAATTGTGTCATAATATTTCATATGACACTTAGAAATATCCCTCCGCTGGACCGTCCGTCCCGGTCACTTACGCAATTATGATCCAATCTTAAAACCTTTTATCGAAACGGGGTCATAATAATCGACACCAGAAATAATTTTATTCCCCCATTTACTTGGGTAGGAATATTCGCAACCAAATCATCTTTCTCAAAATCCAAAACATATATAAAACCAGTAATTTGATAAGTAAAATCACTTAGCTATTCTAAACATAGAATAGCAGAAGAGTACTTGCATAAACAGAATCATTTACTTCAGCGATATGTAAAACATTTATCTATTCCGAACTGAGAATAGGGAACAATACTTGCATAAGAAGATTTAAAATAAATATCACTTGAACAATAAGTGATGATAGGGATACTTGCCTTTGGGTTTTTAGCAGTTAGTCACACTCGTAGAAACGCAATTATCTCAGTCTGTCATCTCAAGGCCTAACCGTCCTTTACTTCGCTAAATCTCTGATATGTTTCTCATACAGTGTTGCAACTCAATATTCCATACTATTCGACTCTAGTCTTCATCCATTCCATCTGGCCCTGATCGTCTTGAAAGACTCGAATAATCCGCATCTATAATTAAGAGATACAACTTTAATCATCTAAACGAGAATCACTCGACGAACTACACGTCAAAACCCTATCGTCTACTCATACCATAGCCCACACATAAAGTAAACAATCCAACACAAGACTCTTAACCTACATACGCATGTAATTTACATAACATGTAATCACATAATCTATGTATCACATATTTCATATAACACATGCCTCGGTTCGACAAAAGGTTCAACTCAGTACGTTTAAAACTGAAATCGGGTCAAAAACATGATTTATCGATCAATAATCGACTCAGAATAACTTGTAAAATAAGTGACCTTTCGAAACAAAAAGGATTTGGGCCTCGAAGGTATTTTTAATGAAAGTGGAATATATTTCTGAGTCAATACGCGTTCATTTCATATTAAATGGACAATCAGTCTATTTTTTACGAATAAAATAAGATTAATTAACTCTAATTAAATAATCAATTAAAATTCATTAAATAAATAATTTGGAATTATTTTCGAATAATAATAAAAATACTAATCTTCAGAACTAAAAATATTATTTTCTTGGAAATCGTACAGCACATCCTCTATATCTCGGACTGCCAGTCGATATCATATCGATACAACCAACAACAATCAACACAATAATTCATATTTATGCGTATAAACACTCCAGATATGAATAACACGGTCAAAACGACTTTTACAACCAATTCTAAAATTACGAAATATATATAAACACTAACATGCTATAATATACTCAAAATATAAAAGCAGAATCTCGGAATCCTTACCCAAAATAAATTCTGGTCACCCCGAGGAAAATATCTGATGTCCGGAAAATATCTCCAGAAAAATTCAAAATTAATAGCCCTAGACATATACACGCTGAGATGCCATGTGGAGTAATCAACACCGTCATACTCTTTTTTAATGTCCCGAAAATAAATTAAAACGAAAATATAACAGAAATATGCTTCGCAAATTATCTCCTCAAAATCTTGCAAAATATATACATATGCATAGGTATCGAAGTGCTGATCGTTTATATATATAATAATTGAAATTTGGATGAACGGTTTGAGAGATATGAATTTTTGAAAATTGAAAAGTAAATAAATAATACGAGAGAAAGAGAGAGAGAAGGGAGAGGGCTGTGGCGGTGGAACAGGAGGAAAGAAAATGAATAAGGGGGTGGGGGTGCGCCAGGGTAGTTTATAGGATTTTTCTTTTAGTTTTTTTAACAGAGCACAACAACACACGTATCTTTATTTATACCTGAAAATTTTGTTTTGCCCCGCATTTCTCAACTTATCGAATAAACGCCCCGGTAAATAAAACCAGAAAAATTACCAAACAAATTCTAAAATTCTCAGAATAATTAGAAAACTAGTAAAATAAAAATTTCATAATTTTTAAAATATTTTTGAGTTTAACATCAAACCCGCATTTTACAATTAACGAACCGAGCTGCACTTGAAACAAATTCAGAAAATCACGAAAATAGTCTTAAAATGTTACAAATATCCCGAAGTTTATAAAAACATAAATTTCGTAATTTTAAAACACTTTTTGAAACACAATTTATACCCGCTTTTAAGAATTAAATGATTCAACGCGCGGGTAAAATTAATCCCAAAAATTCCCAAAATAATTTTAAAATTCTCAGAATATTCGAAACTTAAATAAATATGAGTTTCGTAATTTTTAAAGAATTTTGGAATTAAATACGGATTTTGCAAATAAATGAAATCAAAAAATCATACAGGGCTAAATAATTGATGAAATATTGATTTCTAAATTTTATAAAATCCCAAAAATAATTATTGTAATTACAAAGTCATAAAAATAATTTTAAAGATAATTAAAATATTTATGAAATTAAATTTTCAATAAAATCACTTTTAAAGATAAAAACAAAACGATACGACTCAGTAATTAATAATACAAATAATCCTCAATCACAATTGAGTCCCACACAATTAATATTACATACAACACATAGCAGATATAATATCCATCCAATCCCTAATATTACTAAACGAACTCCATTTACCGATATCAATAAAATGATCGGTTTTCAAATAAACTTTTGAAAATAATACATTTAAGTAAATATTTTTAGAAATTAACAAGGATCGATATAACACTTAACAATTAGCACATTACCATTTAATAACACCAACTCGTCAAACAAGAATAAAATATCCATAATTTTATTCCTTCCTAATCAGAAAAATCATCTAAACATATTCAAATAATAATAATAATAATTCTGAAAAATATGAGATATCATAATCTACCCCCTTATAAGGATTCCGTCCTCGGAATCAGCGGAAGAGAACACTAAGGGTCTTCTTATCAACTTTCCACTTCCAACAACATCACTTTTCCGAAATATCCATAAAAATCTTGTATTCCTTGCCCGACACGATTTACTACGGGAGCTTCACTCCGAACTACTAATTTGACCAACTCTCCAATATGATCACTTTCACTAATTGAGAGAAATAAGGATAGAGAGAAAATAAAGAAAAGAAACAGAAAGAAAGATAGAAAGAGAAATAGAGAAAATGATTGACTTCATTAGACGCTACTGGTATTATAATCGCATCGCAGTCCACTGTTGCTCTTGGCAATCCCATCACATAACTCTGCTTTGACTTGACCAGGATAACTCAGTTTAACTTGATTGGCATACCTTCGAATGTTTGAGATGATAAAATCATAGAATTTCAAAAAGAAAAGAATTTGATACCATAACGGGACCAAAATTTGAATTTGAGAAAAAGTATTGTTGAAATAAAAGAATAACTGAGAGATCAATATGATCAAATGAACTTGGTATTGCGTGCCCAAACTAGGACACTACTAAAGGTTGTTAACCTTCATGTATTCACAATACACACAAGTGATGGCGTCCCATCCAACTCCTATCACACAGACAAGTATACCTTGTGTCCCCTATAGTTAGGGTTGTTCATCTCAGTCAGAATAAAAGAATATAAAAGGAATTCAAAATTGAATGAATAAAACTAAAAATATTTGAAAACTGATATTTCTGGAGGAAATTAAATCCATAGAACAAGATTGTGGCACAAAATGATTAAACGAGTGTTAGAGAATATATACTCTAACAGATACCTCTTTTTGAGAGAGGTTAAAAGAAGTTATGGAAAGAGAAGGTATTGCCAAGGTCTTAATACTTGTCTTCTATTTGAACTCTTCTATTGACTCGTCATCCAATTCTAGACACCTCTTCATGTTCCAAGGATATCGATAATCTTCATTGTTGTCGAATCGTAGTAGCCTCGAAATATTCCACGATAGAAGTTTGCAACTGCCAGGAGTTCCATCAAGCTCAGCACAATCATCTCAAACGAATACGCCTTATCTTAACTTAATTGTTGGTACTATATCCAATAGTCTAACAGGAACTCGATATGAGCTCAAGCGTCCTCACATAGCTATACACACTCTCATTTCTAGTTTACTATAACCTCGGCTCTGATACCAACCTGTAACGCCCCCAAATCCGGGATCAGAGGATTTGGTCGTCACGATGAAACGTCAATCCAAATTAACCTGTTTAATCAAAATGCAAATGCCAGCGGAAGATATTTAACATCTATGACCCCAAACTATACCAGGATCTTTTCAGGTTACAGTTCTAGAAACAAGATATCCAAATTCCATAAATAAATTTTTCACTTTCTTTTAAAACTCTTTTCAATAATTCTCAATCTCAAAACTTAACCCGCTGGTACAACTTCGAAAAGAAGTATACTAGGCCCAACTATAATATACACAACTATAATATACACAACTATAATATAATATAATATAAACAACTTTATACAATAAAATTTACACTAGTGCGTAAACCCTGGACCAACCACCTTCCAAGAGCTTCTTCTTTACTTCCTGGAATTACGCGGCTACACAGCGCAAGCTAATCCTCACTGGAGGTTAAATTTGAAAACAGGAAAGTATGAGCGAAAGATATGCTCAACAAGATCATTGTAATATATATGGTAGTTTTGATATAAAACCGACATCTGCAATAGCGTATATCATTTTAAAAACATAATTGCTAAAACAGAAAATTTATTAAAGAATCGGATAATTGTTTCTCACTGTATTGAACACTCTTTTTTCTATTTTCGAGCGAAATGCTTCAGCAATACTTTTAATCTTGTCGAGAATAAAACTCGTAAAATAGTGTTTACGGAAATATCGTAAACAACAATAACAAAAAACAATGATCATGGAATGAATCATAAACTTTATTCAAAACCGAACTCTTGAAATTAATACTTATTTTGTTGTCATATCAAATTAGATATCACTACAAACTTTGATGCTCACAACATCCCATACTGAAGTCAACACCAATCATCTATACTAATACCACCTTTGATATTTAACAACAAACTAACTATCCATAAAATCAGAAACTGAATCAAAACTGCATTTCACCTTTAATCCAAAACAGAACAGTTGATAAATTATTTATTCTATGAATATCAAAAAAATGATATGATAATTTAGATTGGGATCATTCTCTGACGGATGTACTATCACATGCTGATCAGCCCATGTGATAGCACTGGTTCATGATTCGTAGAAACATGTCCCTAAAAATACGAGTACTCAAATAAAAAGGCAATATAACTGCCTGTGGCAAAATTGTTTCATAATATTTCATATGACACTTAGAAATAGCCCTCCGCTTGACCGTCCGTCCCGGTCACTTACGCAATTATGATCCAATCTTAAAACCTTTTATTGAAATGGGGTCATAATAATCGACACCATAAATAATTTTATTCCCCCATTTACTTGGGTAGGAATATTCGCAACCAAATCATCTTTCTCAAAATCAAAAACATTAATAAAACCAGTAATTTGATAAGAAAAATCACTTAGCTATTCTGAACATAGAATAGCAGAAGAGTACTTGCATAAACAGAATCATTTACTTCAGCAATATATAAAACATTTATCTATTCTGAACTGGGAATAGGGAACAATACTTGCATAAGAAGATTTAAAATAAATATCACTTGAACAATAAGTGATGATAGGGATACTTGCCTTTGGGTTTTTAGCAGTTAGTCACACTCGTAGAAACACAATTATCTCAGTTTGTCATCTCAAGGCCTCACCGTCCTTTACTTCGCTAAATCTCTGATATGTTGCTCATACAGTGTTGCAACCCAATATTCCATACTATTCGACTCTAGTCTTCATCCATACCATCTGGTCCTGATCGTCTTGAAAGACTCGAATAATCCGCATCTATAATTAAGAGATACAACTTTAATCGTCTAAACGAGAATTACTCGACAAACTACGCATCAAAACCCTATCGTCTACCCATACAATAGCCCACACATAAAGTAAACAATCCAACACAAGACTCTTAACCCACGTACGCATGTAATTTACATAACATGTAATCACCTAATCCATCTATCACATATTTCATATAACACATGCCTCGGTTCGACAAAAGGTTCAACTCAGTACGTTTGAAACTGAAATCGGGTCAAAAACATGATTTATCGATCAATAATCGACTCAGAATAACTTGTAAAATAAGTGACCTTTCAAAAAAAAGGATTTAGGCCTCGAAAGTATTTTTAATGATAGCGGAATATTTTTCTGAGTCTATACGCGTTTGTTTCATATTATACGGACAATCGGTCTATTTTCTACGAATAAAATAAGAATAATTAACTCTAATTAAATAATCAATTAAAATTCATTAACTAATAATTTGGATTTATTTTCGGATAATAATAAAAATAATAATCTTTAGAACTAAAAATAATATTTTCATGGAAATCGGACAGCACCTCCTCTATTTCTCGGACTGCCAGTCGATATCATATCGACACAACCAACAACAATCAACACAATAATTCATATTTACGCGTATAAACACTCCAGATATGAATAACACGATCAAAATGACTTTTACAACCAATTCTAAAATTACGAAATAAATATATAAACACTAACATGCTATAGTATACCCAAAATATAAAAGCAGAATCTCGAAATCCTTACCCAAAATAAATTCTGGTCACCCTGAGGAGAATATCTGATGTCCGAAAAATATCTCCAGAAAAATTCAAAATTAATAGCCATAGACATATACACGCTGAGATGCCATGTGGAGTAATCAACACCGTCATAATCCTTTTTAATGTCCCGAAAATATGTTAAAACGGAAATATAACAGAAATATGCACCGCAAATTAACTCCTAAAAATCTTGCAAAATATATACCTATGCGTAGGTATCGAAGCGCTGATCGTTTATATATATAATAATTAAAATTTGGATGAACGATTTGAGAGATATGAATTTTTGAAAATTGAAAAGTAAATAAATAATACAAGAGAAAGAGAGATAGATAGAAGGGAGAGGGGTGTGGCGGTGGAACATGAGGAAAGAAAATGAATAAGGGGGGTGGGGGTACGCCAGGGTAGTTTATAAGATTTTTCTTTTTGTTTTTTTTAACAGAGCACAACAACACACGAATCCTTATTTATACCTGAAAATTTTGTTTTGCCCCGCATTTTTTAACTTATCGAATAAACGCGTTGGTAAATAAAACCAGAAAAATTACCAAACAAATTCTAAAATTCTCAGAATAATTAGAAAACTAGTAAAATAGAAATTTCATAATTTTTAAAATATTTTTGAGTTTAACCTCAAACCCGCATTTTACAATTAACGAACCTAGTTGCACTTGAAACAAATTCAGAAAATCACGAAAATAGTCTTAAAATGTTACAAATATCCCGAAATTTATAAAAACATAAATTTCGTAATTTTAAAACAGTTTTTGAAACGCAATTTATACCCGCTTTTAACAATTAAACGATTCAACGTGGGGGTAAAATTAATCCCAAAAATTCCCAAAATAATTTTAAAATTCTCAGAATATTCCAAACTATAATAAATATGAGTTTCGTAATTTTTGAAGAATTTTGGAATTAAATACGGATTTTGCAAATAAATGAAATCAGAGAATCATACAGGGCTAAATAATTGATGAAATATTGATTTCTAAATTTTATAAAATCCCAAAAATAATTATTGTAATTATAAAGTCATAAAAATAATTTTAAATATAATTTAAATTTTTATGAAATTAAATTTTCAATAAAAGCAATTTTAAAGACAAAAACAAAACGATACGACTCAGTAATTAATAATACAAATAATCCTCAATCACAATTGAGTCCCACACAATTAATATTACATACAACACATAGCAGACATAATATCCATCCAATCCCTAATATTACTAAACGAACTCAATTTACCGATATCAATAAAATGATCGATTTTCAAATAAACTTTTGAAAATAATACATTTAAGTAAATATTTTTTGAAATTAACAAGGATCGATATAACACTTAACAATTAGCACATTACCATTTAATAACACCAACTCGTCAAACAAGAATAAAATATCCAAAATTTTATTCCTTCCTAATCAGAAAATCATCTAAACATATTCAAATAATAATAATAATAATTCTGAAAAATATGAGATATCACAAAAAAGACCAGGATTCACGACCTAAATTTCGACCTAGATCCTAGTCGTTTGATCGACTTGGATTATGGTCGATATTTGGGCCATGTCTTGGCTTCTACTCGAAGTAATAAGACCAGGATTCACGAGCTGGAATTCGACTTGGATCCAAGTCGAATTAACGACTTGTGTTGTGGTTGAATTTTTGGCCATTTCTTGGCTTCTACTCGAAGTGATATGACCTGGATTCATGAGCTGGAATTCGACTTGGATCTAAGTCTACTTTCTCTAAATCCTTTTTGGTTTTTGATTTTGTTTTGGGCCTCTTAAATTTCCAAATGCTATTTGGATTTGGGCCTTGATTTGGGCCTCTTTTTTCCAAATCCTTTTTGGATTTGGGCTTCTCATATTTTCAAATCCTATTTGGATTTGGGCCTTGATTTGGGCCTCTATTTTTCCAAATCCTTTTTGGATTTTATTTTCCTTTAATATTTTTTAGAAATCCTTAAGAATTTTCAAGGATATTCTGGAAAGTTCCAGAATTTGGGCTTTTTCTTTGGGCTTTCAATTTAATGGGCCTTTTTTGCCTTTTCATCTTCTCCTTGGCTACCTATATAAGGAAGTGAGTGGAGTCTATTTTCTACTTACTTCTAATTTCCTACTTGTTGTCTTCCTCTTCTAAAAAACCCTAGGTCTTTTTCTTAGAGCTTCAAAGCTTTCCTTTAATTTTCTTCATGCTCTCTAAACTCCCAGGTATATTTCTTGTTTTCTTCTTTGTTTTTCCGAAAATTTTAATTTTGTGTTTCCTTTACTTCTCTTGCCTAGACTTGTGCCGAGATTTATGCTTGACTCTGTTTCTTTTGTACCTTTTCAGATGGCAGATAAGAGAATGACTCATTTGGCCAAGATGAATGTGGCTAAAAAGTTAAATATGTTCCCTATTCCTTCAAGGTTTTCCTCCTTGATCCATATGATCAATACTCGTGGGGATGAGTACCACTCTGATGCTCATTTGGATGCGTTTGATCATATCAGCACATTCCAAGATGCTAAAGAGCGGATAGGGCTTGTCATTGGAAAAAGGACTTTTTATACGTCTACAGGGACACTCTCAGGGTCGGGATCAGGTTCCCATTTCACACTTTTATTCCTGTTCTTTTAGCAGATGTAGGGATCAATCCTTGTCAACTCCCTCCTAACACGTGGAGGTTAATACTTTGCTTCTTGTCACAATGTGCTAAGCACAACGTGGCCCCAACTGTCGCTGTTTTCCGAAAGATCTTCCAGTTTAAAAATAGTCCTGATAAGAACCCGAGATGGGTCAGTTTTAACCAACGCCCCACAATTTCCCTTATTATTAATGGGAAGTCCATCCTTGACAACAATTTGGGGTGGAAAAAGGAATTTTTGTACTTTGTTTGGGAAGGCGACGACTGAGGGATGCTCTTCCGTTCGTCTTTTGGGCAAGTGGTAGATGGAAGTCCTAAAGACATTGTGTTGTCTGAAGAAGAGACGATAGCTTTTAATCTCCTTACCCACAATAACGGGCATCTCATTCCTGGGACCTCATCAAGGAGACGGTTTTGGTCGAGCACAACCTTTCTCCCGTATCTATGAGAAGTAATTTCCGACCTTTATCTTTAAACTTTTACATATTTAGCTTGGTCCTTTTCTGGTTCTTACTTTTAAACTTTTCATACAACGACTGAGAAGATCGTAGAGGCGACCAAGCCCAAGGACTTGGAAACCACAAGGATGAAAAGGGCTGGTAAAGTCTTCAAGGACACACGCCTGGGTCATCATTTCCCCGAGTTTCTCCTTCAGATGAAATAAGCGAATAAGGAAGGCCCCAGCCAACCCCTGCGCACTAAACAGAAGCCAGGGGCCTTCTTCCAACCTGCCTAGGGAATCTGGGGAAAAGACATGATTGTCGGAAATATGAAGAATGCCAAAGAATGGTCGCTTCAGTCTATTTCCTCGGTGGACTATCAGGATTTATCCTTCAACAGGACTTAGAAGCCAATGAGCTGTTTGGCGCTCAGGCCATGGCGACGGTAAATTATTTATCTTTCTCATATTTATTTTATTCCTTTTCTTAGCGGAAACTTCATTATTTCTTTTCTCTCCTTTCCTTTCAGGCCAACATTCATTTTTAAGGGGCATTCCATCAAGCTAAGGCTTGGAAGGTGGCGTATGATGACAACAACAAAAATCTTGGGGAAGCCAACGAGCAAATCGAGAGCCTCAAAGCCCAGTTCCTCGACTTCTGAGTTAGAGATGGCTCGGGCCAAAATTGTCGTTCTGAACGACCAAAAAGAAAAGAATTTTGATGGCTCGATAGACACTCTGGAATTCAAGGATTTGATGGAGGAGCACGACACCCTCACTCACATGTAAGCTACAAAGAAGGCTGGGATGCCGCAGTCGAGGCCATTCAGGCCGAGTATCCAGAGATGCTCGAGGATTCTGCCTTCCCTTATCCTGTCAAGATCCCAAGGCTGGGGGGAGTAACAGATAAAGTTGTGGATCTCATTCGCGAAGAGGACAGAGAAGTCCCTTCTGCTGATCATGGGGCTTCTTCGTCCAAGGCACCAGTCGTGAGCCAAGGACAGAAAATAAAATAGCCTGAGTCCAGTTTCGGGGAAGAGGAATCCTCCTCTGAGGAAGAGGCTGAGCCAAGTGTGAAAAAGGCCAGAGTTGAGGAGCTGACAAAACCAGCATCTCCAAAGGCACCTGAGGCATCTTAGGGTAGTTCTGAGGAAACCTTCGAGGAGACTTCTGAGGAAACCTCCGAGGGGCCAACTCAGGAAACATCTGATGAGACTTCAGAGAGTAACTCTGAGGAGTCTGAGCCTTCTCAACCGAGTGCTTAGCTTTTTTGTGTTTTATTCAATTTGTAAAGTACTTTTAAAAGTTTAAATTTATTACCCTTTAGGGCTTTAATATCTTAAGTTGTTTGTTCGCTCTTTTACTATTTTTTCTAAGTACTCGTACTATTCGAAGGGAGTTAGATAGTTCACATGCCTTTCCATAGCTTTTTCTTACACTTCTCCGTACTTGTGCCAAAAATGGATAAGCAAACTCAACCATGCATAAGATGAACCAAACATTTTAGGATACATCCAATATGGAAACTTTATAAATTGTAAACTCTTTGGGATCCATCCCTTACATAATTATTCGCATAACTAAGTCTTATAATACTAAAATACAAAATCCTAAGCAAGCAAAGCTTCGAGGTGCTTTTCAACCTACTTGTCATCTTGACAAGTGAGAATCGTGCTCAATCATTTTACACATAGTAAATCTTCAGGTTTTGTGCATGCCAAGTTCTCGGGACTTCAAAACCATCCATAGTCTCTAGCTTGTAGGTTCCTCTTCCTTGTACACTTTTGACCTTGTATGGCCCTTCCCAATTTGGGGCAAGTTTTCCCTTCTGTCCAATACCGGAAGCTTCCACCTTCCTCAGAACTAAGTCACCTTGCTTAAAGAATCTTTCTTTAACCCTTAGGTTGTAGTAGAATGAAGCCTTCTTCTGATATTCCACTATTTTCTCCTGTGCCTCATCTCGTACTTCATCAATTAGATCTAGGGCTAATTTTTGCCCCTCCTCATTTTCCTCAGCATTAAAAGCTTGGATCTTGGGAGATGAATGTGATATCTCTATAGGAACAACCGCCTCTGCCCCATATGCTAACATGAAGGGAGTTGCTCCAGTTGTGACTCTACAAGTAGTTCTATAGGCCCATAGTATTTGGAGTATTTCATCCACCCAGTTATTCCTTGATTTTTCGATCCTCTTCTTTAGTCCATCCAAGATTATTCGATTCACCACTTCCGCTTGCCCATTAGCTTGCGGGTGAGCTACGGAGGTGAACCACAACTCAATCTCATTCTCCTTACAATACTTCTTGAATTTCTCATTATTGAACTGTGTTCCATTATCGGTAACTAGGATACGGAGAATTCCGTATCGGCACATGATGTTTTTCGACAGGAATTGTGTAACCTGTTTAGTTGTGATCTTGGCCAAAGGCTTGGCTTCAATCCACTTATTAAAATAATCAATGGCTACAATCAGGAACTTACTTTGTGCCGTGGCCATGGGGAAGGGTCCAAGTATATCCATTCCCCACATGGCAAAGGGGATGGGAGAGTTAATGGAGGTTAACATCTCGGGGGGTTGTCGAACAACAGGTGCATGTTTCTGACAGCGATCACAGTTCTTCACATACTCTTTGACACCGGCCATCATCTTTAGCCAATAGAAGCCTAAACAGGTTATCTTATGAGCCTGTGCTCTTCCCCCAGGTGTTGCCCACAGATACCTTCGTGTACTTCTTCAAGAGCCAAGTGTGCCTCATCAGGCCTGAGACATCTTAAATAAGGAAACATATAAGATCTTTTATACAAAATCCCATCGATCAAGGAGTATCTCAGTGCTCGAACAACCAACTTTTGTGCTTTAGTCACATCATTTGGCAGCCAACCAGTTTGAATATGGGCCTTAATGGGATCTATCCATGACATCCCCAGCCTTATAGGAGCTACAAACTTAACATCAATGCTCCGTGTCTTCAAAATGCGGAAGTATACACTTCCTGAACTTTCCTCTATCTCTGAAGAAGCAAAGTTGGAAAATGCATCTGCGTTAGCATTTTCCTCTCTTGGGATGTGCTCATCATGGCAATCATCGAACTGAGTCATCATAGCCCTTACTAGGCGAACATACTTAGCTATTGTGTTATCCCTTAACCCAAACTCTCCCTTGACCTGGGATATGACCAACTTCGAGTCTCCACAGGCTTTTAAGTTCTTGACTCTCAGTGTTCCTGCTAGGCCGAGGCCAGCTATCAGAGCTTCATATTCTGCTGCATTATTTGTAGTTGGGAAGTCTAGCTTCATAGCTTATTCAATCAAGAACCCTCGGGGCTTTGCAAAACTAGCCCTGCTCCGCTTGAATTTATTTTTGATGCCCCATCAAAATAGAGAACCCAATATTCCTTCTCCTTAACGTCCTTTTCTTTGTCTCCTTTATCACTTTCTGTGCCTTGAGGTATACCCCGACTTCTTAGTTGGGTATGGTACATTCCACCACGATGTCAACCAATGTCTGGGTTTTTATTTCCATTCGTGGCTTGTACTTGATGTCAAATTCTCCCAACTCTATTGCCCACTTAATTAACCTTCCACTAACTTTGGGACTATGGATAATATTCCTCAAGGGCTGATTTGTTAGCACTTCAATCTTATGAGCCTGAAAGTAAGGACGCAGCTTCCTTGAAGCCATTATCAAGGCTAGAGCAAACTTCTCAATATTAAATAATTCAACTCAGCCCAATGTAGAATTTTGCTAACATAGTATACGGGTTTCTGGACTTTAAGTTCCTCCTTAACCAATACAGCGCTCAAGGCATTTTCTGAAATGGCCAAGTACAAGTATAGAGTTTCATTCAAAGCTGGCTTGGCCAACAATGGGGCATGGGCCATATATTTCTTTAATTCTTCGAATGCCTTCTGGATTTCCTCAGTCCATACAAAATCCTTAACCTTCTTCAAGGACCTCAAGAACGACAAACACTTGTCCCCAGATTTGGAGATGAACCGCCCCAACACAGTAACCCTTCTAGTGAGCTTTTGAACATCTTTGATAGTCTTTGGTGGCTCCATATCCAAGGTTGCCTTAATTTTATTGGGATTGGCCTCGATTCCTCTTTTGGAGACCATCAGTCCCAAAAACTTTCCAGATCCCACTCTGAAGGCATATTTTACAGGATTTAACATCATTTTATGGTATCTAAGGACCTCAAAAGCTTCCCTCAAATGAGTTATATGGTCAGTTTTTACTAGACTCTTGACTAACATGTCATCGACATAAACTTCCATGGTCTTGCCAATAAGATCCTGGAAAATATTATTTACCAACCTTTGATAGGTGGCTCCTGCATTCTTGAGATCAAATGCCATAGTAAGATAACAAAAAATACCAAAGTCAGTAGTGAATGATACCTTTGGGATGTCATCCTTGTACATCTTGATCTGATTGTATTCACTGAATCCCTCCATAAAGCTCAACATCTCATGACCAGCAGTAGCATCTATCAATGTATCTATCCTTGGAAATGGGAAGCAGTCCTTAGGGCATGCGTCATTCAGATCGGTGAAATCAACACACATCCTCCATTTTCCATTAGCCTTCTTTACCATCACAGGGTTCGCTAACCATTCCGTAAACTGTATCTCTTCAATGAAACCAGCCTTTAAGAGCTTCTCTACTTCTTGTTTGATAACTTCTTGCCTCTCTGGAGCAAAGCTTCTTTTCTTTTGCTTCACAGTCTTTCGATTTGGATCCACATTCAGCTTGTGAGTGATCAAATCTGGGTCTATGCCTGGCATATCAGCTACCGACCATGCAAACACATCACTATTTTCTTGCAAAAATTTCACCAACTTCCCTCTAAGGGGCTCGTATAGTGTTGCTCCAATGAAAGTCACTTTCTCAGGATCCTCGGAAGCCAAAGGAATCGGGGCCAAGTCTTCTGCTGGCTTCCCTCTTTTCTCATTATTCTCACGAATATCCAGATCTTCAATAGGCAAAACCTGCCCCCAACTCCATCTTCCCTAAGAGAGACCACATAACAACTCCTTTCCATCTTTTGATATCCTCTCTCTTCTCCAATCCCATTCCGGGTGGGAAACTTCATCACTGAATGGTAGGAAGAAGGGACTGCCTTGAAGGCATGTATCCCTGTTCTTCCCATTATCGCGTTGTAAGTCGAACTAGCCTTCACCACCACAAAGTCCAACATATGTGTTGCTTTTCTTGGTTACTGACCTATAGTCGTTGAAAACCTAATTATCCCTTCCATAGGGCACTCCACTCCTGTGAATCCATATATCGGCATATCATTTGGGGTTAATTGAGAATCATTGTAACCCATTTTTAGAAAGGTATCATGGAGTAAGATGTCCACCGAGGCACCGTTATCTACAAGGACCCTCTTTACCGGGCTGTTCCCTATTATTGGTGTTATGACTAGCAGATCGTCATGAGGAAATTTCACACCCTCCAAGTCAGAATCATCAAATGCCATTGTTAATCCTGTTATATCCCTCTTCGGGGCTTCCCCAATAACATGCATAACTTCTCTAGTATACGCTTTCCTTGAGTTCTTGGATAATCCAGCAGCAGTTGGTCCTCCAAAGATTTTATTTATCACAGGCCCTCGGGGTCGCGGTCCTCCAAAGATTGCATTTATCACCGGTCCCCGAGGCTGGGATTTCACCCCTGATCGTCTTGGTCCCTCCTATGATCGTCAAAGTTCTTTCTCCCATTTTTGTTCCTATCTCCTCCATCTCCAGTGTACTTGCTCAATCTTCCTTTTCGAATGAGGATTCTATTTCATCTTTTAATTGTCTACACTCATCGGTGTCATGACCAACATTCTTGTTAAATCTGCAATATTTACTCTTATCTAGCTTGGTAGGATCAGCCTTTAGGGGTTTAAGCCAATGAATGTCTCTATCTTTCTCACTTTCCATCAAGATCTAGCTTCTAGGAGCATTCAACTTAGCATATTCAGTGAACTTTTTTCGAGGTCCTCCCTTCTTTGGGGTTGAATCAGTGTTTTGATCAGTTCTAGGATACTTGTCCTTTGTATTATACTCCAAATCAGTCTTTTACTTTTTTCCACCAGCGGGCTCGTTATTCACTACTGTCTTCCTCATGCTCTCCACCACTTTGATGTATTTTCCGGCCCTATCTTGGAGCTGCAACATGCTTTCAGGGGGGCGCTTGGCCAAGGACATCTTGAAGAACTCGTCCCTATTTCTCTGTTGCAGTGCTATCATAGCTACCGTGTCATCAAGGTCCGAGACTTTTAAAGCTTCCTTTGTGAAACGATTCAGATAGTCTCTCAAGGATTCCTTCGCTCCCTGCACAGTGCTCATGAGGGATGCTGAACTTTTCTCATGCACTCTCCTGCTGATGAATTGCTTAATAAAAGCCTGACTTAGTTCTCTGAAGGACCCAATAGAATTCGGGGGCAAACGGCTATACCATCTTTGAGCCATTTTCGACAGGGTTTGAGGAAATGCCCGACACTTAATAGCGTCATGCACGGGTTGTGGCAACAGTGCATTAGAGAATGTCCTGACATGATTAGTGTAATATTCGAGATATATCGTGTAATTATTTTTGCTAATAAATAATTATTATGAATGTTTAGTGTTTATTCTGTGAATTATTTGTTAAGTGTTAAATGTGTGTGGATGTTTAAAAATAATATTACTTGAGTATTTTAATTTTTATATGTCCAAAATAAAATAAAGATAATTGTCATATCTTCCTAATTATTTTTATGTTGATTTATGATTTTATAGGAAATATATGGATTTTATAAAATCTTTTTCCGAGTATTTAAAAAACTATTTTATACAAACGGGAACCAACCGACGTCATCCGTTTTTACGTTTTTATAACCCGAAACTCTTCCGAGAACTCCTTCCCAACCAAATTGCAATATTCCGAGCATTTTCCATGTTTCGACTTTTTCGATCCGGCGTACGGTTTGTCCTGCGTGGGTCCCGGCGCAATATTTTTGATACATTATTCATTTCGGTATATCAATAAAACTCGTATTTTTGATAAGCGGGATCTTTTTATTAAACTATCACAATTATCACCTCGTAATACGTGTAACCAGGCGCTGAGGCCAAGACCGCAATACAAATTGTACTGGTTTGGATAATTATCCCGAAAACCGGTACCGTTTGGATCAGTTTTTATAAATAAACGTACCATTTTATATCCGGAATGATCCAACGGGATACTAATTTTCCGTAATTATAAATAGCCTTTACCGTATTTTATTCCGTATCAAAAATCATTTGTAGACAGTAATGATATAATTTTCTAGAGAAAATTCATATATTTATAAACCTTTCTGAGAATCAAACAGCAATTCGAAGGTGTTAGTGATCTTTGTTTTCAACCCTCGAGTAACCAAATCAAAGGTCTTGAAGAGTACTATCAGAATCTGTGATCCATACACCTGCAAAATCAAAGGTTTATTTTCTGTAAATTTATTTATTTTCGAATTATTTTGATTAAAAATATGAATTTTTGTTCGGATGATTGTTTGAATGATTTGATGATTGCATGTTGTAGAGCTTGTTCTCCTGATGATTTTGATATATTATATGACTGATTTGGAGTTCAATAACATGTTCAAAATTGAGTTTGATTTTCGAATTTTGAAATTAGGGTTTATAACCCGTATGAATGTTCTTAATTGAAATTTGGGCCTTTTTGATTTAGGGGTTATTAGCTGTTGTATTATAGTGGGTTGTGTTCCTTATGAAATTTGCAATCGATTGGTGTATAGCTCGTTAACAAAGGATTAATGAATCAAAGGGAGTTGTGTTTTTAAGTTTACGTCAAGCTCGCCGGAAACCGGCAAACTTCCCGGCCATTTTCCGGCCAGATCAGGGGTTATTAATGTGTTTTGATTGCATGAGTAGATTTCTGGTTGTCTGTAGATCATATCTGGAGCTTGTGGTGGGGTGAGGATGCCGGGAACGTGTTCTCCGGCCATCTCCGAAATTTTCCGGCGACCCCTGTAAAAATTACAGTTTAGTCCCTGTACTTATGAAGATGGTGAAGTTCAGTCCCTGAACTTTCCAGAGTTTGCAAGAATAGGATTCCTGTTTTAAAAATATTCAAAAATCATTATTCTATTTATTTTAATTATAAAAATCCGTTTTCAATTTCTGAAAATTCCAAAAATTATTTTTAATTCAAAAAATAAATCTGAATTAATTAGTTAATTAATTTCAGTTAATATTTAATTGAATAATTGGTCAATTAGTTCAAAATTTAATTGATTAATTGATTTAATTAATTAATAATTGATTTTTAATTAATTATTTAATTAGATTTAATTATTTAAAAATGATTTAAAAATTCCGAAAAATAGTTTTGAGCTTTAAAATATTATTTTAAATTGTATTAAAAGCTCGATAATTATTATAAAATTATTTTAAAATGGATCCAACGACCTGTTTTAATTCCGAAAAATATTTTAAAAATCATTTTAAATACCCGAAAGCCTGTTTATAACCTGAGGCTTCTTTATAAATGATATATCATTGACTGTTTGACGTGTTATGTGCTACATATGACTCGGTGGTTGACTGTTGGTCTATATGTTCGATGCTTACTTGTTATTAGCGTAACGTTCAATCCGTTAATAAGATTTGGGTAAAACGAAGGGTAGATAGAAGTGTATGTCGAATAGAATCGTATAAGTTGAATATTGATAGATGTTTATGATAAGTGAGCAGAAGAGGCAAGGCATAGGAAAGGGAAACAGATAGTCGAAGAGTAGATGGTTGTGATTGGAAGTTAGTGCAGTATAGCAAGCTAGTACCGGGCAAGTGTTCTGAACTTTCTCAAGATATATTGTAGTTGGTTGATAGTCATGTTTTATATTGCAAGTGCTTTGAAGTACTGAACCTAAAACCCTGATTCCAGTTATTGATCTTAAGCCATAAACCTTATTTTTTCTAAACCATTGATTGTTGTACACCGAAATACGAACCACAAATATACGATACTACTCTACAAATACATACAAACTAAATACCAAACACTGAATCGAATTACTTACATACTTAAACCATTTTACCTTATGCTTTGAAAGGTCAATTCCTGGTAACCCTGAAACATTGATTCCTTTGTTATCCAATTCTTTCATTACATAACAGTCAAGCTTTGAAATTGCCATACTGATCCCTTATAAAGATTGAAACCATTTCCTTATCGAACATTCAAGGTTGTTTATGATTCTGTTTATTGCTTTACATTGTTTATTCTGTTATTATAGAATTGGATTATTTTTATAAAATTGTGGACCAGATTCGTGGTTAGACCATATTAATGATCAAGTTAGGCCAATGTGTGCCTTGGATCCAGTAGTTAGAGTAGTGCTGTGTGCTTTGCTCAGGGTTAGTGCGTGACTGATCAGCAGCCTAACCTTAGTTTTTAAGATGAAAATATAATATCCAATTCTATATCATAATTCATTGTTCACTTGATATCATAACCTTTTCACTTGATGACCATTATTCTCAGTTTTGTCATTGTGACTTGCTGAGCTAGTTAGCTCATTTGTGCGATGTTGTTTATATTCTTTCCCAGTTAAGAAGGAACCAGTTGGTAATGAGGATCCCCAGTCCAGCGCGAGATCTAGGGGTTCAGGTTGATCGCGTTAAGCTAGTAGGCATCTTTTGAGATAATTTAAGTTTGTAAAAGTTTGTAATAATGCTTAATACTCAGTTCTGAGTTTTAATAGTTGGGATTTGGACGGTTTGTAATATAAGTGTGTGATTGGCTTGTGTGCATACTTTAACCTGTTACGGTCTGTGGTAGTTGGTAAGTAAGGTCACTGCATATTATTATTATCTTTATTATTGTTATAAGCAGTTTATAAATAAGGTGTGTGTGTGTGGACCCCAAATTTCTGACCCGGGTTTGAAGGGCGCCACAGGTTTGGTATCAGAGCTACATGTTATAAGTTACTGACACAAGCCTAGGTTGAAGGGAATGGGTAGAGGGTTAGGATTAGAAGAAAGGAATAGAAAAATAGAACGTCGAGAGGTTGAGTGATACGGTATAATAGGTATTAGTATGATTCGCGTCATGGTTTGAGACTCTTATATTGCAATATGATTTTAGATAGCAGCGATGGCCGACTCCTTCATCCCCGTATCAGCAGATCACTCAGAGCCTTAAGTTGGAGTACCATCATCAGATTCACGTCCTGTTGTTCCACCAGTATTGGCTATTCTACCTCCACCTGTGTTGCAGCCCGTACCATTGCAGGCTATTCCACCCCCAGGCATGAGGCCACCTATCAGAGGACCCCCACCTGCTAATTCAGGCTTCACTGGTCATTCAGTTACAGGAGTACCTTTCCAGTTTTCTTCCTATCCTGTCCCATATCATCAGTTCGAGGCTTGCCTTATGGAGCAGCGATTCCTATAGGGCCAGATTCAGGAGTTATTACACATCATGTGTACCAGAGAGGTTGGGAGTGGTGAGAGGCGACTTAGAGAGAGGCTCCAGGTGTTTCATAGAGCAGCTGCTGTGAGGATTGCTGAGGCTACTCATGAGGACATCACCCATCATTTTCTAGTGGAGTGGGCTAAGTGGGTTCTAGAGGAGCTTGAGGAGATTGGAGGTCCAGACTTGCCATGAGCCAGAGACCCAGAGATGGAGATGCTGATCAGAGTTGTTATGGTTGTATAGTATATACAGTAGTGTGTAGTATATATCAATAGACTTTTGGGTTGTATTTATAGACTAGATCTGCTGACTAGTGAGTAGGTTTATTGTACCCTTTTGGTTTTGCTTCTGAAGCGTCTTTACACTTGTACTACCTAAAACTTTTGATCTATATATATCAGTACCTTTTTCCTTTCCAGTATTGTCATTTAGTTTACTGCACCTGTTTTACTTTACCTTGTTTATTGTGTTATGGATAAAAAACTAAGGTTATTATTTGCTGTATTTATTACTAAGATTAGGGAGCTCAAGGCCTTTAATGGCTGCTCTCGTGTTTCGTAGCTTAATTCTGCCTTCATGAGATGCCTACGTATCTCTGTGAATTAGAGAATCAAGCCAAAAAACGTAGTTCTGATGTGTGGGGTGAGGTCCCTTATATAGATGTTGGGAGTCCTTGAATTGGACTTGGTATAGGAGACTTGGTGGGCAAGTCTCATAATTAGAATGGACTTTGGAGTCCTAGATAGTAGGAAACTGATTCCTTATCCTTTTAGGTCCCCTTGAGGCTAATCTGTAAGGATTTATATCCTTATCGAGACTCTTCTCAATAGCTGATTTTTCCCTTATTAATTAATTACGAAATTAATTAATAATCAGGGTTTTTGGGCCCTCTTTGTTTCATCAGGCCTGATCTGGTCCATCAGGCCTGATCAGCATGTTAACCTTTCTGGTCTGAAAGTCATACATCTTCTTATTGGGCCCAACAGCCCATACCTTGTATAATTAATGCAATATTTAATTATACAATCAGGATTTATTTATCCCTATCATTTGCCCCCCAACTTTTAGGAAATATTGATTAGGTTTCGCAAAAGTTATGTCTGTTCATTCCCTTGCAGGGTTTCGTTTTTGTGTAAAGTGTGGAGCGACCTACACGTTTACAATGATTGTTCCTTTTGTTCAGGAATTATCTTAATTTCCAGGAATTTTTCCCTTAATTCCGGGATTTTCTCTAACTTTCTGGATTTTCCCCTTAATTTCTAGGTTTTATCCTTATTTTTCTGGATTTTTCCCTTAATTTCTGGGATTTATCTTTATTTTCTGAATTTTTCCCTAATTTTCTGGGATTTATCCTTAATTTCTGGACTTTTCCCTAATTTTCTGGGATTTTTCAGATTTCCGGCCCTTTTTCGACCAGGATCCTAGTCGAAGTAAGTGGCAGCCTTGCAATCCTGGTCGAAGGAGTTCGACTAGGATCCACGACCTGGAATTCGACCAGGATCCTAGTCGAACTTTCGACCTGGATCTAGGTCGAATACATACCCCCCTTTTTTATTCCTGGACTCGAGTCTATCGACTACGATTTCAACTATAATTCTAGTCGATACTTCGACCTGAATCCTGTTCGAGAATTGTTTGATTCTTATGCTTCCTGGTCGAAGGATTTCGACTAGGATCCACGACCTAGTTTTCGACCAGGATCCTCGTCGATCTTCGACCAGGGTTTTTTCTGTGTTTTTTAATCCCCATTTTTGAAAAATGCTTGATTCCTTTGACCTCGTTCCTGGTCGAGGTTTCGACCTCAATTCAGTCCTGCTATTCCAGTAATTTTCGGGTGTCTGCTCGAAAATTTTTGGGCAGGATTCACGACCTGAATTTCGACTTGGATTCTGGTCTTTTTTCCCGTTATTTTCGGGTGTCTGCTCGAATGATTTCGGGCAGGATTCACGACCTGAATTTCGACCTGGATTCTGGTCTTTTTTCCCGTTATTTTCGGGTGTCTGCTCGAATGATTTCGGGCAGGATTCATGACCTGAATTTCGACCTGGATTATGGTCTTCCACTAGCCTTCTTCATTTGGCTTTAATTTAGGGTATTGTATTTTCCAAATCCTAATTGGATTTGGGCCTGGCCTTCTTTATTGGACCATATTAAATTTTACTGGGCCTCTTTTATTGGGCTTTTCCAAATCTTACTGGGCCTCTTTTATTGGGCCTTTCCAAATCTTACTGGGCCTCTTTTATTGGGCTTTTCCAAATCTTACTGGGCCTCTTTTATTGGGCCTTTCCAAATCTTACTGGGCCTCTTTTATTGGGCTTTTCCAAATCTTACTAGGCCTCTTTTATTGGGCCTTTTCAAATCTTCCTGGGCTTAACATTGATCTGGGCTTAATATACCCTGTTTAGAATCCTCTAGAATTCCTAGGAATATTCTGGAATATTCCTTTTTCTGGGCTTTTTCCTATGGGCCTTTGCCCTTAATGGGCTTTCTTCCCTTCAACTTCCTTTTCCACTTATATAAAGGACTGAGGATAGGCTACTACTCCTCACCTTCTCATTTCTAAGTTTTCTTCTTTCTCCTCCTGCTAAGATTCTCAGAGCAATAACAGCAAGTCGGAGCTCAAAGCCTTTTTTAGGAGCGCTTCTTCAGGTAAAATCCCTCCCTTTACTTTTCGTGTCTATTTTTCCATTGTGTGCCCTTTTAAGATAGCCTGTCTACGTGCCCCCCTTTTTTTTCAGATGGCTGACAAAAAAATGACTCGCTTGGCCAAGATGAACGTGGCTAGAAAGTCCAATGAATTTCCTATTCGATCGAGGTATACTTCCTTGATCGACATGATCAACACTCGAGGGGACGAGTACCCGTCTGATGCACATCTGGACGCGCACGATCATATTAGTGCTTTACGAGATCCCAAGGAGCTGGAAAAGTTGAGCAGCTGCTTCAAAATCAAGGAACCTTTTAAGCTGGTTCTTGCGGGTCCGACCGACAGGGCCTGCCAGTGGAAAAAGGACGCACTATGCGTCTGTAGGGATACTCTAAGGGCAGGTATCAGACTCCCTTTTCATCCATTCATTCCCTTGTTACTGGCTGATGTGGGCATCAGCCCTTGCCAACTCCCCCCCAATTCTTGGAGGCTTATTCTGTGCTACCTGTCACAATGTGCCAAGCACAAGGTCCCTACTTCTGTTGCTGTTTTCAGGAAAATTTTCCAGTTCAACAACAGCCCTGATAAAAGTCCGGGTTGGGTTTCTCTAAACCAGCGCCCCACTATTCCCCATATTATGAATGGGAAGTCCATCCCTGACAACAACTTGGGGTGGAAAAAAGATTTTTTGTTCGTCGTTTGGGAGGGTGGAGATTGGGGCACCCTATTTCGGTCATCTTTTGGGCTGGCCGTCGATGGGAGCCCAAATGATATAACTTTGTCTGAGGAGGAGGCTAGAGCTTTCAACCTCCTTACGCAAGATAATAGGACTTCCCATTCTTGGGACCTTATCCGGGAGACCGTCCTGGTAGAACGCGGCCTCTCGCCCATCCCTAAGAAAAGTAAGTTCCCTTCCTTACCTTCTTTTTATTTCCGTCATTTTCTATTCCGCTGATTTTTCAACTTACTTCGCTTGTTGCAGTGGCTGAGAAGATTGAGGAGGCTACCAAGCCTAAAGACCTGGAGACAACCAGGATGAAGAGGGCTGGAAAGGTCTTTAAAGACCCACGCCTTGGTGACCGCATCCCTGAGTTCCTCCTTCAAGCAATGGAACCGGGCGAGGAAGGCCCCAGCCAGGTTTTGCGCACCAAGCAGAGGCCAGGGGCCTATTTTCAACCTGCTTGGGGGATCCGTGGCAAGGATTCAATCGTTGGCAGCACGGCGCTGTCGAAGGAATGGTCTAAGCACTCCATCTCCCGGTGGACTATCAAGACTTTGTCCTTCAACAGGACTTAGAGGGGAATGAGGTTTTCGGAGCCCAGGCTTTAGCGACGGTACGTCATTTTCCTATACCTTTCATACTTGCCTTTTTACGTTTCTTTTCTCGTACTTTTGCTACTTCTCTTGCAGGCTAACGCCCATTTCCAAGGGGCCATTCACCAAGCTAAGGCTTGGAAGGTTGGCCTGGAGGATGCTAATAAGAAGTTGGAGGAGGCCAACCAGAGAATAGAGGCCCTTGAAGCTCAACTGGCCTCTTCCACTTCTGACTCAGAAACAGCCCGGGCTGAAAATGTTATTCTGAAGGCTCAGAAGGATAAAGCCTTTGACGGCTGGATGGACACCCAGGATTTCAAAGACTTGATGGTGGAGCATGATGGCCTCCTACACCCAGTTAGCTATAAAGAAGGCTGGGATGCTGCTGTGGAGGCCGTCCAAGATGAATTTCCAGAAATTCTTGAGCAGGCCTCCTTTCCTTTCCCTGTGAGAGTTCCGGAGCTTGGGGGTGTTACTGACAAGCTTGTTGATTTGATCAAAGACGACCCTTCAGGGAGCCCAGGCCACAAAAGGAAAGAACTCGAGTCCAGCTCTGGGGAGGAGGAAGATTCTTCTGAAGAGGAGTTTGAGCCTGCCACTAAGAAGGTCAGGGTGGAAGAGCTTCCAAGAGCAGCGCCTCAGCAACCAACATCTCCCGCAGAGGGAACCTCTACAGGGACTTCGGAAGGGACGACCGAGATGTCCGAAGGGATGACTGAGACATCCGAGGAGACTTCGGATAGTGGTTCGGAGGAATCCCAGCCTTCCAAGGCTTAAGTTTTTTATGTATATCTTCTTTTTGAACTTTATTCATATCGGAACTTGTTACCCTTCGGGGTTATATTTCATATGCTGCTTTTCTTACTCGCCTTTCTTTCCAATACTTAATACGCGTTTAGGCATGAATTTTTGTTATACCCACACAAGGCATTATCATAACTTAAACATCCAAAGGTTGAAATAATTTCAAACTTTTTAACATGAAGTCTGGTTTTTCAAATCCTTACATGGTATGGGTTTGACCCTTAACAATAATAACTCGATAATGTAAATTCTACTGGAATATAAAATCCTACACAAGCAAAGCTTCAAGGTGCTTTTAAACCTACTTGTCGTACTGACAAGTGAGAATCGTACTTCAACTATCCTACACATAGTAAACCTTCAGGTTTTGCGCATGCCAAGTTCTCGGGACTTCAAAACCATCCATAGTCTCTAGCTTGTAGGTTCCTCTACCCTGAACACTCCTGACTCTGTACGGCCCTTCCCAATTTGGGGCAAGTTTCCCTTTTTGTTTTACACCAGATGCTTCTATCTTCCTCAAGACTAGATCGCCTTGTTTGAAAAACCTTTCTTTAACCCTTAGGTTGTAGTAGAATGAAGCCTTTTTCTGATATTCTACTATCTTTGCATGTGCCTTATCTCGCACTTCATCGATTAAATCCAGGGCTAACCTCTGCCCTTCTTCATTTTCTTCTGCATTGAAAGCCTGAATCCTTGGAGAGGAATGTGATATCTCCACTGGAACTACTGCTTCTGCCCCATATGCCAACATGAAGGGAGTTGCTCCAGTCGTGACTCTACAGGTAGTCCTGTAGGCCCATAATATTCGAAGTATTTCATCCACCCAATTATTTCTTGACTTCTCGATCCTCTTCTTTAGTCCATCCAGGATTATCCGATTTGCTACCTCCGCTTGCCCATTGGCTTGCGGATGAGCCATAGAGGTGAACCGTAACTCAATTTCATTTTTTTCACAATATTTCTTGAATTCCTCATTGTTGAATTGTGCTCCATTGTCAGTGACGAGGATACGGGGAATTCCATATCGGCACATAATGTTTTCCCACAGAAATTGTGCAACTTGCTTAGTTGTGATCTTGGCCAAGGGTTTGGCTTCGATCCACTTGGTGAAATAATCAATGGCTACAATCAGAAACTTCCTTTGTGCTATGGCCATGGGAAAAGGCCCCAAAATATCCATTCCCCACATAGCAAAAGGAATGGGCGAGTTGATAGAGGTCAGCATCTCGGGGGGTTGTCTAACAACAGGTGCATGCTTCTGATAGCGGTCACATTTCTTCACGTATTCTTTGGCATCAGCCATCATTTCTGGCCAATAAAAGCCTAAACGAGTTATCTTATGAGCCAAGGTCCTGCCCCCCAAGTGTTGTCCACAAATACCTTCATGCACTTCTTCAAGAGCCAAGTGTGCCTCATCGGGCCCGAGACACCTCAAGTAGGGAACCACGAAAGATCTTTTGTAAAGAATCCCATCTATCAAAGAGTACTTTAGTGCTCGAACTGTTAACTTCCGTGCCTCAGTTGCATCACTTCGTAACCAACCGGTTTGAATGTGAGACTTGATAGGATCAATCCATGACGTCCCCAGGCCTATGGGAGCCACAAGCTTAACATCTATGCTTCGTGTCTTCAAAACATGGAAGTACACACTTCCTGAACTTCCTTCAATCTCAGATGAAGCAAACTTTGATAGCGCATCTGCCTTAGCATTTTCTTCCCTTGGAACGTTTTCAACATGGCATTCATTAAACTGGGTCATCACAGCCCTTACTAGGCAGACATACTTAGCCATCGTATCATCCCTTGCCTCAAATTCTCCCTTTACCTGGGATATGATCAGCTTCGAGTCTCCACGGACCTTTAAGTTTTTGACTCTAAGTGTCCCAGCTAGACCAAGTCCAGCTATCAGGGCTTCATACTCTGCGTCATTGTTTGTGGTTGGGAAGTCTAGCTTCATAGCATACTCAATTAAGAACCCATCAGGGCTTTGCAAAACCAACCCTGCTCCACTGGAATTTGTTTTTGATGCTCCATCAAAATAGAGAACCCAATATTCTTTCTCCTTATCATCCTTCTCTCTGTCCCCATTATCGACTCCCTTGTCTTGAGGTATGGTATCTTCCTGCCCCCCGACTTCTTGGTTGGGTATGGTACATTCCACCACGAAGTCAGCTAGTGTTTGGGCTTTTATGGCCGTACGTGGCTTATACTTGAGATCGAACTCTCCCAACTCTATTGCCCACTTAATCAATCTCTCACTTGCCTTGGGACTGTAAATGATATTTCTCAGTGGCTGATTCGTTAGCACCTCAATCTGATGAGCCTAAAAGTAAGGACACAGTTTTCTCGAAGCCATTACCAAGGCTAGAGCAAATTTCTCAATAGTTGAATAATTTAATTCAGCACCATGCAGAATTTTGCTGACATAATACACGGGTTTCTGGACTTTTAGCTCCTCCTTAACCAACACTGCGCTCAAGGCGCTCTCTGAAACAGCCAAGTACAGGAATAAAACTTCACTCAGAACTGTCTTGGCCAACAACGGGGCCTGGGCCATATACTTCTTTAACTCTTCAAATGCCTTCTAGTTTTCCTCACTCCATATAAAGTCTTTGATGCTCTTTAGTGACTTGAAGAATGACAAACACTTGTCTCCCAACTTGGAGATGAATCGTCCTAGCACATCAACCCTTCCTGTGAGCTTCTGAACATCCTTGACAGTTTTTGGTGGTTCCATGTCCAGGATCGCCTTTATTTTATCAGGGTTAGCCTCAATTCCCCTCTTTGAGACCATCAATCCTAAGAATTTTCCAGATCCAACTCCGAAAGCACACTTCATAGGATTCAACATCATCTTGTGGTACCTCAGGACCTCAAAAGCTTCCCTCAAATGGGTTATATGATCAGTCTTTACTAGACTCTTGACTAACATGTCATCAACATAGACTTCCATAGTCTTACTAATAAGATCCTTAAATATTTTATTCACCAACCTTTGATAGGTGGCTCCGGCATTCTTGAGACCGAACGCCATAACAAGATAACAATAAACACCAAAGTCAGTGATAAATGATACCTTTGGAATGTCATCCTTATGCATTTTGATCTGGTTGTATCCGCTAAATCCATCCATGAAACTCAGCATCTCATGTCCAGCAGTGGCATCAATCAAAGTATCAATTCTTGGCAGCGGAAAACAGTCTTTGGGGCATGTATCATTCAGATCAGTGAAGTCTATACACATCCTCCACTTTCCATTAGCCTTCTTCACCATTACAGGGTTTGCTAACCACTCCGGAAATTGAATCTCCTCAATGAAACCAGCCTCTAAGAGTTTTTCTACTTTCTGTTTTATAGCCTCTTTTCTCTCTGGGGCAAAATTTCTTTTCTTTTGTTTTACTGTCTTCCGGCTTGGATCCACGTTTAACCTGTGAGTAATCAATTCCAGGTCTATGCCCGGCATATCAGCTACTGACCATGCAAACACATCACTATTTTCTTGCAAAAATTTCACCAACTGCCCTCTAAGGGGCTCCTCTAATGTGGCTCCAATGAAAGTCATCCTCTCAGGATTTTCGGGGTCTAAAGGAACGGAAACCAAGTCTTCTGCTGGCCTTCCTCTATTCTCGTCATTTTCTCGGACATCCATATCTTCAATAGGAAGAACCTGCCCCCCGACTCCATCTGCTCTCAAAGAGGCCACATAACAGCTTCTAGCCATTTTTTGATCTCCTCTCTCTTCTCCAATCCCGTTTCGAGTGGGAAACTTCATGACTGAATGGTAGGAAGAGGGGACTGCCTTGAAGGCATGTATCCCTGTTCTCCCCATGATAGCATTATAAGTTGAACTAGCCTTTACCACCACGAAATCCAGCATCTGCGTTGCTTGCCTTGGTTCCGTACCTATGGTGGTTGGAAATTTGATTATCCCTTCCACAAGACATTCTACTCCAGCAAATCCATATATCGGCATGTTGGTTGGTGCCAACTGGGAGTCGTTATACCCCATCCTTAGAAAGGTGTCGTGGAGCAAGATATTCACAGAAGCACCATTATCCACAAGGACCCTCTTAACCGGGCTATTTCCTATTATCGGTGTTATGACCAGCGGGTCGTCATGAGGGAACTTCACACCCTCTAGGTCGGAATCATCAAAAGCCAATGTTACTTCTGTCCTGGCCCTCTTCGGGGCTTCTCCAACAATATGCATAACCTCCCTAGTATATGCCTTTCTGGAATTTTTAGACAATCCAGCAGCAGTTGGACCTCCAAAGATCGTGTTTATCACAGGTCCTCGAGGGCGTCGCGGTCCTCCAAAAATTGCATTTATAACCGACCCTCTAGGTTGGGGATTCCGCCCCTGATCGTCTTGGTCCCTCCTACGATCTTCAAAGTTCTTCCTTCCATTATTATTTCTGTCCCCTCCATCTCCAGTATACTTATTCAATCTTCCTTTTCGAATCAAAAACTCAATTTCGTCTTTCAACTGCCTACACTCATCGGTGTCATGGCCAACATCCTTGTGAAACCTGCAATACTTGCTCTTATCTAGCTTGGCGGGATCAGCCTTCAAGGGCTTAGGCCAGCGAATATCTCTATCTTTCTCAATATCCATCAAAATCTGACTTCTAGGAGGATTCAGCTTAGCGTATTCAGTGAACTTTTGCCCAGGTCCTCCCTTCTTGGGGGTTGAATCAGGGTTTTGTTCGGTTCTAAGATATTTGTCCTTTGCAATATATTCTAAATCAGTTTTCCGCTTCTTGCCTCCAGTGGGCTCATTACTTACTACGGTCTTCCTCATACTTTCTTCAACCTTGATATACTTCCCTGCCCTCTCTTGGAGCTACAACATGCTTTCAGGGGGACGTTTGGCCAAGGACATCTTGAAAAACTCGTCCCTAGTTCCTTGTTGCAGTGCTATCATGGCTACCTTATCATCAAGGTCCGGGACTTTTAAAGCCTCCTTTGTGAAACGATTCAGGTAATCTCTCAAGGATTCCTTAGCTCCCTGCACAAGACTCATAAGAGATGCTGAACTTTTCTCATGGACTCTTCCACTGATGAATTGCTTAATAAAAGCCTGACTTAATTCTCTGAATGATCCAATAGAGTTTGGGGGCAAGCGACTGTACCATCTTTGAGCCATACCCGACAGGGTTTGAGGGAAGGCCCGACATTTTATAGCATCATTCACGGGTTACAGCAGCAGTGCATTAGAGAATGTCCTAACATGATTAGCGAGGTCTCCCGTACCATCATAGGCTTTGATAGTGGGCATCTTGAATTTCCTTGAGATATGGGCATTCATTATCTCTTCTGTGAAGGGTGGAGTTGGATCATCAGGATCTCCAAGGGGAAGGAGATTGCTTGGATCAGTTCTTGGGACGACATCCCTTCTTCGTACCGGACCATCAAGGTCTATGACAGGAGGAGGATTTCTCCCCCTAGGAGGTATCTGGGGTCTGGTGGCCTGGTGAGCCTCTAAATCACGCCTCAGCCTTTGGATCTCAGCCTCATGAGCCCTGATCCTTTCTTGCACTTCTTGGGGATTCACCCCTGGGGTGCTTTGAGGGCGTTGCCTTCCATCGGCCATTGGCTCTTTGCCAGGACGCCTCCTTCTCGGGGCCACTTCATCATCCGAAGATTCAGAGTCTCTCTCAGTGTAAGGACCAAAAAATTCCCGATCCTCGGGGATAGGAGCCAAACCTCGTATATAGGGGGCGACTGCCCTCGTGCTTCACTTCGCCCAGCATATCCACTTCCTCCAACCTCAAGGTGAAGGGGCATCCCATAAGGGGGGTTAGTAGTAACAATAGTTGAATATTCATACCCGACGGGTCGAGAATTCACAGGTACATGTACTTGTTGAACTTGAGGATTCATACCTTGAATAGTCGGGGGAGTTGTCCCTTGTGGCTGAGGTTGAGTTGCCCCTATCTGGGCTTCCCCTTGAGTAGATGCATAAGTTGAATGGGGAGGAATCTCCACGGTTGACGAAATCACCTGGGTTGTCCCTGATGGTGTTCCTTCCTCTAGAGCTCTAATTATTCTCCGTGTTCTCGCCATGGGTGTTGTTGTGCTTTCCCACAGACGGCGCCAAATGTTATGGATAAAAAACTAAGGTTATTATTTGCTGTATTTATTACTAAGATTCGAGAGCTCAAGGCCTTTAATGGCTGCTCTCGTGTTTCGTAGCTTAATTCTGCCTTCACGAGATGCCTACGTATCTCTGTGACTTAGAGAATCAAGCCAAAAAATGTAGTTCTGATGTGTGGGGTGAGGTCCCTTATATAGATGTTGGGAGTCCTTGAATTGGACTTGGTATAGGAGACTTGGTGGGCAAGTCTCATAATTAGAATGGACTTTGGAGTCCTAGATAGTAGGAAACTGATTCCTTATCCTTTTAGATCCCCTTGAGGCTAATCTGTAAGGATTTATATCCTTATCGGGACTCTTCTCAATAGCTGATTTTTCCCTTATTAATTAATTATGAAATTAATTAATAATCAGGGTTTTTGGGCCTTCTTTGTTTCATCAGGCCTGATCTGGTCCATCAGGCCTGATCAGCATGTTAACCTTTCTAGTCTGAATGTCATACATCTTCTTATTGGGCCCAGCAGCCCATACCTTGTATAATTAATGCAATATTTAATTATACAATCAGGATTTATTTATCCCTATCATATTGCACCAGTTATACCCCTGTGATACCATGTACCCTATTTCCATAACTGTTTATATTCTGTAAAGAAGCATGCAATTTACTTAGTTCAACTGTTACAACTATTTTCAAAAAGAGATATTTCTGTTCTACAAAACTTTTATTTTATGCAAAGAATTTGATTTAAAAGCTAAATAAGTTGTTTGATTCTTTAAAGAAAAATGCCTCCCAGAAGAAATACCCGCACCAACACCCAGAATGAAGAAACCAAAAACAACAACAATAATAACCAAGATGATACAAACCAGAACGTGATCCCAGGACCCATAGACCCAGCAATAACCCAGATTCTCCAAATCTTGGCCCAGCAAATAGTTCACCTGGCACAACAACAACAAAGACAAACCAATCCCCAGGTAACTTTCAAAACTTTTCAGGGAGTAAACCCACCATAATTCAAGGGTTCCTTAGAACCGATTGAAGCAAATGTTTGGTTAAAGGAAATAGAGAAGTCATTTGCCTTAGTAAAGGTGAAGGAAGATCAGAAGGTTGAGTTTGCGAGTTATTACTTGAAGAATGAGGCCACCTATTTGTGGGAGACTGTGAAGACATTGGAAGGAACAAATGTTATTACTTGGGAGAGGTTCAAGGAATTGTTTTTAGAAAAATATTTTCCCCAGTTTGTTCAGGATCAGATGGAGCTGAAGTTTCTAGAGTTAAATCAAGGAAATATATTGGTGGCGGATTATGAAAGTAAGTTTGAAGAGTTGTTAAGGTATGTGTCGTCATATGTGGATACTGACAGGAAGAAGGTTAAAAGATTCCAGCAAGGTCTGAAGCCATGGATCAGAGGGAAGGTAGCCATTTTTGAGTTGGATACTTATGCAGGAGTTGTACAGAAGGCCATGATTGCAGAAACAGAGAGTGAGATGTCACAGAAGGAAAAAAAAGTAAGAAAAGGAAATTTGAAGGGAATGAAGGTCAGTCACAACCAAGGAAGTTTCCAAATTTTAAGAAGGGAAAGTTTCAGCCAGGGAGTAATTTTAATTTTAAGAGACAAAATGCAGGCGACGGAGGTCAGGGCAATCGTCCAGTTAGTGTGAATCAACCGAATTAGTTGAGATTAACTTTTCCAGATTGTCAAGTATGTGGGAAGAAACATGGAGGAGTTTGTAATAAGTTGAATGTAGTTTGTTTCAAGTGCAATCAGAAAGGGTACTATTCGAGGGAGTGCCAAAATCAGCCAGTGAGAGAGCCAGCAAACAAGGATCAGCCTATCCAGAATCTAGTAGTGAAGGTTCCAGCCATTGGATTTACGTGCTTTAAATATGGAAAGCCAGGACATATAGCCAGGGATTGCAAGACACCAGCCCCAGTTAGTAATGCATTGAGGATTATGGGATCTACCTCAGCAGTGAATGAGACTCCAAGGGCTAGAGTTTTTGATATGTCTGTGAAGGACGCTATCCAGGATACTGATGTCGTGGTAGGTGCGCTTAATGTGAATTCTTTATGTGCCAAAGTGTTAATAGATGCGGGAGCAACTCGATCGTTTGTTTCACAAGATTTTGTTAGTAAGTTAAATTGCCCAGTTGAGTATTTAAATGAAATAATGATTGTGGAATTAGCAAATCAAGAACGTGTATCTGTTAATCAAGTATGTGGGAATTGTGAGATTGAGATTTCTGGTAGTAAGTTTTGTGTAGATTTGATACCATTTAAGTTAGGAGAATTTGATGTTATCCAAGGAATGGATTGGTTATCTAAGCACGATGCCCAGATAGATTGTCGAAATAAGAAGGTAATGGTGAAGACGCCAGACAAAAAGATAGTAACGTTGAAGGGCCAGAAGCAAGAAAGAAGTTCTTAACGATGATTCAAGCCAAGAAGTTACTACGACAAGGATGCGAACATTTCGTTGTATATGTGATTAATAGAAGTCAGGAGCCAACAAAACTTGATGATATTCCAATAGTTAATGAATTTCCAGACGTGTTTCCCGATGAGTTACCAGGACTTCCTCCAGATAGAGAAATTGAGTTTGCAATCGACTTAGCACCTGGAACAGAACCAGTATCCAAGCCCCCATATAGAATGGCGCCCGTTGAGATGAAAGAACTAGCGAAGCAATTGCAAGAGTTGTTAGAGAAAGGAGTAATCAGACCCAGTGTATCCCCGTGGGGTGCACCGGTACTATTTGTCAAGAAGAAGGATGGAAGCATGAGACTGTGCATCGACTATCGGGAGCTCAACAAGCTTACAATCAAGAACAAATATCCGTTACCCAGAATTGATGATTTGTTTGACCAATTTAAAGGAGCCAAGTACTTCTCCAAGATTGATTTAAGATCAGGATATCATCAACTAAAGATTAAGCCAGAAGATATACTAAAGACAGCTTTCAGGACGAGGTATGGACATTATGAATTTTTAGTGATGTCTTTTGGATTAACCAATGCCCCGACAGCGTTTATGGACCTGATGAACAGAATTTTTAAGGAATATTTGGACAAGTTTGTTATTGTGTTTATAGACGACATTTTAATTTATTCAAAGACAGAAGAGGATCATGCAGCACATTTAGGAATAGCTTTGGAGATTTTAAGGAAAAAGAAGTCAATATGCTAAATTCTTGAAGTGTGAATTTTGGCTACAGGAGGTTCAGTTCTTAGGACACATAGTCAGTAATGAAGGGATCAAAGTAGACCCAGCAAAGATTGAAGCAATTACAAATTGGGAAAGACCGAGAACACCAATAGAGGTAAGAAGTTTCTTGGGATTAGCGGGATATTATCGTCAATTCGTTCAAAATTTCTCAAGGATTGCCACACCAGTGACAAAGCTTATATGGAAGAATGAAAAGTTCATATGGAACGATAAATTTGAAGAGAGTTTTCAGGAATTGAAGCGAAGATTAATCACGGAACCTGTTTTGTCACTTCCCGACGATCAAGGAAATTTCATAATTTATAGCGATGCTTCTCATAAAGGACTCGGATGTGTTCTGATGCAGCACGATAAGGTGATTGCGTATGCGTTAAGGTAACTGAAACCACACGAACAGAAATATCCTACTCATGATTTGGAGCTAGCAGCCATAGTTTTCGCTTTGAAAATTTGGAGACATTATCTATATGGAGAAAAGTGCGAGATTTACACGGATCATAAAATCTTGAAGTACATATTCACAAAAGGAGCTTAATATGAGACAAAGAAGATGGTTAGAATTGATCAAGGATTACGACTGTACAATTAACTATCATCCCGGTAAAGCAAACGTCGTAACAGACGCGTTGAGTCGGAAGGAAAAGTTAAATGTGTTATCAGTACCCGAAGAAATATATAAAGAATTTCAAAAACTGGAATTGGAGATTAGAGTTTGCAAGCCTGATGAAGCAAAAGTGTATAGTATGACTTTCTAGCTGGAGTTGTTAGAGAAGATAAAGAAGTGTCAAGAAGAAGTAATAGATCAGGACATAAATCATTTGGTAGGTGAAGAATTGTGCACGCAAAAGGACGATCAAGGTATTCTTAGGTTTTCTTCTAGAATTTGGATTCCACCAGTAATGGAGTTGAAGAATGAAATTTTACAGGAAGCTCATAATTCAAGGTATTCAATCCATCCAGGGAGTACTAAAATGTACAGAGATTTAAAGGAAAATTATTGGTGGCCATATATGAAGAGGGAAATTGCGGAATGAGTTAGCAGATGTTATACATGGCAGAGAGTTAAAGCAGAGTACCCGAGACCAAGTGGATTGCTACAGCCATTGGAGATTCCAGAATGGAAGTAGGAGCATATTTCCATGGATTTCATAGTTGGATTACCAAGGACAAAAGCTAATCATGATGCCATATGGGTTATAGTGGATAGACTTACCAAGTCAGCTCATTTTCTGCCTATAAATGAAAGATTTTCACTCGACAAGTTGGTCCATATGTACCTGAAGGAAATTGTAGTTCATCATGGAGTTCCTGTGTCTATTGTATCTGATCGAGATCCAAGATTTAATTCAAGATTTTGGAAGAGTTTTCAAGAATGTCTGGGAACGAGACTGAATATGAGTACGGCTTACCATCCATAAACAAACGGACAGAGTGAAAGAACAATCCAAACAATCGAAGATATGTTACGTGTTTGTGCTATTGATTTCAAAGGAAGTTGGGACGAGCATTTACCTCTGGTAGAATTTTCTTACAACAACAGTTATCACGTCAATATTGGGATGCCACCCTACGAAGCTCTTTACGGACGCAAATGCAGATCTCCACTGTATTGGGATGAGGTAGGAGAACGTAAAATATTTGGACCTGAATTAGTACAGCAGACAAAGGAAGTTGTTGAAGTTATCCAGAAGAGATTGATAGCAGCACAAGACCGTCAAAGGAAATATGCAGATCAATCAAAGAAAGATATGGAATTCGAAGAAGGGAATTTGGTATTACTAAAAGTATCACCGTGGAAGGGATTAACGAGATTTGGAAGGAAGGAAGCTGAGCCCAAGATATGTCGGACCTTTTGAGATTTTAAAGTGCATCGACAAAGTAGCCTACGAGTTGGCGTTACCTCCGCACATGGAGCACATTCACAATGTTTTTCACGTATCGATGCTTAAGAAGTATAATCCAGACTCCAGGCATGTAATAGAATATGAGCCAATAGAGATTTAGGAAGACTTATCATATGTAGAGAGTCCGATAGAAATTCTAGAGGAAAGAGAGAAAGTATTGAGAAATAAAGTGGTAAAGCTAGTAAGAGTATTGTGGAGAAACCCAAAGGTTGGAAAGTCAACCTGGGAGTTAGAAAGTGATATGAGAGCAAAGTACCCTCATTTGTTTTCTTAGGAGATTCTGAGGACATAATCCTTTTAAGGAGGGAAGGATACAATATCCGGGATATATCGTGTAATTATTTTTGCTAATAAATAATTATTATGAATGTTCAGTGTTTATTCTGTGAATTATTTGTTAAGTGTTAAATGTGTTTTGATGTTTAAAAATAATATTAATTGAGTATTTTAATTTTTATATGTCCAAAATAAAATAAAGATAATTGTCATATCTTCCTAATTATTTTTATGTTGATTTATGATTTTATAGGAAATATATGGATTTTATAAAATCTTTTTCCGAGTATTTAAAAAACTATTTTATACAAACGGGAACCAACTGACGTCATCCGTTTTTTACGTTTTTATAACCCGAAACTCTTTCGAAAACTCCTTCCTAACCTAATTGCAATATTCCGACCATTTTCCATGTATCGACCTTTCGATCCGGCGTATGCTTTGTCCGGCGTGGGTCCCGGCGCAACATTTTCGATACATTATTCGTTTCGGTAGATCAATAAAACTCGTATTTTCGATAAACGAGATCTTTTTATTAAACTATCACAATTATCACCTCGTAATACCTGTAACCAGGCGCTGAGACCAAGACCGCAGTATAAATTATACTGGTTTGGATAATTACCCCGAAAACCGATACCGTTTGGATCAGTTTTTATAAATAAACGTACCATTTTATATCCGGAATGATCCAACGGGATACTAATTTTCCGTAATTATAAATAGCCTTACCGTATTTTATTCCGTATTAAAAATCATTTACAGACAGTAATTATATAATTTTCCAGAGAAAATTCATATATTCATAAACCTTTCTGAGAATCAAACAGCAATTCGAAGGTGTTAGTGATCTTTTTTTTCAATGCTCGAGTAACCAAATCAAAGGTCTTAAAGAGTACTATCAGAATCTGTGATCCATACACCTGCAGAATCAAAGGTTTATTTTCTGTAAATTTATTTATTTTCGAATTATTTTGATTAAAAATATGAATTTTTGTTCGAATGATTGTTTGAATGATTTGATGATTGCATGTTGTAGAGCTTGTTCTCCTGATGATTTTGATATATTATATGACTGATTTGGAGTTCAATAACATGTTTAAAATTGAGTTTGATTTTCGAATTTTGAAATTAGGGTTTATAACCCGTATGAATGTTCTTAATTAAAATTTGGGGCTTTTTGATTTAGGGGTTATTAGCTGTTGTATTATAGTGGGTTGTGTTCCTTATGAAATTTGCAATCGATTAGTGTATAGATCGTTAACAGAGGATTAATGAATCGAAGGGAGTTGTGTTTCTAAGTTTACGTCAAGCTCGCCGGAAACCGGCGACCTTCCCGGCCATTTTCCGGCTAGCTCAGGGGTTATTAATGTGTTTTGATTGCATGAATAGATTCCTGGTTGTCTGTAGATCATAACTGGAGCTTGTGGTGGGGTGAGGATGCCGGGAACGTGTTCTCCGGCAATCCCCGAAGTTTTCCGGCGACCCCTTGTAATAATTGCAGTTTAGTCCTTGTACTTTTGAAGATGGTCAAGTTCAGTCCCTGAACTTTCCAGAGTTTGCAAGAATAGGATTCATGTTTTAAAAATATTCAAAAATCATATTTTTTTATTTATTTTAATTATAAAAATCCGTTTTTAATTTCTGAAAATTCCAAAAATTATTTTTAATTCAAAAAATAAATCTGAATTAATTAGTTAATTAATTTCAGTTAATAGTTAATTGATTAATTGGTCAATTAATTCAAAAATTAATTGATTAATTGATTTAATTAATTATTAATTGATTTTAATTAATTATTTAATTAGATTTAATTATTTAAAAATAGTTTCGAGCTTTAAAATATTATTTTAAATTGTTTTCAAGGCTCGATAATTATTATAAAATTGTTTTGAAGCCAGATTTGGCCAACCGAACCCTGTTTATTATTTTAAAATTGATCCAAAGACCCGTTTTAATTCCGAAATATATTTTAAAAATCATTTTAAATACCCGAAAACCTGTTTATAACCCGAGGCTTATTTATAAATGATATATCATTGACTGTTTGATGTGTTATGTGCTACATGTGACTCGGTGGTTGACTGTCGGTCTATATGTTCGATGTTTACTTGTTATTAGCGTAACTTTCAATCCGTTAATCGGATTTGGGTAAAATGAAGGGTAGATAGAAGTGTATATCGAATAGAACCGTATGAGTTGAATATTAATAGATGCTTATGATATGTGAGCAGAAGAGGCAAGGCATAGGAAAGGGAAACAGATAGTCGAGGAGTAGATGGTTGTGATTGGAAGTTAGTGCAGTATAGTAAGCTAGTACCAGGCAAGTGTTCTGAACTTTCTCGAGATATATTGTAGTTGGTTGATAGTCCTGTTTTATATTGCAAGTGCTTTGAAGCACTGAACCCAAAACCCTGATTCCAGTTATTAATCTTGAGCCGTAAACCTTATTCTTTCTAAACCATTGATTATTGTACACCCAAATACGAACCACAAATATACGATACTACTCCACAAATACATACAAACTAAATACCAAACACTGAATCAAATTACTTACATACTTATACCATTGTGTGCCTTGGATCCGGTAGCTAGAGCAGTGCTGTGTGCTTTGCTCGGGGTTAGTGCTTGACTGATCAGCAGCCTAACCTTGATTTTTAAAATGAAAATATAATATCCAATTCTAAATCATAATTCATTGTTCACTTGATATCATAACCTTTTCACTTGATGATCATTATTCTCAGTTTTGTCATTGTGACTTGCTAGGCTAGTTAGCTCATTTGTGCGATGTTGTTTATGTTCTTTCCCAGTTAAGAAGGAACCAGTTGGTATCGAGGATCCCCAGTCCAGCGCGAGAGCTAGGGGTTCAGGTTGATCGACTTAAGCTAGTAGGCATCTTTTGAGATAATTTAAGTTTGTAAAAGTTTGTAATAATGCTTAATACTCAGTTCTGAGTTTGAATAGTTGGGATTTGGATGGTTTGTAATATAAGTGTGTGATTGGCTTGTGTGCATACTTTAACTTGTTGCGGTCCGTGGTAGTTGGTAAGTAGAGTCACTATATATTATTATTATCTTTATTATTGTTATAAGCAGGTTATAAATAAGGTGTGTGTGTGTGTGGACCCCAAACTTCTGACCCGGGTTTGGAGGGCGCCACAATTAGCGGGATCTCCGGTGCCATCATAAGCTTTGATGGTGGGCATCTTGAACTTCCTTGAGATATGGGCACTCATTATTTCTTCAGTGAATGGTGGAGTAGGATTATCAGGATCTTTAAGGGGAAAAGGATTGCTTGGATCAGCTCTTGGGATAATAGTCCTTCTCTGTAGCGGACCATCCAGGTCTATGATTGGAGGAGGATTTCTTCCCCTTGGAGGTAGTGGGGGTCTGGGGGCCTGGTGCGCCTCCAAGTCGCGCTTCAGCCTTTGAATCTCAGCCTCGTGAGCCCTGATTCTCTCCTGCACTTCTTGGAGATTCGTCCCTCGGGTGCTCCTAGGACGTTGGTTACCATCAGGCATCAGCTCTTTACCAGCACACCTCCTTCTTGGAGCCATATCATCATCCGAAGATTCGGAGTCTCTCTCAGTATAAGGACCCGAAAATTTCTGATCTTCCGGGATAGGAGCCAAACCTCGTATGTAGGGGGTGTTTGCCCCCGTGCTTCACTCCGTCCAGCATGTCCACTTCCTCCAACCTCGGGGTATAGAGGCATCCCGTAGGGGGGATTAGTGGTAACAATAGTTAAATATTCATACCTTGCGGGTTGAGAGTTCACAGGTCCATATATCTACTGAAGTTGGGGATTCGTCCCTTGAGGAGCCGGGGGATTTGTCCCTTGTAGAACGGGGGGATTCGCCCCTTGTGGCTGAGGCTCAGTTGCCCCTATCGGGGTTCCTCCTTGGGTGGAGGTGTAGGATGAGTGTGGGGGTATCTCCATCATCGATGAAATCGTTTGACTTGTCCCAGCTAGTGTTCCTTCAGGGGCACTGTATCCACTTTGTGTTCTCGTCATGGTTTTCATTACGGTTTCCCACAGACGGTGCCAAATGTTATGGTTTAAAAACTAAGGTATATTAATTGATGTACTTACTACTAGGGTTCGTGAGCTTCGAGGCTCGATTTGACTGCTCTTGTGTCTCGTCACTCGATCTGCCTTAAAAAGATGCCTACGTACCTTGTTGATTTCCAAAGATCAAGTGAAAAACGCAGTTCTGATTTGTGGGGTGAGACCCCTTATATAGGTGTTGGAAGTCCTTGAATTAGACTAGAGTTGGGAGACTTGGTGGGCAAGTCTCTGAATTAGGATGGACTTTGGAGTCCTAAGAGGTAGAAAACTGATTTCTTATCCCATGAGGTTCCTTGGAGGCCAATCTACAAGGATTTATATCCCCATTAGGACTCATTTTAACAACTAATTTATCTCTTATTAATTAATTACGAAATTAATTAATATTCTGGGTTTTTGGGCCCTTTCTAATGGGCTTATTTGTCAGCCCCATTCTGATGTTATTAATGCGATATTAATTACGCAATCAGGGTTTATTTTATTCCCTATCACAAGCATTGAGACTCTACTAGAAATGCAAGAAAAGTTAGATCTGTCAAATACTGAAGAATTTGAATTCCACAGGCAGCTCCAAATCAAATAGAGGAAAATAACTGGAAACTTGGGAAGAAATCAGGACCTTCAAGGAAATAGAAATCATCTGCTCAAGCTAGAGGAGCATCTTGATAATGATTATGAGAACTCTTTGTACACTTTACTTCGTTCAATTTTCAAAACTTGTAGCACTTACTAGTTTCATCTACTATTATTTCACTCTGTACATTTAGGGTGTTTTATTATCATCATCAAGTTTTTCTTAATTTATGGCTATAATGCCAGTAGACATAAATTGGGGGAGATTGTTAGGAATATGTCGTGAACTTGATGATAAGTTATATAAAACACCTTAGTAGATTTAACTTACTGTTTTTGTAGCTCTCGGCATATATTTTATTATAGTCCCGACGAATGATCTTTATAGTCCCGACGGATGATAACTGAACATCCATCGAGAGTGTAGCTCATGTAACAATAAGTATTGTAGCACATTTCTGCAAACAATAATGTTTTAGTCTAGTAGATTCTATAGGATTCTCTAAGTCTTGTTGACTACTAGATTGATATTCAGAATAGGTTGGCTAATTGTAAACATAAGATGTCTTGTAATTCTGTATAAGTGAAATGGAGTCAAGTGACAGAATGACTCCCGACGGATGATCTATAAAGGCTCTCGATGGATAATCAACAAGGCTCCCAACGGATGATCAATATAATCCCGACATATGATAATATTCAAATTAGCAGTTGACAATGACAACACAGTCACATGCGTTGGGTGTTTGCAAATGGAATGTGGCAGCCTAACTACAGGTTTTAGAGAACAAAGAAGCATTATCATTTCCATGCATATATGAAGATATTCAAAGATGCTGGATAAAGTAATGTAGCAGCATGAAGTTAGACTAAATATAATTTTATTTTATTATCTTCTCTTACTATCATGTAACTTGGTAATATATAAACCAAGAAGAAGTAAGTAGAACTGGGAACTGTGTAAGCATAATTTTTAGAGAGATAGAAAAAGCTGTATTTGTTAAGAATCTCTCTGTTAGTTTGTAAGTTCACTTGTAAGTATTTGTGTGCTATTCAAGCATCACAGAGTTCTCATACTAATATATATCTCTGGTGGATAAGTTTAAATCCACTAGAAATTTTTAAAGCTTTGTGTTTTGATTTCAATTCAAGTTTTATTCCGCACTTCTTGTAAAATCAAACACTATTATATATATTAAGTAAGAACATTCTTAAAGTTTGAAAAAGGAGCCAGAATTACATTCAACCCCTCTTCTGTAATTCTTGTTGCATTGTTTGGGAATAACATTTACATTGCTTATCATATTGTTATTATAGAATTGAATTGTTTTTAAATATGGACCAGATTCGTGGTTGGACCAGATTTGTGGTCATGATAGGCCAATGTGTGCCTTGGATCCAATATATAGAGCAAAGCAGGGATCCTTGCTCGGGGTTAGTACGTGACTGATCAGCAGCCTAACCTTGGTTTTTAAAATAAAAGTGAATATCCAATTCTAATCATTGCTTATCAGGAAACTTGATTCCTCATATCATTTCAATTGATCATTATGTAATCTCAGTATTGTCATTATGACTTGCTGATCTAGTTAGCTCACTCTTGTAAATCTGTTTATGTTCTTTCCAGTTAAAAAGGAAATTGATGGTGGCGAGGATCCCCAAACAAGTGTGCGAGCTAGGTTTTAAGGTTGAGATGGAATAAGCTAGCAAGACGATGTTTAGCTTAGTTGTGTTGATAGTTTGTAATAAAGTTTACTTCAGTTGTAAGATAAATAAATTGGGATTGGTACGTTTGTAGTATAAATAAGGTTGTGGCTTTTGGGCATACTTTAAACTGCCTCGATCCATGGAAAATGGCAAGTAGGGTCATTGAATATATATTATTATATTCATAAATAGGTTTAAATATGATGTGTGTGTGTTGTGGACCCCAAACTTCTGAGCCGGGTTTAGAGGGCACCACAGGCATCCCGTAAGGGGGGTTAGTGGTCACGATCGTCGAGTACTTATACCCAACGAGCTGATGGTTCACAGGTGCATGTAGCTGCTGAAATTGGGAATTCCTCCATTGAGGAGCCGGGGGATTTGTCCCTTATGGCTGAGCCTCAGTTGCCCCTAACAGGTTCCCCTTGGGTGGAGGCATAGGTCGAGTGCGTTGGTACTTCCACCACTGATGCGATTATTCGCGATGGGACATGAGTGTTTGATCTATTATTGTTTTTGCTCCGTGTGTTCACCTTGGTTGTTGTAGTGTTCCCACACACGCACCTATATATAGTGGAATAAAAACTAGAGTGCATTAGTATTTAATGCTAGGGTTTGTGAGCTTCGAGCTTTAATGGCCGCTCCCGCATTCGGGACTATCAGTCTTTGTAAGATGCCTATGTATCTCTGTGTAGTAGAGAATCAAGCCAAAAATGTAGTTCTAGGTTGAGGGATAGAGCCATTTATGTAGAGGTGAGTCTAGGGTTAGACTTGTGTTGGGAGACTAGGTGGACAAGTCTCCAACTTAGATGGTGATTAGGAGTCCTATAAGAGAAGGAAGTCCAGAACCTTCTGTGTAGGACTTTGAGTCCATTTAGGACACGTGACTCTGCTCTTCCAGCAATATTGGGCCTAGCCCACGAACAACTTATGTTCTTGGACCTTGACGACCTCTACTGGTGGGCCTTGCCTACACAGACCGTCTTGAGTCTGCTACGAGTGTTGGGAACCACGGACTTAGGGTGTTACTACATTTTATGATAAAGATTATGAGAAGTGGATTACCTTGTTAATGGTTGATTCCACGCTCTTCTATTGTATTCCCAAATTCCCTTGAGCGAAGTGTAGCATCCGTCTTCTCAAGTTATCCTCTCTTCTTGCTCCTTGGTGGCTACAATATGTTTTCACCCAATTCCAAGCAAGAAGAGAATAAGAATATATATAGGCTACAATAGGGACCATGGATAATTAGGTTGGGCCTTCTAATTACATCTTGAGCCTAGCCCAATGTAATTAAATATTAATTCAATCCACTAAAGAATTAATATTTGCACTACCTTTCCTAATACTGTAATTTAATTAATTCGGTTCCAATATTATTTGCTTATTAAATTCCCCATGTTTAAAATAGCATATGTCCATTAATTAAATAAATTACTGATAATTTATTTAATTAATATCTTTTATCCTTGATCATCCACTCAACCTTTATTTAATTATGCCATAATAAATTCCACCTGCAGGGTTTCACATAATTAAATCTTTTTGAGCTTTCAAGGGGACATCATTAACCCGAATATTATCAGGACATGGATTCCTTCAATAAATAATATCCACCATGTATATAATTCCATCACCCAAAATATAATGATATAATTCAAAATAATTATTTCATATATAAATCAAAGCATGTAAATAATATACACGTGTCAATTACTATTTCCGAATTAAGAACCTAAGCATTAATAATAACATAGAATCTTAGTTCTCCTTCTTAATCAGTATTAAGGGAACAATTCTAAATTTGATCATGTTCAATATACACAAAGTATACTAGTATTATTTATTAGTCAATATAAACTAATCTAAATAATACTACAGCCATACCAGGTAATTGTCCAACACCACATGTGCTGTGAACCTTATTATATTATATAACCGTATTGAACAATCTAATATTTTGTATCCCATTTGATACTAGATTGTTCACAATATATAATATTAGACAACATGTAAACATTCAAATGATTCTCAAATAAACTGGCTAGAAATAAATGTACATACTTCAAATAAATATTTTCAGTATACACTAACAATCTCCCACTTATACTCAAAATATTCAATGTGTATATCAGTGTTTATTTAATCCACTATTACATAAAAATCTATGTGTCCATCCATCTGACTCCTATCGCTTCCACATGCTTGTCAAAAACCTTGGTTGGCAAGCTCTTTGTGAAAGGATCTGCTCGGTTGTCTTCTGATGATATGTGAGCCACAACTATATCCCCTCGCTTTACGATTCCTCGTATGAGATGATACTTACGTTCAATATGTTTAGCTGCTTTGTGGTCTCGCGGTTCCTTTGAATTTGCCACAACACCAGTGTTATCACAATACACCGTCAAGCTCATAGGAAAATTAGGTACCACATCTAAGTCCAAAAGGAAGTTCCTGAACCATACAGCCTCATTGGCAGCCTCAGAGGCCGCCACGTACTCGGCCTCCATGGTGGAGTCTGCAATGCATTTCTGCTTTACACTCCTCCATATAACAGCTCCACCTCCCAAAGTAAAAACATATCCCGAGGTTGATTTCATCTTATCCCTATCTGATTGGAAATCTGAATCAGTATATCCCAAAGGAAATAGATCTAAGGCCTTGTAAATTAACATATACTCCTTAGTCCTTCTCAGGTACTTGAGTATAGTTTTTACTGCACTCCAATGTTCCTGACCTGGGTTCGACTGATATCTACTAACCATGCCTACAACAAAGCAGATGTCAGGCCTCGTACATAACATAGCATACATTTAGCTTCCACATGCTGAAGCATAAGGAACTGCTTTCATGCTCTCTATATCCTTAGGTGTCGAAGGATACTGCTTCTTAGATAGAGCAACTCCATGCTTAAAAGGTAAAAAACCTTTCTTGGAGTTCTGCATGTTAAAACGAGCTAATACTTCATCAATGTAGGGCTCTTGAGATAAAGCCAACATCCTTTTCTTGTGATCCCTTATAACTTTGATCCCAAGGATGTATGCCGCTTCACCTAAGTCCTTCATGTCAAATTGTTTGAACAACCATGCCTTTACTGATAACAACATCTCAACATTGTTTCCAATGAGTAAAATATCATCTACATATAGTACTAGAAAAACCACTGCATTACTTTCACTTTTCTTATACATGCACGATTCGCTTGGACTTTGATCAAATCCATATGACTGCACTGCCTGATCAAAACGAATATTCCAGTCTCTAGAAGCTTGTTTAAGTCCATAAATAGACCTCTTAAGCTTACATACCAGATGCTCTTGGCCTTCCTTAATGAATCCTTTTGGTTGCTGCATATAGATGGTTTCTTCAAGACTTCCATTAAGAAAAGCTATCTTGACATCCATTTGCCAAATCTCATAATCGAGATGAGCTGCTATATATAAAAGAATACGGATTGACTTAAGCATGACTACCGGTAAAAAGGTTTCCTCATAATCGATACCTTCTTTCTGAGTATACCCTTTCGCAACAAGTCTTGCTTCCAGGATTTTACCTTTTTATCTAATCCCCTCTTTTTCTTGTAGATCCACTTACATCCAATAGGTTTTATACCTTTGGGTGGTTCCACGAGCTCCCAGACCTGATTAGAATACATTGATTCTATCTCAGATTCCATCGCCTTTTGCCAAAGATCTGCATCTTTGTCTTGTGCTGCCTCTTCGTATGTATGGGGATCATCATCATGTTCACCAGGGACGAAGTCTGAAGACTCTCCCAAAAACATGAATCTATCAGGCTGTTGAACAACCCTCCCACTACGATGAGGCACTGGTGCGGTATTAGTGACAGGTTGTACATTATGTTGTGGTTGTTCTACTTGTACTACAGCTTCATGGGTATTATTTGTCCCTCCCACTAGTTCCTCTAAAACGACACTACTCATGGGTTTGTGATTCATTATATAGTCCTCCTCCAAGAATCTTGCATTGGTGCTAACAATGACATCCCGATTCTTCGGACTATAAAATAAATATCCTTTCGTTCCCATGGGGTAGCCTACAAACAACCTTACTTCTGTACGAGATTCTAACTTAGTCACGTTCTTGTTCAGCACATGTGCTGGACAACCCCATATTCGAATATGTCTTAGACTCAGTTTATCCCCGGTCCACAATTTTAAGGGGGTTTTAGGAACCGACTTAGAAGGTACTAAGTTCAGAAGATAAGTTGCTGTCTCTAAGGCATGTCCCCAAAATGACTTGGGTAAATCCGAATAACTCATCATCGATCTAACACTCTCTAAAAGAGTCCGGTTCCTTCTCTCTGCTACACCGTTCTGCTGGGGTGTGCCTGGTGCAGTTAACTGGGATTCTATCCCATTTTCTGATAAATATTCCCTAAATTCTCCAAGCAAGTATTCGCCACCACGATCTGATCGTAGTGACTTGATACTTTTATTAAGTCGCTTCTCCGTTTTAGCTTTGTACTCTTTGAACTTATCAAAGCACTCAGACTTACGGCGCAACAAATAAACGTACCCATATCTAGAATAATCATCAATGAAGGTGACGAAATATTCATAACCACCTCTTGCTTGGATATTCATGGGTCCACATAAATCAGAGTGAACCAATTCTAACAGTTGTTTGGCTCTATTCCCCTTTGCCTTGAAAGGCCTATTAGTCATTTTACCTTCTAAGCAGGATTCACAAACTGGAAATGGCTCCACTGCCAATGAGCTTAAAGGCCCGTCTACTACCAGTCTTTGAATCCTCCTCAAGTTAATATGACCTAATCTCAAGTGCCAAAGATATGTTTGGTTCAAACTAGAAGGTTCCTTTCTTTTAGTAGAGTTAGAAGATGTGTTGTTCAATTCCCTAAATTGCAGTTGCAGTGCAGGTTGACTAGGATTAATTATATACAAATTGTCTTGCAATGTACCAGAACATATAATTCGTTTATTCATCATAATAGAAACATTACGATCCAAACAAACATTATAACCATCCAAAGCAAGTTTAGAAACCGAAATTAAATTCCTTCTAAAAGAAGGTACATAAAGACAATTGTTCAAAACCAAAATCCTATCAGAACCAAAAGATAAATGAATAACTCCTACTACAACTACTGCTACTTTCGTAGCATCTACCATGAACACGTATATCTCACCATCTCTAAGCATTCTGGATAGTTGGAACCCCTGCATAGAATTACAAACATGATCAGTGGCTCCTGTATCTACACACCAAGTGCTCGTAGATATAGCCGCTATAAATGTTTCTGTAACTAGAAAAAGAGACATACCAGTATTGTTTGTCTTCTTAGGAAGAAGACAATCCTGTTTCCAGTGACCTGACTGTTTGCATCTGAAGCACTTTCCCTTAGGCTTTTTCACACCACCCTGAACTCCCACTGCCTTCATAGCTTTCTGTGTCTGAGCCTTTTTCTTCTTCTTAATACCTTTCGGCTTAGAGGAAGAACCTTTCTCAGCCACATTCACTTGAACACTTTGCCGAAATAATCCTTCAGCTGCCTGAAGTTCTGTCAGCAGTTCCGCGAGACTATACTGCCTCTTGTTCATGTTGTAATTCAAGCGGAACTGCTCAAAACTCTTGGACAAGCTCATAAGGATAATGTCAATATGGGTTTCCCCGTCAAGTTCAGCACCAAGGATCTCTATCTCATTCAGATGAGACATCATCTTGAGAAAATGATCCCTTACAGGTGTGCCTTCAGCCATCTGAGTGTTCATTAAAGCCTTCATGGCTACTTGCCTAGCAACCCTATTCTGATCTCCAAAAAGTTCCTTGAGATTAAAGAGCATATCCGAAGCAGTGGCCATAGACTGATGCTGATGCTGCAAAACACCCGACATTGCTGCCAGAATGTAACATCGCGACATTTCATCAGCCTTAATCCATCGTTTATAATACTCTTTCTCATCTTCAGGAGCATCAACAGCAGGCTGTTCAGGCTTGGGTTCATAAGTGCAAAACTTGTACTCCTCAGCAGTCAACACAATGTCCAAATTTTGTTTCCATTCAATATAGTTAGGTCCGGTAAGTTTGTTATCCTTAAGTATGGTGAATAGTGCATTAAAACCCATTTTATCCTGAGAATCATGCATAAAAACATCACATAAATAAGGGTGCATTAATTATTAAGATCTATTGATTCCTCTAACAATTATTAAAATTTAATGCACTAACATATAAATACCATAAGCTTCTGGTACGCCACGATGTGTGACATGTATACCACCTAATTTTGTTTAAATGTTACTTCAGTCCTATTACTAAACAATATGCCACGTTGGGGTGGACTATATTATTTTTCATAGCTAAGTGTATACCATCATCAAATCTTAAATTATTCGAAATCTATGAAACTTGGTACGCCACGATGGGTGGCGTGTATACCTTCCAATATTCGTAATTTTGCCTTGAATAGAATACTTCAATTCAATATTCATCAATGGTTTGATTTCCAGGTAGTGGAGGAGTCACATCGGTCTCGCTTAAAACCCACAGCCTTACAAGTTCGATGAACCTGTTTTTAACAAAATCGCCCCAAATCAGAAATAAAGAAAATCCGTATTTATTCCTTTCAAAATTTATTAATTTAAGAAGTTTGTTCTAATAATTTCTATAACATTCTAGACACCACAAATTACATGCCACGATGGGTGACGTATATATAATTTATATTCGTCTTTATGTTAAATTACCTACAACCAATAATGGAGACCATGGGATTTAATTTCATATTAATTCCCTCTCCTACTTAGAATTTTTTTATTAAAATTGAGGAATTTTAAAATTAAATGGGGCACTATGTTGTTATATATGTCTAATCATGCATTCAAAATACACACATAATTTTAGCAACATATAACATTTAATTAAAGCAATAAATAAATTTTATGTCCATGTCATCCTAATTAAGTTAAACATGAAATTTTAAAAGAATTACACACATAATTAACGACACACATAATCAATAAATTAAAGCAATAATTAAAATTTAATGGAAAAAAATTGAAATAAATTTTCCACTATTATGGCCCTTGAAAAAAAAACAGCTCTAAAAAAAATCTGCCCCAAGCGCGCCCCAACGCCCCAGCAGCCCCAGCAACCCCAGCAGCCCCAGTAGTCCCAGCTGCCCCAGCAGTCCCAGCTGCCTCCGCAGCCCCAGCAGCCCCAGCTGCCCCAGCAGCCCCAGCAGTCCCAGCTGCCGCAGCAGCCCCTTGTAATCGCACAGCGGAACAAAAAACTACCGGAATTGATTTCCGATTACAAAATACCCGAAACAATTAAAAAAAATTTAGATCTAATACAAAACTAATTTTGTAAAATCTATTCTAACACGATCAACCCTCGTGTAAATTACAACCACGATTAAACCACGTGGAAACCAAAACAAAAATTAACCACGATTAAACCACGTGGGATCCAAACACATAATTAAAATATACATGACCATAATAGTGGATTAACAACCTGCATCAAAACCAATACAAGCAAAACACTATATACACGCATATATAATTACGACATGGACATTATATCATAAAACGTAGAACCCATTACCAGGCTCTTGATACCAATTGTTGGGAACCACGGACTTAGGGTGTTACTATGTTTTACGATAAAGATTACGAAAAGAGGATTACCTTGTTAATGGTTGATTCCACGCTCTTCTATTGTATTCCCAAATTCCCTTGAGCGAAGTGTGGCATCCGTCTTCTCAAGTTATGCTCTCTTCTTGCTCCTTGGTGGCTATAATATGTTTTCACCCAATTCCAAGCAAGAAGAGAATAAGAATATATATAGGCTATAATAGGGACCATGGATAATTAGGTTGGGCCTTCTAATTACATCTTGAGCCTAGCCCAATGTAATTAAATATTAATTCAATCCACTAAAGAATTAATATTTGCACTACCTTTCCTAATACCGTAATTTAATTAATTCGGTTCCAATATTATTTGCTTATTAAATTCTCCATGTTTAAAATATCATATATCCATTAATTAAATAAATTACTGATAATTTATTTAATTAATATCTTTTATCCTTGATCATCCACTCAACCTTTATTTAATTATGCCAGAATAAATTCCACCTGCAGGGTTTCACATAATTAAATCTTTTTGAGCTTTCAAGGGGACATCATTAACCCGAATATTATCAGGACATGGATTCCTTCAATAAATAATATCCACCATGTATATAATTCCATCACCCAAAATATAATGATATAATTCAAAAGAATTATTTCATATATAAATCAAAGCATGTAAATAATATACACGTGTCAATTACTATTTCCGGATTAAGAACCTAAGCATTAATAATAACATAGAATCTTAGTTCTCCTTCTTAATCAGTATTAAGGGAACAATTCTAAATTTGATCCTGTTCAATATACACAAAGTATACTAGTATTATTTATTAGTCAATATAAACTAATCTAAATAATACTACAGCCATACCAGTGGATTGTCCAACACCACATGTGCTGTGAACCTTATTATATTATATAACCATATTTAACAATCTAACATTCTGTATCCCATTTGATACTAGATTGTTCACAATATATAATATTAGACAACATGTAAACATTCAAATGATTCTCAAATAAACTGGCCAGAAATAAATGTACATACTTCAAATAAATATTTTCAGTATACACTAACAACGAGCTCGGACCTAACAAGTCTGTACTGGGCTTCTTGTCAGTGTAATTAATGCGAAATTTAATGTGTCTTTAGGATGTATTTTCTATCCATATCAAGTAGTAGACCCCGAAAACACATATAAAATATACAGATGCACGTAGAACGAGACAAAACAGATATTACGTAATAAACGGACTATGACATGCGTCCAAATTGCGTATAATTTCTTGTAAAGGCATTTTAAACACATAATAAATATCCAAAAAATACTCTGGTCCTTACTACATGTAAATCATGGCATGCACCATTTTAAATAATCATAAATACATAAGTATTCGCTTAACACGTAACAAAATAGTTGTTATATACTATTTTTGATTATTCTCACAATTCACCCACTATCAGGGCGAACCCGGATAAAAATAAATATATTTTTGACGCGGATAAAATATCCTCTCAATCCCTGTAATTCTAAAATGACATCAATTTATCCATATTGATAAAACAATCAACTTTTAATATAATTTTAAAAATAGTAAAAGTAAGTAAATACTTTCTCAAATCCAACATGGGTTGATACCGAACAAACAATTAGCACATTGGTCCATTTAAGGACGAGAAAACATCTTATAGGAATAAAATATCCATAATTCTATTCCTCCCATATTGGAAAAAATCACATAAAATATTCAAATAATAAATTCTAAAAATTTAAGGTATTACAATCTGCACCCTTATAAGGATTCCGTCCTCAGAATCAGCCGAAGAAAAAAATAAGATTCTTTTAGGCGACTTTTCCGTTCTAACAGCATCCGCCACACAACTATTTCTTTAATCTTTTATATTCTCTCCATCTAGTCTGAAACTCTCACCTAGTTTTCCACATAGGACAAACCTGGTTTAATCAGTACACATAAATCCATGCTCTTTCACGAGCTAATCATTCGGCTTAAATGCTCTTCAATTTGAATGAAGAAACTTGCTATACATATTTCCAAAACCCAATAACATTGTCAATTCATAATTAATTTTTCTGGGATCTCGAATAAAATATTGGATTGTTTCTGTGACATGATTGCCACTAGAGCTTCACGCCATACTGTACTATTAGGCCCTTAATCAACTGTAGAGGGGGAGGTGAATACAGTTAATACAATCAATTTGACAAAGCTTCAACAAAATCAACAGTTTTTATATTAACTGATAAAAACTTATTACAAACATACTCTCTCGAAAGGATGAACAAATATCCTTGAGAGCTGCTAGGTTATGCCAAAGATATAACAATGTTGCAATGCATATAACATGAACCTAATCTGTACTTTATATAGAGCACAACTACACAATATATAAGGAATCATATTCTATCAACAACAACGAAACTTATACAATGCTTCTGAGATAAAGTCCTTCACTGCCTTGAATTCCTGTTTACTTTTCCTTATCGAAGATCAACTGATGTGACAAATACTGATTACATCATCCATTGACATCATCATCTGTTGATATCCTTATCCGTCAATGTTATCAGCATTCGTTGATATAAGTTTTGATGTGAACTTCTGATAGTTTCTGCTTGATATCATCAATTGCTCCTAGCAATCTCTCCCAACTTGTTCATTATAGAAATATGGAAAAGTTCCAATTGATGATGTCAAAACTATCTAAATGCAAGAATCAAGTATGCATATTAAATATTTCTTCAGTGAATGTCAGACTTTACTCTTCTTCCTGAACTACTTCTTTAATTTGAGCAATGTTAGAGGTTAATTCTAGTTCTTCAGCTTCAAAAAGCTTCAATAATCTTCCTTCTATAATAATTTCTTCTTCTTCTTCTTCACATATTTCTTCAGTATCATAAGCTTGTACTACTTTGGATCTATCGTTATTTGAGATTTAGTTTCCTTAGATATTTTTTTCTTCTTCGCAACAGCTCTGGCTTTAGACATTGAAATCTTTAACTTCTCTCCAATCTCCTCTTTTCCTTTAAGCTTCATGTCTGCAGTTACAGTAACTTGTGATCTGAGATCTTCTGCCTGACTGATTTTACTTATATCTACACCTCTAGTTGGTCTGTTAGAAGGATTATCTTCATAAAGTACTTTAGAAATAACAATAATATCTGCATTTGTTATCTTCATAGAATTCATGAAGTCTTCCCCCATTTGCCTTAGCTGTTCAAGATCAACTCCAGGATTTTCTTTTGCAAATATTCTTCTACTCACCTCAGAGTCAAATAATTGAATCTTTGGATCCTTTTAGAACAAAGTTGTCTTTCTTCCTCTAACTTTAAGAGTTTGAAGAAATTGACTTGCTTCAGCACCAACTTCTCTCTCCAGAATACCTTGGTCTTCATTAACAGTTGTGACTTGTGAAATTTTTTACATTTCTGTAATAGTCAAACCTTCTACTCTTCTTTCATTCCTCTTACTTTCTCCACCTTTTCTAAAATGAAATCTAGTGATTACTTTCTCCAACTAGCTCTTCACCTCTTCTCTTTTTACTTTCCTTCTATTCCCCCTTATTACCTCCATCGGGATTTTTATCATCAGTACTTGTCAATGTCAGCCGTTTGCATATAGATTTAACAATTTTCTCCGTTTTTTTAGAATCATCACCAAGCAGTAGAGAAGGAATCAACTCCATTGAATTTTGTACTTTTGTAAATTGAGCAGACATTTGAGCTTCTTTAGCTTCCAATCTAGCTTGACTGGCTTCAATTTCAGTTTGCCTGACAACTATTGGTGAAATTTGTTTCTGAATTTCCTGATGGGTAGTCAGCTTTGAAGCAATCAATGATTCTTTAATCTAATTGATTTGAGTAGTAGTTTCTTCATGAGCTGTGTGTAAGGATTTGACAACTAAAGTTGATGCTTTCTGATGATTGAGTATATCAGGATTTGTAATATTATGTTCTACTGTTTCCAGATATGTAAAAACTTTTGTTCTAGAAATAGGATATGTATTATCTTTCCAATCAGCATTCTAGAGATTATCAAAATAATCCTTTTCTTTCGTAGCATCTAACACTTTCAGTTTCTGTTGTCTCACAAGAAAAGGCATATCTTCAGGGAAGAAAAGATCATCCTCAGGATCTATAATAGCATTAGAAACATTATCTTCTTCACCATCATTAAATTCTTCAACAACAACAGGATTTTGTACTAATTGCTGAACTTCATCACCAGCTTCAGCATGTAGAATAGAATTATAAATTGGTGCAGTAAGTGATCCAGTAGCTTCAGAAGCTTCCACAGCTTCAGCTGTTAGTCCCAAAGTATCGTAGAAGTGGGGTTGAATATGATACCTATAATCTTTTTCGATTCGTTTAAAAGTTCAACGTTATAAGTACAGAATCATAATATAGACACAAAACAATTCGAGGAATATATTGTTTTATTAATATAATCCTTGAGGTTGCTACAATCTAATCAATGAATTGAATAGCTACAATAAATTCAGCAGCACAACTTTGTGTTTACAAGCTTAATAAAAGAGGTTCTTTAAAGGAGCTCCCGTAAGACACTTTCTTTTAAACTGAAGAAGATAACCAAATGAATTTTCATTCATTTGCTGCTTTTTTAGTCTTCAATCTGTATTGAACAGGTGGCATCATTTTATCCACACAAACCATTTCAATTAATGCATTTGTACTTTATAATAAATCACCAAATAGTTACTTGTGACTCAGTCTGCTGTGTAGAGAAGAAGTTACTTGCGACCCTGAGGAGCCAGTAATTTCTTTAGCCAAAATATGCCTTTAAAACTTACTTGCGACCTATCTCTCTCTGTTAGCAAGTTAGTTGTGACCTAGATTGCTAGTATCAACTTACTTGTGACCTGGGAAGATAAGCTATCTTTAGTTAGCCACTTTTCCCTACTTTGATAGTTACTTGCGACTTAGTACACTAGAGCAAGTGTAATAACCCCAAAATTTTGAACTTTTTATAACCCTTATGAATAGTGTTTTAGCTGAATGAGAAAACTTTTCATGCCACACTATGTAGGGGTTCTGTTATTGATATTCTGAGATTTTATTAGTACTCTCTATGGTATATAAGTGTATGTAAAGATCGTCAGAATCCAATTCCGAACACTTTGGTTTTTCCCGGAAATCCACTAGATACGGAAAGAATTGAGTAAAAGGTAACAAGATAAAAAGGATTTAAATTAAAGGATTATAAGAGAGGATCATAAAAGGAATATAATATATTGAGAAAGGTTAAGGGAACCTAAGTAATAAGATCCCGGGTATGATCCCTGAAACGATAAACGAAAATGAAAGTTAAGCGAACCGTATAACAGATTAGCGGTCATTAGGCAAACAATTAGGAAGTTAATCAAAGGGATAAGAGAGGTTGGTGTCATCCAACCAATAGAAAGAGGACAAAGGAGGGGTGATGACATCACAAAGTGATGCAAGCATGACATAAGAGGGAAGGAAATGTGGTGGAATATTAACCACACAAAATCAAGGGTAAATGGGTAATTGACCTAAAATAAAACAAAACTAATTCAACCAACCAAGCAAATATTCATTTTCATCAAAACAAAAACACAAAATTCTCCTTCATCCTCCCTTTTCTCTCGGCTTTTGCCATTTGCAAAGAAAACAATTTTCAAAATTCAAGTTCAAGGCTTCCTAAATTGGTAAGATAATTCCCTAGTATTCCTTATGCATAGTTATGGCTATTCTATGAGTTTAAGCCTCCAAATCATTCACAATCTTCTTCAAGAAATCAATGAAGAAGACAATGAATAGTGACTTCAAGAATTTTAACTTGATTTTCTTGTTTTTCCTTTAAGATCCAAGCATCCCTAAGTCATCTCAAGACTTCTTAAGGCTTCCTAGCTACTCACACCACTTCAAGGAAGGTATATCATCTCCAAACCCTAGCTTTACTTTGTTAAATATGATGATTCTAGTTGTTATGGTGATATAGTAGCTTAATGATTGTTGGTTTAGAATTTGGGTTGGAGTGGTAGTGAAATGGATGGTGAATCTTGTTGTTTTGGTTAAAAGAACTTAAGTATAGTTAAATTCAAGCTTAAGCATAAGTATAAATGTTAATATTGAATTGATTGGGGCTGTTAGGATGTGGTATGGATGGAGTTTGGATTGGGATGTGATTGTGGCTTGATTATGGGTTGAATTGGAAGGGTATAAAATTGGGAAATCGCGTAAACATAGCCGTCGTAATGTCCGATTTACTTTAGACTGCTTTTGTTCATAACATTAGGACCCGAGAACCTCCTGCTAGATTTTGACCATTTCCATGTTTAGATAGTTCATGTTACGAGCTTCGTTTTGATATGTAGTTCGTTTGGTTCCGATGTACGATTTAGGAGAAACGACCGTTTTAAGTAACGGCGTTTCGCGAACAAAACATTTCCCCTCGCCTTACTTTAAAACATAGGTTAAAGACCTTAAAGGGTTAATTAATGTATGAAACAATTATGTTAAGTATGTTAGGCAGTTGGTAAGACACTCGCGAAGGAATCGCCTTAAACTCGTAATGGTTAAATTATTAAAAATGGTGGAGCCGAGGGTACTCCAGTAACTTACGAGAATCAGTAAGCGTAAAACAAACGTTAAAGTCTAAGTTAGTTAAAGTATAGATTTACAAGTGACTTTGGTTTAATTCCAACTTACTTGTTGTTTATAGGTTACCAGACTCGTCCCGAGCCTTTTATCACCCCCAGTCGCTCAGGCAAGTTTTCTACCCGTTATACTGTTGTTGTGATGTATACACTTGTATATGCATTATCTTGTAATAGATGCATGATGGTTATATTAGCAAATTCTTGCGATATATTGTAGCATGTGATATGGTATATATGCATGCCTGATTTATATTCTTGGTTTATATATCTGTTGGTTCAAATGCTTATAGTTGCATAATACCTATGCTAGAGATAAGCGGTATTTGAGTTTACCCTTAGTAAAGGGGATAAAAGGTGAACATATTTCTAAACCGGGAGTCGATGTTCCCGAGTATATATATATATATATATATATATATATATATATATATATATATTTTTATATATATACGGTCATAGTTTTTAAAACTATTAATTGAATAAGGTTTATTCGATAACTTTATCTTTATTTTATTAATGAATATTATCTTGAATATTTATTCGAGGACTTATGACTCCTTTATATTATTTATTGAATATTACTTGAATATTCATTTGAGGATGTATGACTCAGTTATTTTATTTAATGAATATTATTTATAATATTCATTCGAGGTATTATGACTCCGCTTATTATTTAATAATATTCTTTAATTTATTAAAGAATAATGTTTCGATAATCAAACTTATTTTCGATTATTCAAAAAAAGATAGTACTTTTGTATAAAGTATATCTTTGATTATTTAATGTTCATTCAAGTAAGAGTTTTAAAACTTCTACTTCAATTATTTTATAAAGATTATTCTTTATGGGAATATTATTTAAATAATAATATTCATTTATTTCTTTTATATTGAGACTGATTTACTTCATTAAATCAGCATCATTCCAAACACTCTTTAAAGTGTTTTCAAGTCTTTAAAATGATTTTCAAAAGTTAGAGCGGATCCCAAAACTCATTTTTATATTTAAGATCTTCCTTTTAAAAATAAGGGGATTTAAATACTCGCTCAAAACCTGAGGGATCCGGCTCTGGGGTGTGTTTTATATTCGCAACAAGGTTGCTGTCTCGATAAAAGAATTTTGATTACTTACCCAACACTCGGGAAGTAAAATTCTTGGAACAAGTTAATCCATTAACAGGCATCGCCTGGGAAATATCGGTGAGTTTTCCTTTCCAACTAGATACGACTTCTTGATGGAGCCGTATCAACCAGTTTCTACTTGGGGAAAGTGGGGACGAGCTTTACGTTTCAGAGTCATGGATTTCATCTGAACTAGGAGTGGCGTAAGTGGCCGAGTAGCGCCGGCCCAGCCTTATTATATTGGCCCAAATGGCCTGGAAGTTCCGCTAAGGCGGTCCATTCCTTATGAGTTCAGTGTTCGGTTGACAAGTAAATCCGACAGGTTCTCCTCTACATGTAGAAAATGGTGGGGTTGTACTACTACGACTGATCATCGTAAGTGGTCTTCCGGGCGCGGCAAACTCCCGTAATGAGTTCATCATCCAATTGGATATTTCTGCAACACTACCCAGAGCACTTCGATAGAAAGGCTACGGTTGGGCGATTGTTGAGTGTTGGCAGGGTCAAGTTTTCAAAATAATGTTTGCATCAAATGAAGTATCTCATAACTTCATTTTATTTTGATGATATTTTAAAGATTGAATCTATTCAAGTATTATCTTGTAGTCTCATCTATGTGATGAACTGTTGACCTAATTATAACTTGAACGGTGGTAGTTCAAGTAGTATTTGGAAAAGATATAAGTATATTGGAGTATCTTGTAACTTCATCTTTGAAAAACTTATATCTAGTAAATGATTATCTTATGCATGTTAAAGATTTTCAGAAAAACGTTGAGTCAAGGTTAGATATATGAGATCACCTTGCAATGATAGTTTTATACAGTTATAAACTGGAACTCTGTGTATATTATGTATGGAAGAGGACTTCCAAGATTTTTAAAAGTATATATGTATATATACTGAATATTTTACGACTTCATCGCATTAAGATATCAAACTTGGTTCATTTCTTTTGACCAGGACTTTCATGAGTACTATGAGAAGGCTCATATATTGTTAATCATTATACATATCATTTTGGTGGGCTTGCTGCTCACCCTTGCTTTCTTTTTTCATCACACAATAACAGATAGAAAAGATGAACAGGACCAAGCTCCCGATTTGCAAGCGATTAGGAAATGTTCCGCAGTTTCCTATAGGCGTTGATGTCGCTGTAGCTGAGGTAGGAACTACCAATAGGCTAGGCTTTCAACTTATGATGTACCAGACTTATGTATAATTATGAATTATAATAAAGGCAAAGAAATGTAAATTGATTCAGAAACCTTTTTAAGGTGTATTGACATATAATTGTGGAATAAAACGACTTGTGATTATTTTTGGATATTCATCTCTGAGACTATAACTTGTGGTGTGTGTGTTTATTGTGGGGTCACAGTACAGAGTAGTTGATTGTGTATTAAGATTGGGTGTTATTAAGGGAAATGGAACTCGTGACAACCCGGATCCCCGATCCCAGATTTGGGGGTGGTACAGAAAAGGTATCAGAGCTAAGCGTTATAAACCTCAGAGATGATGTGACGTTAAGATAATAAGTTCACTAAGATAATAAGAACTCTTGCCAAGTTCATAGTCGGGCTACCTAACGTAGTACTGACAGTTAAAACCCTTACGGGAACCCTTATAAATATCGTGATAGTAACATAGTTCGTTCTCGTATAGGGCAGCGGGGCACCGAACCCTGAGGTTCAGGAGCATCAACATGAGGATGTTTTATTACAAGTTGGAGATCAAATTGTGAATCCGATAGAGTACCCTAATGAGGGACCGGATGAGGTTCATATTGAAAATGTTGTGGCTGATGAGGATCTTATGGAGGATCCTAATGAGAATGAAGAGAGGACCGCTGAGGAATTGATGACCATAGTCAGGGCGACTACCAGAGCAAGAATGGCCGCGAGGGTGGCACTAGAGGATGAAGAGTTATCAAGGGCACAAAGGTTAATGAGGGCAGAAGGAGTGGGGCCTTCCACGACACCAATTATACCAGTATCAGACCCTCTTCCAGAGGTTCATGTAGACATCCATGAGGTTCCACCAATTCCTGTTCCATCCCCGGCACAGAGCCCAGCACTTACTGAGGAAATGCCACCTTTATCTCCTGCACCATTATCACCTGATACCGTGCTTGGTTATCCATTTGGATCTCCTGGGTCTGTACCACCTGCACCCAATGGACTGCTAGATGCTACCACTCAGGCTTCTCTTATCGCCAATTATCATATGACTTTGGGTGGCCTGTCCGAGGCCCGAAATGTTAGGAGTGATCTGTTGGATCGACTTACTGCACCAAGGATTGAGGGCGGGGTACTTCCGGCGGTATTAGCTCATAGCATGGAAAGGATTGAGGCTACCACCCGTGTTACAGCTAGAGGCCATCTTGAGGGTCAGATTGATCCAGCTCTACTTGCAACTATCTTAGACCTCATCACCTCTGTGATGGAGCAGGTTAGGGATGTCGTGCGTGCTCGCATTTCTTGATCCATGGTAGTGTGCAGAGCCAGAGCAATCAGACAAGGGTTTCATGTAGCACCGCTCTTGGAGGATTAGCCTAAGTTATGAATGATTAATTTTAATGACTAGATGATTATCTATGGTAGTACTTTTGGGTTATAAGCGATCAGATCAAATGATGTAATTCTCTTTAATATGTTCAGTTGTTGTACCCTCGAACAAATGGTTATGTATATATTCATTAAATTCAGTTCAGATGAGTTGTTGTGATAAGATCACATTGTTAATTGCTCTATTAACACTTAAGAGAGTGTCATGAAGTTTATCGAACTTAAGAATTCATAATTTGCAATTGTGCAAGGACTAAACGAGGGAAAGACTTAAGCAAAGTAAGTAAGACAAATATCCAGAGATTCTCAAAAATTTTCCAAGTAATATGCCCCCACAAGGAATAAGATTAGGGTCAAACCTTGAATGTGATAATCAGGGAGGTCGCAATTAAGATATAAGGAACCCCAGATTTGGGGATGTTACAGGAGGTATCAAATTAAAAGATGACCCCAATTATGGGGAGTAGGAAGAAATATTTAGACTAAGAAAACAGAAGTCGAGCGAGGTAAGAGGACCCGAGATGGTACTCCTATACGGAAATTCATGGACCTGTCTAAACAGAACTTATACTTTATTTCCCAACCACCACCTTGAGGGAAATAATGTAGTGGGAAATTCTTTCAGGACCTTTAAATCGCTAAGCTCTCAGTGTTCCAAGGAACAAGTTGACCCAGTTGAGGCCAGAACCTGGCTAAAGGAAATATAGGAATCATTTGAGATTCTAAATGATTGACGAACCACAAAAGACTGTTTTTGTCACTTACCCTCCTAAGAGGGAGACCACCCGCTGGTGAAAGACCAAGGAAGGCACGGAGCAAGAGATTATAATAAACTGATTTAAGTTCAGTCAATTATTTTCAGGAAAGTACTTTCCAAGGTTATGGGGATAGTGTAAAAGCTTTAGAGCCAGAACAAAGGTAGACAAGTATGATGAATTGTGAATCTAAGTTGTAAAAGTCGTCAAGATTCGTTCTAAGGACACGAATCCAGAATGACGGGATGTTTGAAATCAATGCTTAGGTTGTGTTGGTTAATGAAATAATGATAAGAGAAAGGAGTTGGGTATGAGGAAACCCTAAAGACTCATAGCAATAGAAATAGAAAAGTATGTAATCGTCAGGATGCGGGTGATTCACCATGAGTTAAATTGATGGTTGAAGGAATAAGAGATACATATATTTTATCCCCTGTAAGTTGGGAGGATATGAGGAAACCTTGAGATAGTCCGAAGGATAAATATTGAGACACGGATAGACTGAGGAGACAAGAAAGTAAGAAATTAGGAAAATTGGATGAAGGAGGTGACCCTCAAGAATGTGAAGTGTAAGACCGGTGGCTTGATACCCAGAAAGGGAGACGCCAGGTATGAAAGATATCCCAACATTGAGATGACTGTTGAGATAAACAACAAAAGTAAATAAGGAAATATGGCGTAATTATAATAATGCCAAGTGGGGCACGTGTTAAACCACGAGAAAGTATGGATCGAACCAGTAAAGGTCGAAATTAGTCAGGGCAATTAGGACCTAAGATAAAAGATGTTCTAAGTATGATCGAGAGTCAGTCGCGACAGTGATTAACTTCTAAAGACTGAGGCAATAACTTATGGAAAAATGGTGATTTTTTTTTACTCATCAGATTTTAAGGAAAACATCTTCACATAAGCTATGATTGAAATGGGGTAGAAAATTAGTGAAAGTGGTTAAGATGACATTGATTGTAAGGAAATATTACTATCAGGAAAGGCCAAAGAGGTGGCCGACACTTTAAATGTAAGAGGACAATTACAGGCGCTCGTGCCAGAGGAATACAGTAATAATGGTTGAAGCCGTAAAGGTTGTATTATGGTTTGAAAGATTGACATTCCTTCTGATGACTGTGCAATACCCAACCATAATAGTAGTTGGTAAAGGTTTAATTCGTGTAATCGCCATGAGCAGGCTATCTATCTCAGAAGATACTATCTTGAGATAAGCCAGGACCATGTTTCAAAAAGGACTAGACGAACCTTTGAGTAAGTCTTCTATTTAAGGCATATGATTAAGAATGGTATTAACCTGTTATCGTTGCTTTGATTGAAACTCTTCTGCAATTTTATCTGCTTCATGTCATGTATGTATGTCAGGATCAGGAGTGTTCTTCATGAATCAGGAATGGTGATTATGTTACCTCCTTAGAAGGATTTGATACGACATGTATGGACTCCGTATGGTTAGATATTAAGATTTCATGGAATGTGAATGATGACAGTAGGTCAGTGGTGGACCATAGTAAGGCAGCAATGATTCTGCGAGTAACGAGCTGATTACAACCGTGAGAGTTGTATTGGAATGGATGTTGAGATTGAGTACCACTAAATGGGTCGTGGTAGTGTATAAGTTATCATTGATAGACTAATTAAGTAGAGTATCTACCTATTGAATATTTATTCTTTCTTATCAATAGAGAGTCGTATTATCATACGAGGAAGGCTACGGTGCAAGCATAGAATTCAAGTAACGATGATGTCTAGAATGAGATCCCAGGTTCGATTTTCGATATCGAAGGAGTTTCAAAGGTGATTATGTATAAGCTCGAGGAAGAGCATGGGTCCATAGAATGATGGACGGAATAGCAAAAATATTTAGGCATATGAAATACGATGCTATAATACTTGATGTTGATATAAATACATATATGTTTTTCTCCTATGACAAACCTCTATAGTTCAGAGGTAGATTCCGAGCCAGATATTTTATGGCAATAAAAAAAATTTTTTTTTTACGAATATACAATTCTCTTCAGTTCGTTCTTTTCTCTTTTTTTCATTTCATGTAAGCTGAGAAGAACAACCCTTCCAGAAGGGGAGGTATTGCTGAATGACTATCTATCTGTGTGATAGAAGCCTAGTAGGTTACCATCTATTGTTTAATTGCTTGTCAAGTACTAAGGCTGGCCACCTTCTGTACTAACTATGCGATATAACAAGTGTTCATGATCATAGTGATCTCTCAACAAATTCCTTTACTTCTATATGATTGATCAAACTTTGGGAAATAGAAACAGCTGAAAAAGGAGTAATAAAGTTGTGGTAGTATTCGGAATGGAAACACATTCGTGATACTAAGGTTGACGTGGTTATTAAAAGGTTATAGAACACTAACGAGCAAAAGTATAACTAGTATAATATTAGGAACGGAAGGTTGTAGCGATTACGAACTGGAAAAGAATGGGTATTGAGAAGCAAAAGCTCTAATGCTAAACGCTATAATGAGAGTCTGTGCAATAGACTTGAAATAATTTGGAATGATCAGTTATCACAGATTGAGTTTTCTTACGACGATAGATCATATGTCAGTATTGAGATATCGCCTTATGGGATCCTTGAGGGAAGACAATGTCGATCTCCCTTATGTTAGGATGAAGTTGTAGAGCGCAAAATGCTCGGACCAGCAGTGGTCCAAAGGACCAAGGAGATGATAGATCTAATCAGAGGACGGCTGGTAGTAGCCCAAGATGGACATGATACATATGTTGATTTGACACGAAAGGACAAGGAATAGGAAGTAGGGGACCTAGTGCTGTTATAGGTATTCCCTCGGAAAGGATTGATGAGATTCGGAAAGAAAGGAAAGCTAAGTCCACAATGTGTCGGACCCTTGGATATACTAAAACATATTGGGAAGATAGCATACGAGCTAGCCCTACCCCCGAACCTGTAGCAAGTTCATAACGTGTTTCACGTATCAATGTTAAGAAAGTGTAATTCGGATGCCAGATAAATAGGGGCATATGAGCGCATAGACATGCAACCCGACGTAACCTATATGGAGCAACCAAGAAGGGTTATAGAGTGAAAAGGAACAAGTGCTTAGGAGAAGGGTTATTAAACTAGGCAGAGATTGGTGGTAGGACCACAATGTGGGAAAATTTACTCGAGAGTTAGAAAGTGCAATGCTAAGAGAGTATCCCTATTAATTTTCTATCTGATTCCGGGACGGAATCCTTTTAAGGAGGGGAGACTGTAATAACCCCAAAATTTTGAACTTTTTGTAACCCTTATGAATAGTGTTTTAGCTGAATGAGAAAACTTTTCATGCCACACTATGTAGGGGTTCTGTTATGGATATTCTGAGATTTTATTAGTACTCTATATGGTATATAAGTGTATGTAAAGATCGTCAGAATCCAATTCCGAACACTTTGGTTTTTCCCGGAAATCCACTAGATACGGAAAGAATTGAGTAAAAGGTAACAGGATAAAAAGGATTTAAATTAAAGGATTATAAGAGAGGATCATAAAAGGAATATAATATATTGAGAAAGGTTAAGGGAACCTAAGTAATAAGATCCCGGGTATGATCCCTGAAACGATAAACGAAAACGAAAGTTAAGCGAACCGTATAACAGATCAGCGGTCATTAGGCAAACAATTAGGAAGTTAATCAAAGGGATAAGAGAGGATGGTGTCATCCAACCAATAGAAAGAGGACAAAGGAGGGGTGATGACATCACAAAGTGATGCAAGCATGACATAAGAGGGAAGGAAATGTGGTGGAATATTAACCACACAAAATCAAGGGTAAATGGGTAATTGACCTAAAAAAACAAAACTAATTCAACCAACCAAGCAAATATTCATTTTCATCAAAACAGAAACACAAAATTCTCCTTCATCCTCCCTTTGCTCTCGGCTTTTGCCATTTTCAAAGAAAACAATTTTCAAAATTCAAGTTCAAGGCTTCCTAAATTGGTAAGATAATTCCCTAGTATTCCTTATGCATAGTTATGGCTATTCTATGAGTTTAAGCCTCCAAATCATTCACAATCTTCTTCAAGAAATCAATGAAGAAGACAATGAATAGTGACTTCAAGAATTTTAACTTGATTTTCTTGTTTTTCCTTTAAGATCCAAGCATCCCTAAGTCATCTCAAGACTTCTTAAGGCTTCCTAGCTACTCACACCCCTTCAAGGAAGGTATATCATCTCCAAACCCTAGCTTTACTTTGTTAAATAGGATGATTCTAGTTGTTATGGTGATATAGTAGCTTAATGCTTGTTGGTTTAGAATTTGGGTTGGAGTGGTAGTGAAATGGATGGTGAATCTTGTTGTTTTGGTTAAAAGAACTTAAGTATAGTTAAATTCAAGCTTAAGCATAAGTATAAATGTTAATATTGAATTGATTGGGGCTGTTAGGATGTGGTATGGATGGAGTTTGGATTGGGATGTGATTGTGGCTTGATTATGGGTTGAATTGGAAAGGTATAAAATTGGGAAATCGCGTAAACATAGTCGTCGTAATGTCTAATTTACTTTAGACTGCTTTTGTTCATAACATTAGGACCCCAGAACCCCCTGCTAGATTTTGACCATTGCCAAGTTTAGATAGTTCATGTTACGAGCTTCGTTTTTATATGTAGTTCGTTTGGTTCCGATGTACGGTTTAGGAGAAACGACCGTTTTAAGTAACGGCGTTTCGCGAGCAAAATATTTCCCCTCGCCTTACTTTGAAACATAGGTTAAAGACCTTAAAGGGTTAATTAATGTATGAAACAATTATGTTAAGTATGTTAGGCACTTGGTAAGACACTCGCGAAGGAATCACCTTAAAACTCGTAATGGTTAAATTATTAAAAATGGTGGAGCTGAGGGTACTCGAGTAACTTAAGAGAATCAGTAAGCGCAAAACAAGCGTTAGAGTCTAAGTTAGTTAAAGTATAGATTTACAAGTGACTTTGGTTTAATTCCAACTTACTTGTTGTTTATAGGTTACCAGACTCGTCCCGAGCCTTTTATCACCCCCAGTCGCTCAGGCAAGTTTTCTACCCGTTATACTGTTGTTGTGATGTATACACTTGTATATGCATTATCTTGTAATAGATGCATGATGGTTATATTAGCAAATTCTTGCGATATATTGTAGCATGTGATATGGTATATATGCATGCCTGATTTATATTCTTGGTTTATATATCTGTTAGTTCAAATGCTTATAGTTGCATAATACCTATGCTAGAGATAAGCGGTATTTGAGTTTACCCTTAGTAAAGGGGATAAAAGGTGAACATATTTCTAAACCGGGAGTCGATGTTCCCGAGTATATATATATATATATATATTTATATATATACGGTCATAGTTTTCAAAACTATTAATCGAATAAGGTTTATTCGATAACTTTATCTTTATTTTATTAATGAATATTATCTTCAATATTTATTCGAGGACTTATGACTCCTTTATATTATTTATTGAATATTACTTGAATATTCATTTGAGGATGTATGACTCAGTTATTTTATTTAATGAATATTATTTATAATATTCATTCGAGGTATTATGACTCGGATTATTATTTAATAATATTCTTTAATTTATTAAAGAATAATGTTTCGATAATCAAACTTATTTTCGATTATTCAAATAAAGATAGTACTTTTGTATAAAGTATATCTTTGATTATTTAATTTTCATTCAAGTAAGAGTTTTAAAACTTCTACTTCAATTATTTTATAAAGATTATTCTTTATGGGAATATTATTTAAATAATAATATTCATTTATTTCTTTTATATTGAGACTGATTTACTTCATTAAATCAGCATCATTCCAAACACTCTTTAAAGTGTTTTCAAGTCTTTAAAATGATTTTCAAAAGTTAGAGCGGATCCCAAAACTCATTTTTATATTTAAGATCTTCCTTTTAAAAATAAGGGGATTTAAATACTCGCTCAAAACCTGAAGGATCCGGCTCTGGGGTGTGTTTTATATTTGCAACAAGGTTGCTGTCTCGATAAAAGAATTTTGATTACTTACCCAACACTCGGGAAGTAAAATTCTTGGAACAAGTTAATCCATTAACAGGCATCGCCTGGGAAATATCGGTGAGTTTTCCTTTCCAACTAGATACGACTTCTTGATGGAGCCGTATCAACCAGTTTTTACTTGGGGAAAGTGGGGACGAGCTTTACGTTTCAGAGTCATGGATTTCATCTGAACTAGGAGTGGCGTAAATGGCCGAGTAGCGCCGGCCCAGCCTTATTATATTGGTCCAAATGGCCTGGAAGTTCCGCTAAGGCGGTCCATTCCTTAGGAGTTCAGTGTTCGGTTGACAAGTAAATCCGACAGGTTCTCCTCTACATGTAGAAAATGGTGGGGTTGTACTACTACCACTGATCATCGTAAGTGGTCTTCCGGGCGCGGCAAACTCCCGTAATGAGTTCATCATCCAATTGGATATTTCTGCAACACTACCCAGAGCACTTCGATAGAAAGGCTACGGTTGGGCGATTGTTGAGTGTTGGCAGGGTCAAGTTTTCAAAATGATGTTTGCATCAAATGAAGTATCTCATAACTTCATTTTATTTTGATGATATTTTAAATATTGAATCTATTCAAGTATTATCTTGTAGTCTCATCTATGTGATGAACTGTTGAACTAATTATAACTTGAACGGTGGTAGTTCAAGTAGTATTTGGAAAAGATATAAGTATATTGGAGTATCTTGTAACTTCATGTTTTAAAAACTTATATCTAGTAAATGATTATCTTATGCATGTCAAAGATTTTCAGAAAAATGTTGACTCAAGGTTAGATATATGAGATCACCTTGCAACGATAGTTTTATACAGTTATAAACTGGAACTCTGTGTATATTATGTATGGAAGAGGACTTCCAAGATTTTGAAAAGTATATATGTATATATACTGAATATTTTGCGACTTCATCGCATTAAGATATCAAACTTGGTTCATTTCTTTTGACCAAGACTTTCATGAGTACTATGAGAAGGCTCATATATTGTTAATCATTATACATATCATTTTGGTGAGCTTGCTGCTCACCCTTGCTTTCTTCTTTCATCACACAACAACAGATAGAAAAGATGAACAGGACCGAGCTCCCGATTCACAAGTGATTAGGAAATGTTCCGCAGTTTCCTATAGGCGTTGATATCGCTGTAGCTGAGGTAGGAACTACCAATAGGCTAGGCTTTCAACTTATGATGTACCAGACTTATGTATAATTATGAATTGTAATAAAGGCAAAGAAATGTAAATTTATTCAGAAACCTTTTTAAGGTGTATTGACATATAATTGTGGAATAAAACGACTTGTGATTATTTTTGGATATTCATCTCTGAGACTATAACTTATGGTATGTGTGTTTATTGTGGGGTCACAGTACAGAGTAGTTGATTGTGTATTAAGATTGGGTGTTATTAAGGGAAATGGAACTCGTGACAACCCGAATCCCTGACCCCGGATTTGGGGGTGTTACAGCAAGAGTTACTTGCGACCTAGTATACTTCTGTAGGATTTTTCCTTAGTCACATACATCCCCAACACTTACTTGTGACATGTCTTCCCTGTTCAGGTTACTTGCGACCTATTACCTCTAGGAGGATGCATTTTTCCTAAGTCTCAGAGTTACTTGTGACCTAGTTTTCCCTGTATGAGATAGTTGTGACCTAGTTGCCTTGGAAGAGGATTTTTGACTTTGAAAAATTCTTATCTTCAAATAATTGTATCAACATTGATCCTTTTGAATTACTGAATGAAACCTTTTCTGATATGCTGATGCTTGGTGCACTAGTCTGGTTTACAAATAACTAACATGAATTGATTTAATTCAAATTCCTTTATAATACTGAGCTGATACATCTTGGTTGATTATCCATTGCTTCAATCACTGAACCCATGATCTTTAATACTTCAAATCAAACCATGTAACTGATACTAGAAGTCCTTTGATGTCTTATTCTTCATGAAGGCTTGAAAATTTTAATAAACTTCTTCACATGGCTTGATTGTGGACTTAGAGAGTTATTTACATCATTTGATTCTTTGAGTATATCTTGTCTTCAACTTTAGGGTTCTTGTGCTTCATAATTTAATATTGTTTATCTATTTCTGTTACATGTTGAGTTGTAATTCCTCAATTACATATTACGTTATATTATGCTATACAATCTCCCCTTATTTGATTGTTAGAGTTCGACAAGCAAATCCCTAAGGATAACTCAACTGAAAATAAGAAAAAGTACAACCTCAAAACAGATAAAGATAATAAATACATTCTGGATTACATATTCAATTCCAGATTTCTTAACTTACAATTACAAAGAACTATTCCTCTAGCCTGAATAAATTATCTAGGTCTTTTTTGTCTTCTTGAGCCTCTTTCCTTGACTGTCTTCTCCTTCTTGAGTGGATTGAGCCTGAACAGACTTTCTCTTGGTAGTTTTCTTTTTAGGATCTGTTGTTTTTGTTGAATCTGGGAGAGATGATCCTCTGCTTCTATTCAGAAGGTCATCTAGTCTAGCTTGAACCAAATCACGAGCTTTTATTTCAAGTGCATTAATAGGAGGTGGATTATTCAGTTCATTTAATATCATCTGAAGATATTTGACTTTGGAGCACTTAGGAACCAGTTCAAACAACATTATAGATATTTTTAACATTATGAGGACTGTTATCCTTTTAGGATGTCCTCGTACTCTTTTGGTGTCGTTGATCGATTTTTCTTCCACTGCTTCATCAAGTATCTTTATGATTGGAATCAAATAAATCTTGTCCTTCTTACATGTGGAGAGTTTAACATCAATTAAGGCTTGATGTATTGTTTCTTATCCGCTTATTCTGAAGTCATTGATTTTGATCTTCGCTTTATTAATCTCAAAGTTTAGATCCCCTTCACTATTACTGTTGATGATAGGTTCACTATCTTTTAGAAGATTAATTTATGGCTCTCCATTTATGAACACCATCTCATGATAAGCTCTGTTAAGTTTCTTCATGTCCTTTTCTGAATGCCTGGTCATTTTGTCATTGAGCCTATAAGAATATAGAACTTCAGCAGGTCTCAGGTCTGCTTCTGATCTTTTGACTCCTGGTGCTTCTAGATTTGCTCTTTTGCTTCTGAGTTGACTTTCCAGGAAAGTGAATTATAGAAAATGAATGGATCTTATATGTTGATCAGACATGATGATGTTTTGCATTCTACCATCTGCAAATACTTTGATTACAAAAGGATAAGAGAATGCTTGAGGAGATACATCCATCATCATCTTTCGAAGCTTGTCTCTAAAGTATTCATTCTCATTCGATTTCAACCAAGGAATTGTTGATGCTAAGACAAACAGTTCCATAATATTTAGCTTCTTCAATACACTAGTAGAGATCTTCATTTGGAGTCCATCTCTGTGATTGACAGTGATTTTCCATCTATTCTTTAGAATATTCACAATGGTACCAATGATTATCCTATTGAACTGATCATAGAACTCATGAATATTGGGATAATCCAATCTATACTTCTCTACGGTGTTTAGAAGATTTCTGTTATCAAGGTCCATCTTATGATAGCTTTCAGGTTTATCCATTTTCCTTTTGATCTAATCCCATTCACTTCCTCTCCTGTTAGCTTGAAGATAAGATTATCTTGCTTCTCTGGCTTCCCTTCTCTGTATTTCTCTTTGTACTCTAGCTCTTGATCTTTCAATATCTCCTTGAATTTCTTGATAGGATCGATTGAGCTTTTCTGGCAATCCATAGAAAAAACAGTCATCCGAGAAAGCATCTTCATCTTCAAATTCGTTGTCCTCAGATATGACTTTTCTCTCTTTCGTTGTCACTTCTATAACTCTGGGCTCAAAACCCTTAGGAACATCGCTCTCATCTATTTCTCCTTCCTCCAGCTCATACTCTGAGAATAGGGGCTTTGGAGCATATATCTCTGATAGAAGATCCCTTTCAGTCATAATGACTTTGCTCAGGTGATCTTCTTTTGATGTTGATTGCTCCCCCTTATTTGTAGAACTCTTCTCAGCAGCATGTCTTGATTTTAATAGAACCCTTTCATCAAGCCTCTCTTCTTCTTCCTAAAGCTTATCTCCAAACTCATCAAATCCAGAATCAACTGCTTGAAAAGCATCTTGAATTAAGTTCACAACAGCAACTACTTTTTCTTGCTCCACCCATTTCTCCCCCTCAGTTGTGTTATCCTTCAGAACTGGGGTTGATTGAGCAGGCAAGATCAAGACCTTGATCTCTTGAGTAGATGTATCTGAAACAGACACTTGCTTGCTAATTGAGGTCTTTGGCCCAGTACTGGCAAGAGCTATTTCAGTGGAGACTGGGATTGGCGCTTGCTTGCTAACTGAGATCTTTGGATCAATATTTTTAATTGTCTTTCCCTTTCCAGAGTGAGAGAGAGATTGCTCAACGAATTCCCGTAAACTAGAAAATGATGCTTATTGAAGTTCAAGTTGTTCGAAAAGACGTGCAACCTGGTGATCCCTGATAGAAAGCTCATCTTTGAGATACTGATCCCTGAGAGCCAGTTGTTCTTTGAGATAAACTATCCTTAAATGCTAACTGCTCTTCAAGGTAAGATTTTGTTACATATTGTGATATGTCTATGGGTGTAGTTTGGGTGGTAGGTGTCTCATGGGCTTCTCGTAGTGTATCACTCAACACTCTATCACTCAGTTTAGAGGTTTGTGTTTCACTCAATTGTTAGTGTTTTTGCCCTACAGACAACACTATGATGTTTTAGTTTAAGCATTAGGATTATTAATGTTTATGTTCTATCGATTATTCCCTTTATAATTTATTAATTCTTAATTTAATGTGATATAAATGTTAGATAAATAAATGTCCTTGGAATATGATATGCAATTCTATATCTATAAGTACGTGACTTAGAAATGAGATTATGAGTATAGTATCAATATTCCTAAAGGTCCCTAGTCGAGTATTATTATTAAGGGACAATAATAATGCATTAAGACTGGTGTGTTTGTTGACTGATGATCACATCTCATTGATCATAGGTATGATGATACTAAAGTCAAAAACACAGGCAGATATATATGTACATGGTGCTGGACAAACCCAATGTGAGATTCTACATGTTTGTTGTATCATAAGTAATTATCACATTGACAATGATGTAATGGTCCTTAGACCTGAAGTCATTATATTTCTATACGAGAATTAATTTAGATTGATTCAATTAAAAGTTATCCTTGACCGGGTAATGATAAAAGTGGATATTGGGTATATTATGAATCGTATGAGAAATATGAATGATCTAGATGGGATTTAACTGTCATATTTTAGGAGTGATATTATTGGCCTCTTGTGTAAGCTAGACTATGAAATGCGTGGTCATGCTCAAATGTTGATTTGATATGTTAGTCTACTCATTGATCAAGGAAACTTGGATTAAACTATGACGAGGAAGACATATTACATGCCTCTGGTTGAATCTATAATATTTGGTTAAAGGGATTATATTACATTGTACATTATTCATGAAAGGTTTAATCGATCACCGATTCAATTATTATTACTTGGGTAGCAATGATGTATTACTAGATGCCGCTCATTGTTTATGATTTTAAATTAGATTTAAAATTCGTTGCCAACGTAATAATAACCTATAAGGTCACACACTAAGAATGCTTGAATGATTATTTATTTTAAATTGGATTTAAATTATATTAAAGTAATTCGAATTATTTATAATATTAATTAAGTATGACTTAATTAATTAGATAAATATTGATAATTAAATTTACTAATATTAATTATGAAATTCATTTGTTAGATAATTAAGTGTGACTTAATTATTATACAAATAGGAATTTTGAATTAATAATAACTCCTAATTAGTTAAGAGTTATAATTCTTATTATACTCTCTATATAATATCTCTTGTGTGGCTGATATTGTATGCAAGACTTTTACAAAAAACCCTAGCCACCAAGGGAGAAGATGGAGAGAGCAAGAAGAAATGAGTTTGTGCTAGTACACATTCAATCCCTGCATTCAAGCATTCGTGTGGATACCGATAGAGCGTAGATCGCAAGAGCGGGATGCGTGGTGATTGAACAAGCTTTGGATCTCCATTAGTCAACCCATTTATAAATCTTCTTAAGGTAAACAATCTGATATACAAATTAAATATCTATTTTTTTCATGGATCCTGCGGTGGGTTTCGAAAATTCTGATTTTTCACATTTTTAATTACTATATCCGTTGCGTTTATGTGCTCGAAACCCTTTAACAACCTCACCGATTCACTCCGCTCATAGCTCTGAGATCCAGAAGATGTACCTGCAAAAAAACTGGAGCCATCCTTAAGGAGGTCAGTAGTGGTGCAATGGGAGTTCACGATTCCCGATCCTTGTTCAAGATAAGTTGCATGTCATCCTGAGACGACTGGTCCAGAGTTGGAATCTCTGGGAGGATTACTGAGGCCGTCATATGTGGCATCTGTCCCTCAGCTATGTGGCATATGTCCCTCAATTTTCTCGAGTGTCGTGGAAGACACTTTCCCCGTAGGCTCACCAGTTGAATCTGGTTCATCACCAATGGGTTTTCGATCCGCACCTATGTCAGATCCTCTATCCGTAGATACATCCAAGTTTATTAGTCCTGGGGAGGTAAGTGATGTGCTAGATGTGGGAGCGATTATAACACTTTCTCCTAACACCTGTGAAGGTAGTTGATCCACTGAAGGACCTTGAACATGATATTCTAACCTTAATATGGTTGAACGCCCTGTTTCCGTCAATAAATCCTCACCAAATAATGCTCTTCTAATCGATTTATTTAAAGCTTCAAGAGCTTGAATAATTGATAGAGTGTTTGAAACATTACAAGATGTTGTAGCCAACGAGTGAATTTCAATTGACCCACATTGTTGAGAAGATGGATCCAGTAACTGTTTATGTGCCTTTGCAGCCAATGTATCCTTTTGGGAAGATACATGGGAGGTTACAGTTGTCTCAGTGGGGATACTGCTTTGCTTCGTTGGAGACAGAGTTGTGGGTTCACTCAAAGTACCTTCCTTATTTGCTGCATTGTGTGCAGTTTCTCCCTCTATACTCAAAGGATCCTTATACACCAGGGAATGGTCCAAGAGAGTTTGAGATGTTTTTATGGGCTGTAGAGGGTGGTTATGAATTTACGGGAAAATAAACTCACTACCTCCTGATAGTAACTGCTCTTGGGCAAGATGTGTGTGAAAGTGACCAAGATTAAGTGAATCAATTTCAAGTAAATCATCAAATATAGTGCTCATAGAAGACTCATTCATACCTTTGACGTATGGCCTGTAGACATTTGTCTCTGATTGATTGGGCTCAACTTCTCATTGGTGTTCAGCAGCTTCAGTTTGAGAAACCTCTTCTGACTGTTGATCAATTACAGGTTCTTGGTCAACATCCATTGGCTGAACGTCAGGATTAGGCTGAGGATCTACTTCATGTTCAGCCTCTGCCTCTGCATCATCCTCATTTGCAGCATCAGGTTCTTGATTATCAGATTAATGATCATCTTTAGTATCAGAGCAAGGTTCTTGAGCAATAGAGTCAAAGTACTCTTGCATGAAGTCTTTCATATGAATGGGGTTGTTAATGGAATAGGGATTTTATCTACACAATTTACCCACCATTTTTTAGAACAAGACTTGAAAATTTTGCATATTATCACTGTGAACCGAGGCCTTCTGAGCTTCTGTGAGCTTAGCATTTAGAATAATATGAAGGAAACTGACATGTAGGATGTAATCATGTTGTTGAGGTTGGTTTTCTAGTATCTCTTTCATAAACAGGCGTCCAAAGTTGATTCGAATATTCTGAGCAACAACCACTCCAACTAGTCTCATAAAATGTGTCAGTCCATGAAATCCACCGGTCTTGGGAGACAGACAGGAGGAAAGTATGTTGTTGAACAAGTTCCAAGGTGTGGGTAGATGACTTTTGTTAAAATGCTTTGGATACTTGGCATTTGGCATGGTACTTCTTATGCCCTTGAAGAAGCTAAAGACTTCCTGGTCTCTTGGTAAAGCATCAGAATAATATTGAGGAAAATGAAGATGTTCATTGAAATCATGCTCAGTGATTAGTATCATTTCATCTTCAATGGGAAACATGCAGCTTATCTGATCATCATATGATGTGTCCAGAGCTGTGGTGTGAACGATTCTGAGGAGCTCAATATTTAATTATACATTAGTATTTAAAGCATAGTGCACAATCGAGTGCTTGTTTAAAAATCGAATCCAATTTTCAAAATATCCTATGTGAGCTGGATTATGATTTATAAACGAGACATAATTTGTTTTAGGTATTATAATATTATCCGCCATTTTATTTACAAAGTTATAATAAAATTTTGACCATAAGACAAATTTATCATGCACTTAAAATAATAACTCGATATTGAATGTAAAACACACAAATTTATGCAGAACAATTATGCAATAATAAAACTGTAGAGAGAAAATAAACTAATTAACCAATTTAAACTAAGCCAGACAGTCCCTTATGTTCACGAAAACCACAAACTTAGATCTCAAATTAATCGGTAAAATCACGGGATTTTGCAGTCAAATGAAAGAGTATGTTGTGGGCTTCACAAAATTGTAATTTTCAGAAAATTTATGACAGAGTTTTGGCGTTATTTGAATCAAATGAAACTTTCTCTCTCTTAGCTTCTTGCGACTGTATGTAGGTGTGTATATATTATTATGGATAAAAACTAGATTGTATTTATTACGATATTTATTTCTAGGGTTCGAGAGCTCAAGGCCTAAAATGGCTGCACTTGTGTTTTATAGCTTAAATCTGCATTCACAAGATGCCTACGTATCTCTGTGAGTTTAGAGAATCAGGCCAAAAACGTAGTTTTGAATGGAGGGGTGAGACATTTTATATAGATATTGGAGGTCCTTGAATTGGACTAGGGTAATGAGACTTAATGAACAAATCTCCGTTTTAGAGTAGACTTTGGAGTCCTGATAGGTAGGAAGCAGATTCCTTACAGGTTTTGGTGCCTTGAAGGCTACTCAATGAAGAATTTTATCCTTTATCGGATATAATTTATGAGCTGTTATTTTACCCTAAATAATTTAAATCTTCGAGCCTCATTAATTAGGCTTTGTTATTGGACCATATCGGGTCTAATTAATTCAATATTAATTATGCTTCTAGGCTAATTTCAAGCCCATATCATTTGCCCCCCAACTTTTACAAAACCTGGAAAAGATTTTACAGAAGTTAAAGTTTATACCTTTTCTGGCTATCATTTGTATCGTAAAGTGTGGAGTGACCTACACATTTACAACGATGCTCCCTTTGGAATTCATCCCTGTGGGCTTCCCTAATTTTTCAGGAATTTTTGAGTACCTTCTAGTATTTTTCATGTTTTTTCCATAATATTTTCAGGAATATTCCAATACTCACAGGCATTTTCCTCAATTTTTCAGGAATAACTTACTCAAAAATAATTTTTGAAAATTATTTTCTAATTTTCCTGATTTTTTGGGATTTTTTCCTCTATTTTCCCCAACTTTTTGGGAATTTTCAGCTATTTTTCCATTTTTAGCCCATTTTCTGATTAATTAAATAATCAAAAAATGGGTTGTATGGTGCCATGCATCCTAGGCATGTGTTACTCCCTCCTAGGAGAGATATTGCCAATAACGCCTAGGAATCATGTATCCTAGACGTTGTTGGTTCACAAGCCTCCCTTCATCCTAGGCGGGGGTGACCCCCGCCTAGGAGACACTCTTCCAACAGCGCCTAGGATTTATGTCTCCTGGGCATTGTTGGTTACATACTAATATTCATCCTATGCGTGGGTCACCCCCGCCTAGAAGACAACCTTTGAACCACTCCTAGGAATCATACCTCCTAGGAGTGGTTGATTTTTATAGCTTCAATATATCCTAGACGTGGGTCACCCCCGCCTAGGAGACATTGTTTGAACCACGCCTAGGAATTGTGTCTCCTAGACCTGGTTTGACCTTCTTCTTTTAAACTTCAATAGATCCTAGGCGTGGGTCCCCTCCGCCTAGGAGACATGGTTTGAACCACGCCTAGGAATTGTGTCTCCTAGACTTGGTTTGAAATCTTCATTATCCTTCATGATTTTTTGCAAATTCTGGATATAATATATAAATATTTTAGGCCCTTACTTTTTTAGTAGGGAACATTCTAGATTATTCTCGAATTTGGTAGTATATTCCAAATTTTGAATTTTATGGGCTTCCCGCTCTTTATAATTTGACCAGCCCAATTCCTTTTGGCCCAACAACGATTGAGTTCCCTCGTAGAGGCCTATATAAGGAGTGGAGTGTGAGTTCACTTCTTACACTTTACTTTCATAAAAAAATCTCTCCATATTTTGCTTCGCTTTGCAATTTTCTCCCTTTTTTTCCACCACAAGGCGATTTATGGCCTCCTACTCCGCCGTAGTTCTTCACCATTTTCTGGGTTTCTTTGAAGTTTCCATTTGAATCTTCATCTCCTACCCCACCTTCAAGGATGTTTTGGGTTTTAAAGCATCCTTCACAATAATTCCATGGCAGATTCCGATTCCTCCCTTTTTCAGCCTCCTCAGGCCGCTCCTCATCCATCCAGGGCTAATCGAGGTAAAAAATCCCTAGTTCATGCTTCCGTTATTTCTCTTAGGGATCTTTTAACAAAATTTTGTGAAGTTTTTCCTAAATGCTCCATTTAGATGCATATAACTACCCTTCTAAGTATGATTCTGAAAAAGTAGGCACCATAGCTCGTTTATTCGGCACTTCTGCTCCTTATACGGCTGAGGCCCCAGGCCTAAATGATAGGGCTTGCTACCCAAAAATTGGGGCCATTAGTTTGTATAAAAAAACTTTTTATGCTGGTTTTTGTCTTCCCCCACACCCTTCCATTTTTCATCTTTTAGCTGAGGCTCGTGTCCTCCAACCTAACTTACACCTAATTTTTGGCCCAATCTCATAAACACGGTTTTGAGCCTAGTGTCTGTGTCTTTCGCTATTTGTTCAAATTTGTAAATGCTCCTGATGACCAAGGATTGGTCAAAATAGTTCATAGGTCTCTTGCTCGTTCTTTCCTTGTTTCTGGTACTAACCCTGACTAATATCCTACGTGTAAGGGTGAGTGTTTTTATGTATATCTGGACGCCGAGGAGGGTTGGGACAATTTTTTCAGGTCCAATTTCTCTAAAAGCGTAGATGGTTCTTTAAGAAATTTTAAAATTGGGGATAGATGAAAATGCCATAATAGGTGATAACTTGCACCACTGTGCTCTAATCCTTTCAGAGGGCAATTTACAAAATTTAGGTCTAAATGACCTGGGTTCCAAGGGTATCTTTTTCCCCCTTTTAACTTTATTATTTAGTTTCATGCATCATTATTTTTCTAATTTTTTTGCATTCTTTGCAGCTAAGACAGCTTTGGACTCTATTTTTAAGAAAAGGGAGTCTCGCACCTCTCGAGGCTCTGCAGTTGAAACCCACCGCGAGAAGCGGGTGAGGATTGGTGATGGCCCTTTGGTCACTATAACAAAGACTGTTCCCACTTTTATATCCCAGAGGCCCCTCAGCCTTGATAAGGACACTTCCCCTTTCACTGTGACCTGGGGCCTACAGAGAAAGGACACAGTTGTTGGGAGTTCCAAAGCAGCTACTGTGTGGTCCGAGAGTGTGCTTACACCTCATGACCAGGCTGAGATTGTTGAGTCATCTAACAATCTTCAGATTGAGCACCTTTGTTCCCAGGCAGTAGCTTCAGTAAGTTTCTACTTTTCTTAATGTTTTTTTCTTTTCCTCTACACATATATCTTGTTATGCTAAAACACGTCTTTGGCAGATGAACACCTACCTTTAGGCTGCTCTTTATAACCTGAGGGAGGTGAGAGCTAGTCTGACTATCGCCGAGAGGGATAGGGACAGGTACCTCAAGGCTTCAGAGGGGATAGGGAGGTGGAGAGAGAGTTAGCTGAGGAGAAGGAAAAAGTTTGCCGGCTGGAGTTAGATGTTCAAAGGGGGCGAGCTAAGGTGATAGAATACTACAAGGCATCGGAGGACTTTCAGGAGGTCTTGAATGCTGAGTATGATGCTAACTTCCCTGTTATATTTTCCACCTGCTGGGAGCAGATCGTGGGAGAGATTGGGAAGAAGGATCTAGAGGTGACTCTTGTGGCGTACCCAGTGCCTCCTATTCCTCGGCAAGGGTCTCCTTTCGAGGAGCTTCCACCTTCTCCCATTCCTACTACTTCTGTTGTGGCCACAACTTCTCCTTCCCGGGATGTTACTCTTATGGAAGGCAAGCCCGTTCTCCCACCTCCTACTACTACTGATGGGGGGAACGATGATGTTTTGTTTAAGGATTTAGACTACTTTCGTTTTCTTATTAGCCCATCATGGCTTTCTTTGTATTAACATATCGTACTTTGACCTTGCTACCCATCGGGGTTTTATTTATGTTATTTCTCTTGCTTTATATGCTTTTAGCAATTTGAACCACACAGTTCTAAGGATCATTCATTGAATAATGGAAATAAGACTGAAAAATAGATGGATATGACAGACTTACAAATGTTGATCATGGCATTCCTATAATAGAAGAATTCCTAAACTTCTCTTTCCTTTGTTATTTACTACTCTGTTCATCAAAACACAAATTTTGCTAAGTAAACAAAGCATTATCGTAACTCAGTTCTTCAAAGTTTGAAATATTTCAACTTAAGAATATATAACCTAGTTTTTCAAAATCTTATATAAAATGGGTTCAACCCTGGTAATCACAGACTAGAATGTAAATCCTACTAAAACTGAGATATAAAACCCTAAGCAAGCAAAGCTTTACAGTGCTTTTTAACCTTGTTACCACCTTAGTAAGTACGAACTATATGAAGTAAACCTTCATGTTTTGAGCATGCCAAGTCCGAGGTACTTCTTCTCCATCCATGCTCTCGAATTTGTAAGATCCTCTTCCTTGAACGCTCTTAACCTTGTATGGCCCTTCCCAATTTGGGGCGAGCCTTCCTTTCTGCCCTACTCAAGAAGCTTCCACGATCCTTAGGACCAAATCTCCTTGCTTGAAGAATCTCTCTTTCACCCTCAGGTTGTAGTAAAAAGAGGTTTTTTCTGATATTTCACAATCTTTGCGTGTGCTGCATCTCATACTTCATCTATTAAATATAGGGCTAACCTTTGCCCCTCCATATTTTTCCTCAACGTTGAATGCTTGGATCCTTGGGGACGAATATGATATTTCTACTGGTACAACTGCTTCTTCTCCATATGCTAACATGAAGGGCGTTGCTCCTATTGTGACTCTACATGTAGTTCTAAAAACCCAAAGTATTGGCAGTATTTCATCCACCCAATTATTTTTGGACTTTTCAATCCTCTTCTTTAACCCATCTTAGAATGATCCGATTTGCAACCTCTGTTTTCCCATTAGCTTGAGGGTGAGCAACCAAAGTGATTCTCAAGTCAATTTCGTTCTCTTCATAATACTTCTTGAACTCTTCATTATTGAATTGTGTTCCGTTGTCAGTCACCAAGATTCGGGGAATTCCGTATCTGCATATAATATTCTCCCATAGGAACTGAGAGACTTGCTTAGTTGTAATCTTGGCCAAAGGCTTAGCTTCAATCCACTTAGTAAAGTAATAAATTACTACAATCAAGAACTTCCTTTGAGCGGTAGCCATTGGAAAAGGCCCGAGAATATCCATCCCCCACATAGCAAATGGGATTGGGGAATTTATGGAAGTGAGCATTTCGGGAGGTTGCCTTACTATAGGGGCATGTTTCTGGCAACGATCACATCTCTTTACATATTATTTGGCATCAGCCATCATTTATGGCCAATGAAAGCCTAAGCGGGTAATTTTATGGACTAAGGCCTTGCCCCCCAAGTGTTGGCCACATATACCCTCATGTACTTCTTCCAAAGCGAGTCGAGCCTCATCTAGCCTGAGACATCTTAAATAAGGAATTACGAAAGACCTTTTGTAAAGAATTCCTTCAATCAGAGAATATCTTAAGGCTCTTACAGACAACTTTCTTGCTTCCACGACATCATTAGGAAGCCATCTAGTTTGTAGATGAGCTTTAATAGGATCTATCTATGACCCTTCAAGTCTTATGGGGGCAAATAATTTGACGTCTATGCTTCACATTTTCAAAACACGAAAGTACACACTCCCAGAGCTTTCTTCTATTTCTGATGAGGCAAATTTCGATAACACATCGGCCTTAGCATTTTCTTCCATTGGAATGTGTTCAACATGACATTCATCGAACTGAGTCATCACAGCCCTCACTAGGCGTACATACTTTACCATGGTTTCATCTCTTGCCTCAAACTCCCCCTTAACCTAGGATACCACTAGCTTTGAGTCCCCACAAACTTTGAAGTTTTTAACTCTCAACATCCCTGCTAGGCCAAGGACAGCTATCAAAGCTTCATACTCGGCTTCATTATTGGTGGTTGAAAAATTTAACTTCATAGCATATTCAATCAAGAATCCATCGGGGCTTTGGAAAACTAACCCTACTTTACTCGAATTTGTTTTTGATGTTCCATCAAAATAGAGAACCTAGAATTCTTTGTCCTTGTTCTTTCTACCTTCATTATCTTCTTTTTCCTCCATGCCCTGAGATTCTGTATCTCCCTGCCCCCGACTTCTTGGTTGGGGATGGTACATTCAACCACGAAGTCAGCCAAGGCCTGGGCTTTTATTGTCGTTCGTGGCTTATACTTTATGTTGAATTCTCCCAGCTCAATGACCCATTTAATCAGCCTCCCACTGGCTTTAGGACTGTGAATAATGTTTCTCAAAGACTGATTTGACAGTACCTTAATCTTTTGAGCTTGGAAGTGAGGATGCAACTTTCTTGAGGCCATCACCAAGGCCAAAGCAAAATTTCTATGGTCGAATAATTCAACTCAGCTCCGTACAGAATCTGAATGACATAATATATGGGTTTCTGGACTTTAAGTTCCTCCTTAACCAATACGGCGCTCAATGCATTTTCTGAAATGGCCAAATATAAATACAAAGTTTCATTCAGGACCGGTTTGACCAACAACGGGGCTTGAATCATGTATTTCTTCAATCCTTGGAATGCATCATGAGTCTCCTCGGTCCATATGAAATCTTTTACTTTCTTCAAGGATTTGAAGAATGGCAAGCATTTATCTCCGGATTTGGAGATAAATCATCCTAAGGCAGCAATCCTTCCAGTGAGTTTTTGAACATCCTTGATAGACCGCTGAGGCTCCATGTCCAAAATGGCGTTTATCTTATCAGGATTTGCCTCAATTCCCCTTTTGGAGACCATCAATCCCAAAAAATTTCCAGATCCCACTCCGAAAGCACACTTTGCAGGATTTATCATCATTATGTGGTATCTCAGGACCTCAAAGGCTTCCCTTAAATATGATATGTGGTCAGTATTCACAAGACTCTTGACTAACATGTCATCTACATATACTTCCATTATTTTTCCAATAGGATCATTAAAAATCTTATTTACTAACCTTTGATAGGTAGCTCCTGCATTCTTGAGACCAAACGCCATAACAAGATAAAAAAAAACACCAAAGTCAGTGATGAATGATACCTTTGGGATGTCATCCTCATGCATCTTGATCTGATTGTATCCACTGAATCCATCTATAAAGCTCAGCATCTCGTGACTAGCAGTCGCATCTATCAATATATTTATCCTTGGCAACGGGAAACAATTATTTGGGCTTGCATAGTTCAGATCAGTGAAATCCACACACATTCTCCAGTTTCCATTAGCCTTCTTTACCATTACAGGATTTGCTAACCATTCTGGAAATTGTATCTCTTTAATGAAACCAGCCTCTAAGAGCTTCTCTACTTCTTTCTTGATTTTCTCCTGCCTCTCAGGGGCAAAACTCCCTTTCTTTTTCTTCACGATATTTTGATTTGGATCTATGTTCAATTTGTGAGTGATCAATTCCGGGTCTATGCCAGGCATATCAGCTATTGACCATGCAAATACATCACTATTTTCTTGTAAAAACCTCACCAACTTCCCTATAAGGGGCTCCTCCAGAGATGCTCCAATAAAAGTCATTTTCTCAGGATCCTCGAGAGCCAAAGGGATCAGAATCAAGTCTTCTGCTGGCTTCCCTCTTTTCTCATCATTCTCACGAATATCCAGATCTTCAATAGGTAAAACCTGCCCCCTAACTCCATCTGCCCTAACGGAGGCTACATAACAACTTCTTGCCATCTTTTGATCTCCTCTCTCTTCTCCAATCCCGTTCCGGGTGGGTAACTTTATTACTGAATGGTAAGAAGAGAGAACGGCCTTGAAAGGATATATTCCCGTTCTTCCCATTATTGCATTATAAGTTGAACCAGCCTTTACTACCACAAAGTTCAACATCTGTGTTGCTTGCCTAGGTTCCTGACACATAGTCAAAGGCAACTTAATTATCCCTTCTACGGGGCACTCGACTCCAACGAAACCGTATATCGACATATCAGTTGGGGTTAATTGAGAATCATTGTAACCCATCCTAATGAAGGTATCGTAGAGTAAGATATCTACTGACGCTCTATTGTCTACAAGGACTCTTTTCACCAGACTGTTCCCTATTATGGGTGTTATGACTAGGGGGTCATTATGAGGAAATTTGACCCCTTCCAAGTCGAAATCATCAAACACCATTGCTACTCCGGTCCTGGATCTTTTCAGAACTTCCCCCACTATGTGCATGACTTCTCTGGTATAAGATTTCCTTGAGTTCTTAGACAATCCAGTAGCAGTTGGTTCTCCAAAGATCGTGTTTATTAATGGCCCTCGAGGCTGAGGTCCCCCAAAGATTGTGTTTTTCACCAGCCATCGGGTTTGGGGGTTTCGCCCCTGATCATCCCGATCCTTTCTATGATCATCAAAGTTCCTTCTTCCACTATTATTCCTATCTCCTCCATCTCTATTTGACTTGCTCAATCCTCATTTTTGAATAAGGAGTTCAATTTCATCCTTCAGTTATCTGCACTCATCTGTGTCATGACCAGCATCCTTGTGAAATCTATAATTCTTGCTCTTATCTAGCTTAGCAGGATCAACCTTCAAGGGTTTGGGCCAATGAACATCCCTATCTCTCTTGATTTCCATTAAGATCTAGCTTCTAGGGGAATTCAACTTTGCATATTCGGTGAACTTTTATCGAAGTCCCCCCCTTCTTTGGGGTTGAATCAACGTCTTTCTCGGTTCTAGGATATTTTTCCTTAGCATTATATTCCATATCAGTCTTTCACTTCTTTCCACCAGAGGACTCGTTGTTCACTACCGTCTTCCTCATGCTTTCCTCCACCTTGATATACTTCCCTGCCCTATCTTGGAGCGGTAGCATACTTTAAGGGGGCTTTTAGCTAAGGACATCTTAAAGAACTCATCTCTGGTTCCCTGCTGCAGTGCTATCATTGCCATCTTATCGTCAAGGCCGGGGACCTTCAAGACTTCCTTTATGAAATGATTCAAATAATCCCTCAAAATTTCCTTTTCTCCTTGTATAATGCTCATGAGAGATGCCGAACTTTTCTCATGGACTCTTCCACTAATGAATTGCTTGATAAAAGCTTGACTTAAGTCTCTAAAGGACCTGTTAGGTCACACAACACTGTAGAAGGGGGTTGAATATAGTATTTATACAATCAAATCGATTTAAAACAAGTATGTAACAAAGATCAAGTATATTGAATAAACTCTGTTACAATAAGAACTGTTGTTCTCTCTCAGTGATGAACAAATATCACTAAGAGTTGCTAGGCTACAATGTATAATTTTCTCGATAATGATAACACATATAGTGTAAACCTAAGTCTGTGTTTATATAGTACACAGTTACAAGATAACTTCTAATTGATATGGAATACAATTCTATCTCCTGAAATATATCAATCAGATATCTTCTACAAGTCTTCCAGTCTTCTAACTCTTTCGATGCATATCTTCTTTTGTTTTAGCCTCGATCTTCTACTATAAATCAGCTTCCTTCTTTAACTGTAAGTCTTCCCGTACTTAAGTTCTGATATGACCTTAAGTTCTGATATTAAGTTCTAACTTCCAATAAGTCCTGATTCCAGTAAGTCCTGATTTGTCCTGTTGTTAAGTTCTGAAAACTAAACATAAATCATATTAGACATGACATCTCAAATATATCTAACAATCTCCCCCAACTTGTAAATTATGCAAAATAAACAAGTTAATAGATTTGATGATATCAAAAACATTTAAGTACAAATGCAAATAAGAGTTTAACTAGATAACTAACTACAACTTACAGTCCTTGTAGCTTTTACCAATCTCACTAAGTCAATCTGAATCCATAATGATTCTTGACAAAGTTTGATATTAGCTTTTCTTCTTTAATCCTCAGGACTTGAGACATTGTAGTCTTGACTTGCTTCATCTCTTCATTCTGACTTCCAATCTGGTAGATTGCAGTCCTTAAAGCAGAGATATAGTTTCTTTCTAAACCATCATTCAGTCTTATTACCCTAGGATGAGAAGAATCTTCATTGTAGCATAGACATTTCCCTTTCAGAATCACTTCAAGCTTAGCAGAATTATTCTTCATTAGAATTTCACTTGCATCATCTTCAACAATACTAGGAATAAATTCTGTAAGTCTTGAACCAGAAATTCTTGATTTATCTCTGATGATCTTCAATATGAAGTTTGACTATCATCTGCTAGGGTTTCCCTGGTCATCATCTTATTCATCTTTCATCTTCAGTATTTGATCATTAGAGCATTTGGAATTAACTATCTTCTCCCTCTTTTTGGCATCATCTGATAGTAGGAGTGAGAGAAGAAGTTCAACTGAAGATTGGATTTCATCCAATTGAGCCTATTGAGAAGCTTGATAAGCCAGGACCTCAGAGATTTGGGCCTGTTGCTTCTCTTGAGCTTTCTCAATTGCTTCTACTTTCTCAAGTGTAGGTCAGGATATGTCGATTAAAATTCAACATTTGTTTGTCAAATCAACACAAATTATTAGTAACCACAATTTTAATCAAAACATTCATTAAGAAATAAAGTTCAAGTAGATGAAGTAAAGATTAACAGGCTTCAAAGAGAACATTCACATGCACATAATACGAGATAAACAAAGACTAAATCTTGCAATCAAAAGAAATTTCATTAAAATATCAAAAGAGTACATTTTATGAAATTTGTAGATTACATGCAAAAGATTATAAGATAATACTAGTCTAAGATAGTGAACATTAAGAACCTTGGTCTAAGAAGGAAAGCTATCGATTAGTTCCTCCTACTGCTGACAACTAGCACTGCAAGACGGATGATCCGTTCTTGCTGAAGAAGAGCCTCTCTCCGTTCTTCTCCCAAGCGATCAAGATGAAGTTGATAGTCCATCTCAAAGAACAAGAGATTTTTCTGAATCTCTTGTGGAATCAAGTTCCGTATCTCATCAAGAATGGCAGTGACGTGCCATTCCTGTTCCCAGTCACCACAACTGAACTCAACGTTGAAGTTTTCATAGTTTATAAACATGTTTACTAGAACCATTTTTATGAAGAAGGAAAATAGTGAGAATTAAAAGAGAGAGAATGATTTTGTATGAGAATAGAAGATGATTTTTCTGAGATGAAATGTCGGTTAAATAGCCAATGGAATATCAAGGGACTTAAGGAGCGTCTCCCTAGACCGATGTGTAATGAATTAGGCAATATGTGAACAGTCAATAGTTAAAGCAGGAGTTAATGGGCACGAAAAATAAGTAATAATTACTTTGTACATGCAGTTTTTCAAGACAAACATGTTTACCACTAACCCAAATGATTATGACTATTTTTATCTCACCTAATTATATTCTGATTAAATATGACCATTTCAGTATTTACCACAAATAAGTCAAGTAAAGAATAATGTCACGTAAGCATCAGAGTTTCCATCAGAATTTAATATCAGAACTTGACTATTATCAGATTTTAACAGTCATCAGAACATGGCTTCTGTACTCAAAAAGTGAATGTTTATTTCTGTGATTCTTCATACAAATACTGACTTGTTTTTTCAGAGTTTAATCATCAGAACTTCCATCAGAACTTGTCCTCAGAATTTATGCATATGACACTTAACTGTTTATCTGAAACAACTTGATCACCACAATAATTTTCATCATTCATATGGAGTGGTAGTGTGTGCATTAGCAAAATATCAGATAAAGATTAAAGTCTGATAAACTTCAGTACATCTTAGAAATAAGGTATAACTAAGAAAAGTGCTTAAAATTTGTCATTAATAATGAAGTCTACTATAGAATGAATTTATGTAAAAGTCCACCTCAACTGTTTGTGCTCATTTTATGCATCTTTTAGAATTCTTTTTCATAGTGGCTTCTCAGTGTAAATGAGTCACAACTGCTTATCAAAATTTATGCTATTATCAGAGTATTTCTCCAGTAATCAGATAATGTGAAAAGTCACCAAGAAAAATTTATTTGCTTTTCTAATGCATATTACTTAATACCAGCAATGCACTTGGGTCATCCCTTCCACATATTTACTCTAGATCTCAAAGGAGTACCTGACATTAATTTTCTTTTCTCTTCTTTTCTTTAGATAATTGAGGCTTATCAAGCATGTGGTTCATCCTTAAGATTTACTAACATCAGAATTTGACAGATAAGAAGCAAGACTCTAGTTTGTGACTTAGTAATAAGATACAAAAAGTAAATTTGACTAAGCTTAAAATCAGAATTTGCTTGTGTTAATGAATTTCCACATAAATAACTAAATTTAAATATGGGATTTCTAGTATGTTAAAGACTGCTAGGTCAGCATCTAGCATAGTTATCCTCATTGGATTGAATAGTCACAGAAAAATCACTATCAGAGTATATTGATTCACATCAAATAATAATCAGTATTTAATATATTAACAGTTTAAGCACATATTACATGAAGATAAGACAATCTATAAAAAATGATCATAAAGTCTGATGTATGAGAATAAAAACTAAGCAGATTTAGAGAAAGAACTTGAAACTATTCCAAGTTCATTTACCAGTCTTGTAAAAGTAGCTTCACATAGTGGTTTTGTGAAGATATCTGCTAGTTGTTGATCTGTAGGAACAAAATGCAATTCCACTGTACCTTCCATCACATGTTCCCTTATAAAATGGTACCTAATGCTGATGTGCTTTGTCATTGAGTGTTGAACTGGATTACCTGTCATAGCAATAGCACTTTGATTATTACAGTAAATAGGTATTTTAGAAAATTCTAACCCATAATCCAGTAACTGATTCTTCATCCAAAGAATCTGTGCACAACAGCTTCCTGCAGCAATATATTCTGCTTCTACGGTTGATGTGGAAATTGATTTATGTTTCATCCTAAACCAAGAAACTAATCTGCCACAAGAAATTAATAGCTTCCACTTGTGCTTTTCCTGTCTATTTTGCATCCTGCAAAATCTGCATCTGAGTAACCTATTAGCTTAAAATCTGATTCTCTAGGATACCACAATCCTAGATCAGCTGTACCCTTGAGGTACTTGAATTTTTTTTTCACAGCTATTAGATGAGGTTCTCTTGGATCAGGCTGAAATCTTGCACAAAGACAGGTAGCATACATGATATCAGGTCTACTTGCAGTTAAATAGAGTAAAGAGCCAATCATACCTCTATAGTTAGTAATATATACTGATGAACCAATATCTTTATCTAACTTGGTTGCAGTGGCCATGGGAGTGGATGCAGATGAAAAGTCTTGCATTCCAAATTTCTTGAGTAAATTTCTGGTGTACTTGGATTGTCAGATAAAAGTACCTTCTTCATTTTGCTTGACTTGAAGTCCCAGAAAATACCTAAGTTCTCCCATCATACTCATTTGATATCTTGACTGTATTAGCTTTGCAAACCTTTCACAGAGCTTGGAATTTGTAGAACCAAATATGATATCATCAACATATATCTATAGCAAAAGTAAGTCCTTTTCATGGTTGAGGTAGAACAGAGTTTTATCAATTGTACCTCTGTGAAATCCACTTTCCAGAAGGAATTGAGCTAAAGTCTCATACCATGCTCTTAAAACTTGCTTAAGTCCATAAGTGCTTTGTCAAGCCTGTAGACATCCTTTGGAAATTTTGAATCTACAAAGCCTGGAGGTTGTTCCACATATACCTCTTCTTCCAATTCTCCATTAAGAAAAGCACTTTTCACATCCATGTGAAAGACTTTAAACTTTTTGTGAGCAGCATAAGCCAAAATGATTCTTATGGCTTCCAATCTAGCAACTGGTGCAAATGTTTCATCATAATCAATACCCTCTTGTTGAGAGTAGCCTTTAGCAACCAGCCTTGCTTTGTTCCTTGTAATTATGCCATCACTGTCAGTTTTGTTTTTGAACACCCACTTTGTGCCAACAACTAATCTGTTATTTGGTCTTGGCACTAGGGTCCAGACTGAAAGGAATATGTCCTAAGTCCAATCATGTATTAGGATTTAGGAATAACCTTTTATGTAATCTGTTTTGATTTCATTGATATTAATAAAAGACTTGTTTTGTTTTTATTACGGGCTCTATCTATTTAAGTGTTTAAATAAGATATACCATAGTTTAGAGTAAAGTTTTTTATGGATTATGATGAGATCATAATAGTGAGACCTAAAAGATGATAACTCTAAACTTAAATAGTTCATGGTCATAGGATTACTAACTGGTAATTAATAATCCGCAAAGATCGGTACATACTATGCTTGCTTCATTATGAAGGATGTCTGTTCTCATAGATATTTGTGTGGTGACACTATAGCTAGTATGTAGGTGCTTATTATAGAATAAGTTCACTGAACATGACTCGCACAGCTGAACAACTGATGGAGTTCACTCACGTGTCAGCAGTTGTTCACATAGTGATAGTTGTACAAGTATCCCTAGACTTGAGGTCATCATAGTCATCTTGTGTACACTGAACTATGCTTTGGTTTAGTTCTTAGTCTCCAGGGACAATTATTAGGGCTCTACTGGGTATAGGAATTTGTACACAAAGATAGTGTATGATCAATAAAGGATCTACCCCTTCCAGTGAAGGAAGCGAATGTTCAAGGCTGATCCACTTATGCTAGTTCAGGAATCTCTGGCCAGAGTGTATGAAATTAGAAAGGAGTTTCTGATTTGCATAGAACTAAGCATAAGTAAATGGTAAGCAAGTGATTAAATTAGATAGGCTTGACATGAGATCCATGCCTTGTATTTAATCAGGACATTGTAGGGTAGAAGGAGTTTATTGTACGGTAACTATTCACTGAATAGGTTTTTGGTATTCTAAGCAGTGAATTCATATTATCCGGATAGTCGCGATATGCTGAGAAGTATCCCTCACGATGTAGAATAAATGTGATTAATTAATTAATCATATTTAATAAATTAGAGAATTTATATAAATAATGATAAAATAGTTTTATTATTATTTATTTATACTACCGGCTTAATATTGAACCTACAGGGTCACACCATAAAAAGAGAATGATTTAAAGGTGGAGGAATTAATTAATAATGGCTAATAATTATTTATTTATGAAATAAATAATTGGCAAATTTAATAATTGATTAAATGAGATTTAATTGATTATAAATTAATTAAGAAAAGTTCTTAATATTATTAATTAAGGATTCAATTTTTTGGAAATTAAATCAAGAGAGAGAATTATTTCTAAAGTGTTTAGAAAAAGGATTAATAATTAAAAGGTGTTTTAATTATTAATGAGAATCATAAATGGGATAATAACAATAATATTTATGGAAAATTTCAGCTGAAAATTTTGCCTATAAATATACTATTATAAACCCTATTTTTATTCCAACCCCAAAATTTTATAAAACCTAATTCTCTCCACCTCCTCCTCCTTAACGCCATTTTCTTGGTGGATACCGGTGGAGTGCTTCACGTTTGAGGAGCAGCTGCTAAGGATCTCCGATCCTTGCTCTTGGATCGCATATTAAAGGTTAGTAATCGATCCATATATTTTTACCACGATTTATATGCTTTTATTTGGATTTTGTATGTGTAAAAGTGTTTTACCATGCCTCCGCTGTGATTAAAATCCAACAATTGGTATCAGAGCATAGGTTTTATGCATATAGATCTGTGGTAAAAATTTCAGAATTTTATGTGCTTGTATGAATTAATTATGATTTTTACAAGTTATATCATGGATTAATTTTGTCTGATGAGAAATCGTTTCTCAGAATAATTTTGAATGTTGATCTGGGTTCTACAAGTGTTGTAGATCGTCTGGGTATTTTTTTCATAATTTTATGATGTATAGATTTTTTATTATGAATTTTTGAAGTTCTTGTAATTAAATTCGTAATTTAATAAGTATAAATATATGTATATATAGTATATATATATATATATGTTTGTATTGCCTGTGTTGTATTACTGCTGCACGGAAAAAGAAGAAGAAGGAACAGTCAGGTATGGCGACATGCTAATCGAGGAAAGCGGCGGCGAATCACAGAAGGGCGCAGGACCGCGCGTCTGCCAAGCGCGCGTGGGGTTCACGCGCTCCAAGCCCACGCGCGGCACGTGTCAGCCACGCGCTGGTCAAAGGTCAGACGGATGCTGACGTCATGCTGACGTCAGCACAGGGTTTCGGGCGCGTGAGGCGCGTGTGCGCATGGGGGCGCGTGGACGGGAGTCTGACACGCGCCTGTCAGCGCGTGTGCGCGTGGGGGCGCGTGGGAGACCTTCTTTCGGCGCGTGCGGGCGCGTGGCAACTCAGAATAGGGCGTTTTTAGTGTCGTTGGATTCGTCTTTTCGAGACGCTTCTAATGGTATATTATATGATATTTTATGAAATTGTTTCGAACTGTTTATAGCTGACAGAAGTGTTTTAAAGATGTTTTTGATCGTTTGAATTGCTTTTAAGTGCTTCATGTGATACATAGAGATGTATAACGCTTAGACTAATGTGCTAGATGATATAACATGCCTACCTTGATGTTTATTCATGTTTATATATATGATATATTCTTAGTTTATTATGCGATGCTAGATTTAGGTGATCTTAAATGAACATAAGGCGTTTGTTAGACAACCTAGTATAGTCAAATTGTTTCATAACCTTAATAACAATATTATGAATACAATCATGAGATTCTTGTGTTTATAAAACACGTAATTGAATATGAATTTTCGATATGAGAGAAAGGATGATTCTGTCAACAACAGATTTATATCTGTAAGAAAGGGTTATTAAGTGACGCATCTTGACAATGCTCCACCCGATCTGGGAATCATCGGATTATCGATTATTGATTTGAAATATTTAATTTAAAAGGAAGAATCTCTTTATAATATGATTATGATTGTAACGTAATATAATCCCTCTAAAATTAAATAATATCAAGTAGTAATTGGCCAATGATACAACGGGCTTGTGTCGGTCATAGCCTTCCAACATGATAGAAAAGTAGTTCTTATTTTTGAATCATTGTCGGTTCGTGCTACAGGCGAGGGCTTTGATTTCGAAATAAGAAATACTTGTCTATTACATAGAGATGTGTACATTGAATAAGAATCTAAAGGTCGGTACGTGCCACAGCCGTGGGCCTTTGGGGACTGATTCAACTGTACGGAATGTTGGGTTAGACTTGACTTAGAATATTGAGTTTGTCGTGCCACAGCCGAGACTCAATTATTCAAGAGGCTAAAGTTTGATTAGGGAATAACATAAGATGTAATTGACAAGAGTTGTCTGCCTATTGAACATTACATGGCGGTTCGTGCTACAACCGGGGTTGTGTAATGGAATGTAGGATCCCTATTCCCACTAGCATTATGAATGCTTAATTTTTTCACGTAGGGGGTTGAATAAATTAGATAAACTAGTGGGAGCCACTTATGAATAAAGACCCGATTCATATAGTGTTTTAAAATGAAATCGAATATTTGCTGAGTGTTGTTATGTGTTTATCATTTACAGATTTGTATATTATGTCTTCTGCACTATCACTCAGGAGCATACTAGATGCTCACAAGTTGACTGATCCTAATTTAGCTGTATGCTTTTACTGTAACAAGTTAGGGCACTAGAAGAGAAACTACAAGGTTTACCTTGCAGAATTGAAGAAGAGGAAGGGTAGTAAGACTACCGCTTCTGATTCAGGCATGTTCATGATCGAAGTTAATATGTCACTAGGTCAAATTTCTACTTGGGTATTATATACCGCCTGTGGTTCTCATATTTGCAATTCGTTGCGAGGACTAAAGGGAAGTAGGAATCTTGAAAAAGATGAGGTGATTCTACGTATGGGCAATGGAGCAAGGGTTGCGGCCATAGCTGTAGGATCATTTAGTTTACATATACCTACGGGCAAGACTATTATTTTTGAATAATTGTTATTACATTCCCTCTATTGTGAGGAATATTGTTTCTATCCCTATGTTGGGTTTGGATGGTTTTTCATTTATTATTAAGAATAATGAATGTTCTATCCTTAGAGATAATGTTCTTTATGGACATGGAATTTTAAATAATGGTCTGTATGTATGTGACGTAGAGCATGATTTACTTCAGATTGAACAAACTAATAAAAGAAAAGGGATGATGAAAATCTCACTTTATAGTGGCACTGCAGTCTCCATTTAGTAGACATGGAGAGAGGACTGCAAATTTGCTAGGAATGGTACACACATATGTATGTGGACCAATGTCTAAGCAAGCCATGGGAGGATTTTCGTACTTCATTACTTTCATAGATGATAGATCTAGATTCGGATATGTGTACTTGATGAAACACAAGTCTGAAGCCTTTGAAAAGTTCAAGGAATATAAACATGAAGTGGAGAAACAAATCAAACACAGCATTATAACTCTTCGATCAGATCGAGGTGGTGAATACTTGAATGGAGAGTTTCTAGATTATCTCAAAGAAAATGGTATAGTCTCCCAGTGGACTCCTCCATATACTCCCCAATTGAATGGGGTATCTGAAAGGAGAAATCGAACTCTGTTAGACATGGTTCGGTCCATGATGAGCTATGCAAATCTTCCAGTATTCCTATGGGGTTATGCATTGGAAACCTCAGCATATTTACTGAACAAGGTGCCTTCCAAATCTGTTCTTCAAACTCCATATGAGATATGGAAAGAAAGGAAACCGAGTCTTAAACATGTTAAGATTTGGGGATGTCCAGCTTATGTCAAGAAAGTTGACCCAGATACGCTGGAATCTCGATCCGTAAAATATAGTTTTGTGGGATATCCTAAAGAGACTTTAGGGTATTACTTTTACACCGATCATCGGGTGTTTGTCTCCAGACATGCTACCTTCTTGGAAAAGCAGTTTATCCTTGAAGGAAATAGTGGGAGCAAAATTGAACTTGATGAAGTTCAAGAAGCACAAACTACTACGGTTCAAGTGGAAACACCTGTTCAGACTGAACAACCTTCTGTGGAACAGCCCATTCGTAGGTCAGAGAGAGTGTCTCGCCAACCTGAGAGGTATTATGGCCTTGTCATTGAGAATGACAATGAGTTGTCAATCATTGATAAAGATGACCCTAAGACCTATAATGAGGCTATGAGTAGTGTTGACTCAGAGAAATGGCATAGTGCCATGAAATCCGAAATGGAATCTATGTATACCAACCAAGTATGGACTCTGGTTGAAGCGCCTGAAGGTGTTAAGCCTATTGGGTGCAAGTGGGTATATAAGAGAAAGATTGGAGTAGATGGCCAGGTGGAGACCTATAAGGCTAGGCTAGTGGCAAAAGGATTTAATCAAGGACAAGGGATTGACTTTGATGAAACCTATTCGATGTAGCCCTGTTAAAATCAATTCGGATTTTGCTTGCGATTGCTGCTTACTACGACTATGAAATCTGGCAAATGGACGTGAAAACGGCCTTCCTCAATGGGGAACTTGAGGAGGAAGTGTATATGACACAGTCGGAAGGGTTTCTTTCCAAGAGAAATGAACATCTAGTGTGTAAGCTGCTGCGAACCATATATGGTTTAAGGCAAGCTTCTCGTAGATGGAACACCCGTTTTGATGAGACAATCAAAGAGTTTGATTTTATCAAAAACATGGATGAACCATGTGTCTACAAGAAGGTTAGTGGGAGCGCGGTAACATTTATTGTATTGTATATGGATGACATACTTCTTATAGGAAATAATATACCGATGCTGCAATTAGTCAAAGTATGGCTATCAAAGAACTTCACCATGAAGGACTTGGGAGAAGCATCCTACATTCTCGGTATGAAGATCTATAGAGATAGATCTAGAAAGTGCTTAAAAGGTTTAGCATGGAAAACTCTAAAAGAGGTCTCATACCGATGAGTCATGGAGTGTCCCTTTCCGAAAAAATGTCTCCTAAGACACCTGAGGAAAGAGAGCGTATGATTAAGATTCCTTATGCTTCAGCAATAGGATCTATCATGTACGCGATGTTGTGTACGAGGCATGATGTTGCTTATTCAATTAGCGTGACGAGCAGATATCAGTCCAATCCAGGTGAAGACCACTGGAAAGCAGTGAAAAATATCCTTAAGTACTTGCGAAGGACTCAGGACATTTTTCTTGTTTTTGGCGGTGAATCTGAGTTGAAAATAGAGGGTTATACTGACTCTAGTTTTCAATCAGAGAGTGATAGCAAATCCATGTTGGGGTACGTGTTTACTCTAAACGGTGGTGCGATAAGTTGGAAAAGTTTCAAACAGTCGACAACGGCTGACTCCACAGCGGAAGCGGAATATATAGCTGCAAGTGAGGCTGCAAAAGAAGCTGTTTGGATGAGGAAATTTGTTTCTGAGTTGGGAGTTGTTCCTAGCGTCGAAGAGCCTATTGTGTTGTATTGTGATAACAACGCAGCAATAGCACAAGCCAAGGAACCTAGGTCTCATAAAAATTCCAAACATGTCCTGCGGCGCTTTCATCTGATTAGGAAGATTGTTGAAAGAGGAGATGTCAACGTCGAGAGAGTTGACACACATAACAACGTAGCAGACCCACTTACAAAGCCACTTTCTCAGAGTCACTTTGATCGTCATAAAGACAAGATGGGTATTAGATACCAGAGTGATTGGCTTTAGTACAAGTGAGAGATTGAAAGGAATATATCCTAAGTCCAGTCATGTATTAGGATTTAGGAATAACCTTTTATGTAATCTGTTTTGATTTCATTGATATTAATAAAAGACTTGTTTTGTTTTTATTACGGGCTCTATCTATTTAAGTGTTTAAATAAGATATACCATAGTTTAGAGTAAAGTTTTTTATGGATTATGATGAGATCATAATAGTGAGACCTAAAAGATGATAACTCTAAACTTAAATAGTTCCTGGTCATAGGATTACTAACTGGTAATTAATAATCCGCAAAGATCGGTACATACTATGCTTGCTTCATTATGAAGGATGTCTGTTCTCATAGATATTTGTGTGGTGACACTATAGCTAGTATGTAGGTGCTTATTATAGAATAAGTTCACTGAACATGACTCGCACAGCTGAACAACTGATGGAGTTCACTCACGTGTTAGCAGTTGTTCATATAGTGATAGTTGTACAAGTATCCTTAGACTTGAGGTCATCATAGTCATCTTGTGTACACTGAACTATGCTTTGGTTTAGTTCTTAGTCTCCAGGGACAATTATTAGGGCTCTACTAGGTATAGGAATTTGTACACGAAGATAGTGTATGATCAATAAAGGATCTACCCCTTCCAGTGAAGGAAGCGAATGTTCAAGGCTGATCCACTTATGCTAGTTCAGGAATCTCTGGCCAGAGTGTATGTAATTAGAAAGGAGTTTCGGATTTGCATAGAACTAAGCATAAGTAAATGGTAAGCAAGTGATTAAATTAGATAGGCTTGACACGAGATCCATGCCTTGTATTTAATCAGGATATTGTAGGGTATAAGGAGTTTATTGTACGGTAACTATTCACTGAATAGGTTCTTGGTATTCTAAGCAGTGAATTCATATTATCCGGATAGTCGCGTTATGCTGAGAAGTATCCCTCACGATGTAGAATAAATGTGATTAATTAATCAATCATATTTAATAAATTAGAGAATTTATATAAATAATGATAAAATAGTTTTATTATTATTTATTTCTACTTCCGGCTAAATATTGAACCTATAGGGTCACACCATAAAAAGAGAATGATTTAAAGGTGGAGGAATTAATTAATAATGGCTAATAATTATTTATTTGTAAAATAAATAATTGGCAAATTTAATAATTGATTAAATGAGATTTAATTGATTATAAATTAATTAAGAAAAGTTCTTAATATTATTAATTAAGGATTTAATTTTTTGGAAATTAAATCAAGAGAGAGAATTATTTCTAAAGTGTTTAGAAAAAGGATTAATAATTAAAAGGTGTTTTAATTATTAATGAGAATAATAAATGGGATAATAATAATAATATTTATGGAAAATTTCAGCTGAAAATTTTGCCTATAAATATACTATTATAAACCCTATTTTTATTCCAACCCCAAAATTTTATAAAACTTAATTTTCTCCACCACCTCCTCCTCCTTAACGTCGTTTTCTTGGTGGATACCGGTGGAGTGCTTCACGTTTGAGGAGCAGCTGCTAAGGATCTCCGATCGTTGCTCTTGGATCGCATATTAAAGGTTAGTAATTGAGCCATATGTTTTTACCACGATTTATAATGCTTTTATTTGGATTTTGTATGTGTAAAAGTGTTTTACCATGCCTCCGCTGCGATTAAAATCCAACACAGACTTTATTACTTTCAAATTCATTTAACTCTTCCTGCATTGCTTGCACCCAATCAGCATCTTGAAGAGCTTCTTCCACTTTCTTTGGTTCAGTCTGAGATAGAAAAGAATGATAGAAACATTCATTTGATGTTGCAGTTCTAGTTCTGACACCTGCTTCAGGATCTCCAATTATTAAGTCAGGTGTATGTGATTTGGTCCACTTACTTGCAGATGGAAGTTGATTTTTAGAACTAGATCCTCCCCCATGATCCATGCTATCTCCATCAGCATTTTATGATGCTTCCCCTGTAGTTATGCTCTCTGAGACTTCAGAATTTGAGTTAGATTCTTCAGGATTTGAAGAATCAGAGTTTCCAGAATTATCAGAATTTGGCTCATCAGAACTTGATAAATCAGAACTTGAAGAGCAAGTGACAGGTTTTGATGCTTCTTGAGAGTCTTGAGTTGTGGTAGGATCTTCAGTTTGCTCCCCCTGGACAGGTGCATTTTCCTTTAGAGTTGTTACCACAGTTTCAATGATATCAGAACTTAACCCGTCAGAATTTACAGGATCAGAGTTTAAGTCATCAGAATTTACGGTATCAGAGTTTAAATCTTCATTTTCAAATCTCAGCTGATTATGATCATTGAAATCTTCAAGTCCAGTAATCTTCTTATCATCAAAAGATACATTTATAGATTCCATGACAACCCTTGTTCTTAAATTATAGACTCTGAAGGTTTTTGTGGAAAGTGGATATCCAATAAAAATTCCTTCATCAGCTTTTAGATCAAATTTTGACAGCTGTTCAGGATGAGTCTTAAGAATAAAACACTTACATCCAAATACATGAAAGTATTTCAGATTTGGTTTCTTTTTCTTCACCATCTCATATGGTGTTTTCCATGCTTGTTCATGAGTGTTGAATTCTGTATAAAACAGGAAGTCTGCACAGCTTCAGCCCAAAAGTAGGTTGGTAGCTTTACTTCATCAAGCATAGTTCGTGCAGCTTCAATGAGAGTCCTGTTCTTTCTTTCTACAACTCCATTTTGCTGTGGAGTTCCAGGTGCAGAAAATTCCTGTTTGATTCCATGCTCATTGCAGAACTCTTCCATGATTAAATTCTTGAACTCAGTGCCATTATCACTTCTTATAATTTTAACAGAATCTTTGACCAACTTATCCAGCAGTCTGACATGATCAGTTAGAGTAGATGCAGTTTCATTCTTCTTGTGCTAGAAATACACCCAAGTGTATCTTGTGAACTCATCAACTATAACCAAAGCATATTTCTTCTTTGCAATAGACATGACATTGACTGGACCAAATAGATCAATATGCAGTAGGTGATAAGGCTCAAGAATTGAGGATTCAGTTTTTCTCTTAAATGAAGATTTTCTTTATTTTGCCTTTTGACATGATTCACAAAGGCCATCAGGAGCAAATACTGATTTTGGCAGTCCTCTCACAAGATCTTTCTTTACTAGCTCATTTATGTTGTTGAAATTCATATAAGAGAGTCTTTTGTGCCAATTCCAGCTTTCTTCAATTGATGCTCTACTTAACAGACAGATTGCAAAACCATCAGAACTTGTTGAAAGTCTGACTTCATAAATGTTACCATGCCTATAACATTTCAGAACCACTTTGCCTATAGAATTTCTTACAACTTCACAGTGTTCTTCAAAGAAATCCACATGATAACCTCTGTCATAGATTTTACTCACACTTAGCAGATTGTGTTTAAGTCCTGAGACAGGAGCTACTGTTTTAATGATGACATTCCCAAGATTGATATTGCCATATCCCAGAGTTTTTCCCATGTTGCCATCTCCATAAGAAACTCATGGGCCAGCTTTCTCCATAAAGTCTGATAGCAGGGCTTTATTTCCAGTCATATGTCCTGAACATCCACTGTCCAGCACTAGGATGTTTTTCCTGTTGCCCTACAATCACAAAGACCATTAATGGTTAGTTTTAAGGACCCAGACTTGCTTGGATCCTTTGGCCTTTTTAAGTTTGTTAGCATTTGCAGCGGATTTAGTTTCAGAGTTTATGCTAACATGTTGTTTATCAGAGATTATATCAGACTTTGCATAAGACTTTACACTAGAAGGAATTAAAGTAACTTTCTTCAAAGAAGGTTTTATTTGATAATAATCATAATACAGACTATGATATTCCTTACAAGTATAAATGGAATGCCATAAACTACCACAATGAAAGCAAGGATTTTGTGGTTTAAACCTAACAGACTGACTCTTAACTCCTGATCTAGGAGGTAAAGAGTTTCTATCTTTATTTTTCCTGCAAAAAGAAGCAAGATGGTTAAAGTTTCCACAGTTATAACATTTCTTTCTAGGAGCATTAGGAACAGGCATATAATTATTGCTTTTATTCACATTTTCCTTTCCATTCCTATTTTTCCTAGCTTCCCTTACCTTGTTGACATTTCTAATCTCTTTCAGCTTATGCTTAAGCTGCTTCTTTATCATTATGCCTATGTTAACTTCAGCTGGTTTATCCTGTTTCAATTTGTTTGAAGTTGACTTTTCCTTAACTTCTGTCACAGACTCTTTCATCTTTTCAGAATCAGACTTTATAGTTTTTGCTACAAACTTAACAGGATTTACCTTTGTCTTAGCAGTCTATTTAACAACAATTGGCTCAATTTGTTCAGTTCCTTTTTCACTTTTATCATCTCCATAACCTAAGCCCTCTTTCCAGTTTCCACTACTTAGTAAATTCTGAGTTGTTCTGCCAGAGTTAGTCCAATTTCTGATAATCTCTCTTTTCTTTTCTAAGTCAGTTTTTAAAGATTCATTCAATTTTAACACTTCATCTCTGATATATAAAGCATCATTTTTTTCTTTCTTAGTTTGATGAAGAAAAACTAACTCTTTTTCTAAATAATCATTTCTCTTTTTATAAGCAAGATTTTCAGATGTTAATGTTTCACATGTTAAAGTATGATCTCTATAAATAATGAACATGGTTTTAAGATATAATCTCAACTCAGTAATATCGTCAGTATGAAAAGCATAAGTTGTTTGCGGTACCTTTAATTCAGCAGTTTCAGGACTGCCTTCAGCATTTGCCATCAAGGCATAGTTCACCTCATGTTAAGAATCTGAAGTGTATGTCTAGCTTTTCTTCTTTGTGACAAGTGCCTTTCCTTTGTCACTTTTTCCTTTCTTGCAGTCAGGAGATATGTGGACTCTTTCACCATAATTATAGCATTTGACATTTAAGTTGTCTCCTCTGTCAGACTTTCCTTTACCTTCAGACTTTCTGAATCCTTTCTTATTAGAACTTCCACTTTTCCTGGAAAACTTCTTGCTTTTCCTGAATTTTCTGTAGGCTATCTTTGTGATACCCTTTACCATAAGGGCACACAATTTCATCATCTCTTCATCAACATCTATTTCAGGTAAACTTTCAGTTTCTGAATCATCATCATCAGAATACGATGACTCTGAATCAAATTTTATGATGAAAGCATTTCCTTTTCCCCTTGTTGAGGCAACAACTTTAGGAGATTCCTCCTCAGCCTTAAGAGCAACTGTCCTTGACTTTCTTCCATTCCTCTTGCTCCTTTGATCCATCTCAAGTTCATAAGTCTTGAGCATACCATAAATTTCATCAAGAGTAGTTTCAATAAGGTCATAGTTGTCCCTTATGGTAGTAGACTTCAAATCCCAATTTTCAGGAAGAGCTAAAAGGAATTTTAAATTTGAATCTTCAAGATCATATTCCTTGCCAACCAGTGACAAATCATTCAAGAGTTTGACAAACCTGTCATATAAATCAGTTAAAGACTCATCAGCTTTTGAGTCAAAGTGCTCATACTCTTGAGTGAGTATAGTCCTCCTGTTCTTCTTGATTGCATCAGTTCCCTGACATCTTGTCTCCAAAGCATCCCATATCTCCTTTGTAATTTTGCAATTTATTACCCTATTTGACATGACATTATCAATGGCACTATGCAGCAAATTCCTTACCCTTGCATCCTTGGCAATAGATGAGATGTCTTCAGCTGTGTACTCACCTTTCTCCTTTGGTATGGTCTTTGTTGGTAGATCAGCGACTACAACAGAGAGCTTGGTAGGCTTATGTGGTCCTTCAATTATTCTGTCAAGGTATTCTGGATCTGTAGCTTCCAGAAATATAGCCATCTTCACTTTCCATATGGAATACTAAGAATGTCTCAGTATGAGAACCCTAATAGTTCATATCGACTGTGGGTTTGAGTCTTTTGAGTTTCTTCAGTTTTGCTGGGCTTGGTTGGAGTTTGTGCTTCTTCGGATATGATTGTTTGGATATTTACTGTATGCATGTTAACAGATAAGCTCTGATACCAATTGTTAAGTCACACAACACTGTAGAAGGGGGTTGAATACAGTATTTATACAATCAAATTGATTTAACATAAGTATGTAACAAAGATCAAGTATATTGAATAAACTCTGTTACAATAAGAACTGTTGTTCTCTCTCAGTGATGAACAAATATCACTAAGAGCTGCTAGGTTACAATGTATAAGCTTCTTGATAATGATAACACATATAGTGTAAACCTAAGTCTGTGTTTATATAGTACATAGTTATAAGATAACTTTTAATTGATATGGAATACAATTCCGTCTCCTAAAATATAACAATCAGATATCTTCTACAAGTCTTCCAGTAATCTAACTCTTTCCATGCATATCTTCTTTTATTTAGTCTCGATCTTCTACTGTAAATCAGCTTCCTTCCTTATATGAAAGTCTTCCCACACTTAAGTTCTGATATGTCCTTTAGTTCTGATATGAAGTTTTGACTTCCAGTAAGTCCTGATTTCAGTAAGTCCTAATTTGTGTTGTTGTTAAGTTCTGAAAACCAAACACAAATCATATTAGACATGACATCTCAAATATATCTAACATGACCCAATTGAATTTGGAGGCGAACTATTGTACCAACTTTGAGCCATTCCCGAATGGGTTTGAGGAAAGGCCTGACACTTAATAGCATCGTTCACAGGCTGCAACAACAGTGCGTTAAAGAAAGTTCTCACATGATTAGCGGGATCTCCCGTACCATCATATGCTTTGATGGTGGGCATCTTAAACTTCCTTGAGATGCGGGTATTCATTATTTCTTCAGTAAATGGTGGAGTTGGATAATCAGGATCTCCTAGAGGCATAAGATCACTTGGGTCAGCCCTTGGGACAACATCCCTTCTTGGTATTGGACCATCCATATAACGACTCATATATTTTGTATTATTTTAAAATGTAATTATTGAATAGTTAATTAAATAAAATATGTGTATTGGTTTTGACAACTGTGTTTTGGTCCTTAATATTTATGTGTGCTTTATTGGTTTATAGGATTCAATTGTGTAATTAGTTATTGAGTTGTATTGTTTTGTTTCGCGTTTAAAAGTGATTTTATTGCCATTTTATTTTCATAAATATTTGGAGTGTTTCTAAAATTATTTTTATGATTTTATAATTTCAGTAATTATTTTTAAGAATTTATAAAATTAAGAAATCAAAATTTCATTAATTATTTATTTTTAAATGATTTTCTGATTCCATTTATTTGTAAAATCCGTATTTAATTCCAGAATTCTTCAAAAATTACGAAACTTATATTTTAATAACTTTATAATATTCTGAGAATTTTAAAATTATTTTGGAAATTTTTGGGATTAATTTCACCTGCTGGTTGATTCATTTAATTGTTAAAAGCGGGTATAAATTGCATTTCAGAAATCATTTTAAAATTATGAAATTTACGTTTTAGTTAACTTCGGGATATTTATAACATTTTAAGACTATCCTGGTAATTTTCTGAATTTGTTTTAGTTGCGACTCGGTTGGTTTAATTTCGAATTTCGGGGCAAAACAAGTCATCAAACCTTCATATTTATCCCAACTTCCACGTGTCAGCATTTCATTAAATTAGTTATACGTGTTGCAATTGGAGAAAAAGGAAATAAAAAAAAGAAAATAATTACCCCCACCCCCTATTTCTTCCCCGTCTTGGTTCTATGATCGCTCGGTTTCTTTCTCTGCTCTCTCTCGATCACTTCTCTCTCTCTCTCTCTCTCTCTCTCTCTCTCTCTCTCCCCCTCTCTCTCTACATCTCACATCTCTCTAATCTCTCCCTGCCCCTCCATGTTTCTTCTCCGCCCTGTGTTATTCCATTTTCTTCCCCTCGTTTTCTGGTGAGTTCCGGCCGGTTATTCCGGCCAGCCCTCGATTTTGTCTCTGTACACCTATATATATATTTATATTGATATATATGTGTGTTGAGTTGTGTGTGGTGACTGTTGAATCCCTATTTGTTGTTTTGTTTGGTTCGGTGGTTCCTGGCGGCGCGTGAGCTACACGCACACGTGTGTATATCTTTTTCTGCGCAGTCCGTGTTGCAAATTGGTTAAATATTTTTTTAATTTTTTAATTCCTTTTTATGCAGGAATTATTTTATAAAGCATTCCTGATATTAATAATTTCATGCGGGAATTATATTTAATCAATGGAATTTTCGTGTTGGAACCCGAATAATTGGGTGCCCCGGAAATTTTGTCGCCATCCGCGATGAATTTTTACGAGCGGATGGTGGACCGTGATGTTCATTATCTGAGTCCTAAATTTATAAAATAAATAAAATAATTCGTATAATTGGTTCTGTACGTAAATAATTATGGAATTATGGAAATTGTGTTGTGATGTGAATTGTGGATTGTTGTGAATTTGGACGTCGATTATAATCGACGGGTAGGCTTATAAACAGAAAAGTTTTTGTCAAAATTTTCTAAAAATTTATTTTAAATACAAGAAACGTACTATATAATACAAAATGATTTACCCTTATGTTAATACAGATTACGTGATTATGTGTATAATCCTTATACGAGTTGGGTTATCGAATTGGATTATTAGGATTCGAGGATATCAAGCATGTCGATATAACTAATTAAGGTATTCTGTTACTATAGATCCCGGTCAAGTTTTGCAATGTCTAAAGTCAGTGTGAAAGCTACCTAGGGTTTTTGTAAAGCATTGCAAGGCAAGTACCCCTGACCATTCTTTTATGGTTTAGTACGTATAAATAGACTGTTGTTTTATTCTCATAAAGGAACAGAAACATTTTAAGTTACACATCCCCTGTAGATATAAATAATTATTTTCAAACCTGTTTTGGGGAAAAGTAACTTCGAAAGGTACCTATCTCGAATGGAAATGATTTGTGAACCAGTTTTACATGTGTTGTTAAAATGAATGGATTTGAAATGAGATAGGTACAACTGTTTTGAAAACTAGATAAACCGATCAGATATAGGATACATAGGGGCCATAGTGGCCTAGTGTGGTTACGTAAGAGGCTAACTCAGTTGCAAACCGATTAGTCTAACAGGTCAGAGACCTAAGTAGTCTCTGAGTTCCGGAACAGGTATATGGGATGGCAGTAGGAGCCGTCTGGTGTTGATAGCCTGATCAGCTGTCTTCACATATCCGTTACGTATCTGATTTGGCTTTGTGATAGCATGCTAAAATTGCACTTTGGTACTTACACAACACACAACTATGTTTGTTTTATTCTGAGCATGCTAGTCAGTGATATCTAGTTACATTAGTTTTCTTTAGTCACTTTTGTTCGAAATGATTTACAGATTACAGATTTCATGTTGATTTATAGTTTTGTTCCTATAACTATTTATTTTACCATTTTTATCTTGATATTCATATGTTGGTACTGCTGAGCGATTATGCTCACCCTTGCAACCTGTTATATATATATCGTAGATGCCTAGAAGACCGATCAGACCTTGGCATAACCGCGTCTCAGCCCCTTCAAGACCCGGCTCCTTAGAGGTAATTAGTATCAGACCATGTACGGTCTGATGAGTTGCTGAAAAAGTTTAGTGTGTTAGACTTTTTGAATAAATGGTTCGTAATAATGAATAACTTGAATCATACTTGAACCTAGATCAGATCTCGGTTTGGGGTCTTGATAGTTTAATATTAATAATACTATAGTTTACATTGTGGTATGTTGTATTTAGTGACGTCAACTCCTGACCCCGGGGTTGAGGCCGTCACATTTGGTATCAAAGCTACAGGTTCAAGTCCCTGATTCAGCTTAGGGATTGAGTCAAAAAGGTATAGAAACTGTGTCTTAAGCTGTGAGTCAGCAACTCATGTAGAGGAGCAAACCATAGAGTCAGTTGAGGGTTCTGACGGCGTTCCCCTGACACCTATTGATATTTTGATAGAACTGCCTTAACCTTGTTGTGTCTTTCCTGAATATTTACCTTGTTGGCAGTGGCCTATAGTGATTTCCAGTTCTCCATCTCAGGAGAATATATCAGACTTAGACAGTTCCGACTCAGAGAGGACCTTAGACGTTTTAGATGAGGAGACTCTTTTGCCTCCCCTACCAGTGCCCCCATTTGTACCGAGGGATATCCCTGGACCTAGTGCCCATCCCTGTTGGGTACAGAGATCAGTATCTGTTGTTAAGGACATTCCACCAGGTTGTAGTCCCAGTTCTTCTTCCTCGAGACCTTCGGTTCCTCCATCTTCTCCTACAGGTGCTTCCTCCCCAATTCCCTATCGTGTTCACCGAGTGGTGAATAGGTCTTTCATTAGAAAGTAGAGTCCAGAGCTGACTACACATCTTGACCAGATACCAGTTGGACCTTTTCAGGGCATCCCTACTCCTTCACCTGATTTTCAGGCCCGAGTGAGATCTTTGACTCAGATTGCTGTTGAGAGAGCTAGGTCTATTGACCTTTTTATTAGATCAGATTTAAGGGCCATTTAGTACCAGGACCTGGTTAACTAGCCGACATTCGAGTTAGGTTCTATTGGTGGCAGCGGTAGTGGTAGTGGTTAGAGTAGAGGAGCAGCAGTGATAGACAGAGCTCAGAGTTGGTTTTCAGGACCTCTGTAATTGTTTTCTTTATATATGTACATTATTTTGTTGTAGTTTGTAGTAGGCGGAGTCTACTATGACAACCAGTTTTGTTGTGTACTCGAATGGTTTTTAGTTGGATTTCAGTTGTATCAGTTGGAATTCTGTTGGTTGTTATATAGTACCTGCTTTGTTATGTTGATCAGTTTATATATATATACATGTGCATTTTTATCATTGTTGTTACTATTATTGTTGCTTATATTGCTGGTATTTCTAGAATATAATTATTCACTCAGGATGGATCCAATTAACTGGGGATGAGGATATTATCTTAGTGGCAACACTCCCCTGTTACATATGTATAAACTATTTTGAGCAATCCATTTTCTTATATATGACTACTATGTTTCAGGAGAATGCCACTAAAGAAGAATTCTCAACCCAACAATGGATCTGTTGGGGATCCCTCCATGAATGAATTGATAGATTTGTTGCTTCAGCAGTCTACTCAGCTGGATCAATAACAACAGCAATTCCAGCAGCAGCAACAACAATTTCAGCAATAACAATAACAGCAGCAGCAGCTCTTACAACAACAACAGCAGCAAATCCAACAGCAGCAGCTGCAGATCCAACACCAGCACCAGATGAGGGGGACGACCCAAACTGTTAGTTTTAAGTCTTTTCAGGTTATGAAACCCCCATAATTTAAAGGTGAATTGGTACCTGTTGCTTCCAGGATCTGGTTGAAGGAAATGGAGATAGCTTTTGCACTCACCAAGGTCAGTGAGGATTTAAAGACATATTATGCTAGTTATTTTCTTAAAAATGATTCAAACTATTGGTGGGAGTCTACGTGAGCGTTAGAAGAAGAAGGTCCTATTCCCTGGACCCGATTCACAGAACTGTTCTTGGAAAAATATTTTTCGGATTGTCTCCAGAGTAAGATGGAGATAGAGTTTTTAGAGTTGAAGCAAGGAGACAGAAGTGTTATAGAGTACAAAGCCAAGTTCACGGATTTAGTTCGTATAGCACCAGAGTATGTGTGTTCGAAAGCTCAGCGAGCAAAGTGGTTTCAACAAGGGTTGAAGCCAGAGATTAGGAGTGGAGATGTAGCTTTACAACTCAATATGTATACTTCGGTTGTTCAGGCTGCCTTAGTAATAGAAAGTGAGCAGGGGTTAGCTACTAAGGAGAAGGGTGAGAAGAAAAGAAAGTTTGAAGGTGGACCTGCAAGGTCATAACAAGAAGGAGTAAGCCAGAAGTTTCAGCGCCGGTTTGGAAAGAATAAAGACAGGAAGTTCAGGAGACAGAATTTTCCGCAAGCTAGACCCAGTACTACATCAGTTAGTTCTACTCCGACAAAGTTTAACAAGCCAGTGATTGACTGCAAGACATGTAGAAAGAAGCACAGTGGTTAGTGCAAAGAGAACTTCAACTGTTTCAAGTGTGGCCAGAAGGGTCATTATTCCATGGAGTGTAAATCCGAGAACCAATGAGTAACTTGTTTTAGCTGCGGCAAAGTGGGGCATATTGCTAGGAATTGCAGATCAGTTACCCAGGGCAGTGTAGGAAGAAGTGTCTCCCAAGGACCAGCAACAAGTACCGTTGTTGAGTGGCATTTATGACACTTTATTACGCTCCATAAAGCTTTGAATTGGTGTAATTATACTCAAGTTATTTGTATTTTAATGTGTTTTCTAGTGTTTTTGCATTTTCAGGCATTATCTAGGAAATCAGGTGAATTAACATTATTTTGGTGCTAATTTGGTGTTAAGGTGGTGTTGGAATAAAAGCTCTTGGAAAGCCAGCTCAGTTCAGCAAAGAAAATGAAGAAGTCAGAAGTTGATCCAGGGAGTCAGCGCACCCGCCCTGTGATAGCGCGCGGCCGCGCTCAAAGTCCAGAAACTCAGCGCACCCGCGCTGGTAAAGCGCGCGGCCGCGCCAGGTCGAATTTAAAGAATTTTGTTTTTACTCTGATTTTGATCCAGAAGAATTCTAATCTGCATGGGGCTACTATATATACATAATTAAGTTCATTTTTCAAGAGAGACACATCAGAGAGCAAGGAAAAGGAGTAAAGAAGGCCGTTTTAGCATAATTCAAACAAGGCGAAGAAGACCTAGTTTTAACTTGTGATTCTTTTTTTAAGTTGTAACGTTGGATGCTTGTTTTCTTATTCTTGAACCTATACTCTTCTGTTATACTTTTTTTTATTATTCGTTTATAAAGACTACGTTTATTATACCATGCTTTAATCGGAACCCACGTCGATGATGAGTCCGATTATGGGCTAATCGTTATCGTGGGGTTTTAACAGATTTATTTCTGGATTTCTTTAGTTAATTTATTTCGATACCTTAGTGTGTGGTGATTGTATGATAACCTAGTATTGGTTGTGCTTATTCGTCTTATGAGCGTCGCGAACTTATAAGATAGCTTGTTAATTCTTAATGAAGCAAAAGTGAATTTAAGGGTTTTGAACTTGCTATGCTAGCATAGGTTCATGTGTTATTGTTATGCATGATTCATAGGTAATTTTAACCATCTTACTTGCCCTATGTAATCACGATAGATAACTTGTACGTTAAATTGTTATGTTATCAAATTCTATAGACATATAGGGTCTCAATATAATTTGTTTCTATTCATCTTCTATCTATTTTGTGGATGTCTGGTAGTATGGTATTCATGCAACGAAAGTTGGCATTTATCAGTTTCGTGTTATCTGATTAGTGTCAGCACTATTACATGCTCAACAAATTTCTCAATTAGTGCCTCCTTTCCCATAATAGGAGCATGAGTATCAACAGAAACATTGTTTGCTGAACTTGAGGAAGACTCATTATCTTCTGACAAAACTAGAGTGTGTGAAGCAACTGGAGATTCTGGAACAATCTCATCTAAATTCTGAGCATCAGAATTTATCTCCAGAATTGGTGTTGTTTGTGTAGATGGTATCTCAGCATTTAAGATTGGAGAGTTGACTTGAGATGGCTGAGCTGCTGTTGTTGGAGCTTCCAGATAAAGAACAGTTGGTATATTCAGATTATGAATATCTATCTCAGAACTTGCAGGTTATTCTTCAACATTATCTGTAGCATGAATAGGAGAGACAGGAGGTGTAAACACATGATCTTGAGCTTGTGTAGGGGATGGCAGAGCTTTAATTATAACAGGTTCTGATGAGATCAAAGATTCCTGATCCCCTTCCTTAGCTTCAATAATATCCTTAGATGGAGGCTTAGCCATGTGCCTTTTAGCTCTCATTTTCTTCAATCTTCTTGCTAGTGAACGAGTTGCTTGAGCATTAGAACTAGCAGTTCTCTTCCTCTTCAAAGTATCAGAACTTTGAGCTTCAGCATTTACCTGTTGGGTTGACCCTTCAGCTTCCGTTTCTTTCTGAAAAACCAGAGTTTCAGCTTCAATAGTCATATGTTATGATGCTTTAACCTGTGCTTCCTCTTCACTGTCAGATTCATCCCTGAGAATCATCTTTCTTCTCTTTTGTGGAGGCTGAGGAACAGACTTTGCCCTCTTAGGCTTGGAAGATGAAGGTCTGATGGTATGTGCTGATGGTTGGTTTTGTGAAGATTGAGCTGATGGTTGGAAGTAAGTTCTGATTGTTGGTTGAGTTGGTTGGGGTTGAGAGGTAGTTGGTTGTGTAGGTGCTGATGGAGGTACTGATTGAGGTTGGGTTGGGTGGATATCAGGATATCTGGTAGAATATGTGGCTGGATCAGAATTTACTAAAAACTGTTTGACAGAAGTAGGAATTTGGAGGGGTCTCAAAATAATTTTCTTATTATCAGTAGATAATAAGTCATTAAAGGCTCTCTTAGCAAGTTTGAATGGTGAAATCAACTCACTTGCTAATTGGGGTGCATCAGAGTTACAAAAGCTATAAATAAGTTGACAGAATCTAGCAAAATATACAGTATTTCTATCTTCTGTCATCTTATCCCCTATGAATCCTAGTACAACAGTAGCATAATCAAAATATGATTGTGTTTGAGCATACCCAATTTGCTGACTGAGGATAGGAATTGCATCAGAGTTTGAACACTTGTTTGCAAAGGTTCTTGTGGTGCAATCAAAGAAGAAACTCCATTCCCTCCTAATGTTGGGTCTCTTCAACTGTCCAAGCTTTGCCAATGTCTTCTCATAGCCCAGAGTTGCCATTAGCTGTTGAAGAGCTGGCTCCTCAACTTTTGAATATGTGCAATTTTCTGGCAGATGGAGTGCTTGTCGAACTGTGGCCAAAGTAACTACTTGCCCATCCTCCCCTGTTGTAAAGATAATACTTGGCGACCCATGAGCACCACCATCATCATACATGCAACTTCTCCAAAACTCCAGCACTTGAGTTCCAGAGATGGCTTCTGGTTGGGTCAAAGCATACCCAATCTTAGAGTTAGCAAGGAAGTCCTGAATAAAGTGAAGTTCTGATGGAGCTTCACCCTTGCTAAGAATAACCAAGTAATTGTTGGGAACAAACTTAGCTCCATTGAAAACAATATATTTTGGTGCCATTTCTGTTAAAAATCAAATGAGAAAAAGAGTGTTTGCAAGGTGTTTGATAAAATGCCTGTATGAAAAACAGCTTCAGAGAATATTAGTGGGTGAGAGAAAATAAGAGAGATGAGAGAATAAGAAAAGTAGGTAAAATATTAGAAAATTTTTTAACTCCCTTATTTATACAGCCCATGTCATAACAGTTACATTTTTGAAGCATGGCAGACAATTTACACCTGGAAACATGTGAACAGTCAATAAAAAGTTAAAGCAGGAGTTAGTGGGCACGAGAACTAAACAGTAATTAATGTTCATATGCAATTTTTCAAGGAAAACACGCTTCCCACTTACTCAATAATTATGACTGTTTTTTATCTCACCTAATTATATTCTGATTAAATATGACTGTTTCAGTATTTACCACAAATAAGTCAAGTAAATAATTAATGGCACGTAAGCATCAGAGTTTCAATCAGGATTTAATATCATAACTTGACTTTTATCAGATTTTAACAGTCATCAGAACATGGCTTCTTCACTCAAAAAGTGAATGTTTGTATTTGTGATTCTTCATAGAAATACTGACTTGTTTCTTCAGAGTTTAATCATCAAAACTTCCATTAGAACTTGTCCTCAGAATTAAATGATACTTAACTGTTTATCTAAACCAACTGAATTACCATAGTAATTTTCATCATTCATATGGAGTGAAAGTGTGTGCATTTAGCAAAATATCAGATAAAGATTAAAGTTTGATAAACTTCAGTACATCTTAGAAATATGGCATATGAGAAAAGTGCTTAAAATCTGTCATTAATAATGATGTCTACTATAGAATAAATTTATAAAAGAATCCACCTCAACTGTTTGTGCTCATTTTATGCATCTTTTAACATTCTTTTCACAGTGACTTCTCAGTATAAGTGAGTCACAACTGTTATCAGAATTTATGCTATTACCAGAGTATTTCTCCAGTAATCTGAGAATGTGAAAAGTCACCAACAAAAATTTATTTGCTTTTCTAATGCATATAACTTAATACTAGCAATGCAGTTGGGTCTTCCCTTCCACATATTTACTCTAGATCCCAAAGGAGTACCTGACTTCAATTTTCTTTTCTTTTCTTTAGATAAGTGAGGCTTATCAAGCATGTGGTTCATCCTTAAGATTTACAGACATCAGAATTTGACAGATAAGAAGCAAGAATCTAGTTTGTGACTTAGTAATAAGATACACAAAGTAAATTTAACTAAGCTCAAAATCAGAATTTGCTTATGTTAATGAGTTTCCACATAAACAACTAATTCAAATATGGGATTTCAAATATGTTAAAGACTACTAGGTCAGAATCTAACACAGTTATCCTCATTGGGTTGAATAGTCACAGAACATTCAAATCACTATCATAGTGTATAGATCCACATCAGATAACAATCAGCATTTAATGTATTATAATTTAAGCACATATTACATAAAGATAAGACAATCTGTAAACACTGATCATAAAGTCTGACTCATGAGGACAAAAACTAAGCAGATTTAGAGAAAGAACCTGAAACCATTCCAAGTTCATTTACCAGTTTTATAAAAGTAGCTTCACATAGTGGTTTTGTGAAGATATCTGCTAGTTGTTGATCTGCTGAAACAAAATGCAATTCCATTGTACCTTCCATCACATGTTCCCTTATGAAATGGTACCTAATGCTGATGTGCTTTGTCATTGAGTGTTGAACTGGATTACCTGTCATAACAATAGCACTTTGATTATCACAGTAAATAGGTATATTAGAAAATTTTAACCCATAGTCCAGTAACTGATTCTTCATTCAAAGAATCTATGCGCAACATCTTCCTACAATAATATATTCTGCTTCTGCAGTTGATGTGGAAATTGATTTCTGTTTCTTGCTAAACCAAGAAACCAATCTGCCTCCAAGAAATTGGCAGCTTCCACTAGTGCTTTTCCTGTCTATTTTGCATCGTGCAAAATCTGCATCTGAGTAACCTATTAGCTTAAAGTCCGATTCTCTAGGATACCATAATCCTAGATCAGCTGTACCCTTCAGGTACTTGAAAATTCTTTTCACATCTATTAAATGAGGTACTCTTCGATCAGCCTGAAATCTTGCACAAAAATAGGTAGCATACATGATATCAGGTCTACTAGCAGTTAAATAGAGTAGAGATCCAATCATACCTCTGTAGTTAGTAATATCTACTGATGAACCAGTATCTTTATCTAACTTGGTTGCAGTGGCCATGGGAGTGGATGCAGTTGAATAGTCATGTATTCCAAATTTCTTCAGTAAATTTCTGGTGTACTTAGATTGATTGATAAAAGTACCTTCTTCATTTTGCTTGACTTAAGTCCCAGAAAATAGCTAAGTTCTCCCATCGTACTCATTTGATATCTTGACTGTATTAGCTTTGCAAACCTTTCACATAGTTTGGCATTTGTAGAACCAAATAGGATATCATCAACATATATATGTACTAAAAGTAAGTCCCTTCCATGGTTGAGGTAGAACAGTGTTTTATCAATTGTACCTCTGTGAAATCCACTTTCCAGAAGGAATTGAGCTAAATTCTCATACCATGCTCTTGGATCTTGCTTAAGGCCATAAAGTGCTTTATCAAGCCTGTAAATATGATTTGGAAATTTTGAATCTACAAAACTTGGAGGTTGTTCAACATATACCTCTTCTTCCAATTCTCCATTGAAAAAAGCACTTTTCATATCCATTTGAAAGATAATAAACTTTTTATGAGCAGCATAAGCAAAAAAGATTCTTATGGCTTCCAATCTAGCAACTGGTGCAAATGTTTCATCATAACCAATACCCTCCGGTTGAGAGTAACCTTTAGCAACCAGCCTTGCTTTGTTCCTTGTAATTATGTCATCACTGTCAGTTTTGTTTCTGAACACCCATTTTGGGCCAGCCATTGATTTGTTCTTTGGTCTTGGCACTAGGGTCCAGACTTTATTTCTTTCAAATTCATTTAACTCTTCCTGTATTGCTTGCACCCAATTAGCATCTTGAAGACCTTCTTTCACTTTCTTTGGTTCAGTCAAAGATAGAAAAGAATGATAGAGACATTCATTTGATGTTGCAGTTCTAGTTCTCACATCTGCTTCAGGATCTCCAATTATTAAGTCAGGTGCATGTGATTTGGTCCACTTCCTTCCAGATGGAAGTTGATTTCTAGAACTGGATCCTCCCCCATGATCCATGCTATCTCCATCAGCATTTTCTGATGCTCCCCCTGTAGTTATGCTCTCCGGGACTTCAGAATTTGAGTTGGATCCATCATGATTTGAAGTATCAGAGTTTCCAGAATTATCCGAATTTGGCTCATCAGAACTTGATGAATCAGAACTTAAAGAACCAGTGACAGGTTCTGATGCTTCTTGAGAGTCTTGAGTTGTGGTAGGATCTTCAGCTTGCTCCCCCTGGATAGGTGCATTTTCCCTTGGAGTAGTTACCACAGTTTCAATGACATCGGAATTTAATCCATCAGAACTTGAAGGATCAGGATTTAAACCATCAGAATTTGCAGAATCAGAACTTAAATCTTCATTTTCAAATCTCAGTTGATCATGATCATTGAAATTTTCAAGTCCAGTAATCTTCTTATCATCAAAATTTGACATTGATAGATTCCATGACAACCTTTAGTTCTTAAATTGTAGACTCTGAAAGCTTTTGTGGAAATTGGATATCCAACAAAAATTCCTTCATCAACTTCTAGATCAAATTTTGAAATACATGAAAGTATTTCAGATTTGGCTTCTTTTTCTTCACCATCTCATATGGTGTTTTTCCATGCTTGTTTATGAGTGTAGCATTTTGTGTAAAACAAGAAAGTCTGCAGAGCTTCAGCCCAAAAGTAGGTTGGTAACTTTGTTTCATCAAGCATAGTTTGTGCAGCTTCAATGAGAGTCCTGTTCTTTCTTTCTACAACTCTATTTTGCTGTGGAGTTCTAGGTGCAAAAAATTCCTGTTTGATTCCCTGCTATTTGCAGAACTCTTCCATGATTGAATTCTTGAACTCAGTGCCATTATCACTTCTTATTATTTTAACAAAATCTTTGACCAATTTATCCAGCTGTTTGACATGATCAGTTAGAGTAGATGCAGTTTCATTCTTCTTGTGCAAGAAATACACCCAAGTGTATCTTGTAAACTCATCCACTATAACCGTAGCATATTTTTCTTTGCAATAGACATGACATTGACTGGACCAAATAGATCAACATGCAGTAGGTGATAAGGCTCAAGAATTGAAGATTCAGTTTTGCTCTTGAATGAAGATTTTCTTTATTTTACCTTTTGACATGAATCACAAAGGCCATCAGAAGCAAAACTGATGTTGGCAGTCCTCTCACAAGATATTTCCTTACACGCTCATTTATGTTATTGAAATTTAAATGAGAGAGTCTTTTGTGCTAATTCCAGCTTTCTTCAATTGATGCTCTACTTAACAGACAGATTACAGAACCATCAGAACTTGTTGAAAATCTGGCTTCATAAATGTTACCATGCCTGTAACCTTTCAGAACCACTTTTCCTGTAAAATTGTTTACTACTTCACAGTGTTCTTCAAAGAAATCCACATAATAACCTATGTCATAGATTTGACTCACACTTAGCAGATTGTGTTTAAGTCCTGAGACAAGAGCTACTGATTCAATGATGACATTCCCAAGATTGATATTGCCATATCATAAAGACCACTATTGGTTAGTTTTAAGGACCCGGACTTGCTTGGATCCTTTGGCCTTTTTAGGTTTGTTAACATTTGTAACGGATTTAGTTTCAGAGTTTATGCTAACATGCTGTTTATCAGAATTTATATCAGACTTTGCATCAGACTTTACACTAGAAGGAATAATACTAGCTTTCTTCAAAGAAGGTTTTATTTGATAATAATCATAGTACAAACTATGATATTCCTTACAAGTATAAATGGAATACCATAAACTACCACCATGAAAACAAGGATTTTGTGGCTTAAACCTAACAGACTGACTCTTAACTCCTAATTTAGGAGGTAAAGAGTTTATATCTTTATTTTTCCTGCAAAAAGAAGCAAGATGGTTAGAGTTTCCACAGTTATAACATTTCTTTCTAGGAGCATTAGGAACATGCATATAATTATTTCTTTTATTCACACCTTCCTTTCCATTCCTATATTTCCTGGCTTTCTTTACCTTGTTGACATTCCTAATCTCTTTTAGCTTATGCTTAAGCTGCTTCTTAGTCATTAAGCCTATATTTACTTCAACTGGTTAATCATGTTTTAATTTGACAGAAGTTAACTTTTCTCTGACTTCTGTCCTAGATTCTTTCATCTTTTCAGAATCAGATTTTACAGTTTTTGCTACAAACTTAACAACATTTACCTTTGGCTTAGCAGTCTATTTAACAACAATTGGCTCAATTTGTTCAGTTCCTTTTTCACTTTTATCATCTCCATAACCTAAGCCCTCTTTCCAATTTCCACTACTTAATAAATTCTGAGTTGATCTTCCAGAGTTAGTCAAAGTTCTGATAATCTCTTTTTCCTTTTCTAAGTCAGCTTTTAGAGATTCATTCAATTTTAACACTTCATCTCTAAAAGCTGTTCATATAGTGATAGTTGTACAAGTATCCTTAGACTTGAGGTCATCATAGTCATCTTGTGTACACTGAACTATGCTTTGGTTTAGTTCTTAGTCTCCAGGGACAATTATTAGGGCTCTACTGGGTATAGGAATTTGTACACGAAGATAGTGTATGATCAATAAAGGATCTACCCCTACCAGTGAAGGAAGCGAATGTTCAAGGCTGATCCACTTATGCTAGTTCAGGAATCTCTGGCCAGAGTGTATGAAATTAGAAAGGAGTTTCTGATTTGCATAGAACTAAGCATAAGTAAATGGTAAGCAAGTGATTAAATTAGATAGGCTTGACACGAGATCCATGCCTTGTATTTAATCAGGATATTGTAGGGTATAAGGAGTTTATTGTACGGTAACTATTCACTGAATAGGTTCTTGGTATTCTAAGCAGTGAATTCATATTATCCGGATAGTCGCGATATGCTGAGAAGTATCCCTCACGATGTAGAATAAATGTGATTAATTAATCAATCATATTTAATAAATTAGAGAATTTATATGAATAATGATAAAATAGTTTTATTATTATTTATTTCTACTACCGGCTAAATATTGAACCTATAGGGTCACACCATAAAAAGAGAATGATTTAAAGGTGGAGGAATTAATTAATAATGGCTAATAATTATTTATTTGTGAAATAAATAATTGGCAAATTTAATAATTGATTAAATGAGATTTAATTGATTATAAATTAATTAAGAAAAGTTCTTAATATTATTAATTAAGGATTTAATTTTTTGGAAATTAAATCAAGAGAGAGAATTATTTCTAAAGTGTTTAGAAAAAAGGATTAATAATTAAAAGGTGTTTTAATTATTAATGAGAATAATAAATGGGATAATAATAATAATATTTATGGAAAATTTTAGCTGAAAATTTTGCCTATAAATATACTATTATAAACCCTATTTTTATTCCAACCCCAAAATTTTATAAAACCTAATTCTCTCCACCACCTCCTCCTCCTTAACGTCGTTTTCTTGGTGGATACCGGTGGAGTGCTTCACGTTTGAGGAGCAGCTGCTAAGGATCTCCGATCGTTGCTCTTGGATCGCATATTAAAGGTTAGTAATTGAGCCATATGTTTTTACCACGATTTATAATGCTTTTATTTGGATTTTGTATGTGTAAAAGTGTTTTACCATGCCTCCGCTGCGATTAAAATCCAACACAGACTTTATTACTTTCAAATTCATTTAACTCTTCCTGCATTGCTTGCACCCAATCAGCATCTTGAAGAGCTTCTTCCACTTTCTTTGGTTCAGTCTGAGATAGAAAAGAATGATAGAAACATTCATTTGATGTTGCAGTTCTAGTTCTGACACCTGCTTCAGGATCTCCAATTATTAAGTCAGGTGTATGTGATTTGGTCCACTTACTTGCAGATGGAAGTTGATTTTTAGAACTAGATCCTCCCCCATGATCCATGCTATCTCCATCAGCATTTTATGATGCTTCCCCTGTAGTTATGCTCTCTGAGACTTCAGAATTTGAGTTAGATTCTTCAGGATTTGAAGAATCAGAGTTTCCAGAATTATCAGAATTTGGCTCATCAGAAATTGATAAATCAGAACTTGAAGAGCAAGTGACAGGTTTTGATGCTTCTTGAGAGTCTTGAGTTGTGGTAGGATCTTCAGTTTGCTCCCCGTGGACAGGTGCATTTTCCTTCAGAGTTGTTACCACAGTTTCAATGATATCAGAACTTAACCCGTCAGAATTTACAGGATCAGAGTTTAAGTCATCAGAATTTACGGTATCAGAGTTTAAATCTTCATTTTCAAATCTCAGCTGATTATGATCATTGAAATCTTCAAGTCCAGTAATCTTCTTATCATCAAAAGATACATTTATAGATTCCATGACAACCCTTGTTCTTAAATTATAGACTCTGAAGGTTTTTGTGGAAAGTGGATATCCAATAAAAATTCCTTCATCAGCTTTTAGATCAAATTTTGACAGCTGTTCAGGATGAGTCTTAAGAATAAAACACTTACATCCAAATACATGAAAGTATTTCAGATTTGGCTTCTTTTTCTTCACCATCTCATATGGTGTTTTCCATGCTTGTTCATGAGTGTTGAATTCTGTATAAAACAAGAAGTCTGCACAGCTTCAGCCCAAAAGTAGGATGGTAGCTTTACTTCATCAAGCATAGTTCGTGCAGCTTCAATGAGAGTCCTGTTCTTTCTTTCTACAACTCCATTTTGCTGTGGAGTTCCAGGTGCAGAAAATTCCTGTTTGATTCCATGCTCATTGCAGAACTCTTCCATGATTAAATTCTTGAACTCAGTGCCATTATCACTTCTTATAATTTTAACAGAATCTTTGACCAACTTATCCAGCAGTCTGACATGATCAGTTAGAGTAGATGCAGTTTCATTCTTTTTGTGCTAGAAATACACCCAAGTGTATCTTGTGAACTCATCAACTATAACCAAAGCATATTTCTTCTTTGCAATAGACATGACATTGACTGGACCAAATAGATCAATATGCAGTAGGTGATAAGGCTCAAGAATTGAGGATTCAGTTTTTCTCTTAAATGAAGATTTTCTTTATTTTGCCTTTTGACATGATTCACAAAGGCCATCAGGAGCAAATACTGATTTTGGCAGTCCTCTCACAAGATCTTTCTTTACTAGCTCATTTATGTTGTTGAAATTCATATAAGAGAGTCTTTTGTGCCAATTCCAGCTTTCTTCAATTGATGCTCTACTTAACAGACAGATTGCAAAACCATCAGAACTTGTTGAAAGTCTGACTTCATAAATGTTACCATGCCTGTAACATTTCAGAACCACTTTGCCTATAGAATTTCTTACAACTTCACAGTGTTCTTCAAAGAAATCCACATGATAACCTCTGTCATAGATTTTACTCACACTTAGCAGATTGTGTTTAAGTCCTGAGACAGGAGCTACTGTTTCAATGATGACATTCCCAAGATTGATATTGCCATATCCCAGAGTTTTTCCCATGTTGCCATCTCCATAAGAAACTCATGGGCCAGCTTTCTCCACAAAGTCTGATAGCAGGGCTTTATTTCCAGTCATATGTCCTGAACATCCACTGTCCAGCACTAGGATGTTTTTCCTGTTGCCCTACAATCACAAAGACCATTAATAGTTAGTTTTAAGGACCCAGACTTGCTTGGATCCTTTGGCCTTTTTAAGTTTGTTAGCATTTGCAGCGGATTTAGTTTCAGAGTTTATGCTAACATGTTGTTTATCAGAGATTATATCAGACTTTGCATAAGACTTTACACTAGAAGGAATTAAAGTAACTTTCTTCAAAGAAGGTTTTATTTGATAATAATCATAATACAGACTATGATATTCCTTACAAGTATAAATGGAATGCCATAAACTACCACAATGAAAGCAAGGATTTTGTGGTTTAAACCTAACAGACTGACTCTTAACTCCTGATCTAGGAGGTAAAGAGTTTCTATCTTTATTTTTCCTGCAAAAAGAAGCAAGATGGTTAAAGTTTCCACAGTTATAACATTTCTTTCTAGGAGCATTAGGAACAGGCATATAATTATTGCTTTTATTCACATTTTCCTTTCCATTCCTATTTTTCCTAGCTTCCCTTACCTTGTTGACATTTCTAATCTCTTTCAGCTTATGCTTAAGCTGCTTCTTTATCATTATGCCTATGTTAACTTCAGCTGGTTTATCCTGTTTCAATTTGTTTGAAGTTGACTTTTCCTTAACTTCTGTCACAGACTCTTTCATCTTTTCAGAATCAGACTTTATAGATTTTGCTACAAACTTAACAGGATTTACCTTTGTCTTAGCAGTCTATTTAACAACAATTGGCTCAATTTGTTCAGTTCCTTTTTCACTTTTATCATCTCCATAACCTAAGCCCTCTTTCCAGTTTCCACTACTTAGTAAATTCTGAGTTGTTCTGCAAGAGTTAGTCCAATTTCTGATAATCTCTCTTTTCTTTTCTAAGTCAGTTTTTAGAGATTCATTCAATTTTAACACTTCATCTCTGATATATAAAGCATCATTTTTTTCTTTCTTAGTTTGATGAAGAAAAACTAACTCTTTTTCTAAATAATCATTTCTCTTTTTATAAGCAAGATTTTCAGATGTTAATTTTTCACATGTTAAAGTATGATCTCTATAAATAATGAACATGGTTTTAAGATATAATCTCAACTCAGTAATATCGTCAGTATGAAAAGCATAAGTTGTTTGCGGTACCTTTAATTCAGCAGTTTCAGGACTGCCTTCAGCATTTGCCATCAAGGCATAGTTCACCTCATGTTAAGAATCTGAAGTGTATGTCTAGCTTTTCTTCTTTGTGACAAGTGCCTTTCCTTTGTCACTTTTTCCTTTCTTGCAGTCAGGAGATATGTGGACTCTTTCACCATAATTATAGCATTTGACATTTAAGTTGTCTCCTCTGTCAGACTTTCCTTTACCTTCAGACTTTCTGAATCCTTTCTTATTAGAACTTCCACTTTTCCTGGAAAACTTCTTGCTTTTCCTGAGTTTTCTGTAGGCTATCTTTGTGATACCCTTCACTATAAGAGCACACAATTTCATCATCTCTTCATCGGCATCCATTTCAGGTAAACTTTTAGTTTCTGAATCATCATCATCAGAATATGATGATTCTGAATCAGACTTTATGATGAGAGCCTTTCCTTTGCCCCTCTTTGAGGCAACAACTTTAGGAGATTCCTCCTCAGCTTTAAGAGCAACTGTCCTTGACTTTCTTCCATGCATCTTGCTCCTTTGATCCATCTCAAGTTCATGAGTCTTGAGTATACCATAAGTTTCATCAAGAGTAGTTTCAGTAAGGTCATAGTTGTCTCTTATGGTAGTAGACTTCAAATCCCAACTTTCAAGAAGAGCTAAAAGGAATTTTATATTTGAATCTTCAAGATCATATTCCTTGTCCACCAGTGACAGATCATTCAAGAGTTTGGCAAACCTGTCATATAAATCAGTTAATGACTCATCAGCTTTTGAGTCAAAGTTCCCTGGCATCTTGTCTCCAAAGCATCCCATATCTCCTTTGTAGTCTTGCAGTGAATTACCCTGTTTGACATGACATTATCAATGGCACTATGCAGCAAATGCCTTACCCTTGCATCCTCGGCAATAGATGAGATGTCTTCAGCTGTGTACTCACCTTTCTCCTTTGGTATGGTCTTTGCTGGTTGATCAGCAACTACAACAGAGAGCTTGGTAAGCTTATGTGGTCCTTCATTAATTATGTCAAGATATTCTGGATCTGTAGCTTCCAGAAACATAGCCATCTTCACTTTCCATATGGGATACTCAGAAGGTCTCAGTATGGGAACCCTAATAGTCTCATATCGACTGTGGGTTTGAGTGTTTTGAGTTTCTTGAGTTTTGGTGGGCTTGGTTGGAGTTTGTGCTTCTTCAGACATGATTGTTTGGATCTTTATTGTATGTGTGTTAACAGACAAGCTCTGATACCACTTGTTAGGTCACACAACACTATAGAAGAGGGTTGAATACAGTGTTTATACAATCAAATCGATTTACCACAAGTATGTAACAAAGATCAAGTATATTAAATAAACTCTATTACAATATGAACTGTTGTTCTCTTTCAGTGATGAACAAATATCACTAAGAGCTGCTAGGTTACAATGTATAATCTTCTCGATAATGATAACAGATATAGTGTAAACCCTAAGTCTGTGTTTATATAGTACACAATTACAAGATAACTTCTAATTGATATGGAATACAATTCTGTCTCCTAAAATATATCAATCAGGTATCTTCTACAAGTCTTCCAGTCTTCTAACTCTTACATGCATATCTTCTTTTGTTCTAGTTTAGATCTTCTCCTGTAAATCAGCTTCCTTCCTTAACTGTAAGTCTTCCCGCACTTAAGTTCTGATATGACCTTAAGTTCTGACTTCCAGTAAGTCCTGACTTCAGTAAATCCTGATATATCCTGTTTGTTAAGATCTGAAAACTAAACATGAATCATATTAGACATGACATCAAATATATCTAACATATATACTGATTGTTACAAGATGAGACAAATGGACCCATGAAGTCAATTCCCCATACATCGAAGACCTCAACCTCTAGAAGCATATTAAGAGGCATCTCATCCCTCTTAGACATATTACCCACATGTTGACATTGATCGTATTTCAAGACGAACTGGTGAGCATCTTTAAACAAGGTTGTCCAGAAGAAACTTGCTTGAAGAATATGAGCTGCTGTCTTTTCTCCACCGTAATGTCCTCTATAAGCCGTTGAGTGGCAATCTTGAAAGATTCCTCCATTTCGCTGTAAGGAATACATCTCCTGATGATTTGGTCAGCTTCTTGACGAAAAAGAAACGGCTCATCCCACATATACCACTTTACTTTATGTAGAAACTTCTTCCTTTGAGCATAAGATAAGTCGGGAGGCATGATATTACTCACAAGGTAGTTCACAATGTCTGCAAACCACGGTTCTTCTTCTTGCTCTCCAAAAAGCTGCTCATCAGGAAAAGACTCATTTATTAATGTCTTATCCAATGAAGTAGCATTAGGATTTTCTAAATGCGAGAGATGATCAGCGACTTGATTTTCAGTCCCCTTTCTGTCCTTGATCTCTAGTTTAAATTCTTGAAGCAAAAGAACCCATCTAATCAATCTAGGCTTCGAGTCCTTCTTTTAGACGAGATAACGAATTGCAGCGTGATCAGTGAAAACTGTCACCTTAGTCCCAAGTAAACAAGATCGAAATTTCTCAAAACCATATACAATAGCCAAAAGTTCTTTCTCCGTAGTAGTATAATTCAGTTGAGCACCATTTAGGGTCTTACTAGCGTAGTAGACCACATGAAATATGTTGTTCTTCCTCTGCCCAAGAACTGCTCCAACTGCATAGTAACTTGCATCACACATATCTTAAAAGGTTCATTTCAATTAGGTGCAGTTATGACTGGTGCCATGATTAAATTCTTCTTCAAAGTCTCAAAAGCTGCAAGGCACTCATCATCAAACTTGAAAGGAACATCTTTCTCTAGCAAACTGCACAATGGCTTTGAAATCTTAGAGAAGTCTTTGATTAAACGCCTATGGAAACCCGCATGGCCAAGAAAACTGTGAATTACCTTAACAGAAATAGGTAGGGGAAGATTCTCAATGACCCCCACCTTGGCCTTGTCCACCTCTAGACCCTTACTAGAAACCTTGTGCCCGAGAATAATGCCCCGACACACCATAAAGTGACATTTTTTCCAATTGAGAACCAGATTGGTCTCAACACACCTCTTAAGAACATGTCTAAGATTTTGCAAGCATTTATCGAAAGAATCGCCAAAAACAGAGAAGTCGTCCATGAACACCTCCACATTCTGGCCAATCATATCAGAAAAGATGGTCATCATAAATCTCTGAAATGTGGCTGGCGCACCAAACAGAACAAAAGAAACTCGTCTGAAGGAGAAAGTACCAAATGGACAAGTAAAGGTAGTTTTTTCCTGATCTTCTGGAACAATACAAATCTGATTGTAACCCGAATAGCCGTCCAATAGACAGTAGTACTCATGACCAGCACTTTTATCAAGCATCTCATCAATGAAGGGCAAAGGGAAGTGATCCTTCCTAGTGGCTTTTTTCAGCTTCCTATAGTCCATGTAAACTCTCCACCCCATGACTGTTCATGTAGGAATAAGCTCATTCTTCTCATTTTCTACCACAGTAATACCACCTTTCTTTGGAACACATTGAACCGGGCTTACCCATGAACTGTCAGAAATAGGGTAGATGATCCCTGCATCTAGCCACTTAAGAATTTCCTTCTTCACTACTTCCTTCATGATTGGATTAAGGCATCTTTGCTGCTCGACCGTAGACTTGCTACCTTCCTCTAGCAGAATTTTATGCATGCAATAAGAAGGGTTGATTCCCTTGATATCTGCTATAGTCCAGCCAATTGAGGATTTGAACTCTCTCAGAATCCTCAGAAGCTTTTCCTCATCACTAACTGAAAGGTCAGATGCAATAATAACATGCAAGGTAGATGCATTACCTAAAAATGCATACCTCAAATGCTCAGGTAAAGGCTTAAACTCAAGAGTGGGAGCTTCCTCAATAGATGGCTTGAGGCGTTTAGGTGCTTTGTTCAGTTTCTCTATTCTAAGAGATTCAAAAGGCATATCTATCTTCCTCTTCCAGGGAGAAGGATTCAAATACTGCAAATGTTCTTCACCTTCATCATCTTCACTATCTGAATTTCCCAATAAGGCTTTCTCTAAGGCATCGGACCTTAGTAATTGGTCAAGTTCTGAAGTAACCACAGAATCAACCAACTCCACCTTTAGGTATTCCTCATTTTTCCGTAAGAAACTTCATAGCATTGAACACATTAAAGTTACATCATGATCCAGCACTCGTATTGTGAGCTCACTCTTCTGCACATTTATCAAGGTTCGTCTAGTCGCCAAGAAAGGTCTTCCCAAGATTATGGGAATCTTCTTATCCTCCTCGAAATAAAGAATTACAAAATCCGCAGGAAAGATGAGTTTATCAACCTTGACCAAGACATCCTCCACAATGTCTCACGGATATATAATAGAATGGTCGGCTAATTGCAGAGTCATATAAGTCAGTTTTGGATCAGGTAAGTCCAACTGCTTGAAGATTGACAAGGGCATCAGATTGATGCTAGCTCCCAAGTCACATAAGCATCTGTCAAAAGACATTTTTCCAATAGTACACGGAATAGTGAAGCTTCCTGGATCCTTAAGCTCCGGAGGTAACTTCTGTTGTAGTACAATACTAAATTCCTCCGTGAGAGCGACGGTTTCTAAATCATCTTGCTTCACTTTCCGAGAGAGAATACCTTTCATAAACTTTGCATAACTAGGCATCTGCTCAAGAGCCTCAGCGAAAGGTATGTTGATATGAAGTTTCTTGAACACCTCTAGAAACTTCTCAAATTGCTTGTCCAGCTTTTTCTTTTGCAGCCGCTTAGGAAAAGGCAGTGGAGGATAGATCTTTTTCTCCCCTGTATTACCCTTAGGAGGAGTGTGCTCAACAGTAGTCTTCCTTGGTTCCACTTCTACTTCCTGCTGCTCTACTTCTTTCTCAGCCTCAGCTTCTTCAGTCAACACTTAAGTTTGTTCGGGATTCGCAACCTTTCGAGACCTTAAAATGATTGCCTTTACATGTTCCTTAGCTTCCCTCTTTCCTGGCACTTCAGTGTCAATAGTTAGTGTACCAGGCTGATGATTAAGCAAGGCATTGGCAATTTGCCCAATTTGGTTTTCTAAGGTCTTTATAGAAACAACTTGACTTTTGCACATAAGCTTCAACTCCTCTAATTCAGATTTTTCATTAGCTTGTTGCAGCTGGAGTTGTTTTCTCGGTGCATATTGCGGTTGCTAAAAATCAGGGGGTTTGTACTGCTTAGCTAGATACTGCTGATAAGGCTGTTGAACCGCATTCTGAGTGTTGCTCCAACTGAAATTAGGATGATTGCGGTTGTTGGGATGATAAGTAGCTGGCACAGGTTGCTGTGAGCACTGAAAGTTGCTCACGAACTGAGCTGATTCACTAGAAATTGTGCACTGATCAGTCTCATGGGCACCAGCACAAAGCTTACAGACACTAGTGATTTTAGAGAAACCCTGAAAAGTGACATTCATTTTGTGTGGCATGTCTAGTTCTCACTCCTCTGTCAGGATCACCAATGATCAGTTCAAAGGGTTGGTCTCTGTTCCAGACTCTTTGTCGAGGCATATAATATCTTGATGTTTCCCATTATTCAGCATGATGTTGAGTGTGAACTATAGATCCTCTTCCTGCTCCCCCTGAGTTCCTTCCATCATGACTTGATGATTCTAATCTTTGAGTAGTAGTTCTTAAAGGTGTTCCTGTATGATTATCATAATCATTATTTCCACCATTACCACCACTTGATTCAGAATCAACATTGCCATGTTCAATAGGTATAACACTAGAAATCTCAGGTTCTTCTACATTTAAAGGATCATCTGACAAATTTTCAAATTCCGGAGATTCAGAATCCTTTTCTCTTTACAGGCTTGCCAATTTGGTGTCTTTGAATGTTACATTAAGGCTTTTAATCACCTTATGATCAGTAATCATATAATCCCTGTAAGCTTTAGATTCCAGAGAATAGCCAAGAAATATACCTTCTTCCGCTTTAACATCAAACTTTCCCAGATGCTCATTTCCTTCCTTCATCACAAAACATTTAGCTCTAAACATATGAAAGTGTTTCAGTGTTGGTTTCTTGTCAGCCATAATCTCATAAGGAGTCTTGCCATGATCTTTATTAATCAGGGTACAATTTTGAGTGTAACACGCTGTGTTCATAACTTCAGCCCAGAAGTAGGTAGGAAATCTTGATTCACTTAGCATACTCCTTGCTGCTTCAACCAAGGCTCGATTCTTCCTTTCTACTACTCCATTCTATTGTGGAGTTCTTGGGGGTGAGTATTATCTCAAAATACCTTTCTCTGTAAAGAATTCATTTAGAAATGCATTCTTGAATTTTGTCCCATTGTCTGATCTGATCTTTCTGACAGGTAATTTCCCTTCCAACTCAATCTTCTTTATATGATTGTTAGTCGCTAAACACGCGCTAATAATACACGCCAGTATACGAGTTCGCAAGTAGTATAAAATCTTTTCTAGTTCTTTCCCACAGAGACTGACTTTGGTTAACTAATTAATCTATGCACTTAAGCAACAATGTATGGTTATTATTCAATGCTAAAACGATACCAAATAGAGGTAAATTCTATGATCAGACCTGAGTCGTTATGTGATTGTATATGTGTGATTGCTTGACTGTGTGCATGACTATGTGCTCTGTGACATTTTTATGAAATTAAGAGAATTATGTAAGGATTTATTTAATCTTCGTGCATTTTTATAAAATCATCCGAGTAAGATAAAAACATGGGATTTGTTCTGTTATCTTCATAGTGGTCCTAGAGACTTTTTAAAAATGATGAGTGGATTTATTTGGTGGTCCTTGCATTTTAAATTGATTTTATGTGGAAAATGTTATTATTAAAGCGAACTTGCGAAATTCATATAAAATCAGCCATCCGCTCAAAAATCCATTATGAGTAATGGTTAAAAAGCTAATTTCGAGATTTACGTTTTAAAATTATCATTCATATCAAATTCATCTTTTCCGAGAGAGATATTTGCAGATCAAAATTGTTTTCTTTCAAGAATAAAAGCAAATCAGAAACAAGATAACCCAATTACCATACTACCCCTCCCTTGGTAGTATATAATCACACCCACCCTCTCTTTTCTTTCTTTTTCACCCGAGCCTCTCTCTTTTCTTTCTTTTCTCTCATTTCTTCTATCCTCTCGGGATTTCTCTCTCTCTCTCTCTCTCTCGGTATACTCTCCCTTCGATCTCTCACTTGTTCTTTGCTCTTTTTCGGTTAAAGAACCGTGATTGTGTGAGACTTTGTGATATCTACTTTTATACATACATGCATGTCACTATCTTCAAGTTTTTGAGAAAAACCAAAGTTGGATTTGGTGGTTTTGAATTCGGTTTTCATGGAAACAAAAGAGTTTTTGTTCTTAAATGATTTAGAATAAAGATATGTGTTTGCATGTGTGTATTACTTGAGAAAAATTGGTGGTTGATGGTTGGAAACCCCCGAATGGGGACACCACCGAGATGCCACCGCCACCGGTGATGAACTCCGGTGAACCGGTGGTGAGCAATGATGTTAAACACTGAGCTCTAGTATTTAATCGACTATTTTGTGTTTGCATGCTTAGTTGGTTTGAAATTCAAAAAGGGTTTTGATATTTTTTTAGTTAAGTTGATAAATACTTGGTAGAAATGAGTTGTTGAAGTTTAAATCTATAAATTATGATTTGATTTGAATGATTGGATGAATTTAAAGCAAAAATAGACCATGCATGTGTTTATGTGAAGTAAAAGCCGCATAGGGCTTTGATTTATCAAGAATGAATTGATTTTAGTTGATAAAAAGGATTGTTTAATGGTTGTTTGAAAATGATAAGTTAAATAGAGTGTTTAATGGAACTAGGGATGAGAAATTCGAACATAAATATGAGATTGTAAGTTGCCTTGGTTCGAATTTTATTGATAAGAAAAAAGAAGTAATTTGGTGTGTTGTTCTTGCTTGGATTCATTAGGATTTAGGATTAAAACTATGGAAAGATGCTTGCATGCTATGTATGAGATCAAAAATTGAAATGCATGTCGTTGTTCTTGAAAATTCGAATGATATGGTTGTTTTAATTGGAAATATTAAGTTGGATTAAGTGAAGGGTTGATTGATTATATGTTATGTGGATTTGGTATGAAAATTTGCTTGAATTTGGAAGGTGTTTATGGAAAGGACGAATGGTTTATAGTACTTAAAAGGTCAAATTCTAATTTAAGTGCTTGAATCGATCATGGAGATTAGTTAAGGATTGTATGTGAGATTTTTGCCTAATTTGCTATGTTGGTTCGAATTAAAGTATAAGAGATAGGGGAATAATTGATTTGTGATAACTATGGTTGTCATTATAAGTTTTGTCGTTTGTTTATTTGTATAAGAATATCAAGTATAAGGAGCTATGTGTACCAATATAGAGTACGATTTGATTTCGAGTCGAGATATGGATGTTTATAAGTCAATTGTCGATATATAAAGGTGAAAAGGTTAATAATATAGTATATGATGTGCTATGTGCTTATGTGTATAAGCTATACTAGTACATTTGAGTCAAGAGTATAATCGAGTTATCATAATCGAGTGATCGTTCCGGGAACGAGAGTTGAGAAACTGATTAAGGTTTTGGTTTTGATTGTAGATTCGGAGCGTGAGGGCATTTAGGCTAGGAAAGGAAAGGATATACTAGGTAGCAGTAGTTCAACCTTCAAGAAAGCAAATTCAGGCAAGTAACTCTGATTACTTGTGTAAATGGTTATAAAGAGAATGTTGTTCATACCATGTAGAGTATTGAACTATTTAATTATGAATCCCTGATATTGATACCCTGCCTTTGTTCTAGATAAACTGTTATTGATAAGCTTAATGATTCAACCCTTTGATAATCTGTCTTTTCTGTTCAAGTTATTTACTAAGCCATGGATTATATTGAACACTCTGATTATCCTTGTTAACCCTGTTCAATGATACCCTATTTTCCTGATCACCCTATTGATCTCTAAACAGATGTTGATCCTTCTAACTTAAGTGCTTTATTATCCCTGATATAGAATCCTTATGAATTGTTCCTTGCATATCTTTGAATCACTCCCTGAACTTTGTTTCCCTAAAATCTGATTTAAGAGTGAGTTTCGACTTGAAAGAGTCCGAATGATTTCAAATTATTGGTAATGATAAAATGAATTTTAGAAAACCTATTTGTTTTTCCAAGTCAAGGTTTTCCAAATGAATTCCTGATGGATTGGATTGGGACATAAGAGGCTAGTGGGAGTAGTCCTGTCATGGTAAGAGGCTAGCGGGGCTAGTCCAACTTAAGGCTGAAATTATGCCGATTGGTACCTTAAAGACCGGAATGGAGGTCAGTACGGGCTGATCACCCGTATATAATGAAATGGAAAGATAAAGTGATCCAATCAAGGGTTCTAAATGATTATTTAAAAAGGGACCTGAAACTATCTGTTCAGTAAAATTGATTCTTGAAAATGAAAATGGTTTATATTGTTTTGAAAAGAGTTTGATTATGTCAATGTGAAGCTTAAAGCTCGAGAACCCTAATTCTTGAATTTTGTTGATTATATGATTGATTCCATATAATGAAATACTGTTGCTTTCCTCTATTGAAAGATCTATTCTGATCCTCTAATGATTTGTGATGAATGTCGGCTTTCTTCCTGCATTGAGCCTTGTTCTTTGAAAGCCCCACATTATCCTTCAAAACCTTTCCGTAACCCAAAAGTTGTAAATCTGCCACCTAGATCAAATAAAGTAGAATGCCCTGAGTTTGGTAAAGCACATTGTGAATTGATATTGTAGAACTGCTATATAGTTACTTGCTGAGTTTTATGCTCATTTGTTTTGTTTTAATCTAACCATGAAAGTTAAGCAAGAAGATGGCCAGGCTTAGGCGCACTGCTCGTAAGAGCGTACCTGGTGGTCCCTACCGTGTTGAGTGAGCTCGCGCCTAGAAGGAAATGTTTAAAGATACAATGGGTTATCTGTCGGTTCCCAGCCAGAATCGACATTGTTTATTTAATAATATTTTGGGTTTGTAAGTTATATTTTATGATTGGTAGTTGTAATCTTGTTTCATACTTTATCCTGTTGATCATGTTAGTAGTTAATCGGGGTTTATGCTTATTTAATTACTAGATTAGAGGTGTGTGAGTCCTCATTTCCTAACCCCGAGATTGAGGGCGTCAAAGATGGTGCAGTCCTATGGAGATAGCCTGATCAAATGTCTCACCAGGGATCATCCAATACATTCATATCTGAGCGTGATTTTGAGGTTCCCGTAACAGAACAAATGATTTTGGGTCCCCGTAACGGGACCAATGGCTTTGTGGTTCCTATAATAGAACGGAAGATTTGAAAATAAAAATGGCATGCTAAAATTGAACTCTAGTATTCACACAACACGACTAATGAGATGTTTTATAGAGCATGCTAGTTATTGATATCCAGTTTACACCTGTTTTACTGGTCTTATAAACGAGTTATGATTGTTGTTCCTATAACTATTTTATCATAAATTGTTTTACTTGTTATTCATATAGTAGTACTTCAGAAAAATTGATTGCTCACCCTTGCAGAATATTTTGTATATATGTATTTCAGATGTATAGGAGACCTTCCCTTACAGTCAGGGCAGAGTTCCAGATTCCTTCTGTACCAGACTCCTCTGAAGTATTTGTGCTGGACCAACCATGGTCTGTTGAGTTGTTGTATGAATTTAGTTGTCATGTTTGTTTAACATAAGTTGGTTTATAACGGTTGTTGTAACCTAAGTCATACTTAAACCTGGAAAAGATCTTGGTAAAAAGGGGTCGTGTTTATGATTTAACATTTGATTTGGATAATATCATGTCATTATTATTGTTGTTAGTGACGTCAACTCCTGACCCCGGGGTTGAGGCCGTCATATTTGGTATCAGAGCGAGGTTTGAGTCCCTGATTAAGGTTAGGAGTAGAGTCAAAAAAGTGTGAGAAGGTTTATATGAAGTGGTAGGTCAGCAACTCAATCAGAGGATCGAGTTTATGAATTCAGTCGAGGGTTCGAAGGTGTAACCATGACATCTATTAAGCATTGACTGGAACTGCTCTAATTTTTTGTATGTCTCCCTCGTATATAGGTATTGTTGGTAATGCTCGATATAGGTTTTTAGATCTCCCTCTCGAGAAAACGAGTCTGGTTACGAGAATTCAGTTTTTGAGCGGATCCTTAATGTGTCAGCTGAAGAAACACCCATATTATTCCTAATTATTGCATTTTCTATGTCAAGTGATGTTGCTGGACTAAGTGTGCGGCCTCGGTGAGTTCAGATGGAATGATAATAGTCAGCGGCTGCTATGACATCCAAGTCCCATAATGAATGTGGATCAGTACTGTGGTTTATATGTTGAACCCTTATATTTCTTTCTTGAGACGTATTTTGTTTCCAGAATAATTGTTTACTATCCCATAAGTTGCTTATTTTTCCTGTGAGAAAGTTAAGAACGTGAAGTAAGAAATTTAGGGTCCTGTTGATCTCATTACAAATCAGATTCTCCCCTTCCTATTTCTGAATTTCTATTTAAACATTGTTTCTTTCCTCGGTGATTTTATCAGTTGATTGGGGCAAATGATGCATATGATTTGACTATTTGTCTCTGTGATAAAAGGATCTGGTGGGACGCCACTGAATTATGTGTTGTGAACTATGCGGTACTAGGACTGGCCATCTTATATACTTGTATGGTTGCTCTCAGTCATATCTATGTCTTCTTCTCTTGTCCTCTCTGTATCATTAATTCTTTGATTTTGAAAATTCCATTTGATATTCCTGGTAGTGAATTTTTCAGTAACTTCTGTAATTAGACAGTCCTGGTTATTGAAAGTAAACAAAAATTGACTGTCCGGAAGAATAGAGGTTTTATGTCTGGTTGTTACTCCAGAAATGAAGATGGTAGAGAGGATTCAGGAAACAATATTGAAGGTTGCTGACAGAAATTGGCTTAAGGAAATGGAAAAGGCATTTACCCTTACTCATGTGAATGACGATTTAAAATGGATCATGCGAGTTATTTCTTAAGGGTGAGGCAAATTATTGGTGGGAATCCACTCGTGCGTTGGAAAGAGAAGGCCCTGTTTCTTGGACGAGATTTACATAGTTGTTCTTGGAAAAGTATTTTCCAGATTGTCTAGGGAATCAGTTGGAAGTCGAGTTTTAGAACTGGAACAAGGTGAAAGAAGTGTATTGGAGTATGAGGCCAAGTTTACAGAATTGGCCCGATTAGTTCCTGAGTATGTAAGTACGGTGACCCAAAAGGCAAGGAGGTTTCAACAAGGGTAAAAGCTTGAAATTCGTAGAGGAGTTGTGGCGTTGCAACTCAAGACATACTCTTCCGTAGTTTGGGCCGCCCTAGTAATGGAAAGTGACCAGAAGTTGGCTGTTAAGGAAGAGGGTGATAAGAAAAGGAAGTCTGAAGGTGTTATAGACGGCGCAGACCAAGGAGAATCCAATCAGGAGTTTCAAAATCGGTTTGGCCGAAACAGGAGTAAAAGATTCCGGAGACATAGTGGTTCGGGTAAAAACAAATGTGTAAGTAAAACGAATTTGATATTAGAAGACTTAGTCGAGCGTTAACCATAAAAGTGGTCAATCAAGATGGACTTTCAGTGAGTCACCACTGTCTAAATTGTCAATTAGAGTCCATAAGTTTTCTTTTCAGTTGGTCTGACACCCTTTGAGCTAGGAGAGTTCGATGTAATTTTAGTAACGGATTGGTTGTCCTGTCATAAGGAAAAGATTGATTTTCGGAAGAAGCAAATTGTAAATTGTACTGAATCAAATAGTAAGGTGAGTTTTTAGGGGCGGAAGTAAAATAAGAAGTTCTTCCAATCATACGAGAAAAGGAGTAATAAGCCAAGGATATAAGGTTGATCCACCATATGTAGATATACGAAGAAGAAAGTACTTAAGCTCTAGTCTGAGAACATATTAAAAAAACTAAGATTAAAACATGTTAGGAGCATCACAAGTTCTGGTGATATTATTTGGATTAACAAGTGTACCAGTCATTTCTGAAGATTTAATGATCATGGTGTATAAGGAGTTCTTGGCTAAGCATAATTGTATTTATTGATAACATCCTTAGCTAATCAAAAATTAAGAAAGTCTGTGTAGAACGCCTAAGGATTTCCCCTACAAAGACTAGAAGGGAAGCAACTATTCGGGTAAGTATAAGTTTTCAAGTATGAATTTTTTTTATTCCATTAACAGCCCCTAAGTGAAGCAAATGTAGCAGCAGATGCCTTATGTATAAAGAAAGGATTGAAGGTAATTAATATCACGGAAGAGTTAATAAAGAATTGGAAGAGTGGAAGTTGAAGTTCAAATACCTAAGGGTGATAAGGTGTGAATATACGAGATTACTTTCCGGCCTTAACTGATGGAAATGAGTAAATGGTGTTCGAATGTTTGGAAACTTAGTTGAAGATGAGTACTGTCTATCATCCTCAAACGAAAGGTCAAAATAAGAAGATGATTCAGACAATATAAGATATGTTGAGAATATGTGTTTTAAATTTTAAAGGGAAACTGGGATGATCCTTTGCCATTGATAGAGTTCTGTAATAATGGTTATCATATTAATATAGGATTGCCATCCTACGAAGCCTAGTATAGACATAAGTGTGGGTCCCCACTTTTTTAAGATGAAGTGGGAGAAAAAGAAGTTGGCAAGTCCTAAGTTAAATAAGCACGCACAAGAAGCAGTGGTGTTGGTTTGGAAAAAGAATTGAAGCAATTTAGAATAGACAGAGAAAGAACGAGGACTTATAGTGAAAGGATATAAAGGGTAGAAATAGCATCAATGGTATTGTTAAAGATGTTACCTTAAAAAGGATTAATTAGGTTTGAGCAAAAGACAGTTGAGTCCTGGATATAGTGGATCGTTACCTATGAGTTAACATTGTTGCCATGGCTGCAGCATACTCATAGTAAGCTTTAATGTCTTTATGCCAAAGGAATATACCCTCGAATTGAATCAAGACAATGTGTACGACCCAATCTAAAATCTAGATCGTATAAGCGGGGCCTCAGGAATGAGTTTATATCTATAGTCAGTATGCTTTGAAATTTCCTCGAGTAGAAGAGTCTACCTGGGAGTTAGAGTCAGATATGCTTGACAAATATACTCATGCGTTTAATTAGTTAAGATTCTGAGGTCAGAATCTTTTTAAGGGGGAGAGGATATAACGACTCGTATATTTTTGCATTATTAAATGTGTAATTATTAAATTATTAAATAAGTAAAATGTGTGTATGGGTTCTGTCAACTGGATTTTTTTTGTTTATTAATTATAAGTGAGTATTGGTGTTTAAGGATCATTTGTGTAGTTAATTGTTGAGCTGTGTGTTTTATTTTTATATTTAAAAGTGATTTTTATTTAAGATTTATTTTCATAAATGCTTGGATTAACTCTAAAATCATTTTCATTGTTTTATAATTTTATTTATTATTTTTAGGATTTTATAAAATTTAGAAATTAAAATTTTATCAATTATTTAACCCTGAATGATTTTCTAATTATATTCTATTGCAAATTCAATATTAAATTCAGAAAAGTATCAAAAATTATGGAATTCATATTTTTATAAGTTTGGAATATTCTGAGAATTTTAAAATTAATTTGGGAATTTTAGGGATTTAATTCTCCCGCGCGTTGTTCCACTTAATCATTAAATGCGGGTACGAGTTGTGTTTCAAAAATAGTTTAAAAATCATGGAAATTTTATTTTATTAGTTTCAGGATATTTAGAAAATTTTAAGACTATTTTGGGATCATTTCGATTAATATTCATTCCCAAGTTGTACCGTTACAAAGGTTAAAAGCGATACAAATTAAGCTTCCTGACTTAAGAATGGACACGTGTCGAGTGCTGGTGAAATAAACAGGCATGTGGCATGTGCTGATTGGTTCAATTGCTTTTGTGTTGAAAAAATAAATAAAATAAAAATATTAATAAACCCAATTACCCTCCTTCACGAATAGGGTTTTGTTAAGCGTTCGGGTAGATTGTTAGCGAGGATATGTCAAGCATAATCGAATATCTAAATTATGGTATTACGCCTCTGTAGGTTCTAGTAGGAAGGCCCGAGAGTTGGCGTTGGACTAAAGATAACCTAATGATTCGTCGACAAGCTCAGCAAGGTTCTAAGTGAAGGACTTGAGTGTCAAAGTCGGATCCAGGATAGTCTGATAATTAGGCGATAAAGTCAAGCGTCCAAGTCGATCCAAAATCAGTCAGAAATAGTTGTAAAGCTCTGCAAGGCAAGTACCATGACCATATCTTTATGGTTCAGTAATATATGAATAATTATTGATTTAAATTATGTACCGGAATAGAACGTTTTAAGGTACGTATCCCCTGTGTCCAAATTGTTTTGTTAACTTGTGTTTTGGGGGAAAAATAACTTTTGAAAATACCTATCTCTAAGTATTGAATAAAATGAAATTTTTTTGGAAAGTGTGCTGTGATAGAACAGTTTTGAAAAAGATAAGTAAGTGGTTTGGAAAACTGGATAAAGTTAATCAGATAATTGGATGAGCGTGTGCAAGGGCCCGTAACGGCCAGGAAGATAGCGTAAGAGGTGAAGTGGTTGCGCACCCTATTTTAACCACCAGTCTAGCGTGACAGGGACCTAGCTAGTCTCTGAGTTCCGGAACAAGTTTCATGGGATGACAGATAGAGCCGACCTATGGAGATAGCCTGATTAGCTGTCTCACCAGGGATCATCCAACACATTCATATCTGAGCATGATTTTGAGGTTCCCGTAACAGAACAAATGATTTTGAGGTTCCCGTAACGGAACAAATAATTTTGAGGTTCCTGTAACGGAACAAATGATTTTGGGTCCCCGTAACAGGACCAATGGCTTTGTGGTTCCTGTAATGGAACAGAAGATTTGAAAATAAAAATGGCATACTAAAATTGAACTCTGGTATTCACACAGCACGACTAATGAGATGTTTTATAGAGCATGCTAGTTATTGATATCCAGTTTACACCGTTTACTGGTTTTATATACGAGTTATGATTGTTGTTCCTATAACTGTTTTATCATAAAATGTTTATAGTTGTATTGCTGAGCAATTGATTGCTCACCCTTACGGAATATTTTGTATATATATATTGCAGATGTATAGGAGACCTTCCCTTGCAGTCAGGTCATAGTTCCAGATTCCTTCTGTACCAGACTCCTCTGAAGTAGTTGTGTTGGAACAAGGATGGTCTGTTGAGTTGCTGTATGAATTTAGTTATCATGAGTGTTTAAGATTAGTTGGTTTATAACGGTTGTTGTAACCTGAGTCATACTTAAACCTAGAAAAGACCTTGGTAAAAAGGGGTTGTATTTATGATTTAACATTTCATTTGGATCATATCATGTCATTATTATTGTTGTTAGTGACGTCAACTCCTGACCCCGGGGTTGAGGCTGTAACAAAAGTGGTCAATCAAGATGGATTTTCAGTGATTCACCTATGTCTGAACTGTCAAATAGAATCCATGAGTATTCTTTTCAGCTGATCTGACACCCGTGGAGCTAGAAGAGTTCGATGTGATTTTAGGAACAGATTGGTTATCCTGTCGTAAGGCAAAGATTGATTTCCAGAAAAAGTAAATTTTAAAATGTACGGAAGCCTATATTCAGGTAAGTTTCTGAAGGCAGAAGCAAGATAAGAAGTTCTTCAAATCATGCGAGAAAAAGGAGTTATTAAGCCAATGATTGGAGGTAGATCCACCATATATTAAGATATGAAGAATAAAGTACTTCAGTTGGAAGAAATTTGAGTTGTAAATGAATGCCCGAAGTCTCTCCGGGTGAATCGCTAAGATTACGCTAGGTTATGGGATAGAATTTCTATTTGATATAATAACCTGAGCCAAACCAGTGTCAAAGACTCTAGGTTATATGACCAATAGGAAATGAAAGAATTAGTTAATAAGCTACATGATTTGTTGGAAAGAGAGGTGATCATACCAGATGTATCCCCGTAGGGGACACCGGTGTTGTTTATGGAAAAGAAGAACTAAGGTATGGGGTTATGTATTGGTTATCGGAAATTTAATAAGTGACAAATATGAATAGGTAACCCTACTTAGAACTGATTACTTATGTGATCTAATTAAAAGAGTGTGTTGATCCACAAAGGTTGGCCTAAGATCAAGCTACCAACAGTCAAAGGTGAAGCCTGCGAACTTATCAAAGACTGCGGTTAGAACAAGTTAGGAGCATCACAAGTTCTGGTGATATTATTTGGATTAACAAGTGTACCAGTCATATCTGAGGATTAAATGAATATGGTGTATGAGGAGTGCTGGGATGAGCATAATTGTATTTATTGATAACATCCTCAGCTATTCAAAGACTAAGAAAGTCCGTGTAGAACGTCTGAGGATTTCCTTATGAAGATTAGAAGGGAATCAACTATACGTTAAGTTCTCAAGTATTAATTTTGGCTGAGATTAACAAAATATTCCGATTATTCTATTAACAACCACTTAAGCAAAGTCGGTGTAGTAAGAGAAGCCTTGTGCAGAAGGAAGGGAATTGTTAGTCGCTAAACACGCTCTAATAATATACGCAAGTATACGAGTTCGCAAGTAGTATAGAATCTTTTCTAGTTTGTTCCCACAGAGACTGTATTGGTTAACTATATAATTTATGCACCTAAGCAACAAGGTATGGTTATTATCCAATGCTAAGACAATAACAAATTGAGATTGTTTATAACTAAGAATTACGCTAACAAATATAACTACGAGAATAAGATTGAATGAATTGATATATATGACAAACATGGGATTCTAACTTCATTAAATACTTCATTCAATAGCCTTATTATTCTTAATCTTAGCATGCAATGGTGATGACACTAATTAGATAACACGAAACTGATAAAAGCCAACTTTCCTTGCACGTGTACCATTCTACCAGACATCCACAAAAGCGATAGAAGCTGAATATGAACCAATTATATTGAGACCCTATATGTCTATAGAATTTGACAACATAACGGTTTAAGCACAAGTTAACTATATTTATTATATAGGGCAAGTAAGATGATTAAAATTACCTACGAATTATGCATGACTCATACATGAACCTATGCTAGCATGGCAAGTTCTAAATCCTTAAATTCACTTTTGCTTCATTAAAAATTAACACACTATCTTATAAGTTCGCGACGCTCATAAGACGAATACACACAACCAATACTAGAATATCATACAATCACCACATACTAAGGCATCAAACAATTTAACTAAAGAAATCCATAAATAAATCCTCTAGAACCCCTCGATAATGATTAGCCCATAATCGAACTCATCATCAACGTGGGTTCCGATGAAAATATGATATAATAAACGTAGTCTTTATACGAATAAATAAAACCAAGTACAAACAAGAGTATAGGTTCTGCAAAACAAGAAACAAGCATCCAAATTACAACTCAAAACAAAGATTCACAAGAATAAACTAGATCATCTTCGCCTTTGTTGAATTATGCTAAAGGTCTCTTGCCGTCTTCTCCTTGTGCTCTGGTCCGTCTCTGACTTGATATATATTTAAAACGACCTAATATGAATATATATAGTAGCCCTCAACAATATGGAAGCCTTCCCTTTAAAAATTGTAGTGGAAACAGGATTCTGAAATTCGGCCTTGGCGCGGCCGCGCGCTGTGACGACCTAATATGAATATATATAGCAGCCCTCAATAATATGGAAGCCTTCCCTTTTAAAATTGTAGTAGAAACAGGATTCTGAAATTCGGCCTTGGCGCGGGCGCGCGCTATCACAGTGCGGGCGCGCTGCATTTCTGGAACCCCGGCGCGATCGGACGTTATCACAGCGCGGGTGCGCCGTCCTTCTGGGAAAAAACTCAGATTTCTTCTTAAAACTTGCTTCTTTGAGCCTTCTTTCCATGAGCTTTTATTACAACACCACCTGGACACCAAATTAGCACCAAAATAATGTCAATTCACCTGATTACCTAAATAGTGCCTTAAATGCAAAAATACTAGAAAACATATTAAAACACATAACAACTTGAGTACAAATACACCAATTCAAAGCTTATTAGGGAATAATAAAGTGTCATAAATTCCACTTAACATACCCCCAAACTTGAATCGATGCTTGTCCTAAAGCATAAACAGACTCAAAGAACAAGAAACAAAAATGCACGAATGCAACTATATGAATGCAACGATCCCCGATAGAATAACTCAACCAACCAACAAGCAGCATATCAACAAATGCAGTTATTCGCATGAAGATCAGTCAAATCATACAAATTAACTTACAAACTAGAGACGTGCGTGTGTGAAAATGCTTACAGATATACTATCACAACTAGATCAATAATAATGACTCACTACTCATCAAGACAATCTCAAGGTTATAAATAAAATAAAAAGCTAGACTCAAAATAACTTATAACACTTTAATTCTTATATTGGAGTTTTATACGGATTCATGCTTTTATTCACTACAAAACAACATCAGTATGCTTATTTGATCGTGTAATGAGTGAGGTCCATAAAAGACTTATACAATAGTACCCATGTAGCGAGCGTTAGGTTAGCGGATCCAGATCATAAAAGCCTTAGGTCACTAGGCACAAAGTCCCCTAAAAACTTAATAACTCGAGTACTAAAGAGCCCACCCGTGATCAATTATATATAAAACTTATTCTTTTTTTTCTTTTTTTTTCTTTTTTTCTTCTTATTTTTTCTTCTTATTTTTCATAAATTCTGAATGAGTGCATTTCACTCCATCTCATTCAACCCTAGACTACTCATAAAAATATGAGCCGGCTACTAGCCATTTGACACCTAGCCACAAAACTAGCAATGAAATCCAATTTCTCCAATTTTTAAATATCCATGTCTTTTATTATTAAGAGAATACCCTAAATTCTAAATATAAACAAGCGATTAAACCTCGACGAATCAAATAAACCATGATCATGATCTAGCACTCTAGCAACCTATAAGACTTAGTGAAATTCAAGTGTCTCTAGCATGCAAATCAATCCAATAAGACTCAACATCACTAAATACGACATCACTACACTAGCATCAATATCGCAAGTCAATCGAAAACATTATCTAAGGGATCATGTTATAATACAAATGCATGAAACTACATGAACAAAATATCATAAAAACTACCTAAATAAAAAAAACTACATGGTATAAAATGCAAACTATATGAACTAAACTATCATGAACATGCAACTATATGAGACTCACACTAATATATTCCTTCAATTACTACCCCCAAACTTAAAATATTCACTGTCCTCAGTGAAGGTCATAGTAAGGAATCAGGTATACCTACTCTGAATTAGAATCCTCACCCTCAAGGGGTGGAGTGTCAGGTGTGTTAGGAGGCGGATACACAGAATCCTCACCAAATACTGGCCACTGAATGTCAACTCCGGTGGCTCTATATGCAGTCCCAAGTGCCTGGGTGAGATCTTGTGCAAAAAGACTATGGATGTCGTGCATCGCATCCATCCTCCTCGCAAGACGCCTATAATGCGTCGAGCTCAAACCAGCTCCCATCGCTCCTCCAGCCTCCTACTGCTGCTGCTGCGATGGTCCTCCTTCATCTCCTAACTGAGATCTCTATGCAGTCCTGCTCGCCTGACCAGCAGCTGGCCTCCCACCAGGTAGGTGGTCAAAAGAATAACCAAACCCCTTTATATCGGGCTTGCCTCCATCCCATTCCTGCATTGTAGCCAAAGTAGTGCTATCGGTCGGAGCACTCGGAATCTGAACTGCTCATGTGTGGGCCAATGCACACTAACTGCCATGTACAGCTTTGTCACCACAAACGCATACGGAATAGACCCCGTAGTGCTCCCCCTCAAGAACCTCAGAATCCCCTGGTACATCACCATCCCCAAATCTACATAATCACCCTGCAGAATGCCCCAAAGCAGACGTGCACGCTCCACAGTAACCTCATGCACATGCGAAGATGGCATGATATTAGCACATATAAAAGCGTTCCATACACGGGCAAACCTATTCATGCTGGACGCCGGGAATGTAGAATACTCAGCGGTTGTGCCCCTCTTGATCTTCCAATGTGTGTCGGGCCGCACAAAGTAGCAACAATAAGATCTAGATCAAAGTCCTCTGGAGACTTATCGTTCCAAGTATCATGCCCCACCTTCCTCGCGTGCTGCTCAATCACGGTCCTAATAGCCTCTACACTACACTCCACCATCCTCCCTCGCACCACAGTGAAGCCATTCTTCTCGTCCTCACAAAAAGGAACTCGTGAACCAGACTCATGGGCACAATAGCTGGTGCCTCGCAAAAAGGAACCCAACCCATCTCCAAGATCATCTCCAAAAGCTTACCATCGTTCCCAGATGGTAGGAAACCTCTCTCCTTAGCAATAGGCTTCGCGAGAAGCCTCGTGTACTCCTCCTCAGCCTCGGAAGTAGAAAACCTGGGCCTCACACCACTCGAAGTTGAAGAATCGGTGGCGCTGCTATTGATTTGAGTTCTTTGCCTCTTGGGTGCCATGGAAATTGATTAGAGAGAATAAGAGTTGTGTTTGAGAGATAATTTGTGTTTGAGAGTTTGTGAATTGGTGAAGAAGTTTGTGTATGGGTTGTATGTATATATAGGTGGTGGAAAGAGAATTAGATATGGAATATAAGAGGGATTTGATTATGGGAATATTGGGAGTAATGGGTTTGATTTGGAGAGAGAATTATGGGATGTGGGGGAGCAAAATTCTGTTAGGAATTGATTTTAGGAAAAAATTCCCGTTTTCCCCCTTTAAATTGCCTTTTATTTTTTTTTCCAAAATCGGGACACGGCGCGGCAACGCGCTGGGACGGCGCGGCAACGCGCTGGGACGGCGCGGGCACGCGCTACCTCTGCCAAACCAGCACGGGCGCGCGTTGTAACAGTGCGGGCGCACGGTGTTTCTGTGTAAATGGCGCGGCTGCGTGCTAGGACAGCGCGGGCGTGCCAGGCTGTTGTAGTCAGACCTGAATTTTTCCACTTTTTTGATTTTTTTGTAATTTTCTCTTTTCTTCTTGCTTCCTCTACTTACTAATGTACAACAAACTTGGGTTGCCTCCCAAGAAGTGCTTCTTTTACGTCGCTAGTTTGACGCAGAATCTTGAGATCAAGTGGATAATAAAATGGCACTAACCACCTCACGATTTGCCATGTCACCATAATAATGCTTTAACCGTTGACCAATTAGCTTGAATGCTTGGCCCGGATCATTCTAAAAAATTTCCACCGCTCCATGTGGAAACACGGTTTTGATTATGAAGGGCCCTGACCATCTTGACCTCAACTTTCCAGGAAAAAGACGGAGACGAGAGTTGAATAAAAGAACTTGTTGCCTTGGCACAAATTTCTTGAGCACTAGACCCCGATCGCGCCACCTCTTGACTTTCTCCTTATACATCTTGTTATTTTCATAAGCTTGAAGTCGAAACTCGTCAAGTTCATTTAATTGAAGCATCCTCTTCTTTCTAGCTGCATCCAAGTCCAGATTCAATTTCTTCAAAGCCCAATATGCTTTATGCTCGAGCTCCACAGGGAAATGACACCCCTTACCATAAACCAACTGAAATGACGACATTCCCAATGGAGTCTTATATGCTGTTCTATATGCCCAAACAACTTCATCAAGCTTCAAAGACCAATCCTTCCTTGATGGACATACCACTTTCTCCAAAATACGCTTAATCTCTCTGTTAGATACCTCAGCTTGACCATTTGTCTGAGGATGATAAGCCGTAGTGATGCGATGATTCACATTATACCTTTTCATCATAGCAGTGAACTTGCGATTGCAAAAATGTGACCCCTCATCACCAATTATGCCTCTTGGAGTTCCAAACCTTATGAATATTTGCTTGTGAAAAAAATTAAGCACCACTTCTGCATCGTTCATTGGCAATGCCTTAACTTCAACCCATTTCGACACATAATCAACTGCCAACAAGATATACTAATTGTTACAAGACGAGACAAATGGCCCCACGAAGTCAATTCCCCAAACATCGAAGACCTCAACCTCGAGAAACACATTAAGAGGCATCTCATCCTTTTTAGACATATTAGCCACACGTTGACATCGATCACATTTCAAAACGAACTGATGAGCATCTTTAAACAAAGTTGGCCAAAAGAAACCTTCTTGAAGAATACAAGCTACTGTCTTTTCTCCACCATAATATCCTCCATAAGCCGTTGAGTGGAAATCTCGCAAGATCCCCCCCGTTTCACTGTAAGGAATACATCTTCTGATGATTTGGTCAGCTCTTTGGCGAAAAAGAAACGGCTCATCCCACATATACCACTTCACCTCATGAAGAAACTTCTTCCTTTGAGCATAAGATAAGTCAGGAGGCATGATATTACTCACAAGATATTTCACAATGTCTGCAAACCACGGTTCTTCTTCTTGCACTCCAAACAACTGCTCGTCGTGAAAAGACTCATTTATCAATGTCTTATCTAATGAAGTAGCGTTAGGATTCTCTAAACGCGAGAGATGATCAGCAACTTGATTTTTAGTTCCTTTTTTGTCCTTGATCTCTAGTTCAAATTCTTGGAGCAAAAGAACCCATCGAATCAATCTAGGCTTCGAGTCCTTCTTAGAGATGAGATATCGAATGGCGGCGTGATCAGTGAAAACTGTCACCTTAGTCCCAAGTAAATAAGATCGAAATTTCTCAAAACCATAGACAATAGCCTTAAGTTCTTTCTCCAGAGTAGTGTAATTCAGTTGAGCACCATTTAGAGTCTTACATGAAATATATTGTTCTTTCTCTGCCCAGGAACTGCTCCAACTGCATAGTCACTTGCATCACACATCATCTCAAAAGGCTCATTCCAATCAGGTCTAGTTATGACAGGTGCCATGATTAAACTCTTCTTCAATGTCTCAAAAGCTGCAAGGCAATCGTCATCGAATTTAAAAGGAACATCTGTCTCTAACAAACTGCACAAAGGCTTTGAAATTTTTGAGAAGTCCTTGATGAAGCGCCTGTAAAAACCTGCATGACCAAGAAAACTGCGAATCCCATTGACAGAAATAGGTGGAGGAAGATTCTCAATGACCCCCACCTTGGCCTTGTACACCTCTAGACCTTTATTAGAAACCTTGTGCCTGAGAATAATGTCTTGACGCACCATAAAATGACATTTCTCCCAATTGAGAACCAGATTGGTCTCAACACACATCTTGAGAACGTGTCCCAGATTCTGCAAGCATTCATCAAAAGAATTTCCATAGACTGAGAAGTCGTCCATGAACACCTCCACATTGTGGCCAATCATGTCGGAAAAGATGGCCATCATACATCTCTGAAATATGGCTGGTGCACCATATAAACCAAAAGAAACTCATCTGAAGGCGAAAGTACCAAATGGACAAGTTAAGGTAGTCTTCTCCTGATCTTCTGGAGCAATACAAATCTGATTGTAACCCGAATAGCCATCCAGAAGATAGTAATACTCATGACCAGCCAACCTGTCAAGCATCTGATCAATGAAGGATAATGGAAAATGGTCCTTCCTAGTGGCTTTGTTCAGCTTCCGATAGTCCATGCAGACTCTCCACCCTGTGACTGTCGTGGTAGGAATAAGCTCATTCTTCTCATTTGCTACCATAGTAATTTCAACTTTCTTTGGCACACATTGAACCGGGCTTACCCATGAACTATCAGAGATAGGATAGATGATCCCTGCATCTAGCCATTTCAAAATTTCCTTCTTCACTACTTCGTTCATGATAGGATTAAGTCTTCTTTGCTACTCGACTATAGGCTTGTAACCTTCATCTAGAAATTTTTTTTGCATACAGTAAGAAGGGCTGATCCCCTTAATATCTACAACAGTCCATCCTATTACCGACTTGAACTCTCTCAGAATCCTCAAAAGCTTTTCCTCATCACTACTTGAAAGGTCAGATGCAATAATAACAGGCAGAATAGATGCCTCACCTAAAAATGCATACCTCAAATGTTCAAGTAAAGGCTTAACCTCAAGAGATGGAGCTTCCTCAATAGAAGGCTTGAGGCGTTTAGGAGCTTTGTTCAATTCCTCCATTCCAAGAGATTCAAATGGCATATCAATCTTCCTTTTCCAGGGAGAATCATTCAAATACTGCAATTGCTCTTCACCTTCATCATCTTCACTATCTGAATTCCCAAATAAGGCTTTTTCTAAGGCATCAGACTTTAGCAATTGATCGAAATCTGATGTGACCACTGAATTGACCAACTCCACTTAAGCACTCCTCATTATTAGTAGGAAATTTCATAGCATTGAACATATTAAAAGTAACATCCTGATCCAGAACTTACATTGTAAGCTCACCCTTCTGCACATCGATCAAGGTTCGACCAGTTGCCAAGAAAGGTCTTCCCAAGATTATGGGAATCTTCTTATCCTCCTCGAAATTAAGAATTACAAAATCAGCAGGAAAGATGAATTTATCAACCTTGACCAAGACATTCTCCACAATACCTCACGGATATGTAATAGAACGGTCGGCCAATTGCAAAGTCATATAAGTTGGCTTGGGATCAGGTAAGTCCAACTTCTTGAAGATTGAAAAAGGCATCAGATTGATGCTAGCTCCCAAGTCACATAAGCATCTGTCAAAAGACACTTATGGCATAGTGTTGCGACTTATTCTTCTGTGTAGAGAAGTAGTTACTTGCGATCCTGAGAAGCAAGTAATTGCCTTAGCTAGAATATGCCTTTGTAAATTACTCATTAGATATGCCTTTGCTATGATATGACTTTGTGTTATGATTTTGTGTTATGGTATGATATGAATTGAAGTGCCCATTTTGTGCATATGTAATTTATGATCATCTAATATGCAAGGGACCTTCTCTGTCATATGTCCAATGGATTTATAGGATTTCAGGAGCCAAAATAGGAAATATGACCGATTTTAGGGACTGTGAAATGGGCATATCAATTTACTTGTATGTGTAAAATGGGCATATCAATTTACTTGTATTCTAAGCTTAATATTTGTTGTATTTATTCAGTTAGCATTTTATAATTCATTCTAATTTTACTTTTATTAAGTCTACGAAGAAAAAGCAAATACCACTGGCCCCAGGACCCGTTCCTGAGCCAATGATGTGAATTTATGCGAGAAGGATCCCGTGCCTACAGCTACCTACAAAAAAGCAAGCAAAAAAGACCCTGCCAATAAGGGACTAGAAAGTTCATATGCTCGAAAGCTTCTAAATTCGACATGTAGTAAATTGTTAAAACAACGTGGTGATATTGAAAGTGGTTCTGTTGCTGCTTATGTTGCATTGTGCGAACGTCAAATGAAAAATCTGGAACTTGAGCCAAGGATTTGAGGATGTCGGTGAATCAAGTTTACTAAATATCGATGAAGGCGGCGAACCAGGTAATTAACATATAAGCACGATAATTTCTATATTTGTGCAATAATTAGCATTTATAGGGACAAAATTGTGTATTAATATTTCTATATCATGTTTATACTTGACAGCTCCTAAAAAGTTTGGAGGAAGATCAAAAATGCTAAAAGTTCACGGAAGGAGTAGTAATGAAAAGGTGGTCATTACATTGAGTAAATGAAATCAACCAATTGGAGATAAGAAGGTTACATCTGAGCTAAGTAACTTTCTTGGTACGCTGGTCAAAGATCATGTGTCGATTGCTCATATTAACTGGCATGTTGTTCCACAAGACCTAAAGAAGAAAATGGTGCAGTACACTCTGGTAGACATTTTCACCTAAACCTAACAATTTTTTTATGTTTCATTTATTTGCGTTGAAATAATGTATTTTCTGTTTGACACATTGTAGAAAAGGTATGATATCCCTCCAGGAGGTTTAAAGTGGATAAACAAGACACTCAATACTTGCTGGAGAGTGCATAAGTCCCGGGTGAAGAAGGAGCATTACATAAAATATGACTCTGATGAGCTAAGGATTGAAAATAGGCCTATTGAAATTCCTCTTGAGAATTTTAAGTTGTTGCTGAAGTATTGGGCAGATGAAGGAGTTCAGGTACTCTTGACACCCTATGTATATAAAAATAGAACTAAACTTAAATTGTCAATTTGCTTCATGTATTAGAGACACATAAGTACATTCTAAGTAGAGAATTAAATTGTTTTTTGACAGTCACTTGCAAAGGATAATGCAACCCATCGTAAGTCTTATGCTGATCCACACACTCTCGGTCATAGACCTCTTACTGCTGTTAGACAAAAATTGGTATGGCATCATTTAAATTGTTAAAGAAAAAATATTTAATTTAGGTGCCAAACTAGTCTGACATTGCTCTGTACATTTTTTTTGTACATTCTAGAAAAACAAAGACCCAAATTTGATGTCTCCATCAGATGATAAAGTTTATTTTAAAAGCCGCAAGCGCAAACCAGGGCACAAGTACAAATCAAATAGTGAAGCCATTGAAAAGCGAATGGTAAGCATATTTCTAGTGGTAAATAATAACCTTCAACATGGTCTGCCTTTAACAAATATATTGCAACTTTCTATTGTAGAGTTCCATTCAGGAGGTGCTGGAAGAAGGGAATGATGCAAACGAGTTGCTTTCCAGTGGCAGACATGGACCAGATTGGCTGGTGGGAAGGAGAGGTGATATGGCCGCCTCGTAAAAAGGTCATACTACTCGACAACCTTCTGCTACTGATTTGAAGCAGATAACTCAAGAGCTGGAGGCCAAGTTTAACAGAAATCTTCAAGATAAGATGGCCTGGATGTTAAAAAAACTCGGCGAGGCGAATCCGGGTATGAACATTGATGTTGGAAACTTTTGTGCGACCGAGTCAAGTGATCATGATGAGAATAGCACTCCTTTTGCCAGTGGAACTCACACTCCAGGCACTGAAGGCACTCGAGGTCAAGGCACTGAAGGAAACATAATTTATTTATTTTGTAATCATCAAATTTGTTTTATTATAATCTCATAACTAGTTTCGTTATTTTAACGGTTAAGTAGTGGTGGTTGTTTTGGTTGGTGAATAGACTTTGAATGTAGATTGTTTTGGTGTAGTTGTTTTAGTTGGTGGATGGAGTTGAGACTTGGTGGATGGAGTTGGGAGTTATTTGAAAGGTCATGTAGTTGTGGTATGTTTTGGACTTATATTATGGGATTCTACTGAAAACAGGAACGACATTTCAAAAATTTATATATTAACTGCTACATTAGCCTAATTTACTGTTACAGTATCTTACATTTTATGTTACATAATTATGAAATGTGTGTTACATTACTGTGGAATTTGTGTTATAATAGATAAACATAGTGTTATAATAGGTTATGTGGGCCCAACAGGTGGGCCCCATAAGTGGGCCCCACAGGTGGGTCCCAGGTGGGCCCACCCTGTGAGGCCCAAATTTAAAAAACATCAATCAAACTATTGTACCACTAATCAGGTGTTATATTTGGACATTATATTGTTACAATAGGGCCCTATTGTAATGCTTTTACTGGAGTTACAATAGATTAAAAAAAGTGTTACAATAGAGGGTCTATTGTAATGCTCACAGATGCAACGCCCCCTAGTGTTACAATAGACCAATTGTAACACTTTTTTGGCCTATTGTAACACCAGGAGTGGCATTACAATAGGTCACTTATGACGTAGTGTTGCGACTTATTCTGTTGTGTAGAGAACATTTACTTGCGATCTGGAGAAGCAAGTAATTGCCTTAGCCAGAATATGCCTTTGAAACTTAATTGCGACCTATCTCTCTCTGTTGGCAAGTTAGTTGCGCCCTCGATTGCTAGTATCAACTTACTTTCGGCCTGAAAGGATAAGTTATCTTTACTTATCCACTTTTGCCTACTTTGATAGTTACTTGCTGTGATGGCCTCAACCCCGGGGTAGAGTTGACGTCACTAAACACAACAAACAACAATACATAAACTACAAGATTATTATTATATTATCATGACCCCAAAACCTAGATCCGATCCAGGTTTAATTATGATTTAAGCTACTCACTGTTACAAACCAACTATTAAAAAGTCTGACACACTATACTTATTCAGCAACTCATCAGACTACACATGGTCTAATACAAACTACCTCAGAGGAGCCAGATCCGGATGGGGCTGAGACTCAGTTCTGCCAAGGTCTGTTAGGTCTTCTAGGCATCTGAGATATATATATATAACAGGTTGCAAGGGTGAGCATATAATCACTCAGCAGTACGAACATATGAATATCAAGATAAAAATAGTAATGTAAACAGTTATAGGAATAGAACTTTAAATCAACTTGAAATTCGTAATCTGTAAATCATTTCGAATCTCTATCAAAAAAACGATAAAAGAAACTGGATATCACTGACTTGCATGCTCTTCATAAAACAAATGTAGTTGTGTGTTGTGTAAACACCAGAGTCCAATTTTAGCATGCTATTCGCATTTGTTATTCAATTGTATAAATCACTTATTCTATTACGGGAATCATAAAGCCAAATCAGATACGTAATAGATATGTGAAGACAGCTGATCAGGCTATCAATACCAAACGGCTCCAACCGCCATCCCATAAACCTATTCCCAAACTCAGAGACTAGCTAGGTCTCTGACCTGCAGGACTAATCAGTTATGTAATGCTCGCAATCGAATTAGCCTCTTACCCAACCTTAATAGGCCACTCTGGCCCCTATATATCCAATATCTGATCGTTTTATCCAGTTTTCAAATCACTTGTACATATCTCAGTTTAAAACCGTTCATTTACAGCACACGTAAAAACTAGTTCACAAATCATTTTCACTTGAGATAGGTACCTTTCGAAGTTACTTTTCCCCAAAACAGGTTTAAAATAATTAGTTATAACTATAGGGGATACGTAACTTAAAATGTTTATGTTCATGTACAAGAATAAAACAACAGTTTATCCAGATATATTGAACCATAAAGAGAATGGTCAGGGTACTTGTCTTGCAACGCTTTACAGAAACCCAAAGTAGCTTTTACGCTGACTTCGATCCTTGCGAGACTCGACTGGGATCTACAGTAACATAATACCCTAATTAGTTATACCGACATGCTTAATATCCTCGAATCCTAAATAACCCAATCAGATAACCTAATTTGTATCCATATAACTATATGCACATAATCATGTAATTCAAATTCACAATAGCGGTAAAATATTTTATATCGAATAGTACGCTTTTCGTATTAAAAAATAATTTTTAGAAAATTTTTGACAGCGACTCCTCTATTTATAAGCCTACCAGTCGAAACATAATCGACGCCAATCCCAACAAATCACAATTTACGTCATAATACAATTTTCACAATTAAACAACTATTTACATACGAAACTAATCATACGAACCATTTTATTTATTTTATATATTTAGGACTCAAAATGTATCATCACGGTCCACCGTTGACTCACCGAAGTTCATCGTCAACGGCGGTAAAATTTACGAGTATGTTAGATATATATATGATGTCATGTCTAATCTGTTGTGTTTAGTTTCAGAACTTAATATCAGGACTTACTGGATGTCAGAACTTACTGAAGTCAGAACTTATATCAGAACTTAAGGCCGTCACGATTTATATCAGGACTTAAGTGCGGGTACTTGATAAGTGGATTTTATATCCACTTGGAACGCTTTATTACAAGCTTAAATTGGTATTTTGGACTCAAGTTGTTGGTATTTTGATGTGTTTTTATGTTATTGCATTTCAGGTATAAGTTATATGAAGAAAAGAACTTTTAAAGGAAATATGATAAAAAGTGATCAGATTTGGAAGTCAAGGCCATTGTCAAGTTGTAGAGAATCTCGTTAGCTTCGCGTGGGCAGTTGAATCGCCTAATTCTGGCGAGTAGAACTCAAGTTATGGCCAAAATAAGATTCATTAGAATTTTTCCCAGACAATAGCTGAGCGCCCACTCAGGAGAGCTGAGCGCCCGCTCTGAGCGCCCGCTCTGAGCGCCCGCTCTGAGCGCCCGCTCTGATTCTTTTAATTAGTTATAACTTTGGATGCTCGTTTTCGTTCTTGTTCAACCTAGATCTCGTTTATTCGTACTTTGATTATTATTCAGTTTATTAAGACCTTTTTTTATACCATGCTTTCATTGGAACCCATGGTGACGATGAGTTCAATTATGGGCTAATCGTTATCATGGGGTTCTAGCAGATTTACTTATGGATTTTAGTAGTTAATTGTTTTGATATCTTGGTTTGTGGTGATTGATTGATATCCTAGTATTGGTTGTGCTTATTCGTCTTATGTGCGTAGCTAACATATAAGATAGCGTGTTAATCTCTATTGAAGCGACAATGAATATAGAGGTTTAGAACTTGCCATGCTAGCATAGGTTCATATATGTGTATGGATGATTCGTAGGTAACTCTAACCGTTTTACTTGCCCTATGTAATCATTATGGATAACTTATTCTTAAACCGTTATGTTGTCAAATTCTATAGACATATAGAGTCTCAATATAATTGGTGCCTATTCAGTTTCTATCTCTTTTGTGGATGTCTGGTAGAATGGTACTCGTGCAACGAAAGTTGGTGTTTATCAGTTTCGTGTTATCTGATAATGTCATCACCATCACATGCTAAGGTTAAGAACGAAAAGGATATTAAATGAAGTAGTAATGAAGTTAGGATCCCATGTTTGTCATATATAGTAATTTAATCTCAATTCTCTTAGTTAATGTTATTTAGTATAATCTCTTAGTTTGATAAAAACCCAATTTGTTATTTATCTTAGCATTGATCGATAACCATACATTGTTGCATAGGTGCATAAATTGAACATAACCTAAACCAGTCTCTGTGGGAACGAATCTTATTTATATCTTATACTACTTGCGAATGCGCATACTTGCGTGAATATTAGCGCGTGTTTTCGCCCTAACAAGTTTTTGGCACCGCTGCCGAGGACTCAGTGTTAATTTTTAGTTTATGTGCTTGTCATTAGTGGTCGTTAAAGTTCACTGACTCGGATTCTTTTACTTTCATGATTTATTTGTTTGTGTTTCAGGTACTCATTACAATGGGAGATCCAGCAGCACAATCGAGAGCCTTGATGGATTTTTCTCAACCCAAGATAAATGACATTCAATCTAGCATTGTAAGGCCAGCTATCACAGCTAATACCTTTGAGATCAAGCCTGGCATAATTCAATGGTTGCAGAATTCAATCCAGTTTGGGGGTTCTCCAACTGAAGATCCCAATATGCACATTAGGGATTTCATTGAGATTTGCGACACCTTCAAGTTCAACGGTGTTTCTGAAGATGCTGTGAAGCTGAGACTGTTCCCATTCTCTCTGAGGGACAAGGCTAAGAGATGGTTACACTCTCTACCAGTTGGTTCGATTACTACTTGGGAAGATCTTGCTCAAACATTTCTCACTAAATTCTTCCCTATGGCGAAGACAGCTGCAATCAGAAACGCTATTACTCAATTTGCGCAGCAATCGGGAGAATCTTTATATGAAGCTTGGGAGCGCTACAAGGAGATGCTTAGGAAGTGTCCTCATCATGGAATTCCTGATTGGATGATCATCACTTGTTTTTACAATGGGTTGGGAGCACAGTCCAGACCCATGCTCGATGCAGCATCAGGCGGAGCATTATGGGCAAAGAGCTATAAGGAAGCTTATGATCTAATTGAACTGATGGCTGCTAATGAATATCAGTATCCAACCCAGAGATGTCCACAGGGCAAGGTAGCAGGAGTTCTTGAAGTTGATACAGCTATGGCTATCACTGCTCAACTAAAGACGTTGTCTATGAAGATCGATTCTCTGGCTAACTATGGTGTTAAGCAGAAAATTAGTGTTTGTGAGCTGTGTGCAGGTCCTCATGTGACGGAGCAATGCGCTATATCTAGTGACTCGGCTCAGTTTGTGAGCAACTTCCAGAGATCACAGCAACCAGTTCTAGACACTTATCATCCTGACAACTGGAATCATCCTAACTTTAGCTGGAACAACAATCAGAATACGCTGCAACAGCCACTCCAGCAGTTTCGAAATAAGCTGTTCAGCCCTCCTGGTTTTCAGCAACAACTCCAACTTCAACAACAAACTCATGATGCAGGTCTATCTTCGAATGAAAAATCTGAATTTGAGGAGTTGAGGCTTATGTGCAAAAACCAGGCTCTTATATGCCAAAGCCAGGCTGTTTCTATCAAGACTCTGGAGAACCAAATAGGGCAAATTGCTAATGCCTTATTGAATCGACCACCAGGAATGCTTCCTAGTGATACAGAAGCCAATCCAGGATAGAGGGAAGTTAAAGAACATGTGAATGCCATCACCTTAAGGTCTGGAAAGGTCGCAAGCCCCCAAATTCAGCAAGACAAAGAGCCTGAAAAATCTCAAGATTCATAAAATGCAGTTGTGGCTGAAGAAGAAGTGCAGAAGGAAGCAGAGGTGGAACCAAGGAAGACTACTGTGGAACACACTCCTTCTGAGGGTAATACAGGGGAGAAACATATCTATCCACCACCTCCATTTCCTAAGAGGCAGCAGAAGAAAAAGTTGGATAAACAGTTTGAGAAGTTTCTTGAGGTGTTCAAGAAACTTCATATCAACATACCTTTCGCTGAAGCTCTTGAACAGATGCCTAGCTATGCGAGGTTTATGAAAGGTATTCTCTCTCGGAAAGTGAAGCTCGATGACTTAAAGACCGTTGCTCCAACGGAGGAATGCAGTATTGTGCTGCAACAGAAGTTGCCTCCGAAGCTTAAAGATCCTGGAAGCTTTACTATTTCTTGCACCATCGGAAACTTGTCGTTCGACAAGTGTTTATGTGATTTAGGAGCTAGCATCAATCTGATGCCCTTATCTATCTTCAAGAAGCTTGGTCTGCCTGATCTGAAACCAACATACATGTCATTGCAACTAGCTGACCGTTCCATCGCTTATCCACGAGGTATAGTGGAGGATGTCTTGGTCAAGGTGGATAAACTTTTCTTCCCTGTTGACTTTGTAATTCTTGATTTCGAGGAAGATAAGAAGATTCCCATCATCTTGGGAAGACCATTCTTGGCTACAGGCCGAACTATGATTGATGTGCAAAAAGGAGAGCTTTGGATGAAGGTTTATGATCAGGATGTCACTTTTAATGTGTTCAAGGCAATAAAGTTACCCACAGAAAAAGAAGAGTGCTTTAAAATAGAGCGGGTCGACTCAGTTTTTGAAGATGAAGGAGGAGTAGAGCAACTGCAAGTTTTGAATGCACCTCCGTGGGAGAAGAAGTTGGATATGCCATTAGATTCTCTTGGGTTAGCAGAGCTAAAAATTTCTCAGGAGCGTATCGAGCCGTCTATTGAAGATGCTCCCACACTTGAGCTCAACCCTCTACCAGATCACTTGAGTTATTCATTCTTAGGTGCACCCCCTAACAAAGGGGTTGGGATATATCTTTGATGATGTAGAGGGTAGCCGAACGGATCCTCCAATGCCGACAGAGGGTTCTTCTCATATGCAGCAGGTAGTTGATAGGACTGGTGTTGGTTATGAGCAGTACAGGTGAGTAATTAGGTGTATGGAGGCCATGCATGACATTCACCGTTGTTTTGTTGCAGATTTGACACAGGCTTTGGGTACTGTTGTTCGAGACACTGGTGGCGAGGTTGATTGGCCACTTGATCCTCCACCCGAAGAGGGTGACTCTCCCGCTAATTAGGTATGCCTGAAATCCTTATTATTAGCTTCAATGAGGACATTGAAAATTTTAAGTTTGGGGGTGATAATGTAAGGATTAGTAGTGTGTGTGTCCATATAGATTCATATAGATTCATATTGCATGTTTAGTTGTAGTTTATTCATATAGTTACATTTGCATGCATATTTAGCATGATCCCTTAAGATGAACTATGATATTTGATAAGTTGATGTTGATATGAGTGTAGTGACGACGAATAGAGGGATGTTTAAGTCCTAATAAATTGATTTGTATGCCATAAACTAATATTTTCACAAAGTCTTTTAGGGTTGCTTTTGATCCAGATCGTGATCATACTTGTTTGTTGTTGAGATTTAATCACTTGGTTATATTTAGAATTTGTGATATTCTCGTAATGACGTAAAAACACTGATTTTTTTATCTGGAGAAAAACTTGGATTTCATTGCTAGTTGTTGTAAGGCTAGGCGTCAAATGGCTAGTAGCCAGCTCATATTTTTATGAGTAGTCTAGGGTTGAATGAGATGGAGTGAAACACACTCATTCAGAAATTATTGAAAAAAAAAGAAAAAAGAGAAAAAAAAAGAAAAGAAAAAAAGTATGTGTTTATGCATAATTGATCAAGAGTGAGCTCTTTAATACTCGAGTTATTAAGTTCTAGGGGACTTTGTGCCTAGTGACCTAAGGTTTTTATAGTCTGGGATCCGCTAACCTAACGCTCGCTACATGGGTATTATTGTATAAGTCTTTTGGGACCTCATTCATTACACGGTCAAATAAACATCTTTGTTATGTGTTCAATAATAGTGTGAATCCTTGTATAACTCTAGTAGAAAGGAGGTGTTGTGAGTCATAATGCGTTTATTGTCTATTCTGTTTATAAACTTTTGATTATTTCGATTATAGATAAGTTATGATTATTGATCTAGTATCGAGAGTATATCTGTTAAGCATCCACACACGCACGTTTCTGGTTTGTGAGTTGGTTTGTGGGATTTATTCGAGCTCTATTTAAAGTCATTGCATTCTTAGAGGCATTGGCTTATTCATTTGGTTATGGTTATTCTGAGGGGATCGATTGCATTATCATTTAGTTGCATTCACGTAGTTGCATTCATGCATTAGGTTTGTTTTGTAGTTTTGAGTCTGTTTATGCTTGAGGACAAGCATCGATTCAAGTTTGGGGGTGTGATAAGTGGATTTTATATCCACTTGGAACGCTTTATTACAAGCTTAAATTGGTGTTTTGGACTCAAGTTGTTGGCATTTTGATGTGTTTTTATGTTATTGCATTTCAGGTATCACTTATATGAAGAAAAGAGCTTTTAAAGGAAATATGATAAAAAGTGATCAGATTTGGAAGCTAAGGCCATTTTCAAGTTGTATAGAATCTCGTTAGCTTCGCGTGGGCAGTTGAATCGCCTAATTCTGACGAGTAGAATTCAAGTTATGGCCAAAACAAGATTCATCAGAATTTTTTCCAGACAGTAGCTGAGCGCCCGCTCAGGAGAGCTAAGCGTCCGCTCAGAGAGCTGAGCGCCCGCTCAGAGAGCTGAGCGGCCGCTCAGAGAGCTGAGCGCCCGCTCAGGAGAGCTGAGCGGCCGCTCAGGGCGTGGCTGGTCGCTGATTTCGCTGAAAAAGCCTTTTTTGAGTGGAATTTGACGATTTTAAGGGTCCAGGTCCACAAGGGGCATATATATATTTTAAAAAAAGGGTTTTCATCATCCGGGAAGATTGGGATACCAAGGAGAAGACTTAGAAGCACAGAACAACTCCGAAAAAGAAGATCTTGTTTTCAACTTGTGATTTTTTGAATTAGTTGTAACTTTGGATGCTCGTTTTTGTTCTTGTTCAACCTAGATCTCGTTTATTCGTACTTTGATTATTATTCAGTTTATTAAGACCTTATTTTATACCGTGCTTTCATTGGAACCCATGGTGACGATGAGTTCAATTATGGGCTAATCGTTATCATGGGGTTCTAGCGGATTTACTTATGGATTTTAATAGTTAATTGTTTTGATATCTTGGTGTGTGGTGATTGATTGATATCCTAGTATTGGTTGTGCTTATTCGTCTTATGTGCGTAGCTAACATATAAGATAGCGTGTTAATCTCTATTGAAGCGACAGTGAATATTGAGGTTTAGAACTTGCCATGCTAGCATAAGTTCATGTATGTGTATGCATGATTCGTAGGTAACTCTAACCATTTTACTTGCCCTATGTAATCATTATGGATAACTTATGCTTAAACCATTATGGTGTCAAATTCTATAGACATATAGGGTCTCAATATAATTGGTGCCTATTCAGTTTCTATCTCTTTTGTGGATGTCTGGTAGAATGGTATTCGTGCAACGAAAGTTGGCGTTTATCAGTTTCGTGTTATCTGATTAGTGTCATCACCATCACATGCTAAGGTTAAGAACGAAAATAATATTGAATGAAGTAGTAATGAAGTTAGGATCCCATGTTTGTCATATATAGTAATTTAACCTCAATTCTCTTAGTTAATGTTATTTAGTATAATCTCTTAGTTTGATAAAAACCCAATTTGTTATTTGTCTTAGCATTGAGCGATAACCATACATTGTTGCATGGGTGCATAAATTGAACTTAACCTAAACCAGTCTCCGTGGGAACGAATCTGATTTATATCTTATACTACTTGCGAACACGTATACTTGCGTGAATATTAGCGCGTGTTTTCGCCCTAATAGTACTTCAGATAAGGAATGTGGCTGATTTACAGGAGAGGATCTGGACTCATACAAAGGAAGATATGCATGAAGAGTTGTACAACTAGAAGACTTGTAGAAGATAATATCTGATTGATATATTTTAGGAGATAAAATTATATTCCATATCAATTAGAAGATATCTTGTAACTGTGTACTATATAAACACAGCTTAGGGTTTACACTATAAGTGTTATTATTCATGAAGACATTATTCATTGTAACCTAGTAGCTCTTAGTGATATTGTTCATCACTGAGAGAGTAGTTTAACCTACTTTGTAACAGAGCTTATTATATTGAATAAACTTGATTACCGTTACATACTTGTGTTCTAAATCGATTTGATTGTACAAACACAATATTCAACCCCCTTCTATAGTGTTGTATGACCTTACAAGTGGTATCAGAGCATCTCTGTTGATATACAAATCGTGAGATCCAGTTTACAATCATGTCTGACGAAACACAAACTCCACCTAAGCCCACCAAAACTCAAGATACTCAAAACAGTCAAACACACAGTCGATATGAGTGTATTAGGTTCCCATACTGAGAGCATCTGAGTATCCTATATGGAAGGTAAAGATGGCTATGTTTCTGGAAGCCACAGATCCAGAATACCTTGATAGAATTAATGATGGACCATATAAGCCTACCAAGCTCTCTGTTGCTGTTGCTGATCAACCAGCAAATATGATACCAAAGGAGAAAGGTGATTACACACCTGAAAACATCTCATCTATTACCAAGGATGCAAGGGTAAGGCATCTGCTTCATAGTGCAATTGACAATGTCATGTCAAATAGGGTAATTGGATGCAAGACTACAAAGGAAATATGGGATGCTTTGGAGACAAGATGCTAGGGAACTGAAGCAATCAAAAAGAACATGAAGACTATACTCACACAAGAGTATGAGCACTTTGATTCAAAAACTGATGAATCATTAACTGATTTATATGACAGGTTTGCAAAACTCTTGAATGATCAGTCACTGGTGGACAAGGAATATGATCTTGAAGATTCAAATCTAAAATTCCTTTTAGCTCTTCCTGAAAATTGGGATTTGAAGTCTACTACCATAAGAGACAACTATGACCTTGCTGAAACTACTCTTGATGAAATTTATGGTATACTCAAGACTCATGAACTTGAGATGGATCAAAGGAGCAAAAAGCATGGAAGAAAGTCAAAGACATTTGCACTTAAAGCTGAGGAGGAATCTCCTAAAGTGGTTGTCTCAAAGAGGGGCAAAGGAAAGGCTCTCATCATACAATCTGATTCAGAGTCATCATATTCTGATGATGATGATTCAGAATCTGAAAATTTATCTGAAGTAAATGTTGATGCAGAGATGATGCAACTGTGTGCTCTTATGGTGAAGGGTATCACAAAGATAGCCTACAAGAAATTCAGAAAGGGCAAGAAGTTTTCGAGGAAAGGTGGAAGTTCTGAAAAGAAAGGGTTCAGGAAGTCTGAAGGCAAATGAGGAAAGTCTGATAGGGGAGACAACTCAAATATCAAATGCTACAATTGTGGTGAAAGAGGCCACATCTCTCCTGACTGCAAGAAAGGAAAAAGTGATAAAGGCCAGGCACTTATCACAAAGAAGAAAAACTGGGCAGACACTTCAGATTCTGAAGAAGAGGTGAACTATGCCTTGATGGAAAATGCTGATAGCAGTTCTGAAACTGCTGAATTGAAGGTTTTTATACTGATGATATTTCTGAGCTAAGATTATATCTGAAAACCATGTTCATTAGTTTTAGAGATCAGACTTTAGAAAATGAGAGATTAAAATCTGAAAGTCTTGCTCTTAAAAATAGAAATGACTACTTAGAAAAAGAGTTAGTTATATTCCATCAAACTCAGAAAGAAAGAGATGAGGCTTTTTATGTTAAAGATGAACTGCTAAAATTGAATAAATCTCTTAAATATGAACTGGAAAAGGAAAAGGAGATAATCAAAACTTGGACTAACTCTGGAAGAACAACCCAGAAAATCTTAGAAAATGAAAATTGGAAAGAAGGACTAGATTACCTAGATGATAAAGAAGAAAAGGGAACTGTGTCATCTAAACCAAACTTTACCAAGAAAGCTGAAAAGCCTAAAGGTAATCCTGTCAAGTTTGTGTCAAATTCTGACAAGTCAAAATCTGAAAAGATGAAAGACTCTAAAACAGAAGTCAAAGAAAAGTCAACTTCTGAGAAATTAAAACAGGATAAACCAGCTGAAGTAAACATAGGTTTAATGACTAAGAAGCAGCTTAAGTATAAGCTGAAAGAGATTAAAAATGTGAACAAGGTCAAGGAAGCTAGGAAAAATAGGAATGGAAAGGAAGGTATGAATAAAAGCAATAATTATATGCATGTTCCTAATGCTCCCAGAAAGAAATGCTATAATTGTGGAAACTCTAACCAGCTTGCTTCATTTTGCAGGAAAAATAAAGATGTAAACTCTTTACCTCCTAAATCAGGAGTTAAGAGTCAGTCTGTTAGGTTTAAACCACAAAATCCTTGTTTTCATTGTGGTAGTTTATGGCATTCCATTTATACTTGTAAGGAATATCATAGTTTGTACTATGATTATTATAAAATAAAACCTTCTTTAAAGAAAGTTAGTGTAATTCCTTCTAGTGTAAAGTCTGATACAAAGTCTGATATAAAGTCTGATAAGAAGCATGTTAGCATAAACTCTGAATCTAAATCCGCTGTAAATGCTAACAAACTTAATAAGGCCAAAAGATCCAAGCAAGTCTGGGTCCTTAAAACTAACAAATAGTTGTCTTTGTGATTGCAGGGCAACATGAAAAACATTCTAGTTCTGGACAGTGGATGTTCAGGACATATGACTGGAAATAAAGCCCTGCTATCAGAATTTGTGAAGAAAGCTGGCCCAAGAGTTTCTTATAGATATGGAAACATGGGAAAGACTCTGGGATATGGCAATATCAATCTTTGGAATGTCATAATTGAATCAGTAGCTCTTGTCTCAGGACTTAAACACAATCTGTTAAGTGTAAGTCAAATCTGTGACAGAGGTTATCATGTGGATTTCTTTAAAGAACACTGTGAAGTTGTAAGTAATTCTACAGGAAAAGTGGTTCTGAAAGGTTACAGACATGGTAACATATATGAAGCCAGACTTTCAAAAAATTCGGATGGTTCTACAATCTGTCTGTTAAGCATAGCATCAATTGAAGAAACATAAATGAGCTAGTAAAGAAAGATCTTGTGAGAGGACTGCCAAAATCAGTATTTGCTCCTGATGGTCTTTGTGACTCATGTCAAAAGGCAAAACAAAGAAAATCTTCATTCAAGAGCAAAACTGAATCCTCAATTCTTGAGCCTTATCACTTACTCCATGTTGATATGCTATGGTTATAGTGGATGAGTTCACAAGATACACTTGGGTGTATTTCTTGCACAAGAAGAATGAAACTGCATCTACTATAACTGATCATGTCAGACAGCTGGATAAGTTAGTCAAAGATTTTGTTAAAATAATAAGAAGTGATAATGGCACTGAGTTCAAAAATTCAATCATGGAAGAGTGCTGCAAAGAGTATGGAATAAAGCAGGAATTTTCTGCACCTGGAACTCCACAGCAGAATAGAGTTGTAGAAAGAAAGAACGGGACTCTTATTGAAGCTGCACGAACTATGCTTGATGAAGCAAAGATACCAACCTATTTTTGGGCTGAAGCTGTAGAGACTGCTTGTTTTACACAGAATGCAACACTCATAAACAAGCATGAAAAAACACCATATGAGATGGTGAAGAAAAAGAAGCCGAATCTGAAACACTTTCATGTATTTGGATGCAAGTGTTTTGTTCTTAAGACTCATCCTGAACAGCTGTCAAAATTTGATCTAAAAGCTGATGAAGGAATTTTTGTTGGATATCCACTTTGCACAAAAGCCTTCAGAGTCTACAATTTAAGAACAAGGGTTGTCATGGAATCTATCAATGTATCTTTTGATGATAAAAAAGATTACTAGACTTGAAGATTTCAATGATCATGATCAGCTGAGATTTGAAAATGAAGATGTAAATTCTGATTCTGTAAATTCTGATGACCTAAATCCTGATCCTGTAAGTTCTGACGGGTTAAATTCTGATGTCATTGAAACTGTGGTAACTGCTCCAAAGGAAAATGCACCTATTCAGGGGGAGCAAGCTGATGATCATACCACATCTCAAGACTCTCAAGAAGCATCAGAACCAGTTACTGGCTCTTCAAGTTCTGATTCATCAAGTTCTGATGAGCCAAATTCTGATAATTCTCGAAACTCTGATTCTTCAATTCCTGAGTGATCCAACTCAAATTCTGAAATTTCAGAGAGCATAACTTCAGGGGGAGCATCAGAAAATGCTGATGGAGACAACATGGATCATGGGGGAGGATCACATTCTAGGGATCAACTTCCATCTGCAAGGAAGTGGACTAAATCACACACACCTGACTTAATAATTGGACATCCTGAAGCAGGTGTCAGAACTAGAATAGCAACAACAAATGAATGTCTCTATCTTTCCTTTCTATCTCAGACTGAACCAAAGAAAGTGAAAGAAGCTCTTCAAGATGCTGACTGGGTGCAAGCAATGCAGGAAAAGTTAAATGAATTTGAAAGAAATAAAGTCTGGACCCTAGTGCCAAGACCAAAGAACAGATCCATTATTGGCACAAAATGGGTGTTCAGAAATAAAACTGACAGTGATGGCATAATTACAAGAAACAAAGCAAGGCTGGTTACTAAAGGTTACTCTCAACAAGAGGGTATTGACTATGATGAAACATTTGCTCCAGTTGCTAGATTGGAAGCCATAAGAATCTTTTTGGCTTATGCTGCTCACAAGAAGTTTAAAGTTTTTCAAATGGATGTGAAAAGTGTTTTTCTCAATGGATAATTGAAAGAAGAGGTAGATGTTAAACAACCTCCAGGCTTTGTAGATCTAAAATTTCCAAATCATGTATACAGGCTTGACAAAGCACTTTATGGCCTTAAGCAAGCTCCAAGAGCATGGTATGAGACTTTGGCTCAATTCCTTCTGGAAAGTGGATTTATCAGAGGCACAATTGATAAAACTCTGTTCTACCTCAGCCATGGAAAGGACTTACTTTTGGTACAGATATATGTTGATGATATCATCTTTGGCTCTATAAATACAAAGCTTTGTGAAAGATTTTCCAAGCTAATGCAGTCAAGATATCAAATGAGTATGATGGGAGAACTTAGCTATTTTCTGGGACTTCAAGTCAAGCAAACTGAAGAAGGCACTTTTATAAATCAATCCAAGTACACTAGAAATTTACTCAAGAAATTTGGAATGCAAGAAAGTTCAACTGCATCGACTCCCATGGCCACTGCCACCAAGTTAGATAAAGATACTGGAGCATCAGTAGATATTACTAACTACAGAGGTATGATTGGCTCTTTACTCTATTTAACTGCAAGTAGACCTGATATCATGTATGCTACCTGTCTTTATGCAAGATTTCAGGCTGATCCAAGAGAACCTCATCTAATATCTGTGAAAAGAATTTTCAAGTACCTCAAGGGTACAACTGATCTAGGATTGTGGTATCCTAGGGAATCAGATTTTAATCTAATAGGTTACTCGGATATAAATTTTGCAGGATGCAAAATTGACAGGAAAAGCACTAGTGGAAGCTGCAAATTTCTTGGAGGCAGATTGGTTTCTTGGTTTAGCAAGAAATAGAAATCAATTTCCACATCAACTGCAAGAGCATAATATATTGTTGCAGGAAGTTGTTGTGCACAGATTCTTTGGATGAAGAATCAGTTACTGGACTATGGGTTAGAATTTTCTAAAATACCCATTTACTGTGATAATCAAGTGCTATTGCTATGACAGGTAATCCAGTTCAACACTCAATGACAAAGCACATCAGCATTAGGTACCATTCCATAAGGGAACATATGATGGAAGGTACAGTGGAATTGTATTTTGTCCCAACAGATCAACAACTAGCAGATATTTTCACAAAACCACTATGTGAAGCTACTTTTACAAAACTGGTAAATGAACTTGGAATGGTTTCAGGTTCTTTCTCAAAATCTGCTTAGTTTTTGTTCTCATGCATCAGACTTCATGATCAGTGTTTATATAATCTGGTTTGAGATTCTCTTATCTCAATATAATCTGTGCTTAAATTGTTACATATTACATACTGATTGTTATCTGATGTAATTCTATATACTCTGATAGTGTTTTGAATGTTATGTGACTATTCAATCCAATGAGGATTACTTTTCTAGATGCTGACTTAGTAGTATTTAACAAACTATGTATCCCATGTTTGAATTAGTTGTTTATGTGGAAATCAATAACACAATCAAATTATGATTTTGATCTTTGTCAAATTTACTTTGTGCATCTTATTACTAAGTCACAAACTAGATTATTGCTTCTTATCTGTCAAATTCTGATGTCAATAAATCTTAAGGATGAACTACATGTTTGATAAGCCTCACTTATCTGAAGAAAACAAAAGAAAAGAAAAATGGAAATCAGGTATTCCTTTGAGATCAAGAGTAATTTATGTGAGAGGGAAGTTCCAAGTGCATTGCTGGTATTAAGTTATATGCATTAAAAAAGCAAATTGATTTTTCTTGGTGACTTTTCACATTCTCTGATTACTGGAGAAATACTCTGATAACAGCATAAATTCTTATTGCAGTTGTAACTCATTTACACTGAGAAGCCACTGTCTAAAGAATTTCAAAAGATGCATAAAATGAGCACAAACAGTTGAGGTGGACTTTTGCATAACTTTATTCTATAGTTGACTTCATAATTAAAGACAGATTTTAAGCATTTTTCTTAGTTATGCCTTATTTCTAAGATATACTGAAGTTTATCAGACTTTAATCTATATCTGATCATTTGCACATGCATACACTATCACTCCATATTATTGATGAAAATTATTGTGGTGATTAAGTTGTTTCTGACAAACAGTTAATTATCATTTGTATAAATTCTGAGGACAAGTTCTGATGAAAGTTCTGATGATTAATCTCTGAAAAAACTAGTCAGTATTTGTGTGAAGAATCACAACAACATTCATTCACTTTTTGAGTACAGAAGCCATGTTCTGATGACCGTTAAATTCTGATAATAGCCAAGTTCTGATGCAAATCCTGATGCAAACTCTGACGGTTACGTGTCACATTTTAATTACTTGACTTATTTTTAGTATTTACTGTAACAGTTATATTTTGTCAGAAAATAATTAAGTGAGATAAAAATAGTGATAATCATTTGGTTAATGGGTTTCGTGTTTGTTTTGGTAACAACATGTGAGCAATAATTACTGCACGTTTACCGTGCCCACTCATTACTGTTTTGACTATTTCCATGCTTCTGGGTCTAAAAAGTCTGTTCTGCTTCACAAAAATAGTCGTTGTCACGTGGAGTGTATAAATAAGAGAGTTAAAAGATTTTCCAATCTTTTACCCACTATTCTTATTTTCTAATCTCTCTTATTCTCTCTCACTCTCTAATATTCTCTGAAGCTATTTCTTACAGGCCTTTTATCAAACACCTTCAAACACACAATTTTTTTACTTAATTTCTTACAGATGTGGCACCTAAGGACGTTATCTTTAATGGAGCCAAGTTCATCCCCAATAACCACATGGTTATTTTCAGCAAGGATGATGCTCCATCAGATCTTCATTTTATTCAAGATTTTCTGGCTAACAGTGAGATTGGGTATGCTTTAACCCAACTACAATTACTCTCAAGAACACATATACTGGAGTTTTGGAGGAAATGGGTCCCCAAGCATTATTTTTATAACAGGGGAAGATGAGCATCTGGTTACCTTGTCTACTGTACGACAAGCATTGCATCTGCCAGAAAACTGTTCTTACAGTTCATAAGTTAGGGATTCAGCTCTTCAAAATATGATGGCAACTCTAGGCTATGAGAAATCTTTGTCCAAGCTGCGACAATTGAAGAGGCCCTACATACGGAGGGAGTGGAGCTTCTTTTTCGACTGCATTACCAAGGCATTTTCCAATAAATGCTCCAACTTTGATGCTATACCATTCCCGAGTCAGCAAATTGGGTATGCTCTTATTAATTAAACTCATTTTGATTATGCTAGTGTTGTACTAGGGTTTATAGGTGATAGGATGAAAGAAGATTGCAACACAGTTTATTTTGCTAGATTCTGTCAGCTTATATACAATTTCTATTGTTCTGATGCACCCCAAAATTTTAGTGAGACAATTGAACCCTTTAAACTTCATAAAAGAGCCTTCACAGACTTGTTATCTACTGATAATAAGAAAGAGATACTAAGACCCCTTCAAATTCCTACATCAGTAAAACAGTTCTTAGTAAACTCTGATCCTCACACACACAGTACCATATATCCTGATGTAGCACCAGCACAACCTCCACCTACACAGCCTACTACTTCTCAACCTCCACCAACACAACCTTCCAACTCTCAATCACATCCTACCATCAGAACCTATTTCCAACCAGCACAATCTTTTCAACCACAACCATCAGCACCTACTACCAAACCAATCTCTGGTACTTCCCAAAAGGTGCCAGTTGTAAAATCTACTACAACATCCAGACCCAAATCTTCAAGAGCAAAATTTGTTCTTCAATCTCCACCAAGGAGAAAGAGAAGACTGATTCTGAGAGATAAATCAGATGAAGATGAGCAGGCACAGGTTCCCACATCAGAACCTGTAGAAATAGCAGTTGAAGAATCAATTCTTCAGAAGGAGAATGAAGCTGAGGGTTCTGGAATTCTGAAAAGGAAAAGACCTTCAAGTTCTGATACAGATAAAGTCACTCCCCCATCAAGAAGATCAAGGAAGATGATAGCAGGTAGGCATGTGGCACAACCTCAATCTGAGGATGCTGAAGATGCTGAGGAAGGGGATCAGGAATCTCTGATCTCATTAGAACCTATAGTAATTGAAGCCCTTCCAGCACCTGGAGAAAATCTGATTCAGGAATCTGAAATTCCTGAAGTTCACAGATCAGAACCTATGATTTCTCCACCTCACTCTCCAATCCAAGCTACAGATGATGTTGAACAACAAGAGACAAATTCTGAAATAGATATTCATAACTTGAATATTCCTACTATTCTCTATCTGGAAGCTCCACCAGCAGCTCAACCAACATCTCCTATTTCACCAATTCTACAAGCTGAGAGACCATCAACTCCAATTCTTGATTTTGGCACTGAAGATCAAAATTTTAATGAAGCGGCTCCAGAATCTCCTTTAGTTACACACACTCTTGTGTTATCAAAAGATGAGGGGATGTTATCAAGTTCTGGAGACAGTGCTCCAGTTAATGCTCCAATTCTTGGAAAGGAGACACTACTTAAATTTGTTGAAGAAGATGCTCCTGTTCCTTGGGAGGAAACTCACAGAGGAGTTGAATGGACCAAGAAGTGGAATGAATCTGACTTCATTCCCAGCTCAAAAGTTCTGTCAGATCATATTGCAAAAGATGATGAGTTGTTGACAAGTTCTGATTTCAAAACTCAACTTAAAGTCACAGCTCTCAGTGCTAAAAGGCTTCAAGGTCAACACTCCATTACTCATGCCAAGGTTGATAACTTCAGGAAAATGCTGATAAGCTGGACCTGATGCTCAAGCTAGACAAGAATAGGTTTATCAGACCAATTCATGACAAAATGGAAGCTATTGAAAAAGTTCAAGAAAAGCAGCAGGCCCAACTAAATGAGGTCTTGCAAAATCAAGCTGCTCAACAGACTCAATTGACTAAGATCCAATCTTCAGTGGAACTTCTTCTCTCTCTACTCCTATAAGATGATGCCAAAAAGGGGGGAGAAGGTAGTTAAGTCCAAATGCTTCACTAGTCAAACTCTGAAGAAAAAGGATAATTCAGGAGATGACCAGGGAAACCCTATCGAGGGCAAAGGTCAAGGGTAAAGCAACAAAGTTTCTTCATAAAATCTAATTTCTGATTCTAGAAAATCTTCTACAGAGAAGAATTCAAGTTCTGAAGCTGTAAATGCTCAAGTTCTGAAAGCAAGTTCTGATAATCAAAGTCTGATATCAAGTTCTGGTATTCTCATTCAAGGATGAAGTCAAGACTCTCATAAGTTTTTATAAACTTTGAAGCTTAAGGGAAGGGAGACTACTGTCTACTATAAGGATCCCAAGATTCAGACACTTGATAAAGAGATTGCTAGAAGATTATTTCTCAAGCATAATCCTGGAATGGATTTAGACACTCTAAAGGAGGAAGAATCTAGATTTGCAACTGAGAAGACAAATCTTACATCTAAAGCTTCTAATGCAAAGAAGCCTCCAAGTCCTAAGGAAAAAGGCATTGTGATCAAGGTAAGGTCAACTTCTGAGGCTTCAAAGCCCAAGACAAGATCACAAGTTGAAATTGATCCAAAGGAAAAAGGTAAAGGAAAGATTGATGAACCAACAAAGAAACATGGAATGAAGATTACTCAAATCCTGATGAAACCTATGTGCAAAATGGTTCAGGTTTTTGATGATACAGCTGCAGAAGATGAAACTGTTGAAACTCTGAAAAGAAGAAAGATATCAGAAGAATCTAAGACAACCTCTGACATAGCTCAAGTTGTTCAGAGTGAAGAAAGTTCAAAACAGCAAGCTACAGAAGAATCTGCAAATCCTGATCAAGTCATCAAGACATCAACCTCTGACAGAGCTCAAGTTGATTTGGGCAAGATGACAGTTACTGATAAGAAGAAACTCCTATGGAAAAATGTTAAACCATCAGATCCTAAGAAAAGTCAACTGCTATTTGATTTCATGACTGTTGGATTGAAAGCCAGAGAAGCAAGAGACAGAGCTAGATTAGGTTCTGAAGAAGCCAAGATCAAAATAGGAGTTGAAGTAATTACCAGAGATCCATTCTTACTAACTGACAAACCTCTTGAGGAAGTTACACAGAAACACCTTGACAAGGTTATATCTGTTCAAGTGGTACTGGATGCTCATGATTAGAGTAATGTCAAAGAAAAGCTGATTCTATTTTTTGAAGATGGAAGAACATACAAAATGTCAGAATTAGATGTGTTGAACAAATCTTTGAAAGAACTTCAATTCTTTCATTATCTTTTGGAGATAAAGTCTGAGATTACAGAAGATGGTCAAATTTCATAATGAAGACCATAAGGGATAAAGCCATAATCTCTGGATCAAGGGTTGCAGAATTTATTCCGAATATAGTTGAAGATGATGGAAGTGAAATTCTAATGAAGAATAATTCTGCTAAGCTAGAAGTTATTCTGAAAGAGAAATGTCTGTGCTATAATTAAGACTCATCTCACCAAAGGGTAATCAGACTTGGTGATGGATTGGAAAGAAATCACATCTCAGCACTTAGGACTGCAATCTACCAGATTGGAAGTCAAGATGAAAAATGAAGCAAGTCAAGGCTACATTAGCTCAAGTCCTGAGAAATGCAGAAGATAAGCTGATATCAAACTTTGTCAAGAATCACTTTGGATTCATATTGACTCAGTAAAATTGGTAAAAGCTGCAAGGACTGTAATTTGTAGTCAGTTCTTTAAATAAACTCTCATTGCATTTGTACTTAAATGTTTTTGACATCATCAAATCTATTAACTTGTATATTTTTCATGATATACAAGTTGGGGGAAATTGTTAGATATATTTGTGATGGCATATCTAATCTGTTGTTTAGTTTCAGAACTTAATATTAGGACTTATCAGGACTTAATGGAAGTCAGAACTTACTAAAGTCAGAACTTATATCAGAACTTAAGGCCGTCAGGATTTATATCAGGATTTAAGTGCGGGTACTTCATATAAGGAATGCGGCTGATTTATAGGAGAGGATCTGGACTAATACAAAGGAATATATGCATAAAGAGTTGTACAACTAGAAGACTTGTAGAAGATAATATCTGATTGATATATTTTAGGAGACATAATTATATTCCATATCAATTAGAAGATATCTTGTAACTGTGTACTATATAAACACAACTTAGGGTTTACACTATAAGTGTTATTATTCACGAAAACATTATTCATTATAACCTAACAGCTCTTAGTGATATTGTTCATCACTGAGAGAATAGTTTAACCTACTTTGTAACAGACCTTATTATATTGAATAAACTTGAATACTGTTACATACTTGTGTTATAAATTGATTTGATTGTATAAATACTATATTCAACCCCCTTCTATAGTGTTGTGTGACCTTACAGGGTACCCAATAAATTTCGGGTTTCCAACGTAAATTCCACTGATTTAATCCAATTATTTCCCGCACAAAAAATACGTTTAATTTGCGAAATCGATCAATAAAAGTTCATGTAGAAATAAAAAGAATCAGAAAAATTCTACCACGGACCAACAGGCCCAACAACAGGAAATAGAACCAGCCCAACAGAGCAAACACGAAGCACAGGAACACGACCACAAACACGGCCAACACCGCACATACCACACATACTAACACACGCACACAACACACACACTTCACAAACACACACACACAATATTACACACACAGGAACACATATATACACATAACCATATACACATATATATAATCTGAAACAGGGACGAAATCAAGGGCTCGCCGGAAAAAACAGGCCGGAAAATTCACCGGAAGGAGAGAAACCGCGGGGAATCAAAGAGAAATAGAGATAGAAGAAAGATAGAGAGAGAGAGAGAGAGAGAGAGAGAGAGAGAGAGAAATGGAAAGAAATAGAGAGGAGGTAATGGTAATGTGCTAATTGGTAGTCGGTCTCAATCCGTATTATTATTGTGAAAGTATTTAATTACTTTTATAATTTAAATGATTTTTATCTGAAAGCCAATTGTTTTATTGATATCGGTAAAAACTGAGTGTATTTTCAAGTCTTGGGGATCAAGTGGATATTTTACTCGCCTCAATATTTTATTTGTGTCAGAAAAATTATTTGGTATTTTAAACAGTGTTCACCCGGGTTTAGGGTGAGGTTTAAAAATATTTAAAAATAATATTTTACAGCTATTTTGTCACGTGTTAAATTAATTATTATTTGTTTAATATTATTAAAAATGTGTTTGGCCATATTTTAAAATGCGGTGAATTTATATGTAGTCTTGTAAGGATCAACATATTTTTCGGATACTCATTACGTGTTTAAAATGCATTTGTATGAAATTACCCGCAATCTGGACGCGTGTTAAAGTGCGTTTTTATCGAGGTACTTATTTTATCTCATTTTGCGGGCGTTTGCATATATTATATGTGTTTTCGGGGTTTATTATTAATTTATAAAATATTTTGGTTTTATAAAAATTATCGAACCGGGCCCCTATTGGGACGTAAAACCCCACAAAAATCATATTTTTGTTTTTATAAAATCGTGGGACTTCCACTTATTTTATATATTTACATTTTTGGAATAATCATAATTTTAGGAAATTTTGGTATAAATTTTATATATATTTGATTAAATATTATTCCCCGCTATTTATTAACTTTCAGATAACTGTTTAAATGTTGTACTGATTTTAATTAAAAGAAAAAGAAAAAAATACAAAAAAAACGTGTCACACCACCCACCCCTGCCACCTATCCCCCTACCCGCACCATACCCCTTCCCTCTTATCCATTTTCCTTTCCTCCCCCAGATTAGCCTCCCTCCCTCTCTTCTGTCTCTCTCAATCTTTTATATTTTTATACTTTTAATTTTCAAAAATTCATATCTTCTCAACCGTACGTCCAAATTTCAATTGTTATATGTATAAACGATCAACGCTTCGATACCTATACATAGGTATATATATTGCAAGGTTTTGAGGAGATAATTTGCGTAGCATATTTCCGTGTTAATTTATTTTTGGGGCATAGAAAAGGAGTTTGACTGCGCTGATTACTCCACATGGCATTTCAGCGTGTATATGTTTATGGCCATGAATTTCAGATTTTTCTGGAGATATTTTTCGAACATCAGATATTGTCTTCGGGGTGATCAGAATTTATTTTGGGGAACGATTTCGAAATTTCGCCTTCGTACCTGTGTATATTATAACCTTTTAGTGTTTATATATTTTTTGCATAATTTTCAGAAGTTGTTGTAGAAGTTGCATTTGGCCGTGTTTTCTGTTTCTGGCGTGTTTATATGTGCAGATATAAATTATTGTGTGTTTTAAATTTATTGATTTTATTAGAGTATAGTTGGATTGTATTGTTTGGGATTTATTTTGAGGGGTTTTGACCCCGGGAAAAGTCCATTTTACAAAGACTTTATTTAGATTTTTTTTGTAAAATATTTATTTTAATTTTAAATTATTATCTTCTATTATTTTTGAAAATCATAATTTGATTTAATTATTTATAATTCTTTTAATTAATTATTTATTAATTTAATTAATTGATTAATTCATTTAATCTAATAATTTTATTCATAAATAGTTGAATGAAGTATAATTATTTATAATTGAGCCAAATAATGTTTTAAAATTATTTTGAGCTTTTAAAATTATATTGGTATTGAATATTCAATTAATATTATTATTAATTGAATTATTCTTATTTAATTTATAGAAAATAGACCGTTCATCCGTTTAATACGAAACGAACGTGTCTAGACTTAGAAAAATATTATGCTTCCATTAAAAATACTTTGGAGACCCAAATTCTTTTGTTTCGAAAGGTCGCTTGAATTGCAAGTCAGTTTTGAGTCGCATATTTATCGAAATGTCGTATTTTGACTCAGTTTCAGTTTTAAACATACCGAGTCGAATGTTTTGATGAATTGAGTCATGTATTATTGAATTGTGTGATACGTGAATTATGTGTTTACTGCAAGTCAAGGCAGATTTTCTTATATGTTTACTGCAATTCAAGGCAATTTTTTTTATGTGTTTACAGCAAGTCAAGGCTGATTTTTTTTTACTATATATTTGATTGTTAATTGAGACTGGAAATAGGTGGATAGTCCAATAAATAGAGGAAATGCTGCTGAATTTTCGGTAGATTTCCTATCCATTTGTTGAATATGAATGAGTTTGTTATATAAATAAATTGTCAGTTTACATATCATTGAAACATACCTACGTGCGTGCGTGGGCCAAAAGTCTTGTGTCTGACTATTTTCTTTATTTGCGGGTTATCGTTTGGGTAGATGATAGAGTTTTGACACGCAGTTCGTCGAGTTAATATCGTGTACACAATTAAGAATGTATCTTTTTAATTATAGATGTGAGTTGTTCAAGATGATCAAGACGAGACTTTGGGATCCAGAGTAAAGTTGAACAGTAATGCATATCGGGCTTCTAGCAATCGCAGGAGTAACATATCATTGAATTATCGAAATAGGAAGACGATTATGTTATGATAAGTCAGGATGAGATATTTAATGTTATTGGAGTGTGCTTAATTGCTAAAAACCAAAGGAAAGTATTTCTATACTATTCTAACTACATAATAGTTTAATATTTTACTTATCAAACTTCTTAGATTTCTAAATGTTTACATACTCGAAAATTTAGAGTATTTTATAAAGATTTTGGGAAACATTCCACGCATATAATCATTAGATTATTGAAATCGTGCTATTTTAGCAAATTTTCTGCTAGAATATAATTCATTTTCAGATAGATAGTGAATTACTATTCTATCAAGATTTACTCTATACAGTGGATTTTGATTACATATTTAGCGAATAACTAATCATTCTAGTTATTTCGCCATCAGTTGTTGAGATTACTCCAGACCATGAGAAATGAGGAGTAGATTATGATAGGATATCGATTGATTCGATTCCTTTATGACGGAAAATTATTTTGCCTGGAAGATGCGTAAGTGGCCCGGGCGGACGGTCCAGCATTAGGGCTTTGTGTTAACTAAAATATGTTAACAAAATTTTGTCCTTTGGCCACAGTGTGCCTTTTTATTAAAGTACATATCGGTTGTGGCCGGTATGTAGCTTTTGTTCGTGTTTCGGATCTAAATTCTACGAATTATGATCCAGCTCTATCATAGTGGCTGATCAACATGTGATAAGGCATCCGCCAGAATATTGTGATTCCCAATCTAAAACTTATCGCCTACTATTTTATAAACTTACTATTAGCTTCAGTTACTATTCAGATATCATTGATTATTTGTTGTTCTATCTTTATCAGCATAATACTGTTGCTGATAATCATACATAAATGATTTATTACGTGCTTCTTTTTTGAATAAAAGGTGAAAATGTAGTTTTGATTCAGTTTCTAGTTGATGTTGATATTTAGTTTGTTGTTAAATATCAAAGGTGGTATTAATATAGATGATTGATGTTGACTTCAGTATGGGATGTTATTAGTATTAAAGTTCGAATTAATATCTAATTTGATATGACATCAAAATGAGTATTAATTTTAAGAGTTGGGTTTTGAATGAGTTCATGATTCAGTTTATAATCACTCTTTCATATTGTCGTTTATGATATTCATTAAAACATAATTTTATGAGTTTTATTCTCGTCGAGATTTAAAGTATTGCTGAAACATTTTCGCTCGAAAATATCAAAAGGATTTTTAATACATTTAAGGAACCAATTTTGGAATTCCTTAACTAAAACTTTTCTGGTTCAGCAATTAAGATTTTAAATGTTCTGCTATATTGCAGATGTTGGTTTTATATCAAAAGAACATATATATGCTATAATGAACTTGCTGAGCATTTATTTCGCACATACTTGCCTATTTTTATATTTAACCTTCCAGTGAGGATTAACTGAAGCTGTTTTGCTACGTAATTCAAGAAAGGCTAAGAAGGATGCAAATACGAAGATGGTTGGTCCAGGGTTTACCGAACTAATGTAAGTTTTGTTAAGTAAAGCTTTTTGTGTGTATATATATTATAGTTGGTCTAGTATACTTCTTTTCGAAGTTATACTAGTGGGTTAAGTTTTGAGTTTGGGAATTTGTGAAAAGAGTTTAAAAAGAAAGTGAAAAATTATTTGTGGAATTTGGAATTCTTGTTTTTAGAACTGTAATCTGAAAAGATCCTGTGTAGTTTGGGGTCACAGATGCTATATTTCAACTGCTGGCATTTATTTATTGATTAAACATGTTGATTTGGATTGAGGTTTCATAATGACGACCAAATCCTCTGACCCCGGATTTGGGGGCGTCACGGGTTGGTATCCGAGCCAAGGTTATAGTAAACTAGAAACGAGAGTGTGTAGGAGTGTGTATAGTTATGTAAGGACGCCAGAGCTCATATCGTGTTCGTGTTGGACTATTGGATATAGTACCAATTAGCAAGTTAAGATAGGCGTACTCGTTTGAGATTATTGTGTGGAGTTAGATAGAATTTCCGGCAGCTGCGAACGTCTATTGTGGAATCTTCTGAGGCTACTATGAGTCGATGGTGACGTAGATTATCAAAAATTGAAGATGCGGAGAAAAAGACTTTGGAAGCGGATGACGAGTCATTTGAAGAATCGATAAAGAAGATAAGTATGAAGACTTTGGCAATACCTTTTTTTCTATAAATTATTTTGACATTTGTCAAAAAGAGGTATCTGTTAGTGAATATATTCACTAACACTTATTTTCAAATCACGTATGTGTTTTAAATGTGCCAGAGGCTATTATGATGCCTATTTTCAGGATTTGATAGCTCTGTCAAGTTATGATATTGGACTTCCACTTTTCTTATATGGTGGATAGTTTTATTGGTGATGTGACACTACTTGGCCATTTTGTGCCAGAATTTTATATTCTTGATTTCATTTTCCTCCTAGAAATATAAGCTTTGAAATCTTTTCATTTTTAATCCGAGGATTTCCTTCACAAGGCATTTATTATAAACCCTTGATTATTCATTTGATTTTGAATTCTTTTATATTCTTTTACTCTGACTGAGATGAACAACCTTATTTATAAGGGATGCCAGGACTTTCTATCTTTGTGATAGAAGTTAGATGGGACGCCATCACTGGTGTGTTGTGTATTACAAAAAGGCTAATTACCTTCACTTGTAAGTGTCTTAACTAAGGCACGCAACATAAGTTCTTTTGATCATATTGATCTCTCGGTTATTCTTTGATTCCAACAAATTGTACTCAAAAAGTAATATATTAAAAATCACAATTGTGGAATCTGTGTTAGTTGTCAGATCCTTTTCTTTCCAAAACTTCATTATTTTATCATCATTATAATATTTGAAGGTATGCCAACGAAGGATTATCCTAGTCAAGTCAAAGTAAGGCTTTGTGATGGGATTACCAAGAACGACAGTGAATTACAATGCGGTTATAATATCATTGGTGTATAAAGAAGTCAGCTGTTTTCTTTCCCTCTCTCTTTCACTTCCTCTGTTTCTCTATCTCAATCTATCTTTCTCTTTCTCCCTCTCTTTGATCAGTGAAAGTGATTCTATCGAAAAAATTGATGAAATGGTATGTGGATGGAACAGTGGTGCGGAGTGAAGCTCCCGTGATAATTATATTATAAAAGGAATCTAAGTTTATATTGAGATTTTCAGAAAGGTTGCTAATGCAAGGTTGGAAAGTTGGTAAGAAGATCCCTAGTGTTCTCTTCTGCTGATTCCGAGGACGGAATCTTTATAAGGAGGGTAGATTGTGATATCCCGAATTTTCAGCAATTATTATTATTAATCCTTAAATATGTTTATGTGACTTTCTGATTTAGAAGGAATAAAATTATGGATATTTTATTCATGTTTGACGTGTTCCTTTTATTAAATGGTAATATGCTAATTGGTAGTTGGTCTCAATCCCTGTTATTATTGTGAAAGTATTTAATTATTTTTATAATTTAAATTTTTTTTATCTGAAAGCCAATTGTTTTATTGATATCGGTAAAAACTGAGTGTATTTTCAAGTCTTGGGGATCGAGTGGATATTTTACTCGCCTAAATATTTTATCTATGTCAGAAAAATTATTTGGTATTTTAAACAGTGTTCACCCGGGTATAGGGTGAGGTTTAAAAATATTTAAGAATAATATTTTACAGCTATTTTGTCACGTGTTAAATTAATTATTATGTGTTTAATATTATTAAAAATGTGTTTGGCCATGATTTAAAATGCGGTGAATTTATATGTGGTCTTTTAAGGACCGGCGTATTTTTCGGATACTCATTACATGTTTAAATAAATTTGTATGAAATTACCCGCATTCTAGACGCGTGTTAAAGTGTATTTTTATCGAGGTACTTATTTTATCTCATTTTACGGGCGTTTTCATATATTATATGTGTTTTCGGGGTTTATTATTAATTTAGAAAATATTTTGGTTTTATAAAAATTATCGGACCGGGCCCCTATTGGAACGTAAAACCCCACAAAAATCTGATTTTTGTTTTTATAAAATCGTGGGTCTTCAAAATACTTTATATATTTACATTTTTGGAATAATCATAATTTTAGGAAATTTTGATATAAATTTTATATTTATTTGAATAAATATTATTTCCCGCTATTTATTAACTTTGGGATAATGTTTAAATGTTGTACTGACTTTAATTAAAAGATAAAAAAAAATATAAAAAAAAAACGTGTCACACCACCCACCCCCTGCCACCTATCCCCCTATCCGCGCCATACCACTTCCCCCTTATCCATTTTCCTTTCCTCCCCCAGATTAGCCCCCTCCCTCTCTTCTGTCTTTCTCAATCTTCTATATTTTTATACTTTTAATTTTCAAAAATTCATATCTTCTCAACCGCCCGTCCAAATTTCAATTTATATATATATAAACGATCAGCGCTTCGATACCTACGCATAGGTATATATATTGCAAAGTTTTGAGGAGATAATTTGCGTAGCATATTTCCGTGTTAATTTATTTTCGGTGCATATAAAAGGAGTTTGACGGCGTTGATTACTCCACATGGCATTTCAGCGTGTATTTATGGCCATGAATTTCGGATTTTTCTGGAGATATTTTCCGGACATCAGATATTGTCTTCGGGGTGATCAGAATTTATTTTGGGGAACGATTTTGAAATTTCGCCTTCGAACTTGTGTATATTATAGCTTGTTAGTGTTTATATATTTATTTCATAATTTTCAAAAGTTGTTGTAGAAGTCGCTTTTGGCCGTGTTTTTCGTTTCTGGCGTGTTTATATATGCAGTTATAAATTATTGTGTGTTTTAAATTTATTTATTTTATTAGAGTATAGTTGGATTGTATTGTTTGGGATTGATTTTGAGGGATTCTGACCCCGGGAAAAGTCCGTTTTACAAAGATGTTATTTCGAATTTTTTTGTAAAATATTTATTTAAATTTCAAATTATTATCTTCTATTATTTTCAAAAATAATAATTTGATTATTTATAATTAATTTATAATTTATTATTTATTAATTTAATTAATTGATTAATTCATTTAATCGAATAACTTTATTTATAAATAGTTAAATGAAGTGTTATTATCTATAATTGAGCCAAATAATGTTTTAAAATTAGTTTGAGCTATTAAAATTATATTGGTACTGAATATTCAATTAATATTAATATTAATCGAATTATTCTTATTTTATTCATAGAAAATAGACCGTTCATCCGTTTAATACGAAACGAATGTGTATAGACTCAGAAAAATATTATGCTTCCATTAAAAATACTTTCGAGACCTAAATTCTTTTGTCTCGAAAGGTCACTTGAATTACAACTCAGTTTTGAGTTGCTTATTTATTGAAATGTCTTATTTTACCTCAGTTTCATTTTTAAACATACTGAGTCAAATGTTTTGATGAATTGAGTCATGCGATACGTGAATTATGTGTTAACTGCAAGTCAAGGCAGATTTTTTTATATGTTTACTGCAATTCAAGGAATATTTTTTTATGTGTTTACAGCAAGTCAAGGCTGATTTTTTTTACTATATATTTGATTGTTAATTGAGATTGGAAATAGATGGATAGTCCAATAAATAGAGGAAATGCTGCCAAATTTTCGGTGGATTTCCTATCCATTTTTTAGATATGGATGAGTTTGTTATATAAATAAATTGTCAGTTTACATATCATTAAAACATGTCTACATGTGTGCGTGGGCCAAAAGTCTTGCGTCTGACTATTTCTTTATTTGCGGGTTATCGTTTGGGTAGATGATAGAGATTTGACGCGCAGTTCGTCGAGTTAATATTGTGTAGATAATTAAGACTGTATTTTTTTATTTATAGATGTGAGTTGTTCAAGATGATCAAGACAAGACTTTGGGATCCAGAGTAAAGTTGAACAGTAATGCATATCGGGCTTCTAACAATCGCAGGAGTCACATATCAGTGAATTATCGAAATAGGAAGACGGCGATGTCATTAGAAGTCAGGATGAGATATTTAATATTATTGCGAGTGTGCTTAACTCCTAAAAACCAAAGGCAGGTATTTCTATTCTATTCTAATTCCAGAATAGTTTAATATTTTACTTATCAAACTACTTAGATTTCTAAATGTTTACATACTCGAAAATTTAGAGTATTTTATAAAGATTTTTGGAAACATTTCATGCATATAATCATTGGATTATTGAAATCGTGCTATTATAGCAATTTTTCTGCTAGAATGTAATTCATTTTCAGATAGATAGTGAATAACTATTCTATCAAGATTTACTCTATAAAGTGGATTTTGATTACATATTTAGCGAATAACTAATCATTCTAGTTATTTCGCCATTAGTTGTTGAGATTACTCTGGACCATGGGAAGTGGGGAGTTGATTATGATAGGATATCGATTGATTCGATTTCTTAATGACGGAAAATTATTTTGATTGGAAGATGCGTAAGTGGCCCGGACGGACGGTCCAGCATTAGGGCTTTGTGTTAACTAAAATATGTTAACACAATTTTGTCCTTTGGCCACAGTGCTCCTTTTTATTAAAGTACTTATCGGTTGTGGCCGGTATGTAGCTTTTGTTCGTGTTTGGGATCTAAATTCTACGAAATATGATCCAGCTCTACCACAGTGGCTGATCAACATGTGATAATATCGCTTACTCTTTTATAAACTTACTGTTAGCTTCAATTACTATTCAGATGTCATTGATTATCTGTTGTTCTTTCATTATCAGCATAATACTGTTGCTGATAATCATACATAAATGATTTATCCCGTGCTTCTGTTTTGAATAAAATGTGAAAATGCAGTTTTGATTCAGTTTCTAGTTGATGTTGATATTTAGTTTGTTGTTAAATATCAAAGGTGGTATTAATATAGATGATTGATGTTGACTTCAGTATGAGATGTTATTAGCATCAAAGTTCGTATTAATATCTAATTTGATATGACATCAAAATGAGTATTAATTTCAAGAGTTGGGTTTTGAATGAGTTCATGATTCAGTTTATAATCACTCTTTCATATTGTCGTTTATGATATTCATTAAAACATAATTTTACGAGTTTTATTCTCGTCGAGATTTAAAGTATTGCTGAAACATTTTCGCTCGAAAATATCAAAAAGATTTTAAATACATTTAAGGAACCAATTCTGGGATTCCTTAACTAAAACTTTTCTGGTTCAGCAATTATGATTTTAAATTAACTGCTATGTTGTAGATGTCGGTTTTACATCAAAAGACCATATATATGCTATAATCAACTTGCTGAGCATTTCTTTCGCTCATACTTGCCTGTTTTTAAATTTAACCTTCCAGTGAGGATTAATTGAAGCTGTTTAGCTACGTAATTCAAGAGAGGCTAAGAAGGATGCAAATACGAAGATTATTGGTCCAGGGTTTACGGAACTAGTGTAACATCTGTTAACTAAAACTTTTTGTGTTTATATATATTATAGTTATATTAAGTCGTTGGTCTAGTATACTTCTTTTCGAAGTTATACTAGTGGGTTAAGTTTTGAGTTTGGGTGTGAAAAGAGTTTGAAAAGAAAGTGAAAAATTATTTGTGGAATTTGGAATTCTTGTTTCTAAAACTGTAACCTGAAAAGTACCTGTGTAGTTTGGGGTCACAGATGCTATATTTCAACTGCTGGCATTTATTTATTGATTAAACATGTTAATTTTTATTGAGGTTTCATAGTGACGACCAAATCCTCTGACCCCGAATTTGGGGGCGTTACAGTCAAAACCAATACACATATTTTATATAATTAATTATTCAACAATTACACTTATAATTAATACAAAAATATACGAGTCGTTATATCCTTCCCCCCTTAAAAAGATTATATCCCCAGAATCTGACTTAACTAAACAAATGAGGATATTTATCAAGCATGTCTAACTCTAACTCCCAAGTAGACTCTTCTACTCGAGGATTTCTCCAAAGCACTTTTACTATGGGGACTGATTTATTTCTAAGGACTCACTCTTTACGATCTAAAATCTGGATTGGCTGTTCCACATAGGACAAATCTGGCTGAAGCTCGATATACTTTATAACTTGATTCGAATAAGGAATATATGGCTTCAAGATAGATACGTGGAACACATTAAGAATATGCTGCAACTGCGGCGGCAACGCTATCTCTTAAGCGACTTTTCTTATTTTCTTCAAAACCTCAAATGGTCCTATATAACTTGGGATGAGCTTACCTTTCTGACCAAATCGAACTAATCCTTTCCAGGGTGATACTTTCAAAAATACCAGTGATCCCACTTCAATGTTCATATCTTTTCGATACAAATACGCATTCTTTCTCTGTCTATCCTGGGATGCTTCCAACCTTTTCCGAATCAACGCCACTGCGTCTTTGGTTTGCTGAACTAGCTCAGGACCTAGCACTTTCTTCTCTCCTACTTCATCCCAATACAATGGTGATCTACACTTGCGTCCATACAGGGCTTCATGAGGCGGCATTCCAATGCTGGCATGATAACTATTGTTGTACGAGAATTCAATTAAAGGTAGGTGTTCATTCCAATTTCCATTAAAATCCAAAGCACAAACTCTTAACATATCTTCTATGGTCTGGATTGTTCTTTCACTTTGACCTTCCGTCTGAGGATGATAAGCAGTACTCATATTCATCTTGGTTCCTAGACATTCTTGAAACTTGGTCTAAAACCTTTAATTGAATCTCGGGTCTCGATCTAATACAATGGACACAGGAACTCCATACTTGGTCACTATTTCATCCAAATACATCTTAACTAACTTTTCCAAAGAATATATTTCGTTGATAGGGAGAAAATAAGCTTACTTTGTCAATTGGTCAATGATTGCCCAAATAGCATCATGATTGGCTCTTGTCTTTGGCAATCCCACTACAAAATCCATTGCAATCTCTTCCCATTTCCATTGGGGAATCTCTAAGGGTTGTAACAATCCGCTTGGCCTTTGATGTTCTACTTTCACCGTCTGGCACACGTGACATTTTCTAACCCAATTGCAATATCTTTCTTCATTCCAGGACACTAGAAGTTTTTATTCAAATATTGATACATCTTAGTGCTACCAGGGTGGATAGAAAACCGAGAATTGTGCGCTTCATATAGAACTTCATTCTTCAGTTCCGTCACATTGGAAATACAAATTCTGGAAGAGTATCTAAGCATACCTTGGTTATCCTTTCGGGTACACAGTTCTTCTCCTATCAGATTATCCAATTCTTGCTCCATAATCCCTCTTGACATCTTTTAATCTTATCCATCAATGCTGGTTGAAACGTAATCTTGTACAGTTGCTTCTTACCTTTTCTTGGTACCTGAACTTCAATTTCCAACTTTTCCAAGTCTTGTGCTAGATCTTCTGTAATCTGTACCATAATCAGCCTCTCTTTTCTACTCAATGCATCAGCCACCACATTGGCCTTACCTTGGTGATAGTTAATGGAATAATCGTAGTCCTTGATTAACTCCAACCATATTCTATGTCTCATGTTCAAGTCCTTTTGAGTGAATATATACTTCAAGCTCTTATGATTTGTGTAAATATCACAGTTATCTCCATATAGATAATGTCTCCATAATTTTAATGCAAAAATAATAGCTGCCAACTCAAGATCATGGTTTGGATACTTCTGTTCGTGAGGTTTCAATTATCAAGAGGCATAGAAAATGACTTTGTCGTGTTGCATCAGTACACAACCTAAACCCTTTAAAGAAGTGTCGCTATATATCATAAAGTTTCATGTCTCATCCGGCAATGCTAGTACTGGAGCTGACACTAGTCCTTTCTTCACATCTTGGAAGCTTTCTTCACACTTTTCTGTCCAAATAAATTTCTCATTCTTTCTAGTGAGCTTAGTTAACGGAGATGCGATCTTAGAGAAATCTTTTACAAATCTTCGGTAATATCCTGCTAGCCCAAGAAAACTTCTCACTTCTGTCGGAGTCTTTGGTTGCTCCCACTTGGATATAGCTTTAATATTTACATGGTCTACCTTGATACCTTCCTTTCTTACCACATGTCCAAGAAACGGTACCTCTATCAACCAAAACTCACACTTGGAAAACTTCACGAACAATTGTTTCTCTCTTAACCTTTGAAGGGCAATCCTTAGGTGCTTGCGTGATCTTCTCGAGTCTTTGAATAAATTAGGATGTCATCAATAAATACAATAATAGACTTATCCAAGTACTCTTTATACACTCGGTTCATTAAATCCATAAAAGCCACTGGTGCATTAGTCAATCCAAACGACATCACTAAGAACTCATAATGGACATACCTTGTTCTAAATGCAATTTTGGGTATTTCTTCAGGCTTGATCTTCAGTTGTTGGTAACCAAATCTTAAGTCGATCTTCGAAAAATAGCATGCTCTTTTAAGCTGATCAAATAAATCATCAATCCTCGACAAAGGATACTTATTCTTGATCGTCAACTTGTTCAGCTCCTTCTAATCAATACATAACCTCATACTTCCATCCTTCTTCTTTACGAATAACACTGGAGCACGCCACGGAGAAACACTTGGTCGGATAATTCCTTTATCCAACAGTTCTTGAAGTTGTTTGGACAATTCTTTCATTTTCACTAGAGCCATTTGATATGGAGCTTTAGAAACTGGTTCTGCTCCTGGTATCAAATCAATGGAGAACTCTATTTCTCGATCAGGTGGTAATCCTGGAAATTCTTCTGGAAAGATGTCGGGATATTCTCTTACTATGGGAATCTCGTCCAAAGTAGGTGTCTCTTTCTTGGTGTCCATCATATATGCCAAATACGCTTCGCATCCTTGCCTGAACAATTTCTTTGCTTGCAGTACTGAGAGAAACTTCCTGTCCTGCTTTTAACTTTGGTAACTTATTCTTACATTATTTGTTAAATACATAATAACTCTCCTTTACTTGCAGTAAATTCTTGCCTTATACTGAGATAACCAATCCATGCCTAGAACAACATCGAATTCTCCGAACTCAAAAGGTATTAGGTCAGCGGGGAAAGAGTGACCTGAAATCTCTATGGAACACTTAGGTCAGAATTGGCTTATAGGTACTCTATCTTGATTAGCCACCTATATCGTCAAAGGTTCATCTAAGTCTTCCAACATTAATTGCATTTTATTCACACAGTTCATGGATATGAAAGATTTAGACGCTCCCGAATCAAATTGAACATTAACAAGCACGAATTTAAGAGAAAGTGTACCTGCAACTACATCAGAATCCTGAGCCATAAATTTCTTAATCATTTTAAAAGTTTTGGCTCTAGTTGTACTTGTTGCTGGTCCTTGAGATGAACTTCTTCCTACACTGCCCTCTGTAACTGATCTGCGATTCCTAGCAATGTGCCCCACTTTGCCGTAACTGAAACATGTTACTCCTTGGTTCTCGGATTTCCACTCAGTGGAATAATGACCCTTCTGGCCATACTTGAAACAATTGACATTCTCTCTACACTACCCACTATGCTTTTTTCCGCATGTCTTGCAGTCGATCACCGGCATGTTGGATTTTGTCGGAGTAGAACTGGCTGAGGTAGTACTGGGTCTAGCTTGTGGGAAATTGTGCCTCCTAAATTTCCTGTCTTTATTCTTTTCAAACCGTCGCTGAAACTTCTGACTTACTCCTTCTTGTTCTGACTTTGCTGTCCCACCTTCAAACTTCCTTTTCTTCTCACCTCTTTCCTTAGCAGCTAATTTCTGGTCACTTTCTATCATTAAGGCAGCCTGAACTACCGAAGTATATGTCTTGAGTTGTAGAGCTACAACTCCGCTCCTAATTTATGGCTTCAATCCTTATTAAAACCGCTTCGCTCTCTGAGCTTCCGAACTCACATATTTTGGTGCTATATGAGCCAACTCTGTGAATTTGGTTTCGTACTCAAATGTTGTTGTTGCTGCTGGAATTGTTGTTGTTGTTGGGCCAGCTGAGTAGACTGTTGACGCAATAAATCTATCAATTCACTCATGGAGGGATCCCCAGTAGATCCGTTGTTGGGTTGAGAATTCTTCTTAAGTGGCATTCTCCTGAAACATAGTAGTCATATATAAGAAAATGGATTGCTCCAAGCGGTTTATACATATGTATTAGGAGATTGTTGTATAACGACTCGTGTATTTTTGAATTATTTAATATGTAATTGTGGAAGTATTAATCAAACAAAATATGTGTATTGGTTTTGACCGCTATGTGTTATTTGATTTATATATATGTGTGTGATTTATGGTGCACCGGGTTGTCCGCATGGTTAATTATGAGGTCGTATTGAATTTTTTTCACTTTTAAAAGTGGATTTATTGCAAATTTATTTGTATAAATATTTGAAATGTCTTTAAAATTGTTTTTATGGTTTTACAATTACATTAATTATTTTTAGGATTTTATAAAATTGAGAAATCAATATTTTATTGATTATTTATCTTTAAATGATTTTCTGATTTCTTTTATTTGTAAAATCTATAGTTGATTCTAGAATTCTTCAAAAATTATGAAACTCATATTTATTTATGTTTGGAATATTTCGAGAATTTTAAAATTATTTTGGAAATTTTCGGGATTAATTTCACCCGCGCGTCGATTCATTTGAATGTTAAAATCGGGTATAAATTATGTTTCAGAAATTATTTTAAAATTACGAAATTTATGTTTTTATTTACTTCAGGATATTTATAACATTTTAAGACCATTTTCATGATTTTCTGAAATTGTTCTAAGTGCAGCTCGGTTCGTTAATTATGAAAAGCGGGTATAAAGCATGATTCAAAAGTACTTTAAAAATTACGGGAAATTTATTTTATTAGTTTTGGAATATTTATGAAATTTTAAGACTATTTTAATATTATTTTGATTAATATTTAGCGGCATATTGTACCATTAAATTTGACTAAAATGGATCGAATTGGGCTTGCAGTCAATTAAAAAGACAACACGTGTCCTATTAATCGGACACGTGGCTTGCGCACAGCTTAGCAGGAAGTTAATTAGCTTGTTTTTGGGGGAGAAAAATTAACATTTCTCAAATCCCTCGATCTCTCCCCTCTCTCTAATCTCGTCTCTCTCTCAAATCTCTCCTGCCCCCTCCTCGTTTTTGCCTCTCCGTTCGGTGAATTACATCTCGTTCCACTCCTTTCTTATCTTCCCGTTCGTTCTCTGTGCCTTTCCTTGATTCTCCTGTGCCGCTGTTGTTTTCGGTGAGCCGCCGCCTTAGTACTTGGCTTGGCTGTTTTGGTTCTTATGTAAGTGATATATGTATATTTATAACTGTATGTGTGTGTGTGTCAGTCCTTGTGTGCCTGTGTCCGTGCTCAATTATTTCCAGTTGCCGCCGTCGTCCCTCACTGTTCCGGCGAGGAGATTTTGGTGGTGCATGGCTCGTGTTTGCGTATATAGCTGCCCTGTATTTTCTTTCTGTTCCTTGCGCGTGCGGCGTGTATAGATGTTACTGTTGGCCCTATTTGTTTTTACAGATTGTAAATGAGGAATTATTATATAAATTTTATAATACTTTTCTGCAGGATCAAATTTTTATGACTTTCATGAGATAAATAATAAAGTTATGCGGGAATTGTTAGTAACTAATCGGTGAAAATTTATATGGAAACCCGAAATTAATCGGGCGCCGACAAATTTTTTACCGCCGTCGACGATGAGCCTCGGCGAGTCGACAGTGGACAGTGATGATCCAATTCTGAGTTCTAATACGAATAAAAATATAAAATGCAAATATTAGTAATAATTGAATAATATCGGTGGTTGGGATTGTGATTGGAATTGTCGTTGATGTTGTTGTGTTTGAGATTTGACGTCCATTGGTGTTTCGACGGGTAGCCCGATAAACAAAGGAAACGCTGCCCGATTTTCGGGAAATCAACTATGGAAATGCGGGAGCGTTCCCGATAATTATCGGGACATCGAATGAATATATATATATATATGCCTATACTTTATACGAACATGATTGTATATTGTGGTAAATGTTCTGTCCAAAACTCAGTAACCCTAATTTCATAAAATGACAAGTATACGTATTCTCTAAAAATGAACACTGAGCCGATTTCGAGAACGTGAACTCTAATTGTGGTTTGTGTTGTTATAATATGAATGATTACGAGTCAAAATATGCTATCGTATGAGTAGGTGATTAGCGAGGATATGTCAAGCATAACTTAGTATCTAACATAGAGTATTTCGACCATGTAGGTTCTAGTCGGAAAACCGAAAGTGGACAATGGACTAGAGATAACCTAGTGGTCAGTCGACGAGCTCAGTAGAGTTTCAACGGAAAAACCTGAGTGTCGAAGTCGAATCCAATGGGATCTAGTGGTTGGACGTTAAAGCCTGAGCGACAGACTCGGCTCAGAATTGATAAGTAATAGTTGTAAAGCCCTGTAAGGCAAGTACTTCTGAACTTTTCTACAAGATATATTGCAAATATATTTTCGAATTGTTTCATAACATGTCGCTACTATTCAAAATAACCCCTGTTTTATATTGCAAGTGCTATAAACAATTTACCCTTGAACCCTGATTTTTCTTGATCTTGAACCGTAAGCCTTATTCTTTGTAAACCATCTTTTGTTGAACATCAGATACCAAATCACACAAATACGATACTACTCCCCAAATGTATAACTACCAAACACTGGAACAAAATTGTTTGAAAACACAGAAACTTTTATACTCTGACTATTCTTTATAACGTCGAAGAACTATACCTTGAAAAATCATTATTTGTCTAATACCCGATCCTTTTACAGACTGAAAATGGTTTCTTATACATATCTTGGTATACCCTTGAGGTATCCAAGAGTTTCCTTCCGTTCTTATTCAAGTGTTTAACCACCATTGATTATGATCTTATTTTAGTGAATTATATTGTTTATCATATTGAACTACTTTAGAATTGGATAGTTATTTTTATTTGTGGACCCGATTCGTGGTCAGACCATATCAATGGTCAAGTTAGGCCAATGTGTGCCTTGGATCCAGTAATTAGAGCAGTGTTGTGTGCTTTGCTCGGGGTTAGTGCGTGACTGATCAGCAGCTTAATCTTGGTTTTAAAACTTAAAATGAATATCCAATTTTAACGATTGTTAACAATAAACTTGATTCTTCTGAATCATTCCATTTGAACATTGTTAACCTCAGTTATCACTGTTATGACTTGCTGAGCTGGTTAACTCACCCTTGCGACTCTTTTTATATATTTTACAGTTGAAAAGGATATGGATGATAGTGAAGTTCCTCAGTCCAAAGTGCGGGCTAAGGTTCCTGTTATTCCTAGTGGACTAACAATGAGATTTACAGAAGGGGGGTTGAATGTTAATCTCAAAACTTTTTCAAGTTTTGAGCAGTTTTAAAGGCTTTGTGTTCAAGATAAACAAGTGTGTGAATTGCTTTAAGCTAATACAGACAGATATATATTCAAGCACTAATGTAAAGAACACAACAGACCTTAAAAACTTTTCTGGTGGATTGTTGTTCCACCAGAGATGGTATTTCAGAAAATCTGTGATTCAAGATTTTGATCACAGCTGCATCCTAGTACAAACTAGATAATTTTTCTCTCAAGATTTTTCTAAACAGCACTGGAAAAATTCTTATCTAATTACTAGCTGCTACTTGGTTTTTATATCACCAAGTGTACAAGTGAAGACAAAGATAAAAATACAATAATAAAATAAGTTCTACACTTGTTTCTTCTCCATATCACTCAAGTACTTTGTTGACTATTGCCTCTTTGTACTAGAGTAGAACGGCTGCTTTTTCTGATGTTCCTAAAATTAGGCTTCCACATTTCAGTTATCTCTGTCAACCCATGTGCCTCTGTCTGCTGTTACAACTACCACTTATCAACTGCTATTTAACAGAACATCCGTTGAAGCCTTCATCCGTTGATGGCTTTATCCGTTGATGTGTTAGCAGTTGAAGCTCTATCCGTTGAAGCTTTAGAGACATCCGTTGAAGCTTTGTTTCTTATCCGTTGAAGGTCTTTAAGATATCCGTTGATACCACTTCATTTATACAAAATTACAAGGCATGAAATATTTACAATTGGCCTTCATATTTGCATATCTTCTAGTAGTCAACATGACTTATATTTACTCTCAACTTCTAAGAATTATATCTTAAATACAGAGACTGAAATGTGCTACAACACTAGACTTATTTCTAAGTAAAGCTGCACCATCAATGGATAGCCAATGTGGTCTTATCCGTTGAGGCTACAAACACTAAACTTCTACTTAAGTGTTTTGTTAAACATATCATCAAACTAATGCACATATATTCCTAACAATCTCCCCCTATTTATGTCTATAAGAATTGTAGACATAAATTCAGGGTTAACTTGATGATAACAAAACACTCAACAAATATATGAATTGAAACTAAGTAGAAATTTAAAAGTGCTGCAAAAGTGTATGTACTAGGAGGTAATTGAAGATTTACAGAATTTCCAAGGGTGCTCCTTTAGTCTGAGCAAATCATCTTTTTCTTCTTTGTTCCCTTATTTTCTTTCCTAGCCCTTTGTCATTTTCCTCAATTTGGAGTTGGAGTTGTCTGTAGAATTCAGCTTCATCTTCATTACTGATATCCAACTTAGATTGCATTTCCTTGAGAGTTTCATTGTTGGCAATCTTGAGTTGGTCTTCAAGTCTGAAAAATCTTCTGACTCCTTTATCATCTCTAAATTCCATCAACCAATGAGGTGATTTGTGGATTGTAATTCCCCTTTCTTGAATAAGTAAAGTTCCGGGCAAAGCATTGGGCTCCCTCCAAGTTTTCCTTATGTTGGCAATCTTGTTGAGAATTTCAGTCTTGGCAGTCCTGGTAAAGCCAGAATCCTTTTGTATGGCTGAAAAGACTCTGATCAAGGTAGAGTAGCCTTCATTCAGAATCCTGTAGAGAGGCCATGTTCTTTCCCCGGCTCCTTTATATCTGAACACCAATCTCTCTGGTAGCTGTCTGTAGGCAGCTATTCCCCTTACATCCTCCAGCTCATCCAGATAGAGTTCAATGTCTGAAATTTCTTTTATGTCACAGATGTGAACATAATCATCTTTAGAAATGGGTGGCTTAGGCTTAGGTTTCTGTTTTTGAGTGAATTTCTTAGAGGTTAGGGGAGGTGTTGATTTGGATTTTCTTTTCTGTTTCTTTGGTAGTGGAAGAGTGGTTAAAAAGGTAGGCAATTTGATGGTGTCCCAATCAATAGGTTCCTCTTTTGGGATGATTAGTTCACCATGGATGTTTATAGTGGGATCAGCAACACAAGGTTGAGGTATGGAAGGTAGTGGTTTAGATATTGATTTAGTTTCTTCAGTGTTATCTTCACTCCTTCTATGTGCCTTGGCCTTTCTTCTGTTTCCCTTCTGCCATTCCTCTCTTTCCTCCATACTCTCACCAAATATACTCCCAAAAACCTCATCTAGGTTTGCAATCTTGTCTTCACCCCTGACTTCAATTTTTTTTTCTCCTTCAACTTGACTTGACTTTAGCTATTGTTCAAGCTTTGTTTGTGCTCTTTTGTCAGCCTTGAGTTTTTCAGCTTCTTTATTCAACCTTTTGGTTTCTTCCCTCTTGGCCTTTGGAAATTTGGGATGTCCTTGCATCACACAGATACTCTTTCCCTCTCTAAAGATAATGGCCATTTTCATTCTTTCAACTATGTCCTTGGTCTCCTTGTACTTTATGATGTTAGCACCCAAAACTTTGTCTTCATCAGGCTTTGGAAGAGGAAAGTCCACTTCTTTCATCTGAGCAAAGTCTAGGGGGTTCTTTGTGGAGTCCTTGCTGGATCTAGTGTTGGGCTTGAGAACCATAGGTTTTAGATTCTTGAAAGAAGTCTCTCCAACCTTATTCCTCCTTTCTGGCTTGTGCTCCATAATGATTGGTTCAACCTTTGTGCTATGTTTCACAGATTTTGATTTATCTTGTGTTGAGCCAAACACTTGTTGCATCCTTTCATCAATTCTCCTCCTTTGCTCTTTCACTTGAATTTCAGCTGCTGCTAGCTGGATTAGGTCAATTCCATCAGGCTTTCCTTTGATTTGCATAATTGGAGAAGTAGTGATGGCAGGAACTAGCACTTTAGATATCTGGATTTTTGTAGATGGCTCTTCTTCCCCTTCCCTTTTTCTCTCCCCCTTTTTGTTATCATCAAGGAGAGGGGTCAAGCCTTGTGCCTTTGCCAGCTGCATAAGTAGACTTGTTTGAGATTGTTGGTTGTGAAGAATGCTGGCCACAAAATTTTCAATAACTTGGACTCTGTCTTCTAACTTAGCCAGCCTCTTTTCAGTATTTGAATCCTTTTTCAATCTCAACAATAAGTCCTTCATTGTACCATAGGGCATGACTGAATCCAATTTTTCAGAATTGTAGGATTTCAAGTCAGCAATATCCTTCTTGAGTTCATCCACACTCAGATTCTGTCTTACTTGCTGCAACTTCATGAGATGCAGTGAGTCCAGGTGAGCTGTAAGGATTGCCTTGGTACCAGCATGTGAAGTTTTCTGAATGGCCTGTTGGATAGTACTGATTTGTTTGACTAAGGAGACATTGAATTGCCCTGATGTAGACTCCTTTGTCAAGGCCCATTCAGGTAAATTTGGAATAGAACTAGGGCCTTCATCTCCCCCTAAGTTCATGCTTCCATCAAAAGAAACAGAGTCATCATCATCAGAATTTACTCCAAATTCCTCAGATGACTCACCAGCTGTAGAAGGCATCTTGTTAATAGCAGCTTTATCCCTTTGAAGAAATTTTGTTGTATGTACTAGATGTAGTATCTTTTCTGCCTCCTCATTGCCCTGAGCAGCCAACAACTGATAGGCTGACACAGGATGAGTAAAAGTGTCAGCATCCAAGGAAATGATATCAATTACAGCTTTGTAATGTTGCTGAAATTGTCTTTCCTTTTCAGCATCATCCACAATCATTGACTCACTAGCAATGGCTGGATCCACCCTTATATCTACTGTACCTGCCTTTCTCTCTTTTTCTCTATATTCTTGCATCAGGGGCTCCCCCTGGCTCACACTCCTCACACCCTCACCTTCACCTACTAAGGTGGTACTCCTCTCACTTACTTTTGCCATACTGGAAGAAATAGCATGCATATTTGAGCTCTCAATCTCTCCTTTTGCCTGGGTGCAACCCAGCCTCTCACTCAAATTGTCACTCCCTTCCCTCAGTCCTAAAAGTGATTGTACAGTAATCATGTCTTCTACACTTGGAATTGTTTCAGTTGTGTGTGTAGAGACTATCAACGGATATGAAATAGCCGTTGAAGGTGACACTGATGGTATCAACGGATAACTGCTATTAAGCTTATCCATTGAAGAACAACCACTTGTCAACGGATGAGTGATATCCGTTGAAGAAAGAAAAGAAGTAGAAATTGAAAGTGATATAACTATTGAATCTGTGTGGATTGATTTGAGTTTTGGTGACAAAGATCCTTCAATTACATCTGAAAGAATTTGCGGGTGATCCAACAAATTATCTAAAAGATGATGATCACCTGTATTTGAGTGGGGCTCCTCCCTGAGTTGTAAAGAGGGAGAATCAGGAATTGATGGGAATAACATATCCACATCCAGAGATGGTGATGAAGTGTGTGGTGATTGATGTGTGTTGATTGTGAGAGAATGGGGCTGTGACTCCACATTTGTTGGAGCCACATCAAACTGAGTACGAGAAGGCATAGATACAGATGGATGTATCTGTGCAGTGTGTGCACCCTGTGTAGAAGATTGGGTTCAAGCCATCTTTCTTCTAATAAAAGCTTTTGTTGGCGAGTGTTTGGCTTCAGTGTCCCTCCCTCGTTTGTTCTGTGTTCCTGGTTGGGAACTATTTTCAATAGTTACATCCTTTTGGGAGGATGCAGCTAGGGATATGCTAGAGACCTTTTCAACCACCACAGCTTTTTGAGAAACTGTGGCTTGGCTAGCTTGGGAAGCACTTATCTCTCCTTCCTTATCCTGGGGGTTTCTTTGATGTTCACCCCTCCCCTCACCACTCACACCCTGTTCACTCCCCTCAGGGTTAAGGGTAGGTGTTACAACTGTTGTCTTTTGAGAAACAACAGAGGTGGTTTTCTTTTTCTTTGATTTTGAAATTTTAGTTTTGGTGACCTTGGTAGGAATCTGTTGGGGCATTGTCACAGATTCCATGGGCACACTAGAAGATAAAGAAATAGAGGGGTTGGAAGAAGTAGGAGTTGTAGAAACAATTACCTCATTTACCTGAGGTGCATCCATGATTGGTAAATATACCAATGGTACACTGCTGTTGAGATCCATTCTCAATAAATCTGCAAGAACTCTTTTCTCTTGTGCCCATCACTTGAGTTTATTATTCTCATTGGTTATGACCAAACCTTCAGCAACATGGTTAGCCAATAACATAAAGAAACTAGCATAATAGATGTTATTAGGTCTATTAGCTTTGTTACCTAATCTAGTACCCAATTCTAGCATAACATAATTGCTAAAGTTAAAATACCTATCAGAAACAAGCATATAGAGCATATTAACAAGAGATGAAGTTATGGCATCAAAATTACTAATTTTCCCAGAGAAAACCTTGATAAAGGCATCCCCAAGAAAACTCCATTCTTTCCTAAGGCCTTTTCTTTTAATACTCCCTAAACTAGCAGAGTTAAGAGAATAACCTATGGAATCTAACATGCTGGATACATCATTATCAGTGTGTGGTGTCATGGCATTGTTCTCAGGCAATTTAAAACATGCTAGTAAATCATCACAGTTAACACAGTGATTTTTACCTTTGAGAGTGAAAGAGATGGTCATATCTATGGAGTTGAACTCAGCAGTTGTCCAAATCTCCTCAACTACTTCACAGTAAATCGTTGGGGCTTCCAGCATTGCATAGCTAAGTTTACAGTTTTTGATGAAGTCCATCATTTTATGATAATCTGAGTGGGCTTCATTCTTTGCTACCAAAGCTATGAAATTGTTCTTCTCATAGATGAACCCAGATTGAGACATAATTTTTACTACTGGTGCCATTGTTGTAAGTAGAAATTGCAGAGAATAACTTGAAGGTTTTGCAGAGAGTAAATGGTAAAAGCTTTGAAGTTTCAAGAAAGCGTAAAGTAAAAATGAAAAATCAGAAGGGCTTTTATACTTTCTCAAATTAAAAAGCATAAATAAAAGATTAAACAATAAATATATGTAAGTGAGTTTCAGCCGTTTAAGAATAAACTGTAAGTATTCTAAAAACTACCTTTAAAACAAATACATACAGCTGTATGTATGAGTATCAACGGTTAAGAAAATAGAATCAACGGCTGTAAGACACCTGAATTGACTGATGTGACATTTCAACGGATAAAGTAAATTGTCATCCGTTGAAAAGTACTACAGTTTTATCCGTTGACGGATAAAAATTCCAGAAATGTATATGTCTTTCAACGGATAATGAACATCCGTTGATGGAACAATTTTGACTTTCAACGGATAGGAAATATCCGTTGATGGAATAACCTGTGTTAAGAAGTCAAATTTGTCTAAGCAACTAATACATTTCAGGCTTCAATTCAAATTGCAATTAGGACATAAATTTTATGAGTAATTAAGCATACCTAGCTCACTTACCAATCTTGTGAATGTTGATTCATCAAGTGGCTTGGTAAATATGTCTGCAATTTGTTGTTCACTTGGAACAAAATGTAGTTCCACTGTACCATTCATGACATGCTCTCTGATGAAGTGGTACTTGATATCAATGTGCTTGGTCCTTGAGTGCTGCACAGGATTCTCTGTTATGGCTATGGCACTTGTGTTGTCACAAAAGATAGGAATTCTATCAACATGAAGTCCATAATCAAGGAGTTGATTCCTCATCCATAACACTTGAGAGCAGCAACTTCCAGCAGCAATGTATTCAGCCTCAGCTGTAGAAGTAGAGACTGAATTTTGCTTTTTGCTAAACCATGATACAAGCTTGTTTCCCAGGAATTGGCAGGAGCCTGTTGTACTTTTCCTGTCTATTTTGCAACCTGCATAGTCTGCATCTGAATAACCAATTAGATCAAAGCCAGATTCTCTAGGATACCAAATACCTAAATTTGGTGTACCCTTGAGATATCTGAAAATCCTCTTGATAGCAATTAAGTGAGACTCCCTAGGATCAGCTTGAAATCTAGCACACAGATATGTAGCAAACATTATATCTGGTCTACTTGCAGTTAAATATAAAAGTGAACCAACCATGCCTCTATAACTTGTAATGTCCACAGACCTTTCAGTCTTATTCAATTCAAGTTTGGTGGCAGTGGCCATGGGAGTTTTTGCTGATGAACATTCCATTAAGTCAAACCTTTTTAGAAGATCATGAATATATTTAGTTTGACTAATGAAAATTCCATCACTAACTTGTTTAACTTGTAAACCAAGAAAATAGGTTAGTTCTCCCATCAGGCTCATTTCATACTTACTTTGCATTAGCTTAGCAAACTTTTTGCAAAGTTTGTTATCTTTAGAACCAAATATTATGTCATCTACATAAATTTGAACAAGTATACTAGAGCCATTAACATTCCTAAAGAAGAGAGTTTTATCAACAGTACCTCTAGTGAAGTGATTCTCCAAAAGGAATTTTGATAGGGTTTCATACCAGGCTCTAGGTGCTTGCTTCAGTCCATAGAGTGCTTTCAACAGATAATACACATAGTCTGGAAAATTTGGATCTTCAAACCCTGGAGGTTGACTTATATAGACTTCTTCCTCCAATTTCCCATTTAGAAATGCACTCTTGACATCCATTTGATAGACTTTGAAATTGGCATGGGCTGCATAGGCTAGAAAAATTCTGATGGCTTCAAGTCTTGCAACAGGAGCATATGTTTCATCAAAATCTATTCCCTCTTGTTGAGAATAGCCTTTAGCAACCAATCTGGCTTTATTCCTTATGACAATGCCATTTTCATCCATCTTGTTTCTGAATACCCATTTTGTGTCAATAGGACTCTTGTTCTTTGGTTTGGGTACCAGCTTCCAAACTTTATTTCTCTCAAATTGGTTCAGCTCTTCCTGCATAGCTAATATCCAATCTGGATCCAATAAAGCTTCTTCCACTTTCTTAGGTTCCTCCTGAGATAGAAAACTACTATACAGACATTCATCTTGAGTAGCTTTTCTTGTTTGCACTTTAGATGATGCATCACCAATGATCAGTTCAAAGGGATGATTCTTGGTCCATTTCCTTTGAGGTGGAATATTTGCTCTAGATGAGGTGGCCTCAGTATTGTCATGATGTGAGACAGAGTGTTGATTAGTTGAAACTCCCCCTGAGTTGTTGGTTCTTTGCAGGGAATTTGGAGTTCTATCAACTGATGATGTAAATCGATTATCCGTTGATGAACTATGATCAACGGATGCTTCATTTTGTACTTCAACGGATGATGCACTATGTCTTTCAACGAATACTGCATTGCCTCTATCAACGGATGCAGAATTTTGTGCATTATCCAAGGGCATATTTTGAATCCCTTTTGAAGTGTCATCTCCATCAATCTCCTCTTCACTATCATCACAATATATCTCAATGTTGTCAAATTTGAGTCTCTCATGGTGTCCCTCATCTGTTAGTCCATCAATCTTTTTATCATCAAACACAACATGCACAGATTCCATAACAATGTTGGTTCTTAGACTGTAGACCCTATAAGATTTTCCAGCTGAGTAACCAACAAATATCCCTTCATCAGCCTTTGCATCAAACTTTCCTTTATGGTCAGATTGATTCCTCAGTATAAAGCATTTACATCCAAAGACATGAAGAAAGTTTAGAGTTGGTTTTCTTCTCTTGAACAACTGATAAGGAGCCATGCCTTTAGCTTGATTGATCAAAGAAATATTCTGAGTGTAGCAGGCACAATTAACAGCTTCAGCCCAGAAATATGTTGGTAACTTTGATTCTTAAAGCATTGTTCTGGCAGCCTCAATCAAAGATCTGTTCTTTCTTTTAACTACCCCATTTTGCTGAGGTGTTCTTGGAGCTGAGAACTCATGCATGATTCCATTTTCTTCACAGAACAGCCTTATTGACAAATTCTTGAACTCAGTTCCATTGTCACTCCTGATATTCCTAACCTTCAAGTCAGGATGATTATTGACTTGCCTGATGTGATTGATAATGATTTCACTTGCTTCATCCTTTGATCCAAGAAAATAGACCCATGAAAACTTTGAGAAATCATCTACAATCACTAAGCAATATCTTTTTCTTGCAATTGACAATACATTGACTGGTCCAAACAAATCCATATGCAGCAGCTGTAATGGTTCATCAATTGTTGTTTCAAGCTTCTTTTTGAATGATGCTTTCCTTTGTTTGCCTTTCTGACAAGCATCATACAAACCATCTCTTGAAAATTCAACAAGAGGAATTCCTCTGACTAAGTCCTTTTTGACTAGATCATTCATTGTCTTGAAATTCAAATGGGATAGCTTCTTGTGCCA